>NC_090302.1:62812500-63419500 GCF_039906515.1 Pseudorca crassidens | reverse complement strand
TTATGTCTTGCTTAATTTTTTTTGTATCTACCAGTATATTCTTCTTTTTTAATGTATATATTTGAAAGTTGCTAACAGGATAGATATTTTAAAAACTTTTATTTTATATTGGAGCATAGTCGATTAGCAATGTTGTGTTAGTTTCAGGTGTACAGCAAAGTGATTCAGTTATATATACATGTGTATATATTCTTTTCTAAATTCTTTTCCCATTTAGGTTATTATAGAATATTGAGCAGCATTCCCTGTGCTATACAGTAGGTTCTTGTTGGTTACCTATTTCAAATATAGCAGTGTGTACACGTCAATCCCAAACTCCCAGGCTATCCCTCCCCCCAAGCCCTCCCGCCTGGTAACGATAAGTTCATTCTCTGTGAGTCTGTTTCTGTTTTGTAAATAAGTTTATTTGTATCATTTTTTTTAGATTCTGCATATAAGTGATGTCATATGATATTTGTCTTTCTCTGTCTGACTTACTTCACTTAGTATGATAATCTCTAGGTCCATCCATGTTGTTGCAAATGGCATTATTTCATTCTTTTTAATGGCTGAGTAATATTCCATTGTATATATGTACCACATCTTCTTTATTCATTCCTCTGTCGATGGGCATTTAGGTTGCATCCGTGTCTTGGCTATTGTAAACAGTGCTGCAATGAACATTGGGGTGCATGTATCCTTTCAAACCCTGTTTTTCTCCAAATATATGCCCAGGAGTGGGATTGCTGGATCATATGGTAGCTCTATTTTTAGTTTCATAAGGAACCTCCACGCTGTCTTGCTCATTTTTAAGGAAATATGTTTTCACATGCTGCTGTTTGCTTTTCATTAAATGGGTGTCCTTATATTTGTCAGTGTGCATTTGCTATTCCTTTAGGCTATATTTACTGGCCCGCTTGGCCAGTAAGGGTTTTTGTGCTTTGCCATGTATTTGAAACCAATTTACTGAAGTCTCCACTTCTTGGTATAAACCTAAAAATGATTTATTTTTTTTTCTAGTTCTGCAACTGTGTTATGTTGAAAATCACACATTAAGGGTGGCAGCTCCCTTAATGACATCTTGGACAGATCCTATCAATTTCAGCCACTTTTGTCATTAGAGAAATCTCATTCCAACACTTATTCGCTTTTAAACTTTAGTCTCAGACTTGCTTTGAATCCTTTCCTCTCCTCTCCCCCCAGGATAGATGGGCCCATTTATGGTCGAGTAGATGCAGTTGTAGTGAGGATGGGAAGAGATGGAAGGACGCCAGCGTTGCTCTTTATACACCCACTGCCCCCCACCAAGGTGATCATACATCTCAGATGTCCAGGGCTAGCTCCGGTTTGTACCTGTTGTTCTATTGTAGTTATTAATAGCAACTCCCTTCCATCTCAGATTTGCCCTGGCTTGCATGACAAATGATAAGACCACCCAAGCTCTTCCTCTTCTCTGTTGTCAGACGGTGGAGGTGGGATGAGGAGGCAGACATCTCCTTGGCAAGGTCGGTTGGTCAAGGCTTCCATCAATGGCCTCTTTGTGCTGCAGATATCCAAGTGCTCCAGCACTGGTGGGTTGAGTATGTGGCTCTTCAGAGGACCTACAGAAGCTTCCCACTGCAGGTTTCCTGATTTGGGAGCTCGGACTCCAGCCTATCTTCCTCCACATCATATTGGATTTTGTCCCTGGCAATGCACTGCATGGCAGCTTCTGGCAAAGTGTCTCTCTCCCATGAGGAAGAAGCTCTGTACAACATTTTTGTAATGAAGCAGTGAGGAATTAACCTGTGTTCACCAATGCTGCCCTCCCACAGAAGTTCAACTCCTCTCAGCCCTCAGTCTTCCTTTCCTAGGGAATGGAGTGGAAGGAGAGAGAGGTGTCGCCCATGGGGCTGGCTCTGCTCTGGTGCCTCTCAGTACGTCCTTGGGAAGTGGCTGGTCCTGAATTCCTTGAAACTAGAATGTGGGGGATTTTTACTCTCAGGTGCTCAGACTGCATCTTAGTTGAAACCCTAGGGTGACAGGTAAAGTCCTACTTGATCTTGTGATACATGTTAATAACCAATACCAGCTTCCAGGCATACGGCAGCATCAGCCATATTGATGGCACCAGCCATACTGTCACGGTGAAGTTCAATGGGGGCTGGTACACTGCTAGTTCCAGTTTTGTTTTTGACTCACCTTTTAAAATTTCATTGTCCTCCATTTAAAGATTTTAGTTATAATTTACAAATGGTGTGGGATCCTTCCTTCCTAATTGTCTTTTCAACAAAAAGATATTTTTTTTAATTTGAAAGTTAAAATGTTATTTATTTACTTAATTAAAAAAAATTGAAGTATACTTGGTTTACAATGTTGTGTTAGTTTCTGGTGTATAGTTCTCTGTGCTATACAGTAGGACCTTTTTTTTTTTTTTTTTTGCTGTACACGGGCCTCTCACTGCTGCGGCCTCTCCCGTTGTGGAGCACAGGCTCCGGACGCACAGGCCTAGCGGCTATGGCTCACGGGCCCAGCTGCTCCGCGGCATGTGGGATCCTCCCAGACCGGGGCACGAACCCGCGTCCCCTGCATCGGCAGGCGGACTCTCAACCACTGCGCCACCAGGGAAGCCCAGGACCTTATTTTTTATCTATTTTATATGTAGTAGCGTGTGTCTGTTAATCCTAAACGCCTAATTTATCCACCCCCGCTCTTTGGTAACCATAAGTTTGTTTTCTATGTTTGTGAGTCTGTTTGTTCTGTAAATAAGTTCATTTGTATCCTGTTTTAGATTCCACATATGCATGATATATATTTGTCTTTCTCTGTCTGACTTACTTTACTTAGTATGATAATCTCTAGGTCCATCCATGTTGCTGCAAATGGCATTATTTCATTCTTTTTTATCTCTGAGTAATATTCCATTGTATATATGTACCACATCTTCTTTATTCATTCATCTGCCAGTGGACACTTTGGTTGCTTCCATGTCTTGGCTGTTGTAAATAGTGCTACTGTGAACATTGGGGTGCACATATCTTTTTAAATTAAAGTTTTTATCTTTTCTGGATATATGCCCAGAAGTGGGATTGCTGGGTCATATGGTAGTTCTATTTTTAGTTTTTTAAGGAAGCTCCATAGTGACTGCACCCATTTACATTCTTACCAACAGTGTAGAAGGGTCCCTTTTCTCCTCACCCTCTCCAGCATTTATTATTTGTAGGCTTTTTGATGATGGCTATTCTAACCAGTGTGAGATGATACCTCATTGTAGTTTTGATTTTCATTTCTCTAGTAATAAGAGATGTTGAGTATCTCTTCATGTGTCTGTTGGCAATCTGTATGTAAAAAGACATTTTCTTTTCTCGACAAGCCACTTCCACAACAACAACAAAAAGAAAAGAAAAGAAAAGAGTAGATCTAAGGACTTACCCTTAAATACTGTCAGTCAACATGGCCAGCTTTCTTTTCCATATGATTTCTCTAAAACTAGATTAAAAATTCCTCAAGGGGCGGGAGCCGTGTCTCATCTATCTTGGCATTTCTGGTTGCTAACCAAATGTCTGACACCTTATAGACGTTCAAAAATGCTTTCCCTGGTTACATTTTTATTTGGACCATCCACCAGGGCCTAGCATGATATTGTGTATATATTAAGTGCTGAGCATTTTTGTTATTGTTGCAATACTGTATAGTCCCTTTGCCTCATCTTTCAGAGTGCTTTAAAAAGGAAAGAGTTCATTTAGAGAATGAAACACATTTCTCACAAGTTCGCTTTCTTTGCACTGATGCCAGGATATTATCACGGGAAGAGTCTTGAATAGGGCTCAGAGAATGATCTCCACACCTCAGTCCCTTTTAGAGACCCCCTTTGATGCCAGTGTTCCCGTCTAAGCAGCCACTGGAACATTCCTTTTCATTAACTCTTCTGTGCGAGCTCCTACCTTTCCTTAGCGCTGTTCTACCCCGCCCACCCCACGCCTGCAGCGCTCCCAGGTTGGGGCGGGCTGGTCCGGAGTCAGGCTCAGGGCTTCAGCTCAACTCATAAATGTGGAAATAACAAAATGTGTTCCCTGAAGCTTTGCAGCGTTGTCAGGAAATGGGGCTGCTTGCATGCTGCACTTCCACGGATCTGGAAATTCTGCCGAGCTTGGGTTGACTCCAGAGAAAAAGTTTAAAAGTGTTCAGGGAAGCGAGGAATTAAAGTAGAGCAATGCTGGAGTGTGTGTGCTGTGGACTGTCGCAGCGACATTTGCTTTTCTAGGGATCGGGGCTTTGCTGAAACTTTCCTTCTCACAGTTTTCATGTCTCAGACATCGGAGTGGCACCTTCGGGAAGGAGTTGGGGGTAGTTATTGTTTCTGGTTGGAAGACAACAAGGCACAGAGAAGAATAAACTCAGAACGCCTTAAGGATGAGTGTTAGATCTTAACTGTCTTAGCATCAACCTGGCCTAGGCCTTCAATAAATCTGTGTGGAATAAGTGTCTGAGTAAAAGTGATTTTTCTGATGGTTTCTGTGTCAAAGGCAGGGCCTGAGGCAGTGTTAAGTCTCTTTGGTTACCCTGAGCTACGCAGATGATCTCAGGGGGCATGAATGATGGAAGGTAGCACTGGTTTTCCTTGGTTGTGTTGCTGACACAACACCTTCCTCAGTATTCTAAAGTCACGAAGGAGTTTTCTGGTGTTTGGTAAGGTCAAAATTGAGTTTTCAGGTCAGACAATGGAGCTGGAGATGGAGCTTTGGTTGGAGGAACATAAATTCAAAATCGTTTTTCCTTCTTGGTAGCTGTCTCTGTGCTCCTGGCCACCAGAGCTGTGAGATCCAGAAGGGAGGGTGTGAGGGCAATGGCCTGGAGGCAAGGTGGCCTTGAGGCCTGGTGGCCTCTAGTCTTTGCCCTAATTTAGGGCCTAAGATAATGAGGTAAAAAGGCTAACTAGTTACCTGGCAGTAGCACAGGTGATTCTGGGTAGTTGGTGTTGTTTGTGTCAGTTGCTTCTCAGGAACCTCCCTGGGAGGCTAGATGGGAATTTGACCACCAATCAAATGAAAAAAGGAAGCAAGTAGGGCTCTGGGCTTAGGTTACATGTATTTCATTATTTTTCCCATGATACAGATTGGGAAGGATTTTTTTGGGGTTGTTTCTCCACTGTCCCAAGGAACTTCCACTGTGAGAGTCTCTTGACCCACAATGCTTGTGTTCAAATCCTGGCTCTGCCCCTTACAAGCTTTGTGACCCTTGGGCAAGTTGCTTATCTTTGGGAGTCTCAGCTTCCTCAAATGGAAAGTGGGGAGGATGATAAAACTTAAGTCACAGGTCTGTTATGTGGCTTTAATGAATTAAGACACGTAAAGTTCTTAAAATAGCACACATGTGCTACCTAACTTTGTTGTCATTTTGCTGAAGCCCCATCAATCAGAGAATTTGACATGGAGGCCAAAATAGGTATTTTTCAGAACTGATACTTTTGGATAGAGTCCTGTCTGGAGGCTGGAAAATGAACTAGTTAAACTCGCCAGGTTTTCTTACCAATAATAGGCTCTTGTGAAAATTCTGATTTCAATCTCTGTTACCTTCACAACTAGTTATTGAATCATTCTTGGCTCTCATTCCCCAAGTTCTTTGTAGAGCAGACTGTACTAGTTCTCCATATAATTTTAGAACAATGTGAGTGCATTGGTTAATGTTTTTGAAATCTTCAAATGAAAAGCTGTAAGTGTCTTTTCAACTGCACACCTCTGTTCATCTCTTCTGCTTTGAGCGCCAGTTATGAAATTGGAGCTGGGATTAAACTGTAAAAAGTCAGCGAATGGTTTGGAGTCTTCTGGAGTAAATTCTTGCACTGTAAGCACTTTGTTACTTGTCTCTAAATTATTAAGAAAAAAAAAAAAGGTGGGAGGGATCTGGCTTGGATCACCTAGGCAAAGCAATTTTCCGTGAACACTGCTATCCCAATGCACAACAGGAAACTTATTGAAAAGCTAGCGTGTTGGAGAAAAACAGTTGCTAGTTCAACAAAGAGTGTCAAGAGAAGATAGGGAAAGAATGAAGAGGGCACAAAATTACCCAGAGAGGACTGAACATCGCTCTCTGTAAGGAGAACTTTCTGTGAAGTCGTGGCTGGGAGTGTCTATAGCTCTCTAGGGGGGAGTTCACATACATGCACACACACCCACAGGCAGGCACACACAAGTGCACACACACATCTGGCGCTTGAATTGCAGATAACCTAACCCGACACTCACCTTGGCATGGCTACAGAAGTAATATTTTTACCAGGATGAACTGTTGTAAAAATGTTCCTCCAATGCATTAGTCATGCTTTACTTTAACTTGAGACAGGCAGGTTTTCTTTCTTTTAAACTCATTTGAATGCACATGGCTTTCTGATTTGATCTAGGAATGGAGAATATTATCATTTCTGAATGCCAGAGTTATTCATGCACTCATATAATATAAAATCAACCAAATATCATTCTATATCAAGAACTATATTCAGTAAAATAGGTGGGCCTCTCTTTTATGAGTTCCGTTGAATCACCAGAATTGGGGAAATCACAGAATTACCTATAGAAACAGAATCAGAAAACAATGGTGAAGTCAACATATTGCTTTGGACAGATAATAAGTTATTATTCTGCCAAATCTGTGATTTACTGAAGAAAATAGGAATTAAAGTACATCTGATATCGCTATTTTATCCTTACTTTTATTAGAATTTCTTTTGAAGACCTGTGACTAATTTTGTATTTGTCCATTGGATTTCAGTAAACAGTGAAATAATGGTGACTTTTTGAGGGCCTACGGTTCCAAGCATTATATTTAGTGTGATTTAGCTACAGTGTTAAAGCAGTGGTTCTCAAAGTGGGTGCCCTGGATGCATTAGAATCATTTGGGAACAGGTTAGAAATTCAAACAAATTAAAAAATTATTAAAAAAATTTTTTTTTATTGAAGTATAGTTAATTTACAATGTTGTGTTAATTGTTAATTTCTGCTGTATGGCAAAGTGATTCAGTTATACATTATATATATATATATTCTTTTTCATATTCTTTTCCATTACGGTTTATTACCAGATATTGAATATAATTCCCTATGCTATACAGTAGGACTTCATTGTTTATACATTTTATATATAATAGTTTGCTAATCCCAAACTCCCAGTTCATCCCTCCCCATGCCCCCCGCCCCTTGGCAACCACAAGTATGTTCTCTATATCTGTGAGTCTGCTTCTGTTTCGTAGATAAGTTCATTTGTGTCATATTTTAGATTCCACTTATAAGTGATATCATATGGTATTTGTCTTTCTCCTTCTGATGTGTTTCACGTAGTGTGCTAATCTCTAGGTCCATCCATGTTGTCGCAAATGGCATTATTTCATTCTTTTTTATGGCTGAGTAGTATTCCATTGTATATATATACCACATCTTCTTTATCCGTTCATCTGTTGATGGGCATTTAGGTTGCATCCATGTCTTGGCTATTGTAAATAGTGCTGCTATGAACATTGGGGTGCATGTATCTTTTCGAATTAGAGTTTTGTCTGGATATATGCCCAGGAGTGGGATTGCAGGATCATATGGCAACTCAATTTTTAGTTTCTTAAGGAAGCTCCATACTGTTTTCCATAGTGACTGCACCAATTTACATTCCTACCAACAGTGTAGGAGGGTTCCCTTTTCTCCACACCCTCTCCAGCATTTGCTATTTATAGACTTTTTAATTTGGGCCATTCTGACCAGTGTGAGGTGATACCTCATTGTAGTTTTGATTTGTATTTCTCTCATAATTAACGATGATGAGCATCTTTTCATGTGCCTAATGGCCATCTGTATGTCTTCTTTGGAGAATTGTCTATTTAGGTCTTCTGTCCAGTTTTTGATGGGGTTGTTTGGTTTTTTGTTATTGAGTTGTATGAATTGTTTGTATATTTTGGAGTTTAAGCCCTTGTTGGGCACATTGTTTGCAAATATTTTCTCCCAGTCTGTAGGTTATCTTTTCATTTTGTCTATGGTTTCCTTTGCTGTGAAAAAGCTTATAAGTTTGATTACTTCCCATTTGTTTATTTTTGCTTTGATAGAAATTCAAATTCTCAGGCCTTATTTCAGATCTACTGAATCAGAAACTCTGGGGATGGGACCTAGTAATGTGCATTTTAATAAGCCTTCCAGGTGATTCTGATGCTTGCTTATATATGAGGATTAGTGAGGTAGTTAGATAACTAACTACTGAATAGTAGGTAGCTAACTACTCTAACTACTGATCTTGAGTAAAATTAGTCTGCTATAACAAAGAGATTTAACAGGTATATCATCTTATTTAAGTTTTGCCAAAACTAATGAGGAAGAATTGTCACACCCGTTTCACAGCTGAGAGTACTGAGACTAAGAGATAAAATTCACATGGCTAGATTCCATTCCAAGCCAATATGTCTTCAATTTTTTTCTTCACTAGTCTATGGGACCAACAACTGTAGCCCTCTACAAAGACAAATTTATTTTAAAATTGTTTACAGAGTTTTAGATCTATAGGTAATCAAGACAGAGAACTAGATATACTATTTGCCTTTATTCCACAGAATCTGTTGCTTTCTTTAATTTGCCATATGAACTGAGCAGATAACTTAGAATCTTACTCCCGTCATTTGATATAGAATAATAATGGTGCATTTCATCATACGTCCGGTGAGAACCAAGGGGATGGTTTCCCGGGGAATTGGAGCACCTTAGATAATACTGTGTCATTTCGCTGTATTTTACTAAGTATATAGCAACCTGAAAACTTATATTGATATAAAAATAAAATTTCCTCAGTAAGCCATACTTTGAAAATACCAGAGAAATCTCAGTATAAAATATTACAATCCCTAATTGGAGCAAAAATAACATTTTTGTGATGCAAACCATATCCTCCAATACAGTATGTTTTGCCAAAGGGCAATAGGAGAACTCTCTGGAAAGCATGCATCATAGAACAATTGCTTCAATGGGAAAAGAAATGTTTGGGGGTTATACATTTCAGAGGCACAGTAACAAAGTTACTATTATTATTTTGAATGCAGGAATTTCAATAGTAAAGGTGTTTTATGGCAGTAAGTGTATACCTATAACACTTTAGCATCCCCTGTCTGTATCCAATATTTGATTACACTGAGTTTTTCCTAAAAATAATGGCCTTCATTTCCCAAGCATAAACAGCACTTTTGTTAATGCAGGCTTTCTCTTACGTATTTCAATCAACTTTTTTACCTTTTATTATATACAGAAAAGCACAGTGCTTTTCAAACTACACACTAAGCTATAAGTACAATGCTTAATTTTTCTACTTCCATGTTAGTTCCCAAAAGAGAATCATTTTAAACAAATATGTTACTTTCTTAATAACTGGATTAAAATCATTTAGGTAGGGCTTCCCTGGTGGCGCAGTGGTTGAGAGTCCGCCTGCCGATGCAGGGGACACAGGTTCGTGCCCCAGTCCGGGAGGATCCCACATGCCGCGGAGCGGCTGGGCCCGTGAGCCATGGCCGCTGGGCCTGCGCGTCCGGAGCCTGTGCTCTGCAACAGAAGACACCACAACAGTGAGAGGCCCGCGTACCGCAAAAAAAAAAAAAAAAAAAAAATCATTTAGGTAGAAGAAAACTTCTATTGCTGGATAAAAAATGCCTAAATAAGTTTATGGCTAGAATTTGTGTCATTAAGAGCTATACACCTGTGTTTTAAGACTTAAAGTTACACATGGGGATATCTGTTTGAATTTTTAGAAGTGTAGAAAGTAAAAACAGGGACTCAGATTTCCTGAGGTTCACTGATTGAAGGAGCATAGCTTTTAGTGTGTTCAAAGAGAAGTTTCTTTCAAGGTACAGTACAGAGGAGGGAAACTTTTGGGGACAGAAGTGACAAACCCCAATGCTTATAGAGGCTAGGAATCCAGATGTGCCATGTGAGCTGAATGAGGTATAATGGGGTATTGTAGGGACGTTGGCAAAGCCAAGGGGGCTCACAGGGGAACTTTGTATCTAAGCTCCAGCTGATTGTTCCATGTGGAATATATATCTTAAGAGAGCTAGAAATGTGAATTTCTATGTGACATCTCATTTTCAAATATTAACTCCCAGGCTTTTATAATAATGTGATTACTATTGTACAAACCAAGCGAAGCTCATCTGTGGGCTGGGTTTGGCTCATGGGCTGCCCATTTGTACCCTCTGAGAAACAGAGGTGGTGTGCGTGTATGTTTGTGTGTGTGTGTATGTGTGTGTGTAGGCAAGATAGGGTAGTACTAATGATGGGGTATATGTAATGAATGTGTTAAATATGTTTGTGCATAGCTTTAGGTAACTGGAAGCAAATGTGACATGGCCTTGAGGTTCACCTTTATTTTAGGAAGAGTGGGCACATCTAAATTTCAACTCAACACTCTCATGATATATTCCCATGGAGTCATGAAAGAGGTGAACTGGGCCATTCTTCGTTATTTTGACTGATTAATTAGGGTCATGTCAGTTGCCAGCATATAACTACAAACCCCCCACAAAGCTTACCAGAAGTTTGATACATTTAAATTGGTTTCAAGTTAGGTTGGTAACAACTGTAGGTGCAACCACAACTTTCTATTTGTAATTGAGTTGTCCAGTAGACATCCTTAGGGCATGACTTCACTATAAGAAGTGAAAATAGGGACAAAATACCCTTTTAATTTTCATTCCACTGGGGAGACCTGCATAATTCAGTTGTGGCAGTGTTCTGTTACTTGTGGTTGGTGCGGTTCCTTTTGCTCATAAAAATAAAAACCGTTTCACATCATCCTGATTGTCTCGTAAATGTAAATCAAAGAGGGGGGAAAAGCTATAAAACAAAACAAATACAAATACCCACTAGATAGGCTAAGAAATAATGGACTGGGCTTATTCCTTAATGTACTTAAGTACAGTGCTTTGCATAACACATATACCTCTCCTTAGTCAATAGCTGGATTCCTGAAAAGTTACTTGTAATTCAATTGTGCATAAAGAAATCATATTTTAAGTGCATTAGATAAGTTTTTTATTTAAAGGAAAGCTAGCATGAATCTTTTTGGAAAGCAAAAAAAAAATCTGTTTTTAAAATGAAATCTTAATTCTAATACATCTTGGTTCCAAATTCAGGGAGCCATTGAGCGTATTATTTCAACTGCTGTCCTCATCTTGCTTTCTTCTCTAGCACATTATCCCTGAAGACCTCAAAAGGCTTTGCAAGTTTTGAGTGTTGCTTTTTTTTTTAGCATCTTTATTAGAGTATAATTGCTTTACAATGTTGTGTTAGTTTCTGCTGCATAACAAAGTGAATCAGCTATATGTATACATATATCCCCATAGCTCCTCCCTCTTGCGTCTCCTTCCCTCCCACCCTCCCTATCCCATCCCTCTAGGTGGTCACAAAGCATGGAGCTGATCTCCCTCTGCTATGCGGCTGCTTCCCACTAGCTATCTATTTTACATTTGGTAGTGTATAGATGTCGATGATTCAAGTTAGATTTACATATCCATAAAGATTTAAATCAAATATAGAAATGCTTAATAAGTTTGCAGTCAAATGAATTTACATGCAGAGGAGAGGCTATATCTGAGTCAAGGTCCTTGGGTTTGCATACATGAGGCAGGGTTCGGTGGGTTCTAATAAAATGGTCTTTAATCCCTATTTTACACTATGTAGAAATTAAAACATTAGACCAAGTGGTCATGCTTACCTCTACATTTGGGCTCCTGCTATCTCATAGTTAATTCCATAACATAATAAACAGATGTGAACTCAGCCCATTGCTCCCTCTCTACAAAAATTCACATGCAAACAAAGCGTAGGTGTGGAAGATAGGAGGGTGGGATGTGGATAAAGGGAGGCCTTGCACTGCAGCAGTAGAGAATTTCAATTTGAACATTAGACCTGACCGTGCTGAAAATGGGCTAACGCCTCCACCACCAGGGAATTTCAACACACTCTGTGAAATCTTTCAGCCTTGAGCC
Source organism: Pseudorca crassidens (assembly GCF_039906515.1). Taxonomy (NCBI): domain Eukaryota; kingdom Metazoa; phylum Chordata; class Mammalia; order Artiodactyla; family Delphinidae; genus Pseudorca; species Pseudorca crassidens. Next base: position 63,407,541 of record NC_090302.1, on the reverse strand, counting down.
ATCTTAATAGCTGTTTTTATTCTTTCCTCTGCTTGTTCCTTCTCTTTATCTCCTCTCCTTCAGAAGAAAAGGAAAATCCTGCTCGTGCAGAGGAGTTAAGCGTTCTCCTCTGTTGCCTTAAACACCTGCCATGTCCTCGGATCTCACCTTCTAATCCAAGCAGGTCATCAAGGTATTTTTTCAAAAGAAAGACAATTTCCTCTTTGGAAATTTTCAAATAATAAAACTTTCGCCTCCACATCAAAAGAAGCAAACAGAATCCCACCTCAAATTAGCTTAAGTAGAATGAAGAAAACCTTAGAAATGATGATTAGATCAGAGGGGAATCTCCTAGAACATAAATGTAGGACAAGTGGCCCTGGAAAGATTGGAGGAAGAACTGGAAGGTGGTCAGGTCAGCTGTCTTCTGGTCTTTCCTTGCTCTCTCTGAGGCCACATGCCTCTTTTTGCTTATTATGTATTCACATTTTCCCATTTCTCTTTCAACAGGCTATTTCTGCTTCTTTATGTGAATTACTACTCCACAGCTCCCAAATTCACATAAGCTAGTTCCAGATACTGTCTCAGATTTTCCACCGTCCTTTGTGTCCTTCCATATTCCCTGGTGAGAGAATCTGATCGACAGCCTTGGCTCCCATGCCCACCAGCCATGGGGGGGATAGAGGAGGAGAGAGGGAGGGGTCATGTAGTAAAAATAAGACTGTGTGAGATTATCACTGAGGGTGGAGAAGAGACAATTTTTTTTTTTTTTTTTTTTTTTTTTGCGGTACGCAGGCCTCTCACTGTTGTGGCCTCTCCCGTTGCGGAGCACAGGCTCCGGACACGCAGGCTCAGCGGCCATGGCTCATGGGCCTAGCCGCTCCGTGGCATGTGGGATCTTCCTGGACTGGGGCATGAACCCATGTCCCCTGCATCGGCAGGCGGACTCTCAACCACTGCGCCACCAGGGAAGCCCGAGAAGAGACAATTTTTAGAGAAGAGGGTGAGCTGGGTTCATTCTCAATATAGGAATTAATTGCAGGTTAAAATCCTAAAAGCTTACGGTGTATTGGATCTGTAGATATCATTAAATACAGTAAGTCCCCTACATACAAATGAGTTCTGTTCCAAGAGCATGTTCGTAAGTCCAATTTGTTCATAAGTCCAACAAAATTAGCCTAGATATCCAACTAACACAATCAGCTCTGTAGTACTGTATTGTAATAGGTTTATAATGCTTTCCACACAAATAATACATAAAAAACAAACAAGCACAAAAAATAAAACATTTTTAATCTTACAGTACAGTACCTTGAAAAGTACAGCCGTACAGTACAACAGCTGGCGTACAAGGGCTGGCATCGAGTGAACAGGCAAGAAGAGCTACTGACTGGAGGAGGGAGAGGAGGTGGGAGATGGTGGAGCTGAAGCATCGTCAGCAATAGGGGACGGAGGGCAGGCTGCAGTTTCACCCACGCCTGACATTCATGGCACAGGTTCTGGTCCCTTGCTGCATTCAATTCAATCCACCCTCTTAAAAAAATGATCCAGTGTGGCGCAGTGGTTGAGAGTCCGCCTGCCGATGCAGGGGACACGGGTTCGTGTCCCGGTCCGGGAAGATCCCACATGCCGCAGGGCGGCTGGGCCCGTGAGCCATGGCCGCTGAGCCTGCGCGTCCGGAGCCTGTGCTCCGCAACGGGAGAGGCCACAACAGTGAGAGGCCTGCGTACCGCAAAAAAAAAAAAAAAAAAAAAAAAAATGATCCAGTGATGTCTGGGTAGTAGCTCTTTTTTTCTTGTCATAGATGACACAGTAGCACTGGATTGCATTCTGAATGTCTGGTGCAACCTTCATGTACCATTCTATATTCAGGTCCTGTGCCTCAAAAACTAACAGTGCCTCCTCAAACAAAGAAACCCCCCTTGCCGTTTCCTGCATCGTGAATCTCTTTGGTTCTTCAGTTACTTCTTCTTCCTCTTGCCTCTCTTTGTCCTTTCTCTGGGCCTCCAGTTCCATCAGGTCTTCATTAGTAATCTCCTCGTGTTGCACAGCAAGGAGTTCAATGAAGTCGTCCTCTTGCAGATCTAGCTTGAAATAAAGATACTGTACTACTGAACTCTATACAGTACTATAAAGTACACAGAAGCACAACCACTTGTAGAGGATGCATGCATATGACAATGTACACCAGACACGTGAACTCACTTGCATGATTCGACACGTGAACACACGTTCGCATCTTTGAAAGTTTACAGCTTGAAAGTTCGTGTGTAGGGGACTTACCGTATGGCATTACTACAAGGTATCCAGTGAAGTCCAGAGCATGAACACATGATGAGGGATACTGAAAGTAAAAGAAGAAAAATGAGAGAAAAATAACCTTGATTCCAACCAGTAGGCCATGAAAAGGTAGAGTATCATGGAAGGAAACAAATTGAAGATAAGTTCAAAAAGCAATATGGTTTAAGGCAAGGGGGAGGTGAAGTACAGACATGAATTAAGCGAAATTTAGCTGTGAGAAACTGAGGGAATAATTTCTTCTTGGTGCACTTAGTGTCCTAGGAGATAATGGCTCAAGACGGACTAACACAGAGCATTGACAGAAGCCTGAAATGTCATGGAGGAGGGGCGGGATGGAGGCAGAAGGCCTAAGAAAGCCTCCTGGTGACTTTTACCTTTGATTGCTACCTCTGTGTACAGCTAGAAGAGGAAATAAGCACTGGTTAGAAATAAACATTTTTGATAGTATTTAACAGTTTAACAAAATAACCATAAGTTAACCATAAGAGATAACCATCTTATCTCTTTAAAAATGGGAGAGATTCTCCTTTATCTGGGTAAATGGAAGCCAGGAGAAACGAAGACAGCTTCATGAACTCTTCATGAACCAGCTCCCCCTTTCAGCCCTTCTTTATTAGGTGGCATTAAGTCCCTCTTTTCACAAATAGAATCACACATCTTGAATTCCAAATTTTGGAGACAAAAAAATCACAAATCTCTGCTTGAGCTCTCCTTTTGTTGAATAGGTTTTTTAGTAATGTTCAGAAGTTGCTAACAAACCCCATTCTGTCTTTATAGCAAATCAGCTGGTGACCACTAAGAAAATAAGGCAGTCCTCGTCTTACTCCACCAGGGATTCCGCCTGGTCTATTTGCACTTGAATGTTCTCCAGGCTCAGGTCACATGAAGACATTATCATCACCTCATTGTTCAGAACACCTGGCTAGAGAACCTGGAATATGAACAATTGTTGAATGACAAATGCCATAAGCACCAGCCTGCCTTGCCTAATTATACAGCTGTCATGGTGCACTGGGCAATTTTTCTTTCCAACATCTCCTCCCCTCTGCCCAGCTTCAAACCACATAGTAAAGAGAAGAATCCACAGTCTGCATTAGGGCTTTTAGAGCAACCACAATGCAATCAAAGTATCAGGCTGCAGGAATCGCAGAAACCATTTCTAGAGTGTGGTTGACTCTTAGGTTGCACTTGGGTTGTCCTGTGGGTCAGACAAAGGTGCTGCTCGTAGGGGCCATGTGTGAAAAGGATGATGACTCAGGCTCCCTTGCTCATTTGTCCTGGTGTCTCAGTTCCTAACTGTGTCCTCTACCTCTTTCAACTGGCAGAAAGGAGACTGTGACTCTATAAGGTTCATCACAGAGCTGAGGTCGTGGGGGTCAAAGATGAAGTTCAAGTCCTGAGCTCTCTGGGATGTTGTCGGGATTAGTGTAGAACTAGACACTGTGGCAAGAGTACAAGGAAGTATAAACCAAGGGCAGGAGAAGACTTTCTTTAGAAATAACTTTATGTTGTGAAGCTTTATCGTTTGCTTTCACTGGGAACAACTGTAAACATCTTGTGATGCTGAGAGCCTAATCATAATAAGAAAAGTTCCTACCACTGTGGGCAGCATGAAAAGGCCATTGCAGATAGGTTACACTATGAGGCTCAAGTTGATCAGAATCTATGGACTCTGACCAAAAGTGGTCAGAGATTAGTAAATAGACTTTACATTTTCTGTACCTTCTTTATTTCCATTGAACTGTATAATATGTTGGTTTATGCCTGCCTGTTGGCACTCATCTCAGAGATTTGGTGGTAGGAGATAGGACTGGTGACATTATTTGCCTCCTGACATTGCTTTTAAAGTACTCCACAGGTTTTAAGATTCAGAATAGCATTAACCGTGTATTCTATTTTCTTATATTTTGTTACTATCCATCAACTATACTCTGCATACAACAGAAGCTTCATAAACACTTGATAACTAGCACATGGCAAAAATGTTTTATTAAAGTCATTATGTCAACAGAGTTTTATATATATACTTTTGTGTGTATGTATACACATATATACATGTAAAATTTCCATTTACTCAATTCTTTAGTTATTATTTATTTACTAGTCTTTTACTGGTGCTAGGATTTTTGCTCCAACCTGGGAGGTGTTAAGTTGTAAGAAATTATTACAGTGTTGAGAATTGGGTTTGACGGAAATTAAGTAATATACTAATCTAAATATATATTGAGCGAACTATGATTGCTTATTCTGACATTATACTTATTTAGGAGTTGCCATTTTGTTCTTGTATGAATATACCCAAATTCAGTTATGGAGAGACCCAGAGAATGAAAGCTTAGTTTTCTTGTGGAAACAACACATTTTCCTCCCCTTCTTTCTGCTTCTCTTTATATTATCTGATTTTATTCTGTGGTTTAGTCTCCTAATAGGTCAAAGCCTGTGAATACCAGAAGGTCATGTAGTTTATTAAAAAAAATTTTTTTATGCAATACACTTAACTTCCTCAGAACCACTATTTTCAATTTCATCTGTAAGGAATTTTCATGACTCTAATATTTTCAACTTCTCTGGAAGCTCAGTGAAGCCACTTGGGTAAACCCAGGCCAATAAGATGTAAGCAGAATTGGATGCTGCTTAGAAGGTGTACTTTAAAGGGAGTTTTCACAAAGTTCCTTGCTTCTTTCTCCATTTTCCTGCCTGGAACACAGATTTGATGTGTGGAGTCCTAGCACCCATTTTGGATCATGAGTAGAAGCACAACTTCCTAGGGATGATGGCAGAGCCATGAGATGAAAAGAGCCATTGTATCATCTCAGATGCCTACCTCCTGACTTCATGTGAGGGAGGAATCTTGTTTTGTGTTGTTTAAGTAACCTTGTTTTGGGTTTTCTGTAACTCAATGGAATCTAATTCTAACAGATGCTTACTATCTCCTAATTTATGCTGACATTAATATTTTAAAATTTTAATATTTTAAATTTAAAAAATCATGAAAAAATGTTCCTCAGCACTGACAGCTAGAAATAGAGCTATTCAAATGCCAGAAACCATGAGAAATTCCTACTGGATTTAATGGAGGTCAAAAAAAATTTAAAAAAAAGGATCTCCCTGCAAGGTGGAATACTATGTGCAAGAGAGTTTTGTGGCTTTGTGAGAAGCAAGAAGAAGAAATCTTGAACCTTAGGGACAATGGTAGAACTTGGAGAAACCTGACTGGAGACAGAGAATGGTGTAAGATGATGAAGAAAGCAGCAATTGGAGCCTCTTTCCCACCCACTGTCAGCAGAATTGAGGTGAGAATTTTGGATGGCTGGATGAACTGAGCAGAAGCTTCTAGAAGCACTGCTGGAGCGGCTCTGGAAAAGTCATTTCCTGAGGCTGAAATGATCTTAACTGATGCAGCAGGGAGCTTCATGGAGAAATCTGACCTGCAGATTCATGTATCAAAATGCCAGCTTTGGCAGGGGTAGTAGTCTAGAGAAGCAGCTTCTGGAGGGAGCACATTCCTTCCTTCATGTGGTGTGAGCTGCTTGTGAGAACGGGGCCTGGGATCTTCAGGGCACTGGAAGCAGAGGGCTGACAAAAATGGTAAAGAAACTCCCCTTGAACAGTCAAGGAGATCATTCATGTTCCTGGAAGGATGCAGCCCCACAGGTGGTCTAACCTTGGAACAGCAGCTATACTAGGAATGTCGAAGACATCGTCTGTGTTGAAACCCTTCCCCCATCCTACGAGCCTTTCCGGACCTCATCTCTGTTCCTATGACCTTCAAGCCCATCACCTTGAAGTCTGAAAGGTCTCCTCGAACTGAAAGCCAAGAAGAATTTCCCACCCTATTTCTGAGTGAAATACCAGCCCTGAATAGGCTTCTTACTGTTTCAAATATGAGAAACTAGGAAAAAAATGGATCCCGTAAATAATTCTGAATCATAAAGAAATGAGCATAGAGTTTAATCTGAATCTTAAATCTGAATAATCTGAATCTTAAATATTTTGACTGTGTTCCTTTTAGCTTTTCTTTATTGTAAATTTAAATTTTTATCGAAGTAATGTATTTAGTAATAGTTTAAAGATTTATAAATCCCCTCTCCAGTTCCTCATTGCCAATTCTCATTCCTCTAAGGCAATCGCTTGTAACTCTTAGTAGCTGTCTCCAAATGTAACCACCACATTATGCTGTTTATTTTTAAGGTTTAGATATTATTCCCTATTATAGAAAATAAGTTATTTCCCCTACATCTCTCATTATAATCATATCAACCCTTTCTTAACCAGCATGCACACTGTTATGAGTATGTAAATAATGTTCACAGCTGAGCCACTTTTGTATCATTTCCTTTCTTGCACGACTTTTTGTTTTGACTGGAGGTAATAAATGCCTCCTTTCTGTTTGTTTGCTTAGTATCTATGTATGTATAACTAATTCATCACTAAATTCTCCAAATTAAAAGTAAATCTCCTTATTACAGTCAAATAGTTCTGGCACAGAGCTCCCGGCCACTCCACTCCGCCCCCATCTAGGTTTCCTGCACAGTTCTAATCCTGGGCTCTACCGTTTTTCTGGATTTCCCATAGTTTCTAACCGTATGGGACCTCCAGTTTCCTGATTTCCATGTTTTCCTTTTTCGTGGTTTACGTCTGTGTGTTGATGGTGCACATCCACGAATGGCTTCTCTCAAAAGCATGGGAGAGTGTATTTTGAGACCCAGACCGCCTGAACCTATCTTTATTTGGCTTTGACATTTGGTTTATAATTTGGCTGGAATTAGGGTTCTGACTTGGAAATAATTGCTGACAGAATTTGGAAGACCTTGCTCCTTTATCATTTAGCTCTGGGTGTTGCTAAGCCAAATGTCATTCTTACTTACCATCCTTCTGAAGTGACCTGCTATTTTTGGGTGGGACCTTTGGGCTGTTCTCTTTCTTCATGGTATCCTGAATTTCGCAAAGATATTCTATGTAGCGGGTCTATTCTTTATGGGACACTTGGACTTTCATAATCTAGAAACCTATTTTCTTCAGAGACGGCACGTTTTATTGTATTGTTTCTGTGCTAATTTCTTGTTCTTTATCATTTAAAAATTTTCCACCTTCTGAAATTACTATTATCTTGATGTTGGACCTCTGGGACCCCTTCTCTCATTTTACTAATTTTTTTTCCTCCTTATTTCCTATATTTCCTTGAGTGTTTGATTTACTTTCTGGACATTTTCTCGGTTATCTTCCCTTTTTTATTTTTTACATTTTTAGTTAATTATTCTCTGAAAGTTCCCTTCTAAAATACCTGCATGTTTTTGTTTCATGATGCAAAAATCTTCCCTGATTACTTTGAGGCTAATAATACTGTTTTCTTTTTTTAAAATAAATTTATTTATTTATTTTTGGCTGTGTTGGGTCTTCGTTTCTGTGTGAGGGCTTTCTCTAGTTGCAGCGAGCGGGGGCCACTCTTCATCGCTGTGCGCGGGCCTCTCACTGTCGCGGCCTCTCTTGTTGCGGAGCACGGGCTCCAGATGCCCAGGCTCAGTAGTTGTGGCACGCGCAGGCTCAGTAGTTGTGGCTCACGGGCCCAGTTGCTCTGAGGCACATGGGATCTTCCCAGACCAGGGCTCAAACCTGTGTCCCCTGCATTGGCAGGCAGACTCTCAACCACTGCACCACCAGGGAAGCCCTGTTCTCTTTTTTTAATTTTAAAACTTTTTCTGCTTGCTGCATTGTCTTTGTTTCCTCCCGGTATATTTTATTTGTTTATTTTGGCCAATCTTTCCTGTTCGAGGCTTTTCTCAAATGTGTGGTGTACTTTGGCTGTATGTTCATATTTAAAATGAAGATTGGAATTCTTGTGTACAGGGGCAGGGCCTGTGGGCTGGTCACCTCTAAGTGTCACTATCTGAATCTCTTTTTTAGGGAACCATTTCTAGGAGGAAGCCTCAGTTTCTTGCCTGGGTATTGGTGGTCTTATAGCTTAACATGTATTGTTTGTTCGGATCCTCAATCCCATTTTCAGAATGAGATCTCATCTTCACCCTCAGCTATGCCTGAGTTCCCTGACTCTGGATTCTCAGTGTTTTTTGTCTCTCCGGGGACATAATCTCCCCAGGGAGGGTCCTTTAGGGTAGGATAAGGTTCTCGGCTGAATACATGGCATGTCAGAAGACACCTGTGGCAGAGATTTTCAACCCTTTCTTCTGTTTTTAACTTTCCCTTATAATTCTGTTTTTTGAAGTACCTGGAATAATCAATTTATGAGACTTTCTAGGGTTGTAGGGTACAAAATTATCTTGCTGGTTCATTTTGTTCTTTTCCTCAGGTCTTAGGTTTCAGTTTTTTGAATACATATCATACACACACACACACACACACACACACACACACACACACACACAACACACACACACACACACACACAGCTAGTATCATACTATTCATACAGAAAAGCATATTTTAAAAATTATTAAAGGAAAGAGATATATGTTTTAATAACTATTTTTTATCTTGCAAATAATAAAAAAACATGGGTTCCATAAAATAAAATCTGTAAGATGAGATGTTAATACAATAAACAGATTTGAAATTGGAGCTGATCTGAGAGACAAGCAGAAATTTAAAATGAGTTACAAGGCAAAAATAACTATTTTAAAGTAGACATTTAAGAACAGCATTTAAAAAGGCAATAAGGGTACAAATAAAACCATCATAAATTTAATCAACGGTATTGAATATTTGCTTGATAAAAATCTCCCAGAATTCAGAGATACATGACAGAGAAATAAGGAGAATCAGAGATGAGGTAAATAATTTGGAGGGTATGTTACTGAGATCCCACTTATAGAGAGTAAGTGTTCCTAAAGGGGATGTCAGAATAAGTAGAAGGGAAGAAATATTTAAAAAACAAAATAACAGTTGGCTGGGCTAGTGAATACAGTTCTGGTTTTGCAAATGGAATGAGCTCAACAAATTCCAGGAAATATTAATGAAAATAGTTCAACAACAAATAGATGTGTTCTGATGAAAGTCTTAAACTTCAAGCTGAAAAGAAAAAAGTCTGACATGCATCTAGACAGAAAAGACTGGCAATCTGCGGAAGAAAAAAGAAGTCAAGACATCCAGCCTCAGATTTTTCCTCTGTGGTAAGAACCACCATAAGACTATGAAGTGATTTCCTAAGAGTTTTAAAAGGGAAAAACAAATGTAACAGAAGATTTCTATACCATAGCTAGGTTTTATTCACATACAAAAGTAACAGAAACACTTCATTGGATATACAGTGACTTACAAGGCATGAATTACGTGTACACAAAGTTTTCCTAACAACTAAGAGATGAATAACAGACGCATACTCAAGAATAGAGAAGTAATGAAATGCAGAAAGATGAGGGCTATTATCATAAAAATATTGATCTTAACAATGGTAAATTAAGGAAACAATAAAATGTTAACAATTCTTAAAATACAAACATTTTAAAGTAAGAATGACTATTTGAAAGCAAGAAACTAGATCTCAAATCCTGGATTATACCACAAAAAATGGTAGGAAGAAGTGAAAGTTGTCATCTTCTCATCTAAGGAATCTATTTCTATCTAAAGCTAATAATTAGAGGAAAATAAATTTATATATACAGTTGAAAAATGTACAAGTGGGAGGTTAATTTCTTATAAATATCTAGAGTGGAGAGAGGGAGAAACATAACCTGAATAAACAAGAAAGCAAATAAAACATCAAGGGAGGATGGGAAAAACAGAAAGCATCAAAAGTGGCAGAAGCAGAAAACCTGTAGGGAATCATGTGCTTTAATGGAAAACTGTGCCTTGTCTCCAGACAGCACACCCTTCCAGTTTGTCTAATTCTAGCCTAGAATTTCCTTTGAGTTATTTTACAACTGTAAGCTGTAGGTAACTGATAGCAATGCAAATTAATTCTTGTCTATAAGCATGCAAATTCTGTCCTGATCTGGTCAGTCTAACTGCCTTACTAGTTCCCCCCCAAAACCACTTTGCCTCCATTTATACATTTATGTCAATATTCCTGATCCATAAGTAGATCTGTTTTTCAGATCCTCTTTGAACTGGTTATGACATTGTCTGGGTCCCTCATGAGTTAAATAACATCTTTAACTCGCAGTCCTTTCTCTATTCCCATGGAAGTCAGGATTGAACTTGTCTGGAAATTCTTCTTTTAGCAAAACTGATCATTTCTGATTAGTATAAATGGAACAGTATCTTGGGCAAGTCAGACAGAAAAAACAGCGTTAGCAATATTGGTATATGACTGAGGAGAACTGATGGCAACTAATAATACATAGGAAAAGGAAAGTCAGTGTAAGTATTTGAATTTTCAATCTGCAATGAATTTATAATGGATTCTATTTCTATCTAATGGAAATAGATAATGCAGAAAATGTCAAAAAACAAGGAGAAATGATGAGGTCCAGTAGTAGTAAGAATCTCTATTAGGCCTCTCCTTTCTACTGAGACATGGAACAGGCAGAATAAATGAATGAATGAATGAATAAATATCCAAGTAATAAAATTGACAATACTGATTTATTGGTCATATATTGACCTTTGCACTCTATAAGTGGGTAGATGACATAGCCTTGAAATTTTCCCTCTGGTAGAGTAACTGCAGTTTCAGAAATTCTGATGGAACCAGAAGAACAGACCATTAATTCATATAAAAAAAAGAATAAAATACTCAACAGACAGCCTCCTCATATCCTGAATCTTACTATGTTCTTGACTTTTACCTTTAACTCATTCAGCTTGACCCTCATTGAAGCCAGCCTAATGACTGATAGACTGATAGATAAATCCAAGAGGTGTTTCTTTGAAAAAAGAAAGAAAATAGACTCGTAGATCAGCGGTCCCCAATCTTTTTGGCACCAGGGACCAGTTTTGTGGAAGAAAATTTTTCCATGGACGGGGGGTGGGGGAGGGATGGTTCAGGCAGTAATGTGAGCGACGGGGCACAATCGGGAGCGGCAGACAAAGCTTCGCTTACTGGCTCGCCGCTCACCTCCTGCTGTGTGACCCAGCTCCTAAGAGGCTGCGGACTGGGGACCCCTGCAATCCAATATAAAGAAAAACAGAACATTAAATGACCATTTAATTAAAAATAAAGAATACACATGGTAGCTAGACTTATCCTGGTCATCATATTGTAATGTATAGAATTATCAAACCATTATGTTGTATAACAGGAAATAATACAGTGTTGTAGGTCAATTACACTTACAAAAACAAAGAAAAGAGAATCAATCTCACAGAAAAAGAGACCAGATTTGTGGTTACTAGAGGTGTTGGGTTGGATGAGGGAGAACTGGATGAGATAAAAAAGAGAAAAGAAAAAATTAAAGAAAATGATATGTACAATGGTTTATGCTGAAGAAGCTATATTAGAGCAGGAGTTACAAGTTATAAAATGGAAATAATCAAAATGTTCAACAGGCTATTGTATTATACTATATTTTATATTTATTTAATCAAATCCTATCCTGCCACTAATAAAAATATTGTGGAGAAACACTTAGCAACATGGAAAATGTCCACAGCATGTTATTAAGTGGAAAACATGACTACAAAGTGCAGAGCATAATTTTTATGTTTGTAAAAAGTATTAATAGGGCTTCCCTGGTGGCACAGTGGTTGAGAGTCCACCTGCCGATGCAGGGGACACGGGTTCGTGCCCTGGTCTGGGAAGATCCCACATGCCGCGGTGAGGCTGGGCCCGTGAGCCATGGCCGCTGAGCCTGCGTGTCTGGAGCCTGTGCTCCGCAACTGGAGAGGCCACAGCGGTGAGAGGCCCGCGTACCGCAAAAAAAAAAAAAAAAAAAAAAACTATTAATATACGTATTAAAAAGTATGAGAAAATATATACCAAAATATTACAAATCTATTTTTTCCTGAGTAAGGATTAGAGATTAAAATTTTTTTTCTTTATGCTCAACTATATATTCTAAGTTTAGACTAAAAAGACATGATGGATATGTTTAAATTTTTGATAACTGCATTAGGAATGCCCTCTGTTTTCTCCCTGCTTCACTTTCCTTTCCCTAGGACCTCGTCCAGGTTGCTCATGAATGCGTGAGTGGGCACCTTTGTATCTGAAGTCAGGCAACAGCTGATGGGGCCAAAGGTACACACCTGCCCCAAGCTAGGCTATTTAGACCCTCTCTCCTGAGAATTTCAAATTGGGATTTGGAAGCACCAGTGAGTTAACTGTGAGAATAAGGATCAGACAGACAGACAAACCTGGGGAGCTGGGGGCTGTCATTGGAGTGTGGCCATTCAGCAGTCATTTGCACTGAGGAAGCAGGAGAGTTGGTTTGCAAAGGGAATAATTGATAATAACAACAATGTATGCCATTTATTGTGTGCTTATTATGTGACAGGCGTTCTTCTAAGCTCCCTATATGAATGAACTCATTCATAGACATGTTGAACCTTTAAGGTAGATGCTACCATTTTCCTCATTTTATATGTGAAGAAACCAAGCCACAGAGAGATAAGACGAAGACAGATGCAGAGGTCAGAGAGATGAATGACCCCATGTGGTCTCAGGAGGACAGGGAGGAGAAGAGTGCCTCCCTTGGGCCTCTGGGCTCTGCAGGTCCTCGTTCGAATCCCTTGTGGGGCCCAGTTATATTTCCTGCCATCTGTTTCCCAGAGATGACTCTGACTCCTTAAGCTAAACTCCTTGTCCTTCACAAGTCTGAGTGGATAACAACTTCTTGCTGTCTACCAAACCATGGCCAAGAGGGAATGAATGCTGTGGGTGACTACATATACAGTGTCTTTGGATTCTTTTCATGTTATCTTTCAATACAGTCCAACTGCGGGAATAAAATCTGTACAATCAGTGGCATCTATTCTCCCAACTCACAAATAATTTTAGAAAATACTGAAACTATGACCATTAAGGCGAAGGTGCTCATGGAAAAACAGTCCTTGAGGGGTTGAAGAAATCTCTAGGCCCTCTTCTTCCTCCACACAAGATGCATATTTATGTAAATGTTTATAAACAATTTCAGAGAGAGTTCACATAACCAGCTTTTGGGTTAGAGCCTGGTTTTTTTGTTTCTTTGATTTCATTTTCTTTAGTTTACATATTGGTGCAATGTTGAGTTAACTTCATCTAACCAGAGTGTTAAATACTTTATATGCCCACCTCCTAGACTAGCTTTGTCAGTCTCTGGATACAAGGCAATTGGTGGGGGCCCAATGAGCATTCTTGGGAAAGGAATACAGAGATGGGAGCCTCAAAAATTACTTTTAATGGCAACAAAAAACTTTTGTGAGGTGGGAAAACTGGATAAGAAACTTCCTTCTTTGAGACCAACACTTGAACTCTTTTCTTCCTAGATTTTAGGATATACTGGACTGTGAAGAATTTTATTTTTAATGCAAGATTTTCATTCTGGAGGTAATTTGTGTTTAGGAGTAGTGAAACTCTTGAAAAGTTATTAAAAATTATTGAAAAGCGATTAAGATTTGTCTTGGAGCGACAGGATAATGTTTTCCCCCTTATTTTGGTGTAGTAATGGCCTGTGAAGCGGCTAGATGGTTATCCCTACCTAGAGGAGTCAAAGAACATTTAGTGGCCAAACACTGAGAAGAAAAGAGAGACACTCAGTTAATCATCTGGGTGTTTTGTCTACATGAGGGAAAATCTGTGGAAGTTTCCAAAAATTAGGAAAAAAAATATTTGGGAACATCCAGATGTTTGGCCTAATGCAGCTCAAACATCCAGATGTTGGACCAAATTCCCCCCTTTTCCAACTGGATGTTTCGGCATCAAGTACTGTCATGGTTATAGGAATTCCAAATTGTTACCTAGTGTCACAGAAAATTATTTTGGGAAAAAACATGGCACACCAAAGTGTGAAGGTTATAGCTGGTCATAAAAATTAAGAGTGGGAAGAAAGGAGGAGGAGATTACACCATTGACAATCAAGTTGCATCATTACTAAGATAAATTTCCAGCAGTAATGTTCTCCTGTGGAGGGTCTAATAATTAAGAATAATGAACAAAAGCTGGTGGCCCTTACTGATTAAAAGGAAGCCAGTAGCACTTGCAGTGTTTACAAAACTTGAAAGACGTGGAAAGGGACATCCTCTGCTTTAAAAGGAGTTGAAAATTCTAAACTTCATGGAAAGGAGTTAGGAGTTTAGTTTCCACCTCTTATTTTATTGGGCTCAGTCTAATGTGACCCTGAACTGTCTCCGATTACAATGTTCTTAAACTTGTGGGAATCAGCCTAATAAAAATACTGTGAAGAAATACAGCTCATCCCGCAGCTGTGGGCCGGCTGTGTATATTACCATGGTGCAGGAGTTGGGGTCAGCCTCCAAAAAGCAGATTCCATTTTCTGCATGGCAGTAACATGAACTTGAATGAAGGCGTTAAATAAGAAGACAACGTTTGGATTCTGATTAAGATTTTAAAATCTGAGTTTTAGCCAGCTTGTTGGCTAAGAGCAGCAATGCCATAAATAAAATAGCCACAGATGGGTCTGGATATCTGTTATGAGCAACCATCAAGAAAATGCTTTTATTTTAATTGATTGATACTGAACAAAAGTAGTATTCAGCCAAAACCTTATTGCTAGTCCTGTTGTAATTATTTTTTTAACCAGTTCACCACTGCATTCCAGGGGAATGTCAAGACCTCCTACAGAGGTGCCTGGTACGATGTCCGCACCTGACGTGTGTTTGGGTTTGCATACCACGCCTGAAATTGTTCAAGAAATTAATCTCTTTTTTACTTGCAAAAGCATAGCTTGTTGGAAAATAACTTAGATGTGGTCTGGGTTTCTTTTTTCAAGCTAACAGTCTTCAGAGAACCTGGGGTTGGGTTTAAGTCAGGAATAATATGGGCTGTCATTGTTTGTAGGATAGGAATGACTGTTTGAAAGCCAATGCTGACTTTCCAAGGAATTTATCCAGAGAATGGAAGAAGAAAAAGCAGACTTTAAAATCGATAAAAGCATTTCATATTTTTAATTGCTGTCTGAAGAATTAAACTCTGGTTTAATTTGAGAAAGCATCTCAAACATCCTCATACTACAGCAAAAGTTACCCAAGTATGATCCAATTAAAAGATGCGTGCATATACATATGTATACACACATGGGCTATAAATTTGTAATGCTCTCTGTTGTATATATACCAGTGATACCACCCAGCATTGTTCGGTTTTGATAGAAACAGAAAACATAACTTTGGTTCTGATAACGCTTTCATGGGAGGTAGAGGAAGGAATACAGTGACTAAACAAATTGTATGGAACCAAATGAGAAGGTAGCCATGATTTTTTTCCTCTGA
The DNA here is from genome assembly GCF_039906515.1 of Pseudorca crassidens. Classification (NCBI taxonomy): domain Eukaryota; kingdom Metazoa; phylum Chordata; class Mammalia; order Artiodactyla; family Delphinidae; genus Pseudorca; species Pseudorca crassidens. The sequence continues at coordinate 63,391,941 of NC_090302.1, read as the reverse complement.
TGAGGATGATACTTTATACCTTTCCATGCCAACTAACTGGAAAAGTATCCCTACAGTGCGGTGTTTAGATGTGTCATAGGAGAGTTGGAAATGATGAGGGTCAATTAGAGACCATGGGCATCAGTGGGAATGCATATTATAGTGGATAAGGGCAAACTAGAGACAGATGGCTTGGATGAGAATCCGGGTTTTGGTTCTCCTGGCTGTCGGACCTCATGCAAGATACATAAGCTCTCTATGCCTCAGTTTTCTCATCTGCAAAATGGGGATGATAATAGTAGTCCTAGTGTCTAGGTTTGTAGCAAGGATTAAATAGGGGAGTCCAAGTAAAGCTCTTAGATCAATGCTACCCATGCAAGTAACCTTTGAAGCCAAAGTACATGAACCCAAGAGCTTTGAATCAAAAGGTGTGTGAAGCCCTGAGATGGGAATAATGGGGACTGAAGAAGCCACACGACAAGATGCTGCGATCAGAAGTAAAATGAGACATGTTTTGACACTTAATGACATTCTAAAAAATTGGGTGACAGCGAGATGCACACATGTGTCTGCAGAAAATGTGGTGAGGAGGTGCAGGGGGGTTGGGCAAGGGAGATCAATCTCACAGCTTTCAGTTAGGAGCCCGTGGGTGGGAGAGAAGACTGGGGTTCGCAGGGAAGGAACAGGCTGATATTATTATTATTTTTTTGATGCAGCATTCCAGAAAACATGATCAATGGCACCCGTCCAGTTCCCATTTAGTAACCAAAGAAGTAGCTGCCGCTATTTTTTATGCCTGGTGGTGCCAGTTTGATAGTGTATAATCATATTTGCATAAAGATAAAAAGGAAGGTGTTATAGAACCCAGTTAAGCCTATGGTTTCACCATGAATTAAAGGTAATTTCAGACTAATTAGGTATAATTTGTTAAGGAATTCTTCCCAGCAATGATGACTCTGATTTTGTAATTACAGGACAATGCTTACTGTGGCTTTCAAGGCAGGGGAAAGCACACCCGAGGGGGTCGTGTCCCACACTAGGAGCATCTAATGATGCCACAAAAGACAGGTGTTTTGTCAGATTTCAGCCACACACTTTCACACCTGCAACGCATTAACTACAGCAGCAACGCTAATGAAGGCCAGGTGCCTGTCCTCTAGCTTAAATGAGGAACTGGCAGGAGGTTTGCTGTTTGCTACCTGACATCTCTACCTCCGCCTCTGAACGCCGGTCTTCTGGGTGACGGAGAAGCTGAGCACGGTGCGTAGGCTTTGGGGCGGCTTGGCCCTGGTCCTTTTTTGTTGTTGTTGTTTTTGAGTGGGAGGATGGAGGTATTGCGACTTCGACCTTTGCGTGATGGTAGTTCCCTCTTTACTCACCCACCGCGTCCCCCACCGGTTTTCGCCCTGAAATAGGGACCGGACTCTTATAGCAGGAGGTATCCTGTGGCTTTCTGTGCTGGTACCCCTTTTGTGCAGAGTTCAGCCTCTAAGAGTCCTGAAAAGATCTGAGCTGTACAGTCTCCAAAATGGATTTCTGGGAAGTGCTGTGCTATCAGCTGCTACCAGGGAAAGTTTGATTGTAGCTACTTGAATCTTTTCAGACTTGAAGTTTTGCCATTCTATCCAGAAATGAGTAACGGAGGCCTTGAGTGAGCGTTTTCATTTTAATGAAATGCGAGGTTTTCATTGTGTGTGGCTACCGCGTGGTAATGCTCTCTGTTATGAAATACAAAATCTTTGTCTCCCTCCCTTAAAAAAAAAACCCTCAGCAGCAGAGCATTTCCCTGCTTTCTTTTCTCCTTTCCTTTGTTTCACGACTTTTAGCTGCAGCTGTTTGCTGCTTGTAATGTCCAGCAGTTAGGTGAAAAGTTAATACTGTCTCAAAAAACACACACACAAAAAACGCACACCGGAATTGAAAGTGGGGAAAAGAATGGGCAGGTCTGGGTTCTCAGCAGCAGGAATATAATTATCAGACTCATTACCAGTGATTTCTGGCTGGTGAGAGTCCCCTAACAAAACAGCTTCTTTATCTTGGGAGATGGAAGGATGGACAAATATCAAAATGTTTAATGCTGTATTTAAACGCCCAGACCTAATTAAGCTAGAGAAGAATGGAATCATAGACTGTCAGAGCAGGAGTGGGAAGGACCTCTCAATTCTGGAGTTGTTTAACTCTTTAATCCCTGAAGTGAATGCATTGGCATCCAGGCCAAACCTTCAGAAGCTGTCTGTTGAAGTGACCTGCTAGGAACATAGATCCAAATCATTCTTTCCAACTGATTTTGGGATGTTTTTCAAGGTGCATTCATAGCGAACTGGAGAGTTTTTTAAGAGGCACGTCAGAGGTACCAGTATGGCTGGGTGGGGAGGTGTTTCCAGAAAGGGAGGACTCTGGCTTCCCCTCTCCACATTCTCCCAGCCTACAACAACAGCAGTTGTATTTTCCAATTTATTTATTTGTAAAAATTTAGTTTTTAGCACAGTTTTAGGTTCACAGCAAAATCGAAGGGAAGGTACAGAGATTTCCCATGTACCCTCTGCCCCCGCCCGCATGCATAGCCTCTCCCATTATCAACATCGCCCACCTGTGTGGTCCATTTGTTCCAATCCATGGACCTATGCTGACACATTGTAATCACCTGAAGTCCATAGTTTAGGTGATTGTTCACTCTTGTGTGCATTCTATGGGTTTGAACAGACATATAATGACATGTATCCACCATTATAGCATCATACAGAGAAGTCTTTCCATCCTAAAAATCCTCTGTGCGCTGCCTATTCATCCTGCACCCCTCAACCCCCGGAAACCATTGCTCTTTTTACTGCCTCTGTAGGTTTGCTTTTTCTAGAATGTTATATAGTTGGAATCATACCATGTGTCATCTTTTGAGATTGGTTGCTTTCACTTTTAATATGAATTGAAAGCTCCTTCATGTCTTTTTATGAGTTGATAGCTCATTTCTTTTTGGCACTGAATACTTTTCCATTGTGTTATGTGGATGTACCACAGCTTACCGAATCACCTACGAAGGACAACTTGGTTTCCTCCAAAGTTTGGCAATTATGAACAACCCTACAATAAACATCCACGTCCAAGGTTTTCTGTGGACGTAAGTTTCAACTCCTTTGGGAAAATACTAAGGAGCACGATTGCTGGATCATACCGTAGAGTATGCTTAGTTTTGTAATAAACTTCCCAGCTGTCTTGCAAAGTTTTTTCCTCTCCTTTTTTTCCTCCTTTCCTTTATTTCACCACTTTAAGCTGCTGGTGCCTGCTCCCTACAATTTCTAGCAGTACGTGAAAAGTTAATAATGTCTAAAAAAACCCCACCAAATTCATAAATAGAACAGATTGGTGGTTGCAATAAATGGGAGAGGAATGGGAGGTAATGAAATGGGTGAAGGTGATTTAAGAAATAAAGGTGTACCATGTTGCATCCTCACCAGCATTGAGAGTTCCATATTTCACCAGCATTTGGTATCTTCAGTTTATTTCCTTATTGCATTAGCTAAGACTTTGAGTACAGTGTTTCATAGGAGTGGTGAGACAGGACGTCCTTGCCTTATTCATTTCAATTTATTTTATTGATTTGGGGTCCATCAAAGATTTCGTATGAAGAATGGTGGTGATAGTTGCCACAAATAGTTTGAAAACCGTATCTTATGACAGAAAACCCTTGTTTTCTGTACTCAAGTATTCTGGCAAATCCAAAGGCTTCTTGAGGACAATGTTGGCCGTGTATGCAGATTGTCCTGAAGGCCACTTCTGTGCAGAAGTAAGAAATCTTCATAAAGCAAGAAATCAAGTCATGTTTTTGGGGCTTCTAGCAAGCCTAGTCTAAAGCAAATGAATCTCTTTTCAATTAATGCTCCTGGCAGCTTAGACTATAGCTACTCAGCATAGAGCTCAATTTCACACTAACTACCCTCCAATCTTAACAAAAGTCTCAAATAGATGTTTAAGAGATTGTCTCGGGCCTTGCTAATCAACGTGTGGTCTGTGGAGCAGTAGCAGTGATCTAACTTGGAAGCTTGTTAGAAATGCAGAATCTCAGATACCAACTCTGACTTCCTGAATCAAAATCTTCATTTTTAACAAGTTCATCTGTTGAGTCAACTCATTAATTCATTTGCTTATTAAATTTTGACCAGCGCTGGTCTAGGAGACACTGTAACCGTGTATGCCTCTAGATCCGAAATTTTTAATTTGGGACTCTCTCGATCCACAAATGTCCCTCAAGTTTATAAACTCCCTCCAATTGAAGGCAAAACAGAATCTGCGTGAGGGCACATGTGTTTGTGTTTACAACTATAATCCACTTTTTGGTGAAGAGGTTTCATAATTTTTCAGCTTTTAAAAATATTGCAAACTATTTGCAGAGAAAAAATTACTACTTCAGATTGGCAAGTACTCATCCTATGCTGGGTCAGGACTCCAGCCTTAGAAATGCTGTCATAAAATTATAGTTGAACTGAATTTTCTCAGCTTCTGCTGAATGGAGGTAAAATGACATTGTTTTTTTTTTTATCTTCAGCAAGTGCTTGTTCAAATTTGCCCAAGTGTGGTCCAATGTCACTTCGAGTTTTAGGGCACTAGAAAGAGTTCCTGAGTAAATATACTTTTTCTCGGAAAATGAATACAAATCACCATTCCACTCCTGTTCCTCCTTTTTATTTATTATTAATGTTGCAAGTTGGGATGAAGCTCAGAAATAAATATGGTACTCATTTAACAAAACTCTCCAAAGGCATAAATCCTGGGACAGATCTGTGACATAGTTAATGAATACCACACAGAGGTGGTAACTGTTGAACTGTGCTTGAAGGATAAGAAGGACCATCAGGGATGAAAAAGTAGAAGGAAGGTGTGAATCCAGAGACCTAAGAACGAAATTGCAAACCTAATGTGGGTTCTTTGTGTCTTTCTTGCTACTCTCTGCTCCATATCACATACAGTGCCTGGCTATAGGAGCTTGGCTTGCCAAATGGACAGACCAATTTAACAAACTTTAACAAATACTGAATGCCAACTATGTGGTAATGTGGAATTATAATTAAGAAAATAGAAGTCTTAAGTCAGTCTGTCTGGATTCCAGTTTCACCTCCACCACACAAAGCTGCACGACCTTTGGCAAATTTCTTAGTCTCCCTATGCCTTGCTGTTTCTCAGGTATAACATAGTGATAATAATGACACCTAACTCATAAGGCTGTGGCTAGGGTTACTTGAGTTAGTGCATGTAAGCTCTTAAAACAGTGCCTAGCACATAGTAAGTGCTCAATAAATAGTGACTTTATCTGCCAGACACTCTTCCAGGCTCTGGGAAAATGGTGATAAGACAAACACCATCCCAGCACTAATTGGTATTTTATCAGGAGAAGATAAGCATTCAATAATTAATTTTGTAATTAGTTACTTTGACTTGGGGTACATGCTATGAAGGGAGAAGTACAAGGTGGCTTTAGGAGGACCTGACCAGGAGTGGGGGTTCTAGAAGGCTTACCTACTGCAGTGAGGTCAGGCGCAGGGGCACAGTGAACTGGAGAGAGATGCAGGTCCTGTGGGACGGGCCTGCCTGCTCCCAGTGTCCTAATCTGGCCCAGTGAGTGTTGGGCGAAGGGGGTGAGATGCAACTGATGAGATGGACAGGGCCTGGATCATGAAGCGCCTGGTGAAGGGTTTTGGCCTTGAAGAGCTATGAAGTGTACGGAAGTGTTCATCAAGGCTGTGAGGTGATTGTGTTTTCATTTTGGATGAATCACTCCAACAGGCATATAGGAAATGGGTCAAAAGTGAAATGAGTGAATATTAGATACTATTCATATTGTATATACTTTCCCCTTGTAAGACTGTTCCTATTTATTTCAGAAGGAAATTCATTTATGCTTATAAAACAAAGGTTCTATTCTCTGTTGATAGTTTTAAAAAACCTTTGAAGTCCTTTGAGGTGTCTGGGGTGGGGCTGGATAAATTCTTACCTTTGCTTTCCTTGGAAGGAATACAACATACAGTATAACCTGATGGCTGTGATATAGAAACTTCGTCACCTCCCCCACCCACCTTAAACTCTAAGTAGGTGGTGATGGAGAATAACTAACACCATGTGTGAAATCTTTGCTCTTGTTTTCCCTCGGGAGTGCAAGCAGTACAGAGCCCAGGTATCCAGAATCCCTAGTTTCTTGCTTTCTACAGAGACTTTTGGCATATTTAATCTTAAGTCAGGCCTTCATCTTCTTTATCTCATTCTGGAGGGGATGGTGTGATGACAGTTGTTATTTCACCCCCAAAGAAAGACTATAGTTAGAGTTAAAAGAGGGACTCAAACTTGTCGAGTAGGTTGTAATATTTAGAGTACTGAAATGGTAATCATAAGTGATTGTCAGAGGGGCCACCATTTATTGACCACCTACTAGGTGCTGCAACCGCTTTCTGAGTATTATTCCCTAAGTTCCCTAAGAAATCAAGGTGATATATGGTTTATGTTGGCTCTGATCCTAAAGCAGCACCCATCCCTTGCCTTCTCCTGGCTTGGTTCCACCCTATCCCCCAGAATCCCATGCCTCTTGTGTTTCTACCTAGAACTGTCTGTCCTTACATACTGTCTCTCTCCATTCTTTCTCCTCCAGACCATTTTCTTCTGTCCTTTACCCTGTACCCTTGGGCCCTTTTCCTTAAGATGATAGCCAAGAAATCAGAGAAAGTAACGCAGGAATGGATATGACTGGTTCTCTTTTCTTTTGCCTAGGGATTGTCTGGGGATACAGTGAAGGAACCCCAGGGTGTGCCTCTCACAGGCAGGCAGCCCAGCACCTTTGGAAATATGGGAGGGCAACGAGGTTTTTCAGACCCTATTAGATGAGGCCCAGTGAGTGGCATCAATGGATCAATACGCACGGTTGTCCATAGCTCAACCATCTTTTTCTTTCCATAAGTAAATAAGACATGGGCCTTAGGTTCCTGGCCCTCTCCCAGACTGAGTTTGTATACCCCTGAAGTCTGAGCTGAACTCTGCCACCTCTCCAGCGACACTTAATTGTTTTCAATTATCACTCCACTGAAGCTGAACCATCCTTCACCCAGGTCACAGCTCAGAACATGGCTCATAAGTTTTATGAGCCACCTTGTGTATCCCATCCATGTGTGTAGCCACCTTTCCTGACCGTGAGCCATCCATCAGGCAGATCCCCCTGTGCTGATAGGGTCTGAATGCTCAGAGCTGGGATGGGCTGTTCTCGGTATCTGTGTTGACCACCATTGTACTGAGAAGCTGGGTGCTGGGCTGGGGACTTGAATTTCATATCTAAAGATGGCCATGTGAATTGTGAATTGAACTTTGAAATGGTCTTTTTTTCACCTATGAAGGTCATCAGATTTGACAGACCAAAGGGGTTTGGGATTTCCTAAGTCCAGTTCTTTCTCTGCTAATCTATGAGTTCTCATTCTGAGTTTCTAGTGAGATCCTGGACAGCAGGCTCAAATCCTCACTTGAACACCATAAATACATATGGAATAAATGAAAATCCCTATATTTATGGGCAGGTTGTATAGAGAGGGTCCTTACTAACAAGTGGATTTGCACTTAGATGTGGAATCTAAAATATGACACAAATGAACATCTCTATGAAACAGAAACAGACTCACAGACGTAGAGAACAGACTTGTGGTTGCCAAGGGGCAGGGGATGGATTGGGAGTTTAGGGTCAGCAGATGTAAACTATTATATACAGAATGGATAAACAACATGATCCTACTCTATAGCACAGAGAACTATATTCAATATCCTATAATAAACCATAATGGAAAAGAAAAAAAACAAGTGGGTTTGGCAGAAAATATAAGATCCAAAAGGTACTTCCCATTGACCTGGCTCAGCATTTGAGATCCATCCCTCCCTCCTTCTTTCCATCCCTCCCTACTTCCCTTCCTCCTTTCTTTTCTAAGTCTTTAAAGCTTGGTGAAGAGAGGAGGAGGGTTACCAGTCATAGGAGCTAAATGGCTTAATTCTGAGAATTCTGACTTTTCTACTTTTCTCCTCTGGACTGACCATGAAGGCATCCAGGAATATGAAGCTGTTATTTGAGAAGGATGCTAGGTAAAGACCCAGGTGATAGATATACCTCATCTCAAATTGATTAGATTAGCCGGTTGGCTCAAGTAGGCCCAGATAAAAATAGTGCTTCCCAAAGAGGGGTGTAAAGCAAGATGGCTTTTGGAGGTCCTCGAATGAATGCTTTTTTTATTGTTCTAATCTAGTATTTATTTTAATATTCTCTTCTATTGTTTGCAAGTGATACTGGTTTCCAGTTCATAGTGATGAGAATTTCTGTTAAAAATGCATGAATTTAAGTTAAAAAGCATGTCAGTAAAAGAAAAATAACAAGTAAATAATGATATCCATGATAACTGAGCAGAAGTCATGAAGAATGGTGCATAAATGATTGAATCTCAGGACACATCAGGATGGATGATGGGACTAATCAGGGCTTTAAGAAGGTGCCCTGGGGAGCTGTAGGTGGCAGGGCACCCCGTGGGGGAGTGGGGTGGGAATGAAGGGCAGCACAGGAGACTGAGGCCTGCAAGCCCGTTCTATCATGGAGTAGGATTGATTTTAGAGGGGAGGGGAGCCTGCTGAGGCAAGCCTCATGTGATGAGAGAAACCCCTGCTATCCTAGAGACCCAGCTCCCCCGGAACATGTGTGCCCCAGCCCTGGCAGCGTAAGGCTCTGGGATTTCTCCAGCTGCCTGTTTCCTCACAATCTCTTCTACCTTCACTGCCCCTGTTCACTTCCACCAGAGGTAGAGATTTGTCAAGGCTTTGAGAACTTCAGAGAAAATGATTTCGACACCCAAATTGCTCTTTTCTCCACAGCGAATGTCCTATTCCCTGGAAATAAGGCCTATTCTCACTTGCTCTCTTTGTCCTTTCAAATGTCACTGGAAGAGGAAGGGGACTTGGCAGAAGGTTGGATTTGGTTTTGGCAGCAGCCTCCAAAAACCATGGTTTCCCTGACTGTACAAACCGTGGGAGTGTCCTCTGTCTCTGAACCCACATGCATCTGTGGGAGAGAGTGGGTGAGGGTGTGGGTATGGGTGTGGGTGTGCGTTTGTGTAAAGGGTGAAAAAGAATCTTTGGTGGAATAAAGAAAGGAATGCAAAAGGGATCAGCTCGACAGGCAACCCGAGGGAGTGGGGGGAAGGGAAGACTGCGGTGACTCCCTTCCAAATCAGTAAATGCAAATTGCTGCAGGAGGCTGACCTTTTACTGTAACCGATGTCAGCTGCAAGTTGTAACCTCACGCCATTAATTATAACCCAGCATACCTCGGACGGGCTCTCCTATTGGCCTGGGGTTCCCTCTCCCTCTTTCCCCATCTCCCACCCCCACTGAAAGGCTCAGGTTGCAGGCTGTACTCAGATGAAATGCTTTGAAAAATAATGGGTCTTATAAAGCCAGAGTCCATTCTGTACATTTGAATTTTTTACAAAAGGGATTTTCTTGTGTTGGAGCCTGAGATGATGTGAGAAAGCCCATTCCCTGCCACCCCCGAATTTAGCAAAAACTTAGATGGACAGGTTTCACAACAAAAAAGGAAAACATTCATCAACTGAGGCTGGAATGTAATAAAGCATCCCTCATCTTCCCTTTGGAAAAAGTTTGCAAGTGTTTTGTGGCGTGATTGAGAGCCTGGAAAAGAGTAACTGAAAAGTAGATCTAAATACATAATCCGGATGTTCTGTGCACAGGTCAGGAAAGAAATTTGGATAATAGGTCTAGAAGAATTTTAAAATTCTGGACGCTTCTTTCTGTTCCATTTTTTTGTGAGTTTATTAGGAAATCAGTGTTCACTTTGTGTGAGAATCTTCTTTTTTAGCTGAATAGAAAGCAAGAAAAACTGCAGACATTTTATACAGACGGTGCTGGCTACATGGGCTGTGACATGTGCAGACCAACAGGTCCCTTCGCTTAGAGAAGCTTTCCGCTTGGTTTAATGCTCTGCTCTCACCATCCTGAAGCTCTTAATAGTTCTAAACAAAGGACACCAAGATTTTATTTTGCACGTTATATAGCCATTCCTGAAAAGGAGAATTGCAAAGTAAAAAATATAAATGGTAGTAGAGCTAATACAAAACTTTGAATAGGTTGATATCTCCTGGGCCAAGATTATTTCTAGAAATATTTGTAATTTTGAAGAAAATATATACTGAGGCTTATCTTCCTCTGAAAATCTAAAGTTGCACAATTAACTCAGCCATTTTTCGTACTCAGTAATTAGCCATAGGGCACCAGATTTTCTATAGTTTGCTCTGTTTACTTGGTCCAAAGCCTTTTAATATTTTCCTATTTTAGTTCATCAGCTCATTCATTACATAAACATTTAATATGATGAGGATGCTATTTTAAAATTTCCATGGAAACGGCAAAGACGGAACATGAGAAGTTTTCTCTCTAGGGAGACTGAAGCATTAAGAAAACAACAACAACAAAAAAAACACACAAAACAAAAACCCGAGAACCAAACCAAACAAAAAAAAAACCCAAACAACAGCAACACCAAAACACTTATAACAATAGCTTGAAAGAATAAACGCGTTAATTGAGATACAGCAGTGCTCTGGGAGAGCAGAGGAGGGAAAATAATTCTGATTGGGAGGGTGAGGAGAGGCAATGAAAGTAGAGTGATTTATCTAATTCCAACTTACAGAGAAGAGACCAAGGACATTCTGGGGGCACAGAATGACTTGAAGAGGGGGATATGGGAGAACAGTGGGTATGTTCAAGCAGCAATGGCTAGAGAAAAGGGCCCGGTGTTTGAGATACGGAAAGAAGGGGCTGCTGGAAAGAAAGCTAAGGTCAATGATGGTGTGGGCTGTTTGTTTAGTGGTGAGTGCTAATGGAACCAGGGCAAGTGGAATGGGAGGGATGCTTGTATAGGTCAGCTAGCTTTATCCAGAGGAAAAAAAATGTATCATAGAAACTATAACTTTAGCCTTCCTGGGTTATTGAGATTATGGGCCAAGAGATGCCACACAGGGAGGGTAGAAGCCCCAATACAGAGTTACAGTGCATTCCGTAACTGTGCAGGTCAGTTCTCAGTGTGGCCTTGCTGGGAGGAGAAAAAGGAAGAAGAACCTCATGGTTCTTTTGTAGTCTTAACATTGACTTTCAATTTAGGACTTTCCGGTGGTGAACAAAACTTGAGAAAGGTCCTTAAACATCACCATTGATCAGCTGCTTTTCTGTGTCCTGGAAATAATGCTCCACCTTCCATTTGTGTGGGCATGACAGGGATATAAAAATTTAAAAAATGCTTATATTTGGAAAAATAGCAGTGTACAAACTGTGTCTACAATACATTTATCTTGCACATAAAAACAGAAAGATGGGGAGATGGATGGATTGGTGCTGGCATGAAACATACCAAAATTTTAGCAGTGACATTATCTTTGCAAGCTGAGCTTATGGGTGATTATAATTTTTGCTTTATTTAAAAAAATTTTTGGACATTATTTGACCTCTAGTTTCATGAAAATAATTCAATAATTCACTGAGTACATTTTGATGGTGGGACTGAAAATTGTAAAAAGCTCATTTTAAATTTTGGATACAGAATTTACTATTGCTCCAGGACTACTTGGAAAAGAATTTAAAGAGTTCTGTTTTTCTTATGAAACATATTCAGGGAGATGAATTACTTTTCCATGCCATGAGCTCAATTAAGAAGTGAGATGCAATATCAGCGGTGACGTGACTGCTCATTTGGGGATGTCCCACTCGACCGACACAAATAATTTCCTGTGTTGTGTCTTGGGCCAAAAAGCTATTGAAAGAATATGATCTCAAGAATGTAATATCTTCTGTGAAATGTCAACTATTGACAATATATTCAGCATGATTATGTATTGATTTGAATTTAATCCAGGTTCACATACTGACCTCTTGATACTTTTAATTGTATTACCTTAATAAATTTCTAGTTCCTAACTTACAGTTTCTAGTTGACTGGTTATGTTGATAAACATCTCTATATAGGACTGAGCCGTATGATATTATGGGTAGTTCAACTTTTGAAAACTTCTTTGTAACTTCTTTTTTTTTTTTAACATCTTCATTGGAGTATAATTACTTTACAATGTTGTGTTAGTTTCTGTTGTATAACAAAGTGAATCAGCTATATGTATACATATATCCCCTCCCTCTTGCGTCTCCCTCCCAAACTCCCTATCCCACCCCTCTAGGTGGTCACAAAGCACCGAGCTGATCTCCATGTGCTATGCAGCTGCTTCCCACTAGCTATCTATTTTACATTTGGTAGTGTATATATGTCCATGCCACTCTCTCACTTCGTCCTGATGTAACTTCTTTTGACATATAATCATGAATTGTTTACATTCAGCCCTATTTCCTTTACCATTTTCTCTATATATTCACATATATTCATGTTTCTGAATTATTTAAGAGTCAGTTGGGGACATTTTGCCCTTCTGTCTCTAAATACTATAGTTTTTATTTTTTAGGAACAAGGACATTCTCTTATGAAACCACAGTACCATTATAAAATCAGAAAATTTAACATTGATACAATGTTTTTATTTAATTCACAGTCTGAATTCATATGTTATCAATTGTCTCAATATCTTTTATAACAAATTTTTCCTGGCATAGGATCCAATCCAGAGTCATGCTCTATTTATATCTCTGTAGTCTACTTTAATTTGGAATGGTTATTTAGCCTTTCTTTGTCCTCCCTGACCTTGTCATATTTTAAGAGTTCAGGCCAGTTGTTTTGTAGAATGATTCTCAATTTTGGTGTGTCTGAAGTTTCCTTATGATTAGATTCAGGTTATGCTTTTTGTAAGAAATACCACAGAAGTGATGTTTTGCCCTTCTCAGTGCATCCTATCAGCTGGCAGGTGATGTCGGTTTGTCCTAGTGTCAGTGATGTCAGTGATGTTACTTTTCCTCATTGATTAGGGTGGAACTAAGTTTCTCTACAGTTATCATTTTGCCTTTAATAATTAGGAATTTGTGGAGAGATACTTCAAAACCATGTAAGTATCTTGGTCCTCATCAAACTTCACCCATCCAGTGATGATTTTCTAACCCTATCATTCTGCCTTCCTTTATTGGTTGATGTTGTACAGTAAGAGAAAGTTTTCCTTCTCCATGTATTTATTCATTAATTTATTAATATAAGCATGGTATTCAATAAGTTTTGGTCTTTGCAATGACTGTTTTATGTGGTTCAACCTGATCTTATTGCTATGCTTTTAGGATTGGAGGCATGCCGTGCATGTATCTTCACATCCAATTATATTTGCGATATCCAAAAATATTTGCATATTTAATGAGTATACATATATATTCATTGATAGTTGCACTTTTTCCCTCACCTGGTGACTGTCAGTCTCCGTCAACAATTTTGTTTATCAATATAGATATCGCTACCCATCCTCTTTACCTGCAATAACACATTTCCCTCAGCCTATTTGAAACAGCTGCAAGATGGACCCTCAGTTTAGTCTATATTTTAGGCAGTGTGAGTTGTGGATGTATAAATATGAACAATATCTTTACTGCCTATTTGAATATTTTGTTTTCATAAGGTCTCTGTTCTATTTTTAAAACTTAGTCAATAACCAAGATTTTAGGGAAGACAGAAATAATTTGAACTCATCTAGAAATAAATGCAGAAAACAACTTCTTCAGTCAATGTATCTGCACACTTATAGCAGATCCCATTTTTTTATAGTAGTGGAAAAAATAGTGTTATACATAATTGTTCAGAAGAATTATCAAATTGAATGAATTTGCTTTAAATTCCATTTATCTTTTGCTCCCATGTCTACAAGCTAAGTTATTTAAAATTTTAGAAGTACGTAAAACACTTTTTGAAGACCCTGCATGTGGTCTTTTAAAAAGTTTTTTTTCAGAGTTACATCTCCTTCATAGTGGGGTTTATATATAAGAAAACAAAGTCAAGGGAGTTCAATATGCATTAGCTAACAGGTAGGGCGGTTTCATGACACATCTGTGAAAGGTGGGATGTGAATCATTATTCGCCATTGTATCACTTGCCTATGAAAGAATGTCCAGGATGGTGTAGCCAGAAAATATTGACAGACAAGGGAGCCTGTGATGAACATCTTTAGTGGAAGAATGAAGCCAAAGGGAGGTCAGAATCAGGAGAGGCAAGAGGTGAGATGAAGAGGAGCAGGGCATCTTGATGAATGGCAGAAGGTGGTTCTAATTTTGCTTGTGGGAACCTTAACCTAAAATGAAATGCTATGCAAGTCTTTTGCCATTTTCAGGGGGTGCGCTAGCTCTGTTTAAAGAGACGGACCCAAACTGGACACTCGAGAACCTCTGAGCCTCAGTTTCCAAACTGTAAAATAAAGAAAATATCTATTGACAGAGTTGTTGTCAAGACTATGGACCTGGTACGTGTTAGGCACTCAAAAACATTCCTATCAGCCCTGCCCCCTGCCTCCGTAAGTAATAACCTACATGGGTTTTCTAACTCGCTGCGTCTCCTGACATGGCTGATGTCTTAGCTCTACTAACAGACAAGTGTTTGGGTCTGTCTGTTGGCCCCATTGTTGCTTGTCCTGGCTGAAAGTGGTTTGCTTGGGAAGCAGTGGCTTGTGTCCAGGGGAGAAATTGTGAAGGGACAGCAGTGGCATTAGGCGGGAACCTGGATGAGCAGTATGAGTGGTAGTGGTTTGAACGCAACCTCACAAATGAGGAAGATCCTACTGTTGGAAGGTCCTTGGAAGATTAAAAACATTCTTTGTAAGCTTGTTTTCAACGGTAGAATGGGAAGAGAAGAAGGTACAAAGGTAGAGCATTGTATGATGGGGGAAAAGTCTTGGAGGCAGTACTGGAGCTAATGAACTACAGAACAGAATCAAGGGAGAGAAACAGATGGAAACCTCTCTGAGAAGAAAGCATTAATGTCAGAAATTAATATATCCCAGTTCAACTGCTCAAGCTAGTCCTCAATGAATTCTAGTTAACAGCAGATCTTTTAGGGTTAAGAGACATTTGATTCAAACATCCACATTTTCTAAATATCCATCTTCTATGTAAGGTGAAAGGCTTCAGTCCCAACATGGCAGATGGAGTCAGATCTCATCTATCAGACTTTTTGATATTATACTTTTCCACGCCATAGAAAAGGTTTTAATACACACACAAAAATCTGTATCTGATTTTTGCCCAATTTTCTATGAAGTAAAAATTTTAAAGAATTTGCCTATGGTGAAAAAATATCATCCAACTTGCAAGACTGTTGGAGCCATTTTTTTAAAATAAGAAAGCGAGATATATAGGGAAAATACGGAATCTCTCTTGGGAGTCAGAAGGACTAGATTTTGGTTCTTGAGCTGTTACTAATTAGCTGTGAAGCTGTGAATTTTCTCTCCTTTTGTAAAATAAAGGTGATGATGACAGTGTTGAAGCACCTTTCAGATTTGACAGTGGAAGATGCCATGCCTTTGCCCCACCTCAGTGAGGAGCCACAGATAAATGTGACGATTATACTAACATTGGGAGTAAAGCCCGCTAGAGTGCTTTGCTCTCTTTGATATCACCTGATCAACTTGGACCTTCTACTGTTTTAAGTGTTTGGAGTAAAATGATTATTCTCTCAAGTAGTCTCATTTTCCTTGTCAGGTGAATTTATAGCTGTAATAGGCGTTATCAAACGTCTGAAAAATACATCATGCAGAGTTGAGAGGTCATACACACAATCACACACTCATTGGTTCACTCAAATCCTTTCTCCATACTCTGCTTATGTGTTTTAGGGAAATGGGGAAATGTTATTAGAATGACTTAGAAATGGGTGCCTTGGCTTGTCTGCTAATTTATAGCTTTAAAATCTTATCTTACAGATAAGATTTTAAAACATATGATTTGTTTTGATGGTATGTTTCCAATAAATGTTCCTAAGTGTAAAAATCAGAATCACAGACAGTAAAGGCTTCATTATGCCTTCCTTTCCAATTGATTTTTAAACAAAGGGTATAAAATATCAGCATTGGAAAACTATGAATCTTCAAAAAGTCTGCGTTTAGAGATTAGCATTTATGGATACATATCTAACATCATTTCGTTTCTTCTTTGCTGCATTATACTACTTTTTAGAACTATCTACTTTGTGGTTAAACCTATTTAACATTATGGTTTCAAAATGATAACTGACTAAATGAAGCAACTGCATTCCTCTTTTGTGAACATGATTTTTATTCTCGTGATATTCATCTTCTTTCTGTGCAATTACTTAACTAATGTTGTGTAATGTGGAATGAAGTAGCTAGGAGATTCAAAGACTTTGGGTTTTATTTGGACTCTGCTCTCTATTTTTAAGCAGATCATTTAAACTCTGTCAGCTCTCTTATCTCCCACATGTTGTGATGGAATAAGATGAGACGTATGGTTCCTTCTCCTCTGACATCCTACCATCTTATTAGTCTTTGGCTTTGGACAAATTGAGCAGAGTTTCATACTCAATAAGTCAATTTAATCAATATGAAAGGCAATCTGGATAATTTATCTCCACAATGCCTTTATTCTTAATAGCATGGTGGAAATTCTTTTTCTCTTCAGTTTAGCTGAATAATTGCTTGAATTCTATTGAATTCTATCCAGGACCACTTTGCAGCAGAATTTCAAATTTCAATTTCTTCATTATCTCATTGTCATTCTACTTCATTCACTTCTAATCCTGGTCTCAGATTCTCTCTCTTTTATTTTTTTTTGGGGGTCTAACCGTCTTCTGAGTCCACAAATTCCTATGGAATTGGCAACAACCTTAACAATGAACATGTCCATTCCATCGTGAGCATTGGTTTGGTCTGGTGCCTGTTTTTATTGCATGTTAAATGTGTGCACTGAGTCTATTCATGGGACTCATGTGGAAGATTCTATGACTGCTTTTAAACCAGTTGGTTTTTTTCCTTCATCTCTTTAAACCATGGGGGAATTGCTTGGAACATCAAGTTTATTTTTCGGCAGTTCCTGGCATGGGGCAACACTGAAGTAGAGCGTGTATTCAACTTTCCCAGATGAGGGGAATAAAAATGAATAAAAAGAAAACTTTGACACTGCAGTGAGTAATTTTCTATTGTGGTAAAATACACATAACATAAAATTTACCGTTTTAACCATTTTTAGGTATACAGTTCTGCAGCATTAGGTATATTCATATTGTTGTGCAACCATCACATTCCTCTCCTGAACTTTTCCATCTTCCCAAACTAAGCTTTGTACCCATTAAACAGTAACTTCCCATTCCTCCTTCCTCTCAACCCCTGGAAACCACCCTTCTGTTTTCAGTCTCCATGAATTTGACTGCTCTAGGTACCTCATATAAGTGGAATCATATAAAATGTGTCCTGTTGTGAGTGGCTTATTTCACTAAGTCTGTCTTCAAGGTTCATCCATGTTTTAGCATGTGTCAGAATTTCCCTTTTTAAAGTCTGAGTGATACCCTGTTGTGGGGATGTACCATATCTCTGCAGTGGATGTCTACCCATTTATTTGTTCATGGACGTTTGGGTTGTTTCTATCTTTCAGCTACTGTGAATAATGCTGTGATGAACACTGGTGCACTAATACTGTTCAGGTCCCTGCTTTCAAGTCTTTTGGGTATATACCCAGAAATAGAGTTGTTGGATCATATGGCAATTTTATGATGTAAAATTTTAAGGAACTGGCGTACTGTTTTCCACAAAGGCCATACCATTTTACATTCCCACCAGCAATGCACAAGATTGGAATTATTTTTATTCTTCTTTCTTCCTTTCCCTTTCTCTTCTTCCTCTTCCTCTCCCCTTCCTCCCCACCTTCTTCTCTCCCAGCCAAAGCTGACTAATTCCTCACCACTGACTTTAGGAAATTGAGTTACTTATTAGCAGAACTCAGTGATAAGTTATTTCTGAAGTTGGTTAGGAAGGTGTGAACCCCAGATTTTGAGAAAACAGTGGAGTCAATCCACACACACTATGATTTTTATGTGCCCAGGCACTTAGCTAGGTCTCAGATGGCATCAATAGTGTCTACAGAGAAAGAGGGAGAGCAGTTTATAAGAAGCTTCATTTAGGCTATTAGATAGTTCGTTTTACAACCTGAGTCTTTTAAGTGATAGTTGTGTCCCAGATGCCTGACATAAATACACTACCGTGTATAAAATAGACAGCTAGTGGGAATGTGCTGTATAGCACAGGGAGCTCATCTCGGTGCTCTGTGATGACCTAGATGGGTGGGATGGGGTGGGGGGTGGGAGCGAGGTCCAAGAGGGAGGGGATGTATGTATACATATAGCTGATTCACTTCATTGTACAGCAGAGACTAACACAACATTGTAAAACAATTATACTCCAATTAACTTAAGTGCATGCACTTATGTACTTATTTTTTATGTGACCATAACCAAACATATTGGCAAGAAAAAAAATCAGGTAGCCATGCATTTTGGAATATCAAGTGTCCTGTATATACTATTTCTTTTCTCAACAAATGAAAGAACTTAACTATATAAGGAAAACAAACTCTCCGAAAGCGGGGGCTCAAGGGAAGAGTTCATGATCACCAGTTTAAAAACGAAATCATTCCATCTAATCAAAATCTTAAATGATCTCAGGATGTTGGACTTAGAGGAGACTTCAGAGACATTTAAGTCAATCCACTCATTTAAAATACATAGAAATTGAGACCCAGAATGGGTCTAGTGATAAGAGCTCAAATTTAAGACTCTATACACTAAGTCCAGTGTTTTTTTTCCTACCGAAATATATAAGTTGAATTCTTAAGAATTCTGATATAAACTGTCCTCCTAATATCAACATGATGCCTAAAACAGTTTAATTGAAACTCGTGTCCTCCCTTCATAAAGGTGTACATGGAGAAATCAAAGTGAAAAATTACAGCTAGTACAAACACATACCAAAATATGTGAAATTTCCTTAAATTATATTGGTGTTAATCTATATCAGATATATTATGACAAAGCTGTATCCTGGGAACTTTCTCCTGGAACAGTCTAAGTACAAAGACATTTCTTTGCATGGGAATTTCAGTGGGTGTCAGCCTACAGAAAAAAGCTGGGTCATAGGGTCAGATTTCTAAAAAAATTTGGGGCAAGTTGCAGTGGTATGAGGATAGGAATAGTTTTAGAATAAGTGATGGAGGTAGTTAAGCTGATGAGGGTTATCAGGTTAAATTGCTGCTTTAAATGTGATCGATTCCAAGGACTAAGCAAGCCATCAATAATGAGCTCTTGCCTGTGGATTGTGTCTTTAATTCTTGCTTATTTGGGGGAAGCATGATACCCTATTCAATGACTATGTTGAATTAGCAATAGCTGAGCAAATGGAGAAAGGAAGTGCTTATCTAACTAGAATTTTAAAATAAGAGTGAAATACATTATTGAAAATATTGACAGCTTAATTTAAAAGTCTCTAAGTGATTATAATAAAGCTAGTAATTTTCTATTCAAATTCAGCCTCCTCAAGACAGAGACATTACTGGTGTTTGTTTGGTAATACTAAAAGGAATTGAAGAAGCTCAGGAAGAGTGTCTAATACCTCTAATAATACTAGCTTCAAATGCTATCTAGATTTGTTCTTAGATGCAGAATATTTTAAATAAAAGATGTGTAGGGCATTTGCCTGACATTATCAATTAAAAAGGTAAATAAAACATGTTTATACAATCATTGACTCAAAAATTGTCTCAAGACTGAGACCACTTTTTTTATGACATAGGTAATCCTCATAATAATCTCCATATGTAAGTTTTTTCAATTATAAAAGAGGGATGACAATACTCAAATAGTTTTCTCATGCGACTAATGTATGAGTGCATAAACTTCAGTCCTTTCTTTTGGATGTTCTGATAAAAGATGCTAAAAACACAACACAACATTTAGTCAAGATTATAACCTATTTGCTATCCAGAAAGTGTCAGACTTCTAAATCACATTCTCTTCAGGGATTTTTTTGGTTTGTTCTTAATTCTACTCTATTTCTCTCTTCTTGTTTTCTGGTATTGTTTTTACCACCTTTTACCACCACTAATCCAGGAGATTTAGTCTGGGTTAATTTTTGCTGAAAACAAAGAGGATTACGGAAAAACTGAGCCTAGTCCCATTTGCCCACACGTTATTGGCATTTATTCTATAATAGCCATGCAAATTTCTTTTGGATACCTCAAGTTTTAAACCACATTAAATATCTCTGATTATTTTTCTGATTACTCTGTTGATAGTATTGGTAATAGAATGTGAACTTCAGTCATTTAATATAAAAGCATTTTCAGTTTTATACTGTTCCCCTCCCCGGCTGTACTGAGTTACAATTGACAAATAAAAATTGTACATATTTATACAACATGATTTTTAAAAGGTGTATGACATGATGATTTAGTATACACATACGTTGGAAAGTGATTACCACAATCAAGTTAATTAACACATGCATCACCTCACAGTTACCTTTTTTGTATGTGTGGTGTGAACACTTACAATTGACTCTCTTAACGAATTTCAGGTATACATACAGTATTATTAACTATAATCACTGTGTTATCGATTGGAACCCTGAAACTTATTCATATTGTAACTTATTCTCCATTTTGTATTTTGCGTAATTCATGCAGTCAGCCTTGATTAGAGCGGCTGTGTTAAAATTTGAAACAGGTTTGGTTAACATTGTTGATATGAACAGTAAAGCAATCAATCTCCACTAATTCAAGTCCACAGAGAAGTACGTAATTACATGCTTGGGAAAGTAGGAACCATGGACCATTTGCTTGACTCTATTAAATATTAAGGAAGAAATTAAAACAATCTCGAATAATCCTTACAATATTTTTTTTCCAAAATCCTCAAAGGGTCAATACCACAGAAATGTGAACATGTTCCTTAACATATTTGGTTCCTATTATCTCAAATATACACTGATATCATTGTAGTTCGATAAATACTTCAGCTTTAGGGCTGAAGTGTTTTTTCTTTCTGTAGCCATTGCCAAACTCACTGGTCATTTAAAAATTTTCTTTTGAAATTTCTACTATGGACTTTTCTAACGTAATGCCTCCAGATACTGCTTTCAGTGAGTGTAAGCTATCTAAAATTACATAATGAAGGAAACAGTATGATTTTCCTTCAATATGCTTTTTAAAGTTCTACAAAAACTTCAGTATGGGGAGGCAAAGTAAAATGGCTGGTTTTTCTTTTTGCTTTCACTGGGTATTACTTTTCCCTGGCACTCTCTTATCTCCACTTGGCTAGCATTCCTGAAATTTCTTAACTATAAAATCTGAATCTCCAAACTGCTTATTCGTTCTCCTGGATTCTTTGTTTTTAGGGTTGTTTTTTCTTCTTTTTGCCATGAACCTATTTTACCTGATCTGAACTGAAAGCAACACATTCTTCTCACTGTATGATTTTTGTGTTCCTACCCTTAGCATCCTTCATGCCTTATTCTATAGTGTTCTTGTCACATTTTTGTGTTTCCTCTTATCACCTATCAGTCAGTGTTCACTGTGTTCAGAAAGTACTGACTCTCGGAAAGTCAGTTGTTTGGAAAGTCGGAGAGAATGTGTTTCTCTTTTAAAAGCTCTTGAAGACCTATTGAGGCTTGTATTACTCAGAGCTCTTTCAGATCCTTTGAGGACATTGCTTAACCACATACCACTTATTATACTCTCCCCCAAACAGGAAGCCATATAGGAGCCCTCACAGGAGGAGCTGAAATGTTTATTGTAGCAAGATGGGATGATATTCTTCATTCATGGCTGGTGTGTCCTGGCAAGGAGTATTTTATTTATTTTCTTTCTGCATTTTTCTTCACTGTCAATATACTTAGTACCAAATGTGGATCTTAGGCTGGAATGTAATAAGTACATATCATGTCTTTTATTTGGGGTCAGAACTCTCCATATCTTTAAAGAAAAAGGAAAGCAATGCATAGTATTTACTGTCAAGATAGGACATCTTTTCAGCACTGCTGTAAAATTGAACATTCATTCATCCATCCATTTGATAAACATATATTGGGTTCCTAGAATGTGTCAGGCTCTATCGCAGGCATGTTGATATAGAGATATTTAAGACATGGCTCTTGTTCTAAAGAATCTTCTTGACAAATTGGAAAGACAGGCATGTGAAAATACAATGCAACGTGTCCCCAAAATCATGTACCCAAGATGTCATGGGAGCATATTTCTGGCCACATACTTTTGTGAAATGTTCCAGAGGGTTCTCAACACATAAGCTCATCTAGGAATTGCCCTGTGTAACCTCCAGTCTGGGGAAGATGATTTATGATCTTTTAAATCCTTTATTTCCAAGCTCAGCTCAAGCCAGACAGATGTGGAGGTTTGGGCGTTAGGTCTGTGACGTTGGATGCTGGGTAGACAGTGGATGTCCTTATTCCTGCTCATGCCTGTGGCCTCCATAGTTACCAGCCTATGTTGACCTTGGCTGGACTTCTGGGTCTGTGGCCCTTAGGCAAACCCCAAGTTGGTCAGCTTTATTTTCAGGGTTTCAGATGATCACGTAGGTGATGATGTGTCACTGCGGAGGCCAGTACGGTAGCCGGAGATGCCTGCTTTCCTCCACTACCAAGGCTATACTGCTCATTTCTCTCGCCACCATTTAGTTAAGGGGTTCACTCCCCCTGCACTTGGCATCTCTTTGCTCCTCGTCCCGGCTTGCACTAAGTGAGAACTTCTGACCGAGGGTCTCCTAGGAAGTGGGTTGAATATTTATAGAGGCACAGAACTGTGGGTTGGGTTAAACCTCTGTGTTTCAGAGAAAAGCAGCACCAAAGAAACACTGAACATTTCTCTGAGGCAAATTTCTCTGGGGCTTTTCAAAAACGGAGCCACGTAACTGGGTAGGCAGAGCCATCATGGCTGGCCCCCTCATCTAAGAGGCTGAATTCTAACTGAATGCATTCACTTGATTTTGCCAAAGGGTAAGACTTGGCAAGTTTGATCTCATCTTTACATTGTGTGAAGAAGACCCTTTAAGAAAACTCTCCCCCCACCTCCAGCCCTGCTTTTCATCTCTCCTCCCTTTTTAATGAAGTCCAGTGCCCGCCAGAGGTTAGTGAGGGACAGTGTTGTCAATGAATGGGCCGATCCCAGAGAAGCCCTGAAGTTCCAGAGAAAACTGAAGAGAGAAAATATTTGACCATTTATTTTGGTCAGTAGAAATGTGCTTTGACTCGCCTGACTTTATTTCTTCTTGCCAGTAGGGATTAGAAGCCTAGAATGTTTGGGAGAGTCCAGTGTCTCGCATTCAAACTGAGCTGTACTTTCACTCTCATCTTTCCACATCTCCTGAAGAGATAGACATCTTGAGGTTTATAATGATTTTCTGGGAGAAAATAAAGGAAATTTGATTATACAAAGAGACATTCAAAGTTACACTGAACATGAGTTTTCCTCTGGTCCAAGGGTAGCCTCTTGTTATCAAATCCTTTAATGGAAGGTCTGGCAGGGGTGCGCTCCAGTGGCTAAAGTAAATCTTATGTGCACAGGCCCACATTTCTCTACAACGGAAGCACTTTTTTTCTAATCACTACTGTCTACCACTTGGGAAACGCTGCTTCCTGTTTAATGGGATTAATCTCACCCCAGGATTCATCTCCATTATCCTAGCAATATATGTAACTGAACCACATGCCGTGGCTGATAGTCAAGTTTTGACCAGTGAAAATGTTCCTTTCGTGTGTGTAAAGTTAATACCTCCTGAACTCTGACCTAATCTGTCCAGTTTGTCCAGAGTAATGCTCCAGATGTTACATGGAACAGTTTAGTGTGGCCATTGGCGCTCCATGTTTTCCCGAAGGGTGAGATGACCGTGGCCTCTGCAAGCACGCACCTTCTCCAGGTATCCCCACCAGTATAGTTACAGACATGGTTGCATGCTTATTTACGTCCAGCCAATGGCTGTTGGAACACACACACACACACGTTTTGAGAACAATTGTTAAGTAATAGGGAGGAAGAGAAACTGCCCATAATTTGTAAGGCAGCTTCTTTCACAAAGCAGCTAACATTCTTATGTAGAGCTGTGCTGGTTCCTTTTATCCATCTCCTTGCTTTCATAGCCATTCCCTTGGCTACACAGTGACCCCTCCAGAAACTTGAAAGTGATGCCTCTGAAGGGGCACCATTTATTATCTTAGCCAGGGCCCATCCACCACTCGAGTTCCTAAGCAGTGGGGAAGAGGGAGACAGATCGTGGCGATGTCTTCATCATCGTGGTGCGGCACTGCCGTTAGAAGTCGCAACTCAGAAAACAATGTGCCCAGTGTATCTTAGTACCTCTGCCCTCCCCATTTTTTTAATCCATTTTTTTCTGTATTATGAGCAAGCAGGCTGATGTTTTGACTCTTGGTCACTAATGAGAGCATTTGGCCACATGTGAATGGCCATTTAGCTGTTGGGTAAAGACAAGCCCTGGACTCCCAGCCTTGACTGTATGACAACATAATGAAATTTCAGATTATTTGGAAAGAGACTGAGAGGTTTCCTACACGTTACATCTTTTCCTGTAACAGAAGCAGCTTAGTAAGATAGAAGACGACTATACTTAAGTTCTCTCTTTGGGTTCTCATCCCTCTAATTGCCCGCTGGGGAAAGCTTGAGCATGCCCCTGGACCACCATCAGTCTCAGTTTCCTGACTCAGTGTGAGGATTAAATGAGAGAATAGTAACAGCTAAAATCTGTTGAACATCTTATATACTTGAACTTGCTGAAAACTCACTCAGTCCTATGGAACAGTTACGCTTATTAGCCCCATTTAATGGATGAGGAAACTGGGACACAGAGGATAGAGTAACTTGCCCAGAATCACACAGCTATGAATGAAGCAACCAGGATTTGAGTTCTGCAGGTCCAGATTGGGAGTCAAAAATTTCATCACTATATTTTGAATGAATAGACATTGTATAGTAAGTACAACGCCTGAAACAAATATCAACTCAAGGTAGGGATTCTAGTTTGACAACTAACACTAAGAAAGCGAACAAGGTAACCTCACCTTCAGGCTGCCCTTTTGTCTTCATTTTCCTGGGCTAAGGACCTAAGACTTTTCTCCTGTATCAATTTGAAAATTGGAGATGCGCTCAGAGGCAGGTCAGGGTCAGAGTGTGGACTCTGGGAAACTCCCAAGTTCCTGTCTGAACCTTTGTGACTTAAGAGAAGTCTGTCTGCCCGACCCTGCCTTTGGTGCTCAGTTATCAAACGTTCCCAGTGTCCCTGCCCAGTGGTCCTGCACCATTCAGCTCCCTCATGCCCTTTTGCTCCCCCCTCTCTTGAAGCCACATTTTCTTGGAAACTTGTCTTCTGACTCACTCTCTCCAATCCTGGAGGCTTATCTGTTTACTTGCTTACTAATATCATATCAAGGCTACATACTTGGGTTCCTAAGTCGGACAGTCTAAACTTGGGCTAGCAGAACATCTTGTTAGGTGAGTTCTCGCAGGAAACTCAGATGAACTTACGAGAGGTCTTTTGGAAACACTAGTGGAAAGAACACAAGCCGTGGAGGCAGAGTTCGGTTCAGATTCTGTCTCTCCTACTTCCTGGCTCTGTGGCCTGAGACAAATGATTTAATGTCTCCGACTCTCAGTTTCCTTATCTCTAAAGTAGGGATGATACTAACAGTGGCTCAGATATACTGAGTATTTGTCAGGAGGTGGGAACTGGGCTGTGCATATAGATTATCTCATTTTTTTTATCATAACATCCTATGTGGTAGGTTTAGTAGTCAGTGTAGGTCAGGACTGAGCCTTTGAGGGGGGAAACAAATTAGCTACAATCTGACAGCCAGTAAATTGGAGCTACACTTCAAACCAATGTCTGACTGGAGAGCTTATGTTCTTATCTTTCCCTGGCTACTTATTGCCCTCTTTATGTTATATGCGCTAATAACATCTTAAAATACTTGTACAGTTTAAATGAAATAATGTATATAAGGTCTCCAGCATAGAGCCAAGGACATTTTCTTAAGAGACAGCAGCTGCCTTTCCTCTGCCCCTTTCCCAGAGGCCCCTGGGTGATGGGAAAATCAGCTTTGGCAGGCGAGACTGGGGAGCTATTTTTGGCTGGGTGAGTGGGGCTGGAGGGGAGGAGAGCCGGGAGCTTTTCTGCATCTCAAATCAAACCAGGCTGGCAGCTTTCAACTCTGTCTATACATAGGCCTGGCTGGCTGGCCTCCTTGCTTATGTCTTTCTTTAGAATCTCATGTCCCTTTTTGAACCTTGTAATCTGAGAAAGAGCGAACAACTGGAGGACAAATGAAAAAGATTAATGGATTAAAATATATTTGCAAAAAATTCCTATAGGAATTGGGGATACTTAGCCCGGTGAAGAGAAGATGGGGGATAGAATTCTTTGACTATGTAAAGGATTATATTATTGATCATGGCAACATGTATGTCCCTCAAGGTGAGAGGTTGGGCCTGATGACATCCACATCCTTTCAAAATCTAAAATTTCACGTCTACGAAAATGAAGAGTGGAGAGTACCCTAAGGATCTGTGGACAGTGGAAACCTGATAATAAGTTTTTTGTCCTTTGGCTACTGTAGGCATATTACAGGTCTTTACTTCTTCCAGTGATTGCATCCTGTCTCTTTAGGTGGGAAACAGTCATCTATATTGTGAGTCACAAAATACAGCTCTTTGAATCCTTCATTGATATAAAAAAAATTCAGTGATTGTTTTTCATAATAAGGCATAATTTTCCCTTTTTAAAAATTTGAATACATATTTTGTATTCTGTGAATATTAATCACACAGTAAACCATTTTAGTCATTTATACCTTAGCATGAAAGAGCTTAACAGCTCTGTTTAGCTGAATAAGCATACGTTTTTAGAAAAAAATGAAATAAAAATGTTGTTCCGAGAACATTACTTTGGTAAGACTGGAGGGGTTAGTACGATGCAGAAAACTTGGGCGGCTAAGTGGCATCATGAGGGCAATGGTACCATTCAGGAGAGGAGATAAAGGGAGCTCAGTGGGGGATAGGAGAATACAACATGGCAATGCTTTCTCAGTCACTTAGTCAACAACAATTACGTACCAAGCCCTGAGACAGA
Source organism: Pseudorca crassidens (assembly GCF_039906515.1). NCBI lineage: Eukaryota > Metazoa > Chordata > Mammalia > Artiodactyla > Delphinidae > Pseudorca > Pseudorca crassidens. The sequence continues at coordinate 63,364,835 of NC_090302.1, read as the reverse complement.
TGCTGAAAGCGCAAAGGTTAATAAGACGTGGGCCCACACTTGACACTAAATTACGGTAGTGCTAGCTGCTGTAACGGACTAAATTTGCATACATAATTGATGAAATGCAAAAGTTTATTGCCAGCTCTTATATTGGTTTCAGGTAGTTTCTCCTGCTCAGTGAGTAGCTCTTCTCTGTGTCTTCCCTGAGGGACCAAGACTCCTTCAAACTTACATCTCCATCATCAACTGAAGCCCCATTTTCATCTACCAAGTGACATTCAGCTGGTAGATGAGGGAAGCGAGAACCTCCTTTAAAGTGTGACTCAATTTACCTTGGCTCACGTTCCTTTGTGACAACCAGTTATGCGGCCACAGCTAACTGCAAGTGTGGCTGGGAGATGCGTTCTACCTGCTTGACCGTAAAGAAAAGGAAACAGAGTTTTGGTGAATAGCTAGTATTCTCACTAACCTAGAACCTCTTTTATGAAAAGAGTTGTCTGCCTTCACATGAAATTCGCTCGTTGTACCATGCCAGTTCTGTATATGTAAAAATCCCCTGAGCTCAGTACAAGGATGTTCTAAGATTTAACTTCCCAGCAGGCTTACAAATGACAGAGTTCTATCCATAACTCTTCCTTTCTTCTTTGCTTTACTTGCTTGCATCCCTATAGCTCAGGACTGCTCTGTCCCCTACATATACTCTGGGCTAGGAGGCAGCCTGTTGCCTGTTTTAGTATCACCCATGAGTTAAGAATGGTTTTCACATTTTTAAATTGTTAAAAAAATTCAAAGAGGAATAATACGTTAAAACCTGTTAAAAATTACATGAAATTGAAGTTTAGTGTCCATAAACAAAGTCTTACTGGAACACAGCTGTGCTCCTTTGTTTATGTATTGTCCATGACTACTTCTGCCTATAACTACAGAGTTAAGTAGTAGCTGTCCCATAGAGCCTAAAATATTTACCGTCTGGTCATTTACAGGAAAAGTTTGCAGACCACTGGTCTAGGTCACAAGACAGGAGAGAGTCTCTGTTGCGGGACAAACGTATGATAGATAAGCTCTAGCATGCTATAAACGTGGCAGAAGAGGGGGCAAGACCAGGTAGGTTGAGACCAGCTCTTGATCCCTAATGTTAATAATTAAGAGACAGAAAAGAGAAAGAGATGATCAAAGTTAGGAGAAGAGACATATTATGTCCAAGGCCCACTCCTAAGAATTCATTTTTACTTCTTCGGTCCTCTTTTACTTTATATTTGTGTACGTGCTCAGTCTCCCTAGACGGCATTGTTTCATCTTTACATCTTTTCCAGTATCTAGAACAGTGCCTTATACTCAACGTGTCCTCAGAAAATACTGAGTGAATGAATGAAGGGAATCTGTGCTGCTGCTCATTTGGATGGCACTTTTGTGCAAACTGGGAAAAAATTGAATTTGGGCCTACACAGCCCCACGGGCGGATGACTTGTCAAGAAGGTGATCTGGTTTGCCCCACCTCTTGCCCTCCAGTTTAGCGCCTTGTACAGGAAAGTACTTGCACAGAGAGGCACAGTGACCCTGAATGGAGTAACGTGGACATTTCTGTTGGGCAAGACCTTGAGTACACACGGAATCAGGAGAGATCCTTGCTTATACTCACCTCTAAGCATGGCAGCTATCCGGCCTCCTTAATGGGTGCAAAGAAGAGCAATGCAAAGTAATTGTCTGCCTGTTTGCCTCCAGCCACGCAAGAAGCTGGATAGAAGGGTAACTCCTCAAATATCCAGATACTGATCAACTTTCAGTTTAAAGGGTGACCAAACACCCCTTCAGAGGGCAAGGTTATATGGCATACAAATACTTCATGTCAGATATTGGAGTTGTGTAGAAATCGGAGCCTATATAAATACCTTGGTGCTATTCCATTTGGATACATCCCACAAAAAATAACCTAAAGTAGTTCTGAAAAAGTGTCAATAAATCATCTATTTAGCTTGACACTGCAATTTATTTCTTTAGCTTGACACTGCAATTTATTTCTTTTGTAAGCTTAAGTGCTCTTCAAAGCCAGGCAACTTTAAAGCCCTAATTTGAAATTTATCCTCACATAGGCCTAAAGGATGACCAAAAACTAGTTTAAAACAAAGAATAGGGGAAGGAGTTCAACTTCTGCTGGACTAAAATAATTGACATTTCAGTGATTCCAATGCAGTATCCCTGAACCTACTAGGATTTTGGAAAGACTTACATGATTTCTTCTAATATATTATTTCTTCCCACATATGCCCTAGCTGTCTGTCATTCCATTGACTCCCCCCACCGTTTTCCTTCTTTCTCTCCTCTATTAACTTATCCTTTGTTTGTACCCATGTTACTCTAACGAGCTAGTTAGTAGCCTCTGGGTACATTATTAAGCCGTGTGACAGTGACCCCAGAATGAAGAGGTTGGTGATTAGTTGACTACAGCATTATGTGGGAGAGAAGAAAGGATTCCCTGGTGTGGAAGAAACTTGGAACATATCAGCTTAAACAAAAGCCTTTAATATCCTAATGACCACTATGATGCTTTAAGGTGTGGGAACACATTTAGTGTACAGTGTCAAACAAGCTCCAGAACCTCTTTGGGTAGAGACCACACTTCACCGTACGGTGCTCAGTTTGATCAGCCCCTGTTTTCAGAGCCAGGGGAAGGCAATGTGTCAGAGACAAAACTATGTCTGGGACAAAATTCACGATGGCTATTTACTCATAAACTTGCATCAAGGGAACCCATTTGTAGTCACTTTTGTTCCAGCAGGTGTAGAAAGGTGTTAAAAGGGAAAGAACATTATATAGAATCAAAAGAAGTACTGAGGTAGTCTTTGATTGGCAAGCATTCTATTAGGGTAGGATTTTGGAAGTGGGGAAAACTTTCTAATTGGGCTTCAGGTTTATTTGGCCTTTCTTGGTTGACTACAATGGGCATTTAAGCGGTGGGGGACATTTCAAAAGAGGGAAAGCAAGTGGGGAGGGTCAATGGGGTGTTTTGCCATCAAACTTCCGTATTATTCATTATGGCAGGCAGCTTCTGAGATGTGACAATGGGTTAGATTACTGGACACTGAGTCAAAGTTAAAGAAAACATTTCTCTGTACCAGGCACTGTGCTAAGTCCCTTATGTTACCTTTCCCTATGTTTCTTTACTTCATTTAAAGACACCAAACTTTGTGGGAGGCATTATCATTTCTATTCACACACAAGAAGACATTAAATAACTGCCTAAGTTTATGGCAAGGAGGTCATGGAATTCAGTCTCTAGTCTGCAACAGTTTGTCTCTCGTACGCAATCCTGGTGAATTCAGAATCTATAGGAGCTGACATTATTATATCTTCCACAAGTCACCAAAACAGTAAACTCCAAAGGAGGGCCAAATTTTGGTTATGCTGAAATATTGTTGAATCAAGAATTGCTTGTAACAGATGAGGTATTAATTTGTTTTTTGCCACAAAACTAGTCTCTTTTTGGGAAGAGGTTTGTGTGTTTGTTTTTGTTCTAGTGATATTTGTTGTGGTGATATTTGAGCTAAATTGTTCCTTAGGCCTTTGAAGGTTCTCCCTAAAGACTTCAATGGCAGATTAAGGTGAACAAGAAGTTGGATTGTTCTTTGTTTGACTTTCAAGGTTATTAATGATTGACTTCAACCCAACTTTTCCAAACATACTCTACATCTTCCCCTCTTTTCCACAACTCATATCCTCTTCTTCAAAAAAAGCATCTACCTTTACCTTATGGAAAATCTGTTCTCATTTCTCTTCTGTTCCTAGCCCTATCCTTCCTTTCTTTCTTCTTGGCCTTCTCCATCATTCAAACCCCAGCTCAAGCCTTTATGAAGGCAATGTAGAGTAGTGAACAGAACAGAGAAAGCTAGTCCTTTTACAGAGAGGCATGTTTTCGACTATGGAAAATTCCATATGTAAAAGTAGAGTGAATAACATAATTGTCATAAACAGTTGTCACCCAGCTTTAGTGTTTATAAACATTTTGCATATCTTGATTCATCTATTTGTTCCTACCATTGTTCTCTTCCTTACCTGCTGGTACGATGTTGAATAGAAGTAGTCAGAAGAGACAATTTTGCCTTTTTCTTAATCTTGACGGAAAATTGTTCAATATTTATCATTAGTTATACTAGCCATAGGTTTTTGCTGATATTATTATATCAAATTGAGAAAGATTTCCTATTTTAGTTTTGAGAGTTTTTAATGTTGATTGGCATTGAATTTTGCCAAATGCTTTATGTACATCTATTGAGTGATCATATGGTTTTTTTCTTTACTATTTTAAAATGTACATTTTATTGATAGAGTGTATACTAATCTTGCTTTCTTGGGACAAACCTTACCTGGGCATAATATACTACCTTTTTTATATATTGCTGGGTTTGATGTCCTAATATGTTACTAAGGGTTTTTGTGTATATTTCATTCGATTAGGCTTTAGTTTTGTTGTCATAACTTTTTAAATCAGGTGTTGGTATCAGGGTAATACTATGGGTAATACAAGTTAGGCAGTATTCCCCAAAACTATTTTCTGAAAAAATTTGTGTAAGATTGGTATTATTTCTTCCTCAAATCTTTGATGTAATTCACTAGCAAAACCATCCTGGCTTGAAATTTTCCTTGAGAATGTTTAAAAAAATATTACAAGTTCAATTTCCTTGCCAGATATAAGTGTATTCATTCATAGATAGAGAGATAGATAGACAGATATAAGGCAATTAATATACACACATTTTTCCTGTTTCTTAATTGTCAGTTTGGGAATGTTGTGATTTTAAAGAAAATTATCTATTTCATCTAAGTTGTCAAATCTATTGGCGTAAAGTCATTTTCTTGTGCTCACAAAACTAGTAAGTTGCAGAAGAACAAAGCAACTCAGATCTTTGGAACTCATGTCCACTGCTTTATCTACTATTCTACTGTATGATGCAAAGGATCACTTAATTAACTTGGTAAATATTTGTTGATCTCCTACCATGTACCAGGATTTTGCTGTGCCATGGAAATGCAGATGATTAAGATGATATCTTTTGGCTTCAGGGATCCCATAGTCTGGTGGAAGAGAGAAAAACTTATTTAACAAAATAGGTTGGTTTTTTCTGATACAAAGTGAAAATGGCTACCATAAATTGAATATCTCAGAAGAGGAAGTGATTGATTAACTCTGGAAATGGAAGGATCAGGAAAGGGTTTATAAAAAACAATATTTATACTGGGACTTAAAGGAATTATCAGATAGGAATATCTCAGGTAGAGGAAAGTGAATATATAAAGGAACAAGGTATGAAAAGGGCAGGCGGTGGTAGAAACTGACTGTATAAAGGAACGAAGGTATGAAAGGGCAAGCTGTGCTCAAGGAAGAATGAGAAATCTGGGCCAGTGGAGCTATGCTCAGAGAGAGTTCTGGAGGTAGGTGGAGATCAGATTTTGAAGGGTCTAGCCTCATATGTTGCTTGCTAGTTAATATTTGGGAAGCCAGTGGGATTCTTTAAGTAACATGATCAATATAAGAAGATGGACAGAACTGGTAGTACTCCTCAAAAATGGATATGGAACCAGAGGCATCAGAATCACCTGGGGATGTTTGTTAAAATTCATATTCCTGAGTGTAACCCCAGCCCTATTGAACAGACCCCTTGGGAATGTGTATGTTGTGCCTCTCAGATGATTCTTGATGGACACTAAGATTAGAAAACGAATTGGAGTAGAGCTTTGACTTTCAAACTACCCTGTGGTACAGGTTCTCCCAAACTTCCTTCAAACAAAGCATCTCCTTTTCTGTTTCCCATATTGAACATTCACCTAAAATTTTAGGTTAACCAAGGGTTTCTACAGCTAAAAATGGTTTGGCAAACCATGGGACCAAGGGTTGGTGAAACTAGCGTGTGGTGAGCCATTTGGAAGGTGCAACAGTGATTTCTAAGTGCCGGTGAGGAGTGCCGGGAAGAATGGATAAGACAGGGATGGATTCAAACATCACTTCTAAGGTAAAATCAACAGAAGTTGTAGAAGAGCTTTAGAGAGTGAAGAGGCAAAGGGATTCTAGGATTACTCCCAGTGGCATTGCTGGTTTAAGTCCCCAGAGCCAATATTTGTGTATATTTTCCACTTTTTGATTCCTGTCAACTCAACACTGATGGCAGAAAAGCACTACATATAAATGATAAGATTCTCATATATTTCCAGGTTGCCAGTTTACTCACCATAAGCCACTTGCTTAGTGGGTTAATCCTCAAACTGATTCTTTATCAGGCAGTATTACCACCTCTCATTACAAAGATTTGCTTTAAAAATAAATGTCTCTCTAATCTAGAGAATGGGTAGGCCTGAACTAGAAAACTATGTTGTTGTCATGATTCAGTGCCAAAAATTCCTCTCTTTTCTGGGACCGGGAGCCAAATATACTCTCTTCTTGAGCAGAAAAAATTCATAACCAAAATAAAATAACAAAAAACCCCTTAGAGTTCAAAATAAATAATTTAAAAAGCTTGGAAAGGAGGCTATTTTCATGATCTTCAAGTCTTTTCATTTTGTTTTGTTTGTTTACCTTTTGTTTTTAAAGCAAGTTGAACAGCTGACTTAAGTTTGGCCCGCTGACCAGAATAGAGCAAGTTGGACCGTTATCGTTTTGGCTCACTTACTGCTTAGAGGTTCCTAGCAGCACCAACTGGATAAAAGAGGATCACAATGACTTGCAGTGTTGGATTGTGACAAAGAAGTGACCCCTTCAGAAAACCAATAGGGCACCTATCTGCTAACTTGTTTGAACAGGAGAAGAAACACAAAACACATTGAGCTTTCCTAATGCAAAATTAAGTAGATGGGCTTATTTCTTTGGCATTAGTGAAATCGACTCCTGTGGCCCCAACATCCCATACCATTAAAATCTTCATGGCATATGAGAAGAAATAAAAATCTGTTCTATCAAGTACCCTAAATAGCACCGTTGATTACATTTATTATCAAAATATGACCTAGTGGGGCTTCCCTGGTGGCGCAGTGGTTGAGAGTCCGCCTGCCGATGCAGGGGACACGGGTTCGTGCCCCGGTCCGGGAGGATCCCACATGCTGCGGAACGGCTGGACCCGTGAGCCATGGCCGCTGAGCCTGCGCGTCCGGAGCCTGTGCTCCGCAACGGGAGAGGCCACAACAGTGAGAGGCCCGCGTACTGTAAAAAAACAAAACAAAAACCAAAAAAACAAACAAAAAGATATGACCTAGTGCAAATACCTAGAAGGTAGTAATGGGATCACCTCGACTTGATTCTTTCAGATTAATTTAAATTTACCAATACCTTAGGTCTCTGAATACAAGAGCAATCAAGAAATCAAATGTTACCACATCACAGAGATAGGGTTTAGTCAGATAAGCTCCCTCCAGATATGCATTATGAAGGGGATCAGGATACAACTCTGCTTCTTCTTAGAAATGTCATCTTGATAAAAGCTCTTGATTTAGCCGTAGTTCCCTAATCTGTAAAACGGAATTAAAGCACTCTCTTAAGAATAAAGATGTTATCAATTATAAAAGACAAAATACATAGCCTGGACAACATTCAACAAATTTGTATGTGTTTATTAATGTTAGTTTCTGAGTGCCAAGATGGGTGAGAAGTTGAACGTAGAAGTGTTTTTCTCTTGTTCCCGTCTCAAGACGGATTTACCTATCTTATGAAGTCATATTTCCCCAGATCTGCAGGTTTTGTGGTTTCTTGGTTCTTTCTTCCGTATAATTTACGGAAAACTAGATTAGAACAATAACGATTGCCAACAATTGTGAGAGCTTTACAATCTATAAAGCACTTTCATAGACCTTGTCTTTTTGGATCTTCACACAGTATTTTAAAGGGATACTTTTATCTCCCAGTTTATAACACTGACACCAAGGCTCAGAGCGGTAATAACTTGTGTAAGATCGTACAAGAAGTACTGAGTCCAAGGCACCCATATTTTCTACTGCAATATGAAATGTGTTTCTCCTATGCATATGTTCAGATTTAAGTTCTAGGTAGCCATGAAATTTGTTATCCAAACTGGAACAAGTTTGGGAGTGAGAGGAGGTGCCATTAATTAGTACACCAGGATCACAGAGGTAAACTGGGATTGTCTTAAGCAAACAGGAACAGGGATCCTCCTTGGTGAAATCCAAGTTTCATGAGACTATATGGCTTACCAATCAGTCTCAGTTTTAGACTCCTGTCAGCAGATTAGTATTTTTAAACTGAACCTTAGAGAAAAGGTTTCTGCGAAAGGAGAGTAAATAGAAGAATATTGACGTTTTTGTCATAGGACAAGAGAGCACAAAATAATTGTCGAATTTCAAATTGCATTCCATGTCCTTGTATAGGAGAGATGTTTTTTCATTTATGCCTCCTAAGTCAGATTCCCTGGGATATAATCTGGGTCAATAGTGAAAACACCCACAGAAGGAAAGAATCACACTATGTGTTAAGAAGATCACTGAAAAAACATAGAAAGACTTTATAAAACTTTAGTAAACAGGGTTTTCGAAGCAGCCTGGGGTCATTTAGCCAGTACACAAGGGTCCAGGAACCTAACTACAGTGATCTTTAAAGATGAAAGGCTAACTGTACCTGTTTTCTACTTCTCTTCATTAGTAATAAGCCAAAGAAATATGGAAATCTATAATATCAAGACAGAATATTTAAGGATAATGAAGGATTTCTTAAGAATTCTTCTCAAAGAGTCATGAGCGGAAAAGAGGATGCTGCTGGGGGTCCCCTCCCTCTTTTCCTCCCTTCTGTCTCCCATTCCTTGCTTCCTTCTTGCCTTCCTCTCCTCCCCTTTCTGCTTCCTTCCTTGATATGTTCCCTTCTTGTCTCCTAAAGACCAAAACTGTACTTGGTACTTACTAGGATTCTGATAATACTTGCGGGTTGATTTATTCCTGAGTTGTTTTTTTTAAACAAGTGGCTGACTGGTTGGTTAACCTTTCAAAAAGTGCCCTCCTGGCCCTCAAAATCGGATCATCCTTCCCAGCAAGACTGGCAGCACAGCATTGTTCAGCACTTCTGGTCTCTCACTGATGTCATGAGGAGCCATTGAGTCTTGTCTGACAGTCACTTGGTACCTCATCAGGGGAGATCCGAGGCACAGATGACCTCCTATTATTTCTTGGCTATCAGACAATTTCTAGTCCTCATAAAAACAAAATGTACATCCTTTCAATAGAAGGGATTCTAGGCCATCGGGGGGCAGGGAATAGGGAGGAGACTGTTTCTAAACTTAAAAAAGAGAGAAGGAAAACTGGGAAGTAAGTAACGAGGAAGCTGCATATTCCACTTCGTCTGTTTCCTTCCTTCTTTCAGCGAGCCGACCAAACCATGAATGGAAGGGATCAGAGAGGTAATACTTCTAACACAACATCAACTCTCCTTGGGTTTTTGAATTCTTGCTCCACACTTCCTACTTGTGTGACCTTGGCAGATGACTTAAGCGATCTATGAAATGAGAACAACAAGAGTCTTCTTCTCAAGGTGTTCTTCCAGGGATTAAATGAGGTAACACAAATAAGGCCCCTGGGATAGTGACCGGCACATAGTAAACATCAAAAAAATTATGACATCATTCATTTTATGAGGAGATCGTCTTTCCTTTGGTGTTCACGCAGTTCCTGAGAGTCATGTTTTATATCCAGGCAGATTGTGTTGCTGCTTTGGGTAATGTTCTTGTAGACCTTGTCCCAAGGAACCCCAGACCCCAAATGCTTACCCCATGTGTTCACCAGTATCCCAACGACCTTTAGCAGGGAACAAAACCTCTTACTCCTCAAATGCCTAAAGAGAGAACACTTCAGACTCTGGTCTGAGTCCAGAAAGGACTTTAAAAAAATGAACAGTTGTGATCCAAAAGCCGGAGAGTCTAGGTGTTTCCTGGGAGTGAGAGTAAAGTCAGCAGGCAAGAGGGAGAGTGAAAAAAGGACCACACCCCATGGTACCAAAACAAATCTGAACCTCAAAATTTCACCAAATCCCTGTACCTCAGGTATTTCGTTCACCTGAAGCACCAGAAAGTGCCAGAAGGAAAAAGTAATGGCAGCTCACAGGGCATTTTCAGGACAAAGAAGATTCCCAGGGCTGCACATTGCCTAAGTAACACCTGGAGATAAGTTGGTACACATGAATGAATATTCCATTGTTGTTTTGAGGATTTCTTTGTAAGTATCTCGCTTCAAGAATGAAGGGTGACGTCAGTCAGGAAAAAACCCCAGTGAATCCTAGGACTTACTGCTCCAATTAAGCAGAAAGACATGTTAGAGCATGAAAGATTGGGTAATAATTCATACCTGTTGTGCTTCAATAGTAACCCTGATCCTAAATGCAGATCACCCTCACTTAAGCATGAATTCTTTTACATACTAGCTCAAGGCCTTGACTGTTTAATTGCATTTTTTTTCTTCAAGAAAATGACTTACAAGGAAATGGTGAAAAATAATCTCCCTGGAAGAAAAAGTTCCTACCTCATGAAAAATAAATCTGGGTAAATTGAGTTACGAAAGATCTATTCCAGCAGGAACAGAGGCTTTGAAGTCCTTTTCCTGTACAAAAACAAAAACTCAACTTCCCAGACGATAACTTTACAGCACAATAGGCTTTTGGGTATCACAGGAGCCTGCAGTCAATCTGGGCTTCCAGGTCACCCTGGGTTTAAACCTGACTTACTGTCACTCTCCCTTCAAAAGTCCTGGCACTTCTGCTGCAGAGGAGGAGCTATCAGAGGCTTTAAAGAACTTGTTGCTTTGGGGGAGGAACAAGTTTGCTGCTTTTTCAGATCATAGCAGCTGGCTAGTTTGTGTGTAAGCTGTGCCCAGGTTCTTTCTAAGAAAGGACTCTTGGAAGAAGGGCCTGGAAGGCCTCACTCTACTGAAGAGGAGGTGGGGTTCCGCAACGACCATGAGCATGGAATTTAGAGCCACGTGGTATGGGTTCAAACCCAGTTTTGCTAATTCCCTAGCAGGGTGAACTTGTGAGAATTACTTTATCCTTTAAGACTGAGCATCCTCAATTATAAAGAGCATTGCATTACCTGACAGCGTTCCAGTGGAGGGTAAAATGGGGAAATGCAAACGAAGTGCGTCGCATACCGTGGAGTGCAAAATGAGCGCTCGAGGAAAGATAACTGTTAGGGTTAATTCTAATACATCTTGAACTGTAAAGTATTTGTGAAGCTCTTTGACCAACGGTTGAACTGAACTACAATTAGATTTCCTCATTTGTGTATAAACAAACCAAAAAATGTGAGGGCCTTCTAATGGCAAAGAGCAAGGGAATAAGGCACTAAGAAGAATTTGTGGGCGACATTGCCCTCAATTAGCTTGGCTCTAGTTGAGGTGATGAGACTTGCACCTAAATAACAGTAATACCAAGTGGAAAGTGGTAAGGCTATCAGAGAATGTGGATCAAGTGCTTCTGGAATTCAGAAGAGGGGGGATTATAGCAGAGCTGAAGGAAGTCGGAGAGGACTTTGCAGATATGGGCCCTGTGGTACATGTCTCTATAATCTTAATATTTTGACACTAGGGCTCATATAATTATATTGACTTGAAAATTTCAGGTTGAAAAGATCCACATGATACAGTGCAAAAATTTTGGACATGTCTGAGAGTGTTCAAGTTCAACGTGTATTCTCTGATTACTGTCACCTAGGGCCATAAAATCAGTATCCATTTAAAAGAAGAATCAAGTTTGCCTTTCCCTAGAGGACAGTTGGCCGTTTGCCCAGTGGTCTGTGCAGTAACATACTTTTACAAACTTCCCTAGTTAGGAAAGAAGGGAAGGGAAGTAGGAGAAGAAGCGAGAGGGAAGCAGTGCTTATCTTTTGTCGGTAGAAACTCTGCATTACGGCCCGGTTGTCAAGAAAACTGGCTCATGTTCTCAGGGAGTGTGGCCCTGATCTTGTAGGAACAATGAGCTCTACTGTCTTGCTCCATCTCCTCTTGTTCTACTTGTGTCTTCGTCTTTTTTCTTGTTATTTGCTATATTCTATTCATTCTTTTGTTCATTCATTCATCAAACATTAAGCTTCTAGTCCTAGAACTAAGGTGGTACTGGAGGTAAGACAAATGAAGCGACATTCCTTGCTCTAATCATCCTGGTGAGAAAGGCCAGGAATAGCTTTCACACAGGATGGAGGGAATGGAATCCCTATGTGAAATGCCTGAAAAGGCTGACCTTTCCTCTATCCTATTTCTACACACCCACCCCAGCACGATTTTATATGCTGCCGCTTCATACTTGTAGCTCTTCGTTCTAAGTACGCAGCTTTGCTTATAGCTGAAAGCGTTTCAAAATTTCAGTACCAAAAGGGATACTTTCTGATGGTGTTGAGTTATAGGCATGAAAGGGAAATGAGGGGGGAGTTGGGAAAAACTGGTTGCAAGCGTATTCTGAAACAATAGCACAGAAATAAAATTTGGTTGAGCTGTAGAAGGGAAGAATAAATGCAGTTTTCCCTTCGTTCTCTACTCCTAGAGGCTTCTAAGCATGGCTGATTTTATAGGTGGACCACTACTGACATAGTACATTTTGAGAGAATTTGGAGAGTAAGAAAAAGGCCCCAGTCCAAAACTGTTTCTTCTTTTGATTCCTGAAACCTCAAAAGTTAGCAGTTCTCTATCTTAATTACTGCCCCTGTTTGGTCTTTTTTTTTTTTTTAAATGATACTCCTCTAGGCAGGATTTGAGAGAAATCCCCAGCTCTTGAGAAAACTCTTAAAATTGCCTCCCTACAGAATTGAGAAAGATGGGCAAATCGGAGTTGTGTTCTTTGTACGTATGATCTAATTCCATCCATTTGAGTACGTGTAACTTGGATAGTACAGACTATTGGATTCATTTTGCACAGATACGACTCTGGGTCATATCCGTGATGAAAAGTAAATAGGAACAGGAACTTAACTGAAGAATACTAGAGCCTAAACATGTTCACATAAAACATGTAGACCATAGTGGTACCAGTTCATTTTTTTGGCCTCTGATTATCAAGATAACTGCCTCATTTGTCTCCTTCACTTTATATGCGGGAAGATGGCATTGGATTATAACAAGGGTTGTTTTGGTCTTCAAACCACTAACAGAGAGCTTGTCCAGTTTTGCAAGTTGGATTAGTTGACACGAGGCAGAAAGTTAGAATACATTTGCATTCATTGGTTAAATGGAGTTTCTTGCTGAAGTATGTTGTACCATATTATCTTGTCACTATTTTGTAACTGACATATGCCCAATTGCCTTATATAGTTGAGAAGCAACTGTCGTTTTATCTTGAAGAACAATTAAGTCCTCTGAAGGCTAAATGTTTCCAAGGAAGAAAAATAAAATCCCGACTATAGTTTAATTTATTGAAAGTTATTAATAATTTAGTACTTACTGTCCTGAAAATGCCTGTCCCCTTGGAAATATGATTCAGATGACCTGAACTAAGGAAACATTTTCCTTTTTCCTGTGTAAAATATGAAACAAAAGACAACTGAGAAACACTTCATTAAAACAGTTCCTTTGTCCTTTTGACAATGAAAATTGAAGAGAGACATGCCAGTTTGGCTGTGTGGGTGGTCCTCTTTCTATGCTAACCTTAACATGACCTCACGAAAATCACTGAACGTTATTTGATGGTTCTAGACATTTAAAAAATATGTGTTGAAAAGCAATATTAACATGCACTGAGGGATTTCAGAAATGCCATCAAATATTAAAAACGGGCTTCCAAGAGTAAAATGATCTGCCCAAGAACCTCTGCTCCTCCCAGATCTTAGTGTGCTTGTGTGTTTTCCCACCTGGGCAAACCTTTCTGTGGTCAGGTCATGTTCCCTGGTCACATGGTCCCCTCTTTCAAAGTCCCCCACAGGCCAGTTTTGCCATCAGTTGCATGTAATTGGTTTAAGTCGATGTATGTATGATACATATCAAATGAACTTAAAGTATGTTCCCCACAGGAATATCTCGGACTTTTTTTTTTGGTTCAGTAATTCTAGAACATTCCTCATCTCGTAATGTCCTGAACTTCTTCAGAGTGCAGCACAAAGGGGGCTTTGATTATCTGATGAAAAATAAAAATTAGATACTGTTCTTTGTTTCTTTTCTTTTTCTTTCTTTTAATGTCTTCTGCTGCTTCTAGTTTTTAATTTCCTAGGACAGCCTGAGAAAAGTCAGACTAGTTACCAGAAAAACTGCTTTCTGATGAATCTGTTTTGCCAGTCAATTTAGTCTAACAGTTTTGAAAAATGAACCATATACTTTTACCTTTGGTTAACAAATTTTGTTAAATGAAATTTGATATTTTACCTCTAACTCTATGTAAAACGATGCTGTCCAAAAATCTCATGTGTCAAAACTACCAAAAAAAAAAAAAGCCATTCTCTTTCTGTGCTATTATAAAGTAGCTTTGTCTAGTTTGGTTGTAGAAGAACCAAAAATAATAAGCCAAAGCATTCTTGTTTTAGTGATGCATTCTTGCTAAGTAGCATATAGGGAACCTATAGGGATATCCTCCTGAAGTCTTAAGAAATGTATTTTCCTCCTCTGAAATGTCACCAGATTTAAAAATAAGAAAACTTACTCCACAACCTTCCCGTGAAATGGAGTTACTGTAATACGTACTTTTTAGCACATCGCACACCTTTTGTCATTCAACTTGACATGAATCATGCTTACAGAATGTTTGGCAGGACTTCGAGTTTAAGTTCCCAAATGAGTATTCAACTTAGATTAATTGACTGTTGTTTCATGGAGTATAAATACAACTGCATATTAAAACATATTTATTGAGGACAAACATTTATGTAATAGAAACCAGCTACAGAATATAATAATAGGACTGATGAAAAAGGCAATCGATTACAAATGACATAATTACTGAGGGTTAAATGTGATGCAATTGATATGACTTGTTATCCCTTAAGTAGGCTTTATAAGCATTAAGCATTTAAATGCTTATTAAGGCTTTAATGAGCATTTTGATGCTTATTATTTAATAAGCACATTATTTAATGTGCAATAACTCACTTATTACATCCAAACAAAGAGTTACTACTTTCCAACTTGGTACACATGGCATTAACAGTGCTTAGGGAAGTTGAGAAGCTTATAACTTTACCCTTAGGATTGAGGAAAGACATTGACAAAAAATGTTAATTAAGTGTTACTGATTATATTTTAGTTTAGGAAATGGAAAGAAAAAACCAAGGCCTTTGATTGGAACCCTTTGCCACCTCTCTGACAAATGAGGAGTCCCACACATGGCAGGGGCCCCTTGGTTTGCACAGGGAGGATCTAAGACTCTGCCATTTGATTTTTTTCCTTTTTTCTTTTTTTGTGACTTGCTCTTTCCTAAGGAATTCCCTAAGAAATCACTTCATTACCATTGTCACTCCTGAAGGGGTTTGCCAGTGATTAGTAGCTTTGTTTGAACTCTGGCATAAACTGAATAGTTTCCCCCAACTTCTCACTAGTTCCTTAGTTTCCCCAGTAATGTGATATGCACAGTGGTAATGAGAAGGGGGAGAGACTTAAAGAGGCACAATCAGTAATTTATGACCTGAGTTTTAGGCTAAGGAAATAAGAAATATGTTATGAAGTTAAAACAGTGTGTATGGAATTAAGCCTTTCCCAAGGGTTTGCAGGGGCCCAGGGATGGGAGTTGGAGTGAGAAAGGGCAAAATCTGCTGAAGACAATTTTCTTTTCTATCTGGTGCATCAGAACCCATTATCAACAAGTATATTTCAAGACATACAACACTTGGCTTCCCTTAAGCAAAATGTTTCCTTTGTCTCAAATCTAGTTGTGAACACTGTTCTCCAACATTCCAGGATTTCTGGAACATTTCTTGACAGAGGACTCTTACCAGGTCTAAATATTACTTATTGATGTTTTTCTAAAGAATGTACAGGAAAGATTGGCTTTTATCCAACTGTGAAGGGAAACTGTATGTGTGATTATGTGTGTATTTGTGTTACTAGAGGACATTTGAAAAGTGCTTTCATCTAGAAGTTTTGTCCTTAAGTTGAAGATAGTCACTCTATCTCTGCTGTAGCTTGACAACATGGATCGAGTGTCCTTAACCTTAGAGTTGACCAAATACTTCAGAGGAGTCTCAAAATGGCCTTTTTCATGGCTATTAGGATACCCACAACTTTTATCCTTTTAAGGGGGTGTTATCAGCACAGTTGTGAGATTAATAAAGTGATGTGTGTGTGTGTGTGTGTGTGCGTGTGTGCAGCAATCCCTGTGCTCCTTTGTGTCACTTCTTCTCTGTCTCTCCTCACCTATAGATGTTAACAGCTTTGGTGGTATTCAGTTCAGTTCACCAAAATCATTCCCTTACTCCCTCTTGCTTACACACATGCATGGATTCATACACTGAAGAGGTAACTCATAATTTTGTCTACTCTTCTTCCATACTCTATTCATAATTTTTAAAAATGTATCTGATTGATGTAGTATTCCCCCTGGGCTCTGCTGAGAGCAGAAAAATACTGCAATGGTTGAGAGCACTGACTCTGGGTCCAACAGCACTGAGTTTGGGTTTCTGTTCTAAATCTTGTATCTTTACTGTCTTGGCAAACCTGTTTAAATGCTCTAAGACACAGAGAATCCTTGTCTATTACTCGTGATTGTTATAAACAGTACATTAGATGATTTATGTAAAGCACTTACTTAGCACAGTGCCGTCCATATAGTAAGTGTCCCATAAATTGTAGAACAGTTGGTGCTGCTGTTATTGAAAACTAAGCTACTTGAAATAATCACCGACTATCATCAGATCTGCATCTAGGTGTGATAAGCTAGGTCAGCTTCCTCTTTCTCATCGAGGCTTATAAGAGCTACTGTCCTCCCTGATAGTCACACCCACCTCTAACTTCACAGGTTCAACTCCGTTTTTTTAGCTCTCTCCATGGTACCTTTCTAGATGCAGTGGGTTATAGGGTAAGGAATAACACCCCCGACATTTTTTTTTATCTTATCCATATGTGAAAAATCTTCAAGCTTCAAGACTGTCCTTGTTTCATTTGACAAGTATTTGGCTCTGAAAGTTCTAGGAGGGGAAAGTAAGGCTGGGCACAAAGTGGAGAAGGAAAGGGGTTGACAAGAGAGTTTATCAGGGGCTTTCTCATCTCATCTTAATCCTCAGTGTATTGCCTTAGCCTGGTGCATGGGCACTTAGTAAACATTACTTGATCTGTGGAAGGAAGGAAGGAACGAACGAATGAATGAATGAATAGTTCTCTAAACGTGCCAGACCATTGCCTTCTGAATTGGTTTGTAAGGCTTCCAGCATAGAAGGATACATGCCCAGGTCCTCAATGTGGCTGTTTGGAGTGGCTGAAGGTAGGGGTGCTCTCATTTCTCTCTGCTCTGTAGCATGACATCATATAAACGGCGCATTTGTAGGTCACTCTTTTAAAAAAATTCTAACTCGTTGGCTTCATGTCAACATAAGAAGGGGAATGGGAGTTGTTTTATCTTCTCTACCCTTTAAAAGCAAGTAATCTTAACCTAGGATTCGAAACCTCAGTAGTTCTGTGAGTCCCCTGAAAATATTGCCAAAAATTTGGGTGTGTGTGCATTTCTCTGGGGAAAGGAATTGGTTTCTATCAGAGTCTTAGGGGGCCTAACTACCTATAAAACATTACCTTTGAAATTTACAAACCATCCATTGAAGGCAGGTACAAATAAAAGCCCCTAATTCCAGTACCATCCAAAGAACCCCATCCATGAGAGTCTACCCTCAACCGTTCACGCTTAAATTCCAGGTGTGAGAAGCTACTGAATTTTTCTATCAACATATATAGCTTTTGAAATAGGGCCCGTAGGTAAACATTAAATCCTCGAACCCAGTGGGAGGGTTTGGTGTGAGTTAGATTGGGTGGGGCTATGATGAAGGTCTCTAAGAGAGAGGAAGCAAATTTTGGTGAAATGGAAAAGTTGAAACCAGAACGAATCAAATGTGTCATGGATTGATGAGACGAAGAGCCAGTCTCAACTTGAGGACATTTGTGGGTCATTCACCCAGTGCAGTCCCTCCTGGAGGTATAGCCAAGAACTCTACACTCTAAAAAGAGTGTGATTCACTCTTAAGAAACTTCAGGATATTAAAAACTACTAGAGGCAGTGTGGGAGGACTTACGGCAAGAACACATCAGCAGAGGATGCTAGGAATAACTGTTTTGTTTCTCAGCATTCACATTTGGGCCTCTGGTCATCACTCTGACATTGACAGATGAGAGAGCTTGTATTTCACTCCATTTTCACAGAAACAGCACAGGTCTACGTTCTGCTTGTTTTACAGAAAATATTACTATGTGTTTTGCAAATGAGCTGGGTGAGCACCTGTAAAACCTATTTCTCCCTGAGTGGAAAAAAATGTGGCAACTGTGGTTCAGTGGAAGGTGTATAATTCTTGGAATAAAGATGAGATATGTTTGAATACCAACTTCACTGCTTAGCGGCTGGGTAGAGCTGGAAAAGAGAGAGTCTCGCCAAACCTCAATTGCTCCACCTGTAAGTCAGGGACATTAATACTTAATTCTGGAGTTGTTGTAAGGCTTGGTGGTTAATGTCTAGCTTCACGAAGAGTAGGCAACTAATAGACAGCAACTATTATTATCGTTAATATGAAAAAGGATATAATTTATTTACATGCCATAGGCAATAAAGAGGTCCCTATAAATGAATTTTAGGGAACAGAAGCTTTGCTTTTGAAATGCTAAATTTTTTGCTGCTTGCCAAAATATTTATCATGTAACTTTCCCTTCCTTGAGAATACAGGAATGACACACTTTCTCATAATGGTGTCATTTCTGAGATCATCAATGATGTATTATTGTATTCTGCCGTAATAGGAATATTTGCTTCTAGATTGCTCAAATCACAGAAAAGTGAGATGAGGAAAAACAAAAGCAAAAACGAAAAAAGAAAACATCATTGTGGAGATGGGAAAGTGCCCATCCTTTCTTGTGGAAGCAGAACCGCTGAGTTGAATAAACACAGAGAGCTCTAGGTTCCTGTTCTACCTGCAGCATTTACTGACTTCACCTTGGTTTCCTCCACTGTTTTACATACCTCATGGAATCAGTTTAACCAGTAAATGAAAATCCACCTGGTTAACTGGAATGTTCTATGCAAACACAGGGGATTGTAGTAATCGCATTTTCAGAAAATTCAGAATAAAGAGTAAGAAGCAAACATAAATCAAATAATTCCTCTCCCTACTGTGTTCATATATTCCATTTCTAGACTGGCTTTTAAAAAATTGTAGTATAATTGACATATAACATCATATCAGTTGTACAACATAATGATCTGATATTTGTATATATTGTGAAATAACCAGCATGATAAGTCTATTTAACATCCTTCACCACACGTGGTTATAGAATTTTTTTCTTTGTAGTAAAAACTTTTAATATCTGTCCTCTTAGCAACATTCAGGTATGTAGTACAGTTGATCAGTTACAGTTGCCATTCTGTACCTTACACCCCCAGGACTTGGTTATTTTATAACAGACCTGTTAAAAACAGCTGTTTCTGAGAGGACTTCAACTTGGTTTTGAAATGATTATTCTCATAGAAAAGCCTTGCAGAATTTAACTCTAAAAAGCAAAAGCACACAGTACAGAAATAAAAAGATTGGGTAATTCAAGTAGATTAACTTCTGTTGATGAGGTTGTCTTAGGCTGGTCTCCTCTGGGTAATTGGATTGGCCTCCTGGTCAACCCCAGAGTTTGCCACTGTGCTCTTTATAATCTACTTCACGCTGTAATTCCCCATGAAGAGTTAGAGGAAGACTATTAGATCATATCTGAATGTGGTCTGATACAGTGGTGGGCAAGCTCTCTTCCTCAGCATTTGAGGGTGCCACAGGAATGATTCAGGGGCACGTGGTTAGTTGAAAGATTCCAAGAAAGTATCCAAGAAAGTGTCCACAGAAGGCAGAACTACCAGAGAGAGTCCTGTCCTCACTTCAGTACTAGTGACGCCACCAGTATCTCTTGAAATATTAAGATCTTATATGAGACTTCATTAGAAAAGAAGGGTTTCTTGCCTTAAAAACTTCTGAGAAGTTAAATGGAAAATGCTTTACCCAGTAAGCTTTTGGCCTGGAGAAGCTGGGACAATTACCACAATAAAATCTGAACCCAGTAACTGTACTCACCATCTATCCTCCTCCCTCCTTTCTGCTTAACTACATGAGCTCCAATACTAACTCCTAAAGAAACTTTCTCTGATCATTCCTAAACCCAATGGATTTTCTTTTTCTCATCACTTATTTACATCATTGTATTGGTCAGGATAGGCTGATGGCTGTAACAAACACATCTCCCTGGCTTATCATGTTGGAAAGATTATTTCTCCTTGAGGTGAGGTCCAGCACCGACTTTCTTGGCTCTGTTGGGTTGCATACCTCCATGAGGAGGTAGGATCCTTCCACTACCACGTCCTTTAGGTCACCTCAGAGGCCTCTGATGGACTTTCTCCAGTTAGTAGAGCAAGAAGTGTCAGTGCAAGGATTTCATTGGGCATTTGTGGAGTCCGACTTGGAACTGGCATACGTGACTTGATCTCACATTCTGTTGGCTATAACTAGTCACATTGTCCCATGGAAGTATAAAGAGAGCTAGGAAATGTAGAAATGCTTGGTGGCCAAAGGAAAAATGGAATCATGTGTTTAACAAAGAGCGTTGTCTTTTCCATACCACTAGCTTACCCTTGTCCACATACTGTTTTGGGGTCCATCTTAAATGCTCAACTAAACTGCAAGGTCCTCAAGACAGGAATGAGGCTGTATGTACTACAACCTGTAGTATATTAGTTAGGATTAGCTACTGTAAAAACAGACTCAGTTATAATTTAATATGTTAAGGAATATAACCTCTTCATTTTGTTGTTGTTGCTCAAAACTGTCCTTGGAAAATGTTACAGTTCAGCAGCCCTCCTTGTTGGGCTCTCATTCCGGGATGACCTACTTCGTCATCCTCAGGGTTGCTTTGTGCTATGCAATGCCACCCAGCAGGAAGATGAAACGGTGGTTGGAGTATGCGTGCAAATTTTATGGATGAAGCTGGGACGAAACACACATCATTTTCACCCACATTCCACTGGCAAGAACTCAGTGACATGGCCACACCTCCCTGCCAGGGTCATTGGGAAATTTAGTTTCTAGCCGAGTAGCTACAATCCAACTCAGTTACCATGGAAGAGGGGGGTGATGGATGTTGGTGACAACCATCAGATTTCCCCACACAAAGAAAGGGAAATTTTTTCCCATCTGACACTTCTTCAAATTAGGGATTCTCATTCCCCATTTTTGACGTTAGAAACTGATATTCAAAGGTGACATAACGTACCCAATGGGACACATGTACGAGATCTTAACACTGGGATTGGCGCCTATTTCTCACTAGCTCCCAAACCCACTTTTCTTTTATAAGATGCCATGTATTGCACAGAGTAGGATCTCAGCAAATACAGCAGCGTTATGCCTTGTGCCTGTGCCATCTCATTCCTTTTCTTACTTCTTCTTTAACTGCTTCCCCTGCCATTTTCAGATGTAGTGATGTGTGAAGACTGACTTCAGTTGGACATTCAACACACTGCTCTCAGTACTTGGAACAGATCACACTGCGATAGGGTAAAAAAGCGAGTCAGAAGTTCAAACCAGACACCTTCTTATCTCTTGACACATTCTATTTTTATTTTGTTATAGCTGATTGTTTTTCCTCATCATGGTTGGCTGGAATGCTGACCAAGTGTCTACCAAAGGTCCATTTCTCTGGAGAAAATGATGCTATCTCAAAGAGAAAAAGAAAACTCTTTTCTCTTCCACCCTGAGGAATGTGGAATTCACAGTGGGAGTTGAGGCCCTGCTAAGGAGGGAACACCAAGGCAGTGCACCCTGTTCTTGTCTCTGATGGTTCCCTCTGGTGATGGATTCCTCTGCTCTCAGAGTTGGTTTTTGGTTTTTGTTGTCGTCATTGTTGCTGTTGTTTCTTCTCTGTTCCTTTCCTCCAGGAAGGTACTGTGGAAAATGCTATCATAAATTATAACACCCTATCAATTAGGGGGTGGGGATTAATTAAGTGATGTTGGGAGTGGTTTGCAAGCCCAGGGTTATAATCCCTCAAAGATTTAATGTTTTATAGATGGTGCTAACAGCAAAGTAGAGAAGAGCAAGAGCCTCTCTCTCAACCTCTTCTCTCCCTCAACCTCTTCTCTCTCTCTCTCAAACACACACACATATGATTTTCAGGTCACTCTCAATGACTAGTTGTATATCTTTGACTGACCACTCAACCTTTCTAAGCCTTGGTGTCCTTATGTGTAATATGGGGTTACCATTTGTACTTATTCCATCGTTATTTTGATATTTTGATAATGAAGTTTGGTCATGTATGGAAATTACTTAATATATTTAATATATTTTAACAGGATTATTTTTGCCTTAAATTCAAAACGTCCAAAATCTTCTCTAATCTATACCATTTCAGAGTAGTGAAAAGCTGAGCAGGTTTTTGTTTTGTTTTTAATGTCCACAGAAAATAAAAGAAAGAAGAAAGTCTGTAACTACTCATTTTGCTTTTTGTTTTTAAATTTTAAATTTAGGGTCATCATATAGCCTGATTCAAGCCACATTTATCCAGATTTCATCAGAATGTGACTATCACAGTTTTCTATTATTCCTGAAGTTAGCCAATTAGACACTATTGCATACATAACTGTCTGGTAATGCAGTGGTTTTGCTAAATTCCACAAAGTTAGAATAATATTGCCGGTGTTTTGAGTCTGGCTGGAAGAAGAAGAGGGGCTCATATGCTTTCCATGGCAGGGGCTTTTTATTGGAACCTAGATACCACCAATAATTAGGCAGAATATAGGAGAAAAACGCCAAGACCCTAAAATGATTTTGTTTAGAAATTCCCCTTATGTAAGTCCCTATGTCTACTGGAAGTAAGAGAGATTTATTCTATTTGAGATCAGGTTTCCCCTAATGCGATGTAGTACACTGCTGGAGAAGATTGGTAGGCTTTGCAATTCATAACAGTGTTCTTCTTTCTAGAGGCCCGAAGGGTGTTGACAATGGAAAGTTTTTAGCGTGACTAATACTCTCTGTGAATAAACTAGATCCTTAAGTTGTCCTCCGAAGGCCTGAAATCTTAACCGAAACCTCTTTTAGGAAAATCAAACCAAGTTTTTCTTAAGGCCCATATGGAAATCTGGTTCTTAAAGTCTGATCTGAGATCCAGATTCAACTAAAATATATTGGGAAGTGTCTGTGTCCCTGAGTCCTTTCCCAGGAACGTTTACATCCCTCCTGTCAGTGAGTCATCACTGATTATCCCCCCTGATCAGATGGGTATATTGATGTATCATTTACTTCACAAACTGAGACACATCTCCCTTCTTCTGTGGTTGTCCCTCTCTATGTACCTACTTGAAAAATCACAAATTATTTTTGCTGACCCAGACTTCATCGGGGAACTATCAGCTCACCCATGTTTAAAAACCATTTCAACCGGCAAAGTCCCTTCAGTCAGGACTTGCCATGCAGAGGCTGACTTTCGTGGGAGGTGATACTCCAATACTAGAAGCATTTGAGAAACAGAATGGGAATTAACAACAGAGGGGACTACACATTTGGCTTATTTTTCCTTCGTACATAATCCGAAAATACCCCTTTAACTAAGTAAAAGGGAGGAAAAGGGCAGAAAGCCTAGGCTCTCGCAGCTTTTATTTCATGGAGGAAAGCAGGGAGAGTTGATGGCATTACTGGTTCTGCAGAGACACTGCAAGTCTGTCAACTGGAGGATCCTGTCTTATCTTGGCTTGTTTTGGAGCTAGGACGAGAGCCGATAGTATTAACCCTAGTTAATTTATGTGGCTTCAGAAAGAAAAGTTGTCAGGGCCCACATGATGAAGAAAGAGGAGAAAAAAAGAAGCAAGTGAGACTGGGGACATGTCTAAACGCCCTCCAGCAGCCTTGTCACCCTGCTTGTCAGGTAGGGAGAAAAAAAAAAACAACAAAAAATGGATTAAAGCAAGTTCTTTGTTTCCAAATTCCAGGCTTGCAAAGGATGTATTATGATACTCATTTCAAAATATGGTTACATCTTGAAAGCATTTTTGTTAGAAAGGCATATTATCTTTAACAATGAGGCTAAGAAAAAAAGGTTGGTGCATTACCATAGACTCTTAAAATACCTTAGCAGATCTAACTTTATATATATCTTTTTACATTAGCATTCAAAAATCCTTGGCAGGAACAATAGGAACGGTTCAAAGTTCAGTTCATAATCATAAGCAGACTTCTCCCCCTTCCTTCTCCCCTCCACTGCTCTAGTTTTTGTGAGTGTATTTAGAAGGGGTGGAGAGAAGAGAAAGGGGTCACATTTAAAGGTCTTTTCCCCCCTCTCTTCCTCAGGATGCACTCTAATTTCATGATAGGATCGTTTTATATTCAGAGTTTAGTACTCTGGTTCGGGTTCAGGATGATAATCGTAGAAAATAAGGAAAGTAACGTTTGGAAAGTGCAGGCTGCGAAAGAAAGGCACAGTGCAGCTTAGTAAAAGCATATGTTGCTAGCGGAACCTCACAACCACATTCAAACCAGGCTCTTGCCAAATCACGTTATGTTTCTAAAGCTCCTTATTTAAATTTCCCAAGCAGGGTTCAGATGGTGTGTTCTGTGTTTTTTGCTATATAGTATTGAGGGAGGTCCTTCAGAATCTTTCCCCTTAAGAGCGAACTTTTTCTTTTCTAAATAAAAGTCCTAATTAATCCTAGTTTACATTTGTGGGATACAGGACCCTACTCCAGTGGCAACAGAAAAAAAAAAAAAAATCTGCTCTTGGCACTGTTGTGGGTTCTGATAATCATGGCCCATGGAGGGACGGAGGGTGCAGCCGTGCCTGCCAACACTTGCTGTGCTTCTAGAGAAGCCGGTCCCACGATGGTCAGCATCACAGGACCCTGAAACACCAGGTCCCCAAGTCCCAGTCTCAAGGGAAGATTGCCTTCAAATCACCCTGGGCCAGTGTATTCGTTATTTCAAAAGATGAAATAGAAAAAAATCACTGACTTGGGGATGCTTACCTGTTTTTGGAACACATTTCAGTGCTTTACAAAACCTGGAGTCAGGAATTCACCCTGAACTTGAATGTCACCAAGTTAAGGCATAATGTTTGCTCTCACATTTGTAGACTGTTACTCTGTAGCCTCCTGTTCTGCTTAGAAAACCTGATTCTTTTTGCTTCTTTGTGGGTTCTGTTGAATCATTGTTGATGAGGTTGAGAGTTCTCTCCTGGCACCTCTGAGTTCTTTGCAACTTAATTATCGTGTCTATCCCTACAAATAAAATGATTATTCTCCCCCCACCCCCAGCCCCCAGGCTTTAGTTGTTGGCTTGTATTAAGCTTTAGCTATTGTGATATGGAGATCTTTCTGAATCCCTCTCTAAAATACAGAGCACAAGCAGAGAGAGAATTAGTCTCTGTGAAGGCCACATTCCCTAATGGGCCCTGCTGAACACATAAGCACTCCAATTTTGACTGCCAATAGCCATATGCGTCTGCCCAGGATAAATATCTGAAATAATGGAATTGTAACTCAGCATTTTACTCAGAAAACAAAAGGATTTATTGAGAGTAATGGGATTATGGATGACACAAAATATGGTTTACTGAAACATAATTCTACAGGGGCCGTTGTAAATTCTATTCTGTGAGGTCCTGGTATTTATTTCTAATGTCTACTCCGCCCCCTCCAGCCCTTCTCTCTCAATGTCTATCCCTCTACCCTCCTTCTGCCTTCCACCTTACCTCTGAACTAGGAGATTTTTTCAAAACTCTTATACAAGGTAAGAGGATGGTGGTGTTCTTTTTCATCCAGATCTCTCTTTTTCCTCATTTAGGATCTGCTGATCCCCTAAATATTTTACCTGGTTTATGTTCTCTGGCTTTGTCCACTGGGCTTTCATATTTTGTTCAAAGTTCACTTAAAATGGACGCATTTTTTTCCCCTGACAAGTAGCATGATGTTGTGGTTATGAACACAGACAGGGTAGGTTCAAATCTCGGCTCTGTGATTTTGGGCAATTTATTTAACTTTTCTGCAAAATGGGGATGGAAATCATCCCTAACACTTAGTAAAGAGGATTAAAAGGGTTAGTATATTTCAAGTTAGTATATTTCAAGTACTTAGAAGTGAGCATGGCTATGGAAGTCACTCTATCTTGATATTGGCTATTATTATGCAACTGTAATCCTCTGCAGAATGTCTGGCTGCTTTTTCTATCCGTACAGCCTGAAGTTGTCTGTCTTTCTCTAATGGAAGTGCTCTGTCCTCTCCTCTTTTGTTCTGGCCAAAGGAAGAGTCCTGCCCCATGTTATAGCAACGAAAGGAGATGTGTACTGGGTCCTTTTTCCTGGGAAGAGTGTTATCTAGATTTGAGCTCAAGGTGAACTCCTTCTCCCCATGGAGGAAAGGTATTAAGACTGAGTTTCTTCCTGTGAATTACTAGTGAACATTTTTTCCAGTAGTTGTAGCCATTCCCCTTTCTCCTGAGGTGAGTCATATAGTTGAATAAAACACTGCATATATGTGCAAATATGTTTATTTCAAATATTCAGTTCCTGAGCATTTGCCTTAGAGTCTTCCATCTATGTCATTTTAAGACTCAAATTTCTGTATCACTTTTAAGACTCAAATATGATTTCTGTATCACTTTCAGTATCACAGGGAATATCAGAAGAATGTTTTTTCAAGTTAAAAAAAAAGGTTGTGAAGTGTCAGACTGAGAGAACCAACCCCTGAAGAACTGTATGAGACACTGATGTGGCCTCTTATGAATAATGTACATTCTAAGTAGTGTAATACACAGCTATAATTAGTATATAATCTAAATAAAATGTTCTTAACTTATTGGTAAAGTGTCAAGCATCTCAAAATTGATGTTACCACAGACAAGAGACCTAATGACGTTTGATTTTGCAATGCATGCAAAACTTGTCAGAATACAATAACTAGAGTCATCTAAAGGAAATAAATTAATCTGAAAATGTGGATTCATGTTCTTCAGAAAATAATAAATATTTTATCAAGTATCTTGTGATATTTTATGTGCTTACAAATTCATTTTTCTAGGTTATATTTTAGCAGAGAGGTATTTCATGCTAAACGCTAAGAGAACAGGCTCTGGAATCAGACTTGCTGGGTAGGCAAGCTGGCTCTTTATCAGCATTGGATATTTATGCCAATTACTTAACATTTCTAAGCTCAGTTTTCCCATATGTAAAATAGGGATCATAATAATACCAACCCCCATAGTGTTGTTGCGAGGATTAAACGAAATAATGTATGCAGTTGTGCCAGCTATATAGATACATGGAAGAAATAATAGCTCTTAGGAAGTATGAACAACACTGTACTTCATCTTTGAGCTCTTGATTTGTCCTTCAGTCCTGTAAATCTTAAAAATGTTGTCTGACTTCTCTTCCTCGTGCCTCTTTGTTCTGTTCTCCAATATCAGAGTGTAAACAAAATTCTAGTATGTTGCCTTTTCACTGCTGCCATTTGAAGTTTTCTTTACATCTCCCTTTAACGCTTTTGCTTCTTACATGCCTGCTTAAAGAATCATGAATGCTCAAAAGTGATGTGTATGCTCAGTTATAGGCAACATTCTGCTTGTGTCTCTTCCTCCTGTTGTGTAGAGTTTAAGATATTATAAGACAAAAGAATTTGGCAAGACCGTGGTTCAAGTTCCAAACATGGCACTTGAGAATGGTGAACGTAAAATTATCCAAATGGGGATACTTTGGAGGGTAAGACCAGCACTATTCCTAATGATGTCGGGATGACACATGTATCCTGGGACTGCTTGAACAAACTGGGGCAAATGGTCACCCTATGAATCTGTCATTCTGTTATCTACTTTTGTGGAACAAATTACCCCGAATTCTATTGCCCAAAATCGATAACTCTTTTGTTACAGTTTTATGGGCCAGTAATTCAGAAATAGCAGGGATGGTCAGCTCATCACTGTGCCATGATGACTGGGACCATGGTTGGAATGGCTAGAGATGCTGGGATAACCTGATGGGACCGTACGTCAGAGGCCTTGGTTCTGGTTGTGAGCTGGGTTTCTCAGTGACTCTCCATGTGGGCTTCACTGTGTAGCCCACAAGGGTGTAATGGTGTAATTGTAAAGAATCAAACATGAAAAGTGCTAAAGAAAACTAGGGAGGTACAGGGATCCTGACAAAGGGAAGACCAGGCTTACCCACAGCAGGAAATACCGGGCACAACGTCTCCCATAGTGTGCAACACATGTCATCAGTGATTTTTAAGTGGACCGAACATTGAATAATACTCGTATTGAATCACATATTCGGAAAAAATATTTCACTTTGGACCCTTTTGACAATTCATGAGAAAGGGGGAAATCTGTCTGCTACTGGTATGTCTTCAACATCAATATAACCCTTGATGACTTCTCTCTTCAGCAAACTGAGCAGACCTGAAGCCCAAGGCCTTTGATGGGAAGCACTATTTAGCAAGAACCGAATAATATCGTCTTGTAACATTTGTCTACTGTTGCCTTCTAACGATGACAGTATATTAAAGAAGATTCAGTTGTGATATAAGGCTTTCTTTTCCAACAAACATATAGAGTGGTGATGGTTGCACAGCATAGTAAATATCCTAAAACCACTGAAGTGTTGGGGGAAAATAGTGGAAGGGGTTCTGCCGTGCGGTGTTCTGTTGGAGCCCAGAGCTGCATAGATTTGGAGGAGGACAAGTTGGAGTTTCTTGGCCCTGTATCCAGACTGACAACAGCCAGAGGATAGAGACATCCAACCTTGAGAGGAACTAAGCCTTGAAGATGGAAAGTGAAGGATGTGTCCCAGAGCAGATCACGGACCCCAGCCTCACCCCTGGGCCAACAAGGTCGAGGATGGGTGAGGAGAGTGGAAGAGCCCACAAGGTCCCCCCTTCAAGACCCCGAAGCCGCCCACTTGGGGTTGCAGTGGGTGAACCAACATGTTTAGGTGGGATGGAAAAGGAAGTGTTAAACTAGATAATAACTCATAACTGCAAATGGAAAATGATAACTTTAATAACCAAGTGTGCCAGGAAGATCCTGAAATCTGCTCAAGATGTGATTCAGGCCTCAGTCGACAGGATTGGGAGATTTGATTTAGCACAATGGGCAGTGATTTATGAAAAATAAAATGAGCGTGATCTTACCCCACTCAGCTGAGACAATTCAATAAACCACTCAGCTCTCACCTAACAAAGGGAAAAAAAAAAAAAAAAACCCCAGCAAAACAAAAGAAATACACATCAGCAAAAAATAGGGGTCAATATTAAAAAACTAAATAAAAATACTAAACCTGTAATAGAATAGGGCAAAATCATACTGGTGGTACAAGCATCATTAAACTTTGGGAAACACTTAAAATGCAAATAATGAGAGAATTTCTATCATGAGGCCTAAAACAGCTAACAGTTATCTTTGTGGTCTAGAGCTTTCTAAGTTCTATTGAAAGCTAAAGAACTCATCTGCAAGTGAGGGAGAAGAGTTTAGCTTGTTGCTAGGTATTGTCACTAATAGATTCCACTCTCCTGTTATTAGAGAATTGGTGGCTATAGGGTTGTATTGTGAACTTAGGACATCTCTGAAGCTCGAGACCCTCCTGACAAGTGATGAGTTAATGTGTGCCAGGGAGGGCACCAGGCACTAAGGGAGATGGAATCCCCAGAAAAAATGCCTGAAGCATGGCAGTTCCATGGCTTTGGTCCCTAACTGTTCTTGTTCCGACTGTGGTGCTTCTGTCCTCTATTCCCCTTCTTTATTGCTCCAGGATGTCCTTCTGTTTAATTTTTAAGTCCTGACTTACAACTGCCTGCTGCTAAGGAATGGCCTCCCCCATTTGACCACTGTAAAAACACCTTCTGGCAGTGATGCTTTTGTGTGTACTCAGAGACTGGTCTTTGAGTGTTATACATCAACATCCATAATAAGAATTAAAAGTGAAATTTTAAGAACAAACTCTGTGTGCATATGTGTGCTGTGCAACTGTTTTTTTCCAAGAAACATTTGTTAGAGGGGAGAGCCTGGGTGTTTCTCAGGACAGAGCTGAGTTCAAGTCTTATCTCTACCACATTCTAGGAAGCTGACCTTAGACACATTATGTAACCTCTGAGCTTGCCATCTGTCACTGAGGGATAATGATTTTTACTTCTTTGGTTGTTAGAAAGTCACAATGAAACAGCATACACAGGACATGCTGTCCAGTGCCTGCAGCATGGTTTGTGCTCAAGGAACATTAGTGACCTTTCCTGTTCTCTGTTATCCTCATAAAATTAACATAATCAGAGAAGAAATACAAGAATATATAGCTATATGTATGTATATATAACATCACTACTGTAATTATAATTATATTTATATAATAAACATGGGCTATATATAAAATAACATAGGAGAGATAAATGTTTATCTCCCACATTTATTATATACATATATCTCCTCATAGACCCCTGATTTTTACTGATACATATCTGTTTGTATTTGTTTGTTTTTTAGGTGACAGTTAGATAGTTTATTATTGTTCAGCTTAGTGGGGTAAAAACATGCTACAGCTTGATTTTTCACAAATCACTGCCCATTGTGCCACGTCAAATCTCCTTCTGTGGACAGTGCACTGAATTACATCTTGGGCAGAGTTCAAAATCTCTCCCGTATGTATATACGAATATATACATATATGTGTGTGTGTGTGTGTGTGTGTGTGTGTGTGTGTACATGCGTATCCCCAAATGTAAACAATCAAATATGCAATGTAAATTGTAAATACTGGGAGTAATGAGAAAACAATCCGCCTGAATTCCTGTCAAATTAGTAATAAAAATTCAGTCCGCTTCAGGAATTCAGAAATAAAACGAAACCACTCAAAGGCAGAAGAACACAACACTGATACATATGCAGATTTTTTCCAGATGAGTCTAAATCGTTACTCCCTTGACAGGTACCTTTTGAAGACTGCCTTGCCATTAAGAGCGTCAGTGCGTAATTTCAGAGCATTACACCTCCCTGAAATTTTGTCAAAAGGTCTGAGTGTTTCTCCTAAGTCTGTCCGGCAAATCTTTTTTTTTCTCCCTCCTGCTTCCTCCCAAATCCTCAGTGACTCTGACAGCTGCAAGGCCTTCCTCCCACTCCCCCATTCAACGAGGACGGCGTTGCCCCTGGAGACCTCCCCAGCCCCCCAAGCTGGCTCTGTCCAAGAACTTAGGTGGTGGACTTAAAGTAGCAGAAAGTAGTCAATAATTAGAAAAACAGATTTTCAGCCAAACTGAGTAACTGGAGCTTGGAATTTCACATCTGAGATACTGGATTGACTAATTAATTAGCACAAAAGTAACGATCTGTGAGGGAACATAGCTTTATGAGATTTTGGCCGGGACTGTTCGAAACGAACAGTGTACACAGGAAAATGTTAATAGTTGAGGAGAAAGGCATTTTAACAAAGTTTTATAGTACGTGGTTTAGGGTCCTCAGGGCAAACATATGCGTTACACATCTAACCCCACACTGAGAGAATAAGCCCTAATGTTGGTTCCCCTGCTAGTCCTATTAAAAATTCCCCAAAATAGAAAGGCTGCCAATTTCAGACTGAGAATAAATGGCTCGTGGTTCCTTCTGAAACAGCATCCAAGATCCATACTTTCAATGCTGCACAGGGAATCACTGGGGGAGGAACGTCTCTGGTTTTGTGGTGCCAGAAGAGCCCAATGCGTTGATCCAACCCTATTTATTTCAGGCAGGGCACCCCAAGGCCACTTTCTGTCAGAGGTGGTTAGAATGGGGGTTGCACATTAACGGAGGTCAGCCCCTGCGTTTGCTTTCTGTATAAAGCAGTCAGAGCGTGGGGTTGGAACCCACGATGGGGGAAAGTTGTAACACTCTGCATTCTGTAGGATGTCACCTCTTGCAGAATTTCACACCAACGTACAGCAAAGAGGGAGGCCTCAGCCAGTGCACAACACTGGTCGCTTTTGCAGATGACTTAATGCAGTGTTAGTGCTGCTGGGATTCAAGTGAATGGATGGTCTCCTCTAGCCTGAAATATTAAACAGTTAAATTCTCATGTGAAACATTATCGTGAAAGGGTGTGGAGTGGCGATGTGAGGGAAGGCATGAAAAAATTTAGAATTGTTTAAAATCAAATTTTTCCTTGTTGATTAAAAAAGAAAACAAAACACTTTAGTTCTGAGGTCAGAGAACGTAGCTTGGAATCTCGGCTGTCAGCTATGTGATCGCGGATAATTCCTTTAGCTTTCCCGTCTGTGAAATGGAACTGATGGTCCCTTGTTCAGACCACATAGAAGTGAGGATCAAGTGGGGTAGTGTTATGAAATGCTATGCACACATCAGCTGTTACTTATTACTTTGGGGGTTTGGGTATGCAAATGATTAACAGCGGCCGAATTCCATAGGCCTCAATACTCATTCAGATTCCCATGTGACCTCTGGTTCCTGGTTGGTATGAACTGTGCACATCTTCAGGAATTCACACCTGCCCTGTGCTTTAAGTAGATTTTCATAATTATGCACAGTTGAACCAGGTTTTAGTAATTACATGGTACCAGAGATGGTGACATCGAGAGGACAAGCTGAGTCTGGGGCTTACTTCCTAATAATTTTTACCTCTTTATTCAAGTGTGTGGCCCAAAGGTTGACCCATGGCAGCCGTCTCATGGGGACCTTGATCTTTAAGGCACTTTTAGGGAGTCTCCATTACTCCTCCAAGCTCTTAGTATTCTTGTCTATGACCTCTAGGTTACATGCCCATGCCCTCCTAAGATCTCTGTTCTCCAGGGCGAGAACGTTTCGACATGTTCTGGAGGTTTCTTAGCCATAGAATATGACCTACGCAGGGAACTGTATGTTTTATTTTTGGCTGCCCCCAGGCTTGTGTGTGCCTGCAAACAGTGATATCCCAGTATATGTGTGGAGGATTGGGCTGCGTTTCTGAGAATAAACAATTATGCACATAAAGACGCTTCAGGCAATTTCTTTCGAATGCTTTTTGAGAGGCCGTGGCCTTACAAATACTATCTGGTATTTTTACTGACTCTAAATTGGTCGTGGAAAGTGTCATTTAGTGAAAACCCTTCTCTAATTCTAACTCCCTACAATACGGCAGTAACCCTTTTTACTTCTAAACGCAGCTGATTTTCCACCTTTGCCCCTTTTTATGTGTGGCAAAGGAAAGTGTAATTCAGTTATGAATTATCATACGATGACAACTTTGACTCTACAGCCTTGGAGTTTTGCCTGGGGAGTAGGTGAGGGGCTGACATTATGTTACATCGGCTCTGTTTGCAATGAGAAGAAAGGACAGATCTATTGCCTAAAAGCATATATATATATATATATATTTTTTTTTTTTTTTTCCCCCGGCAAATTCCCTGTTAGAGTATTGTTCTAAGTAACTAAGGATCTGATTCTCAACAGTGATATCTGCTGTCACATTTTATTTATGTTGGAAGTTCAAGATTAGACTAGTAACATAATGTCTTAATTTTCCCAGCAGTTCAAGGCTGAGGGAATAAAATGAGTGTCAGGCTGTTGCATTAGGGTTAGTCTCCCTTAACAAATATGAATTTGGAGTGTGACGGTTGTTTTAAGGCTGTTGACTCCCAGTGACTGTGATAAGAATGAAGGAGGCAGAGACACTCTTGGTGAATGTCATGCTGGAGGCGTGTAAAAATAGCTGGGGAGCTTTGTGTGGGGTGAGGGGATAGAACAAGCTGAAAATGGGGTACTTGAGATCAAACTGTATGTTACGTGGGAGCTCCTTACCCTCATCTATCCCACATATTATCATGGAGTTTTTGGAAAGATGAAGCACAGGGAATAGGACATGAACACCACACCATTTATTGTTGGAATATGTGGAAAGACAAGGGCATGTGATAGCCCATGTCATGGTGGGGTGAAGGCAGGAAGACGGTCAGCCTGGAGTACAGAATATATGTTCTTCATTTGAGTTGGAGGAGCCTTATGGGTCAAAATAGAAAACAGTGGCATTGGATGAGGCTGGATAAGGAAAAATAAAATGTAGTTGTACCAGATAAAGACCTTTATTCTCAGTCTATGACAAATAGAATATAAGGCAAAGGAGACTGCAGTTTTATGGGCACATCCAAGAAATGATGCAATAGAACTTTGGCATAGCTATAATCCTTCCCTTTTGTTCCAAATTGCAAACGAACTAGTCTTGAGGGAATATTATTCTGAGAAACAGATGAAAAGGCTTAGTCACCATCACCTGAGAAGGTTTGAGGATACAACACTATAGCCAGGCAGTAGTTTGTCAACTTGGCCTTGTAGTCCTCTGGGAGACTTCTTTAAAATAAATTACAAATATCTGGGTCTCACACTAAAGGATTCTTGATTCTGTGGATCTGATGTGAGGCCTAGGATTTTGTTAAGCTCTAGGTAACTGTAATGATGAATAAACTTTGGGAACCATTTTTCTAATTACGGTAAGGCCTTAAACTGGGATTCAGGACACCTGGTGTCTACTGCCAGCTCCACCCAACTAGAATCACTTCAACTTTCCACGCTAATAACAAAATGGGTTCTTGCTTTCCTCCTAGGGCATTTTGTGAAACTCTATGTGATCATACGTGTGAAAAATAGGCATGTAAAATGTAACTTTTTAAACTGTTAGCACCTATAGAATGAAGAGATTCGTTTAAAATTTTGCAGTAGAAAGATTTCTAACTCTTTTTTCCCTCAAATCAACAAGAAAGAATAAGGAAAAACATAATCTTAGAACTGGATAGGCGATATCTGCAATCTGGAACAGTGTGTTTTATAAAAAGATAATCTGAGAATCATGTGGAGCTCTTGGGAATTAAAAATATAATGGCTTAGGGCTTCCCTGGTGGCGCAGTGGTTGAGAGTCCGCCTGCCGATGCAGGGGACACGGGTTCGTGCCCCGGTCCGGGAGGATCCCACATGCCGCGGAGCGGCTGGGCCCGTGGGCCGCGGCCGCTGAGCCTGCGCGTCCGGAGCCTGTGCTCCACAACGGGAGAGGCCACAACAGTGAGAGGCCCGCATACCGCAAAAAAAAAAAATATATATATATATATATATAATGGCTTAAATAAAACCCTCACTGAAAAATATTTGTATAATTATGTTATTCAGAAATGAAACAAAACAGACGGACACAAGGAGAACGAGTAAGGAAATTAGAGGATAAATCTAATATAAATGATGAAAAAAGGGCAAAAATATGAAAAAGAACAATGCCAAAGAAGGAAAACAAGAAACCCAAAGAGCAAATATCTTCCAACTGACAGAACCCTCTGAATTTCCATCCCGAGATGTAGTCAAACCAAAACAAGCATCTAAAAATTTCCAAAGAATAGAAAGTAGATTCACACATAAAATGGATGAGGAATCAGATTGCTAGGAGAATGGCGGTTGACTTCTCAACAGCGTTATTGGAAGAGAGGTCAATAATACTTCAAAATTTGGAAGTAAGTGATCTTCAATTTATAATGTTTTGCTCATAAAAACTGCAAATCAAATGTGATGGTAGATTAAAGGTGTTTTCAGACATGCAAGCTCTAAACCATTTTCATTCCAATATACTCTTTCTCAGTAAGTTACTCGAGGATGTTTTCCACTAAAACAAGAATAAATCAGGAAAGAAAAAAATACCAGAAGTAGGATCCAATAGAGATTGTCAGAAGGGAAGGAAATTTGCAAAAGGAAGTTACAAAATAATAGGAGCGAAAGTCTAAAGAGCAACATATATAGGTTGGAGCAGGTGGATGGAGAATCCAAGTAGGATTATCTATATTAAAAAAAATTAAAGTGATAAATTACATAAGGGACTTGATCACATGAAAAATTAAATGACATATTTCAAAGATCTTAGTAGGTAAGGGGAGATTTAACTAGAGAGTTGAATGGACACATAGAATTTTTTTCAAATGAGGGAATTGTTAATCTCAGGAAAAACAAAGAGCTATAGAAGAAAAGATGTATAACCATAGTCTGCTACATGACTGAGCACTGAACAATATTCACATTATCTATTAATGAAAATACTGTGACATGACTCTAAGGGGGAGGGGAAGAGACAGTATAAACTCCTCAGTTATTAAAATAGGACTAACAAAGTCTAAATATGATGGAATTGAGGTATGTGAGTTAATACATGTGGTTCTAGAGAAATAGGGATACATTAAAAAAAAAAAGTTTAAAACTTTAGAAGTAGTCACCTCTGGGAGAAGGATGTGGAAGACACGAAGTAGAGGGGACTAAGTGTCTTTTTACAAGACTATTAGCACAATCTGACTTTAAAAATTATATATATGTATTCTTTTCATAAGAATCACAATTTACTTAAAAACAAAGTATCAATTAAGGTTGAAAACGATTTAAAACTACATCAAGGCAATTTACCAATGTCCAACCTGCTGATCAGCTTGGGCACAGGTTAGATGTTGACATAGAGGTTCCCCTTTCTGCTCTCCTTTACACCTTTGTAAGACCAGTCCAAGGTATAGAGGCCTGGGGTTTACTCCAGCCTCCTGTTTTCCAAAGGAGATGTTTGCTAAGCTAATTTGTTCCACAACAAAGGTTACAAACTTCATATGCTTTGGAATCATCACCTCTTAAAATGCAGCCATTCGTGAGATTCAGTTCAGAGATTCTGATTCAAGAGGTCTGGGATGTGTTGATAAATCAATTATACTAGTACATGAGATGAATTTGATACAGGTAATTGAGGGGACCACTTAATGAAAATTTGCATACAGGTATTGGGATAGAAAATGTTAATACGTCCAGAAATACATATTCATTTATTCATCCATCCAATATTTGAGCTCATTTTAGCTTCAGACAGTATACTAGGAGTTGTTGAGGAGATGATGCATACTCTCAAGAAATTCATAATTTAGTCATTTGTCATAGAAACAGTAAGGGAGAGCCTGTCTCCTATGACTGCATCCCTGATGTCAGTGTGGAAGAAATATGGAAGCAGAGAGAGCCTTCCACCTAATAAACTACCTCAGCCTAAAGTCAGCTTTGAAATTAGTCACAGCATCCTTCATCACGAGGAACTAACTTGGGAATCAGACGGACCTGGTTTGAACCCTAAATCTCCCCTTTCCTAGCATGTCACAAAACCTTAGGGGCAGCTGCCACCTGGATACAGTAACACCTTATCCTGCAAGCATGGATTATTTGAAGCCAATAGAAGGTTGAAGACGGTGCCAGATGCATAGTAGGTCCTTAGCAAATGTCAATTCCCTTGTACTTTTCCACTGTACTTGCCACTTTGAGCAAGTCATTCTGTTTTGTAGCTGCACTGGCAAAACTCCATGGTGGTCAAAAGCACATGTTTCTGTTTAAATCCCCAGTCCCAACTCTTATTTTGGGTATATGTGTTTATTATGTGGGTGAGTTAGTTGATGTTGCTTAGGTGCAGATTCTTCATTTTTAATATGGGGATAATTGTGTCATTCTGAAGGTTTATTGAGACAATGTATTTGAAGTACATACAACAATCAGGCACACTTAAGAAATGTCATGTTTTTCCACTCTTTGAGAAGATTTAGGGTGTTGTGTGTGTGTGTGTGTGTGCGTGTGTAAAAGCACAAACTCACAGAAACGAATCAGCATATCTCTGAAACTCAGTCTTGCAGAGGGAGACCCAGGTCATGGTGAAAAGCAGAATTCAGTTTTCAGGATTCAAGTTCAAGGTACAGTGGACCAGGGTCATTTCTCACTCTTCTTGCAACGAGCAGCCCCTCCCTTTCTCCCTTGTAGAGGTGGTCATTCATTTTGGATGTTCCAAGCTAGACTCTGATGCTTCCAGCTTGATTATTAGGCTAAATGCTATAAAGAATATGATCGAAGGGCAGAATTTCAGACCAAAGAAGATTACGGCCCAATCCTTTCATATTTAAGTGGGGAGCTTGAACAAGGATAAGGTTTTCTGAGTGCCTTCCAGGGTTAGATAAAAGCTATTGAAATACGGAATGACGTGGGAATATGTAGTGAGCAGTCCAAACAGGAAATCCAGGCTGCGTTGCTCTACCTGAGAGGGGAAGGGGTGTGGTGGGTTGGCCCACACCATCTTCCCTGGCCCCGGCCCCTCCGAGAGGGAGCTTGTGGCCGCAAGGACATTCTGTGGAGGAGGGGGACAGGATGCTCAGGGAGCCAGCCTGAGCTGTGTGGTGGTCCTGAGTTCAAGAGTCCAGAGGATATGGGACCAAACCCCATGCTGGGGGCAGAAGGATCGTTCCCCGTTCTCTCACACGCAGAGGCACATGCTTCTCACATAGACTCAGGTCTGGCTGAGGCTGCCTGCTGCTTGGGAGGTACACTTGGCTCTGGAAATCTCGACGCGGGCCCGGGTGAGTCTCAGATGAGAGAAGAAGGGATCTGGCTGTTTCAGGCTGGCTCCAGCCTCCACGAGGAGGCTGGCAAAGGAGGCTACGGTTTCCTTCCAGGTCAGTTGAGTCCAATGTTATACATGCTGTACCACAGGAGTTTGTTCAGTCTGACCACGGAAGGAAAGGAAGCCGACGTTCAAAGCCAAAACCATATTCAGGAGAAAAGACTGGATACGCACAGATGTGTAAAGAAGAGGCATGACAGCCTGGTGGAAAGAGTTGGGATTTTAGTGTCAGGTGACTCCTGGCTCTGTGACTTATTGTGGCCTCAGAAAGCCATCCAACTCACCTGAGCTTCCCAGAGTTACCTTCTCTGAAAAATGATAGCTGGTGATGCCTGTCTTGCAAGTTACTGTGAATAGAATATTCAGTGCAAATCCAGTACCAATGAGCCCAGCACGTAAATAAGTGTGTGTTTGGATGAGAATCTGCATTAGAGTTGATAGTGTAAAAGCAATTGGGTTCTTTTTCTATCAAGTGATATTTTTCCAGCTGTGCTCACAATGTTATGTTCCTGGAGTCATGTTAAAGTCAGATGGGCTTGAAGGTAGGAGGGAGGCAAGAAAAGAGGAAGAGGAGTGAAGCAATTGCTTATAAACTTCAGAATTCTGGTAGTTCCCCCACTTGGCTGAGTTTCTTGCAACCAGAATTGAGTCTTGTCATTTTTGTCTCTCTCATACTCGGCGTGGAACTGCCAGTGGGTAAATGTTAACCGACTTACAGAGCCGATGCATGAACAAGTAAACCTTACTCAGTCTGTTCTTCTTGTTTTTAATACTTACTCTGTCATTATCAGACCGTATGGCATGCTAGCAGAAGTGAAACTAATTGTAGTTTAATGTTGGAGGATCTAAAAATTAAAGACTTGAGGTAGGTAATGCTAAGAATAAGAACTCTAAGGCCTGGGCACCCGGCTTGGAATCCCAGCTGGCCATGGCCTTGGGGCACACATTTAACCTCTCTGTTGCTCAGCTCCCTAAACTACAGCATGGGGATATTTACAGCACCCGCCTCATAGGTTGTTGGGAGGAATAAACAAATTACTCTTTGAAGTGTATAGAACAGTGTCTGGCATGTAGTAAGTGCTAAATAATTTTAGCTGTTATTTAAAATTTTGAGCATTCTGTGTACTATTCACCCATATTATAACACTTATACATCTTTTCCAGATATGATTCCTAAAAATGTTAAGGCTATAAAGCAATAGGTTGAAGTAATAAATTTCCTAGTAAAAACTTGCATGTAAATTAATGAGAAGACCTCAAGCTGCTACATTGCTAGGTTTGATACATGTTCATGAAGCCAGCTGGAAAAGGATCCCCAGTCCCTGGTTATCAGAGAAAATTCAATCCCCAAATTAAATCATCCTATTTTTCCCCACCACAGAGTGTAACAGTAGATAGAAAGGTATTTTCTCCTTTTTTTCATCCAATTTGATTGCAGTCTTCTGGAGTTTTTTCCTGACTCTCCCCTGTGGTGGGTCCCAAGGACTAGGCTTGGGTCATAGCTCCAAGCCAAACTCACCAATCCAGCAGTGGGAAAATGGACAGTTTGATGCTTAAAAGGAAAATGAATGCATTTGCTTTTCACTCAGTGGAGACAGAGCATTTGGGCACTGAGTGGAAAGAAACAGTGTGTACAAAGGCTGAGGAATTAAGCTATGAGGTACGTTTGGGACTTGGAGAGATGGCTGGTGTGACCAGAACAAATGGACAGTAAGGCCAAGTTCATCTCTGAAAGGACTTCTGATCCTTCTGTGACACCGGCTACACAAAGGAGAAAAGGGCAGCTGCTCCTTGAGATACCAGTTCTAGGATTTGCTTGGAACACAGTTTAGGCAAGGACGTGGAGCGGCTGCGTCCCCCGAGGCCAGACCCAGGACCTCCACTCATTCCTGGGAGGAAACAGATAGGGTGGGAGTTGGCTCAGTCAGGGGGAGCCCACAGCAACTGAGTGGAAGAGGCTCAAAGGTCTCCGGAGTAGGGCCTTGCCACCCTCCTTTAAGAGAGGGCTGGTGTCAGACTTTTAAGTCAAAAGATCTATTTTTCTCTATGTGCAAATACTTGGCCCAAGGCTCGTTACCTTCTGGGTGCAGCTAATCCACTAAGAGATTCAGTCCCCAGACCTGGCTGGCTTCATCCCTGCGGCTCTCGAGAATATTCCTTACTCGTTTTGAAAATACTCTCTGATCACAGGTGCTTGAAAATGCATAACTACAGATGCATTTATACATTTCTTTGGGTTAAAGAATTTTAATACAAAACTTAAAAATAATTCCAGCAACCCCCGTGTCCCCCTGCAAGTCCCCACTAGCAAGAAGCTGTTGGTGTAATGGAACATGCACTGGCTTTGGAATCAAACTAACATGGGTTTGAAACCCAGTCACACCACTAACTGGTTCTTTTTTTTGGTTCTTAATCTCTCTGAGACTCAGTTTCCTTGTGCATAAAATGAGAATAGTAATAGCCCCTTGAGGGTTTGTTTTTGGTTGTGTGTGTGTATGTGTGTGTGTGTGTGAAGGTGAGATATTTTTATGTAGCACAAGGAGCACCTAGCCGAACACCTGGCACATAGTAACCAGTCAATGAATAAACTAAAGGCTTGAGATCAGGTGAAACATTTCATTGTATGCACATGTCATAATCCCCTTACCAATTGTTTTGAGAACATGATACGCTAGGGATCCATAATTTTTCCGTGGAACCATTGGAGAAAACCTCTCCGGAAACTGCTTTCCAGACCAGAGTGGAGCCTTGGCTGGTAACCATCACGGCTCCTTAAAAACCTCCCTGATCTCTGGCCT
Organism: Pseudorca crassidens; assembly: GCF_039906515.1. Lineage (NCBI taxonomy): Eukaryota > Metazoa > Chordata > Mammalia > Artiodactyla > Delphinidae > Pseudorca > Pseudorca crassidens. The sequence continues at coordinate 63,323,532 of NC_090302.1, read as the reverse complement.
CAGCCCCTGGAAAGTCCACAGCGAATAGAGCAGAGATCCTGGGGAGAATGGGCAGTGTTCCGCTGACATCTTAAGTTGCACACTGGGAAAACGAGAAAATAACTGTGCGCTCCTGGCTTCTCCCGCGGACTGCCAGCCGTCCACCCATCTCCCACCCTCCCTCAATGCTTTTATTTAGGAACCTTGTTCATGGTCTTCCGGTTTCCCATCACGTCTGGTTTTCACCACTTGGCTGTTGACATGCACATCTGAACAATTATTTGTGCGTTAATGATCCCCAGAGCCCTGGTGGCTAGTAATTAAATATTGCTAGCTCTAGGGCTGGGTGACACCTTCCATGCCTGGTGAAAAGATCTAGGAACAATACTGCTGAGACACTCTCACGCCTGTCTCTGGCGCTATATTCTGCTGACTTTATCCGTCCTGGGTTAGAAATGTCAGGTCACCTGACAAGCCCCTGGGGTTCTTTTAGTAGGGAAAGGTTTGCTTGAGAACAAAGCTGGCCATGATCTGGCATTTTTTTTTTTAAAGGTATTTACTATGGATTTCAAGCACTCCCTTATCTGGAGGGAGGATGGGATAGCTATATATCTGTCAGAAATCATTTTATTCCCTTGTCAAGCCAGCTCCAAATTTCTCTTCTCTGTTTCCTGAAAACCTCTCCAAAGACAAATTCATGAAAGCCCACCTTCATGAGATATTTTACGCCTACAGTTTACAAAATACATGCAAGCGGTTGTAGAACTAGCGTGGCATTTCAACTCAGACCTCAGTTTAAATCCTAGGTCTTCCCTAAATAGTTATATGAGTTTGAGTACATCATCGAAAATTGCTGAACCTCTGTTCTTTTGTTTAGTACTCCAGTTTGAAACACAAATGTGTGGTTGAACTATTAAATTCACATAAATAAAGCATCTAACAAGAGACCTTAAATAGTAGTCCCTTGTTGACACATCTTCTTCTTAATTATTTCCTTTATTGATTCATCCTAGTTTTGTAAAACACACCCAATTTTCTTCCTGGCAAAGGCAAATGGATCTATAAAGTGTCTTCTTTTGGAAGAAGGGGCATTTATTTCCCATCATTTCTGGGTTTCACCACTTTGCAAGTCCAACATTAGCAGAAATAAATGCAATGGCAAACACACAGAAAGGATTACAGCAATAACAGTTACACAAAGCACTTTCAAAGCTAAATTTTGAGACTTGCAGATGTAGCCTAGAGGTCAGTGAGCCCTCTTGCCAAAGATGCCTTTACTAGACTTGGGAATAATCACATGCTGTTCCCTGCAGAACATGATTGCAGGATCCAGGGTCCTTACTAGCTGTTGCGTGTGACTTTGGGCCCTCTGAGGGGTACAATCGCCTTCTACATTTAAGTGTAGGAGGAAATGGGGGGGAGTCCTATTATTTCAATCTCAAAGTCTCATTGGTTAGAATTCACAGGCACATGCAAGATTACTTACTGAAAGTCTAGACTAATTTCAGAGGAACATTATAATGTCGGAGAAACAAAGGTTATACATCTAGCAGACTCAATTTTCTACCCGAAAGGAAAACTCCCTAAGCCTTAGGTCTCTGCAAGGAGTTGGCTCTCTGAGAGTTCCCTACATTCCGCACCAGGCTCTCCTGCCTTGTGGTTGGTACTCAAACTCCACATGCCCCCTTTGCAAGTCTCTCACACTGACAGCTCCAGCAGCTCCCTAGAGAAATTTGCCACTTCTTCCATAGCACAAAATCTTTCCCCTTTGTGAGTACCCGGGGCTTTAGCCAGAAAGGCGTTACTTCTTGCTGTCCCCCGAAGTGGGAGCAGAGCATGGAAGGTGGACTTCAGTCCGATGAGCGAGGGTAAACATAGATACAAATTCAAGTTTCTTTTCAAACTTTCCAACAGGGACATGGTGGTTTCCTTATTAGTGGAGCTATCAAATATTTTCTCAAAGGTAAACATTTTCTCTTCTGGAAGGGAAGACCATCTGTGTTGATGAGAGAATATTTCTTCTCTTATCAAAGCTCAGGCCTCGTCCTTTGAAACAATAGTCTTCAGTTTTTGCCTGGAGGGGTGTGTGTTTGTTCCTGCTGACCTTGAGTCAGCATGATTTGGTGTAACAATAATAGATGAGTTTAATGGCTCCTCTCCCTGTTTGATCAAGGTATGGAACCAGTTTCTATTAAATTTTTTTGATGAAGAATCATACTGCGATGTTGTCTCCTACTCCATTCTCAATTTCCAATGCAACGGTAACTTTTGATTGGATATGTAACCTTGGACAAAAAATTAATTACTTCCAAGGAACCTGTAGAGATCAGAAGGGATGTAGATTTGTAGGCTGAAGATGATTAACATGTGACATAAAACACTAATTTTATCACTGGACTATTATCATGTCTGTACTATTCAAGAAAAATCAGCAAGTTGATTCTGGCCAGTGATCAAACGGAGACTAATTTTTATTCCAGCGTATAAGGTATCGTAGCACTTTTGACTGGGCAAATCTTTTTGGTGGAATCTCATTGCAGCCCTGAGGGTATAGAAATGAGTTTAAGTAAGGATCATTAATTACAGCTCAGTCTTGAGCTGCAGAACTAAGATATGACACGAGTTGCTTCCAATTAAGAGTTTTACCAATACCTTAGAAAGATAGGATTGATAGTTAATAACAGATTCTCATTATATTGATGCTTTTATGATTTCTTTTCCCATGTATCCACATACATTTAAGCACTAAGTAGCTATTTGGAGAGGTAGATAAGTACTCAAATTGGGCTGGCCAGACCTCTGTTCAAATCCCAATCTTGTCATTTACTAGTTACATTGGGTGATTTACTTATTGAGGCTTTTTTACATATCAACAGTGGAGATAACACTGAGATCTTTATAAAGGTTTAAAAAAGTAATGTGTATGAAGTGTTCACCACAGTGAGTACCATGCTATTCTCAGAGTAAATGGCAAGTATACCTACATTTTTAGTAAATCATATATAAAGTTAATTCAACAGGGTAGGGTCAGTCATTCACCAGAACACATTTAACATCTCAAAGGAAATAAAAAGATTTGCAGCTATCCTTAAGGAGAGATTCCTGAGTCAGATGGGTCCTTCTGACAATTATATCTCAGATCATGATGCTTGGAGTGGGAAGACTAAGTTATGGGTCTCTCTTTGAGAACTAAGGTTAAATAGGTATTGGCAATTTTGGTCACACTTTAAAAACAGTCTCTAAAATTTTCAGAAAATTGGATATAGGTCGGTAACATGAGGACACAGTCCTCTCTTGGGTCTCTTGTGTTTCTGCACGTCTTATGCACAGAGGCACTGATTGCCTTGACTCTGAACCCTATTTACAAAGATGTTTATATAGTGAAAAGCCTCAGAAGACACAGTATCTCCCTCTTGAGTGAAGGGCATGTTTCAGTATGATAAAGATGATGTTACCTCCAGAGCATGCCTGGAGGGCAAGTATGCCTATTGCCCATTATAAAACATGTGAGTTCCCTAAGGTCAGCGTTCCTTTTCTGTAATGCAGCCCAGCGGGCCCATCTGTGTCATTCTGTGATACTTGGGGGTAAGGGGGACTGTTGCAAATATATTGTTCTTGACATTTGATGTTTGCTACAAATAATAAAATTCTTTGTTTCTGACTCAGTCAGAGTCAGTCTTGTGTCTTCTGCCACCATGCCTAAAACTGTGGCAGGCTAATTTGTTAGCTTGCAAGAAGAGCAAAATCTCAGACCCTTGACCAATTTTTAAAAATTAATCTATTTTTGGCTGCATTGGGTCTTTGTTGCTGCGTGCGGGCTTTCTCTAGTTGCGGTGAGCAGGGGCTCCTCTTCGTTGTGGTGCGCGGGCTTCTCATCGCGGTGGCTTCTCTTGGTGCAGTGTGTGGGCTCAGTAGCTGTGGCATGTGGGCTCAGTAGTTGTGGCACACGGGCTTAGTTGCTCTGCAGCATGTGTGATCTTCCTGGACCAGGGCTCGAACCCATGTCCCCTGCATTGGCAGGCAGATTCTTAACCACTATACCACCAGGGAAGTCCAACCCTTCACCATTTTTAACAAGTAATAATGAAGTAACTACTCCTTTTTCCAAAGTGAATACCTAAGTACTTTATCTTTCTACAAAGTGCTTTAGATAGACTATTCCATAATGGTTTTTTTTTCCTAATATAAAAAGTTCATTCCACATTAGTCCCCAAGAATGGGGTTAATGCATGAGATGCATGAAGGTAATGGGAGACTTACTGGGCAGGACTCTTCCTTGCCTAAGTTGAGTCTGTGCAGCTCTTACCATCCAACTGTTATTCGAGTCACCGTTATAGGCCCCTGGGCTTCAGCTCTGCAAATTATAACATTAGGATTTCAAATGGGACCTGAATGACTTGAAAGAATTTATGGAACTTCCAAATGAGTATTTATTATGAAAACATGGATAATAAATTGGAAGAATGTGGTAAAACGTGGTTGATCCCAGGCAACTCTTCAGTTAATGAGGAAGGAGAAGGATCTGTGGCTTGATCTCCAGATCAACATAGGTGCTTGAAATAGGGGTGCTGGTACTAATGCTACAGAGGAAAAATAAACATTCCTGAAGAAACGTAAATGCAAGCAGGGGGTAGCTATAGAATTATGAGATTTAATTTTATAATGATCTTTGGTAAAGTAGACAGACAAAATCTAGCTTGTACCCTGTACTGTGTATACCTTCTGGCAGTGGTTTTCTGCTATGCTTCGTAGAACAATTAGGCCTGTATTTCTCTGAGCACACAAATATCTTTCCATCATTAACAGTGTCTCTGTATTCTCTGTAAAGAAGCCAGTAAATGTTTTGCTGGTAGACAATATTCCATTTTATTGTACGGTTTTGTTGGTTTCAGATGGTATAGACAGCTTAAAGCTCTATGACCTCCCAAAGTAACTACTGAGGTAGAAATATAAAAGGCTGTACGACTTGATAATGAAAAACGAACAGTAGCAGGGAGGTGAAACATGAGTGAGGAGTTCCATATGAAGACAATATGCCCTAAAAATGGAAAAATATTTGCTTGGGATCTAGTTTAGTTTTGCTTGACTTTTCAATGTGGCTGTATTTTACAATGATATCAGTTAGAATCAGTCTGAAGGGTTTTTCTCAGGTCAGAATACTGTGAAGATTCTCCTCACGTCCTTCAAGGATCTCATCTTCATGGCAAAGTTCGCCTGAGTTGAAGACAAATAAAGGATTCTAATCAGGGCTTTGGGAGACTGAAAAGCAGTTGTCTGAAATTATTACTCAACTTCATGAGCTCATTAATGGGCATCTCCCTGTCTGCATGATTGGAGAAGGAACAGAAAGTTCATTTTGGCCAAGCAAGCCTGGGCCTGAGAGACTTCCTATTTGATAACAGAATGTTACCTGTTATTTCAGTTAGGAATCATTGAGTCCAAGCAACAAAATAACTGTGGGTAACTTCAGAAACGAAAGGAAAGAATTTATTGAAGGCTAGAGGACTGTGGGATTCAAGAAAAAGTCCAAGACTAAGACCAGTCTTTGGAAAGGAGAAGCAGCACAAAAGCTCTTGGGATCTAGTGGCAAAATTTCTGGGGAATCTCTTTAAAGTCAAAATGTCAACATGTCAGAATAAAAGAGCGCTAGCCATTTGAACATCCTCGTAACATCCTTTATAACATCCTTGTAACAGTTTGCTTAAGATTTAGATTTCAAGGATAGAGAGCCTGGTTGGTTTAATTTGAGTTAAACACATACTTGTTGGCAGGGAGGATGAAACAAGTTGAGAGTCCCACGAGGCTACAGCCAGTGGAAGGTTCATTCCTCCCGAGTACTATCAGGGAGATGGTACCAGAGGCATGGGGGGGAAGGGATGCTGGGCAGGCAGCAACAGCAGATATTCATTGCATCTAGGAAGATACGAACCATGGTGCCATGTAGTTTTGAACATCTGAGAGCTCTGTATCTTTTCAGGAGATCTGAGGAAAGTGTCATGGTCCTTAAGACTTGAGGTACAAAGCCCTTGTAAGAACCACAGACTTACAGAGTGAGCTGATGATCTGGCCAAACTGTTGAATCTTCTGTTTCTGTTTCTCAGATTTCTATATCCTTGAGGAATAAAGAAGAATGGACTTAGTCTTTTTAGCAGCCTGCATTCTTAAAAGTGAGACATGTATCCATGGGATGGACAGCTTCCGACTAATAGTTGTGACATTCAAAAAGTTCTTTGTGAAATTCTAACGTGGAGTGTTTTTTAAAAAGTGAGTTATGGATTCCCTTAAGTGGCACATGGATACCTTTTTTTAGCCCGGAGTTCATGAATTTCCAAAGCAGGGGTGTTTGGTGGTGTCTGGTTGATTCTCTCTCTTGTGTGTTCATGTTTTACATGCCATGGAGACATTGGTATTATTTGCCACTTGAGATATGGGAAGCCAGGACGGTATAGCCTGAAATGCAGCAAAAAACTAGGGCAACTTAATGGCTGCAGTTCCAGAAGACCGTTTTGGTAATACGTGGGATGACGAATAGAAATTATGCCACCTCAGTCTTCCTCAACCTAGGGAATCCACTCTCAAACTAGGGAAGCCAGTTATAGATGTTGCTTATACCGCTCTCAGAGTTGAAACTTCAGTGCTGAGAAAACATCGAAATCAGATATTAGTGGATAGATGAAAATGTTTCATTCATTGACTACCTACTAAGTGCTGGACATTACTTTATGGTTTCATAGTCCAGTGCAGTAGCCACTAGTTTCATGTGGGTATTGCCCACTTGAAAGCGGGCTGGTATGACTGAGAAACTGACTTTCTCATTTTATTTAATTTTAATTGTTTTAAATTTAAAACACTGATACCTGATTCAATTTTGGAAAACTTTTAATCACTTTTGGAACAACTTAGGTATGTGAATCTGCTTTTTCAAATGTAAGTTTAAAGAAATATAAATATAGATGAGGCATTTTCTATTAGAATTTAGTGTCTGAATTAAGATGTGTGGTAAGTATGAAAGACACACTGGCTTTGAAAGACTTAATAGGAAAATGAATGTAAAATACCTCATTGACGTAAAGTTTTCTAATGATTAGGTCCTCAAATGATATTTCAAATATATTGAATTAAATAAAATGTGTTGTCATTACAGTTCCCCTTAAAAAAAAATGTGGCTACTAGAAAGTTTAAAATCATGTAGATGGCTTGTAGTATCTTTCTATTGTATAATGTAGCTCTAGGGCCTTTTACAAATGCCACTTTACTAAATCGTTAAAATCACCAAATGAGGTAGGCACTACTCTTTCCATTTTTACAAGAGAAGTAACTGAATGCAGTTCACAATGTAATTTAACTCTCTGGGGGTTATAGAGCTTGTGAGGCAGAGCCAGCATTCCAGGCCAGGTGGGTATGGTTCTCTCTCTTTTTACTCTGTCCAGCTGTTCCCTGATATTTCTTCTAAGGGAGCCAGGGAGAGCTCACAGCCCTTCTGTGTGAATTCTTCAAAGTAAATAAAGCTTTGATAACTCTATTTATGCACAAGAGGAAGATTGAAACCAAGGTTCTACCTTCTCTTCAAATGGCAACAGGAAGATGATTTGAGTTCGCAAAGTGGATGAACAAAGCCCGTTTACGTGAACAGACAGATTTTACAAAGTAAGCCTAAAACATATTTGAAATATCAGAGTGAAATTTGCTTAGCCAAAGGGCATAGATTATGTACTTTAATATTTTGGTTTGGCTTTAATTTTTTAGAGGGTTTGAAATTCTGGGACCATCCTGAGATCTAACATCTTCTGTGATAACTGTTTCTTAAAAAAATGTAAGTAAGGTTGAATCAGCATTAGGAATTCTGCAGTGTGTTTTCATGCTTTTAATAGTATACAATATATGATCATTCCAAAAAGTGTGGAACGGCATTCCCAGGTGCTAATTTTTAATGTGATTAATTAAAAATTAGCTTCATCTCCCTGCTACTCAGTTACTTTCTCCATATAATAGGAGCTAACTAAGGACAAAGCTTTCCTCAAATCCTTGTGCAGTTGATGACAAAATGTGGCATACAGTTGGTGTGAGAGAGTCCAGACCCTAAACTGAAGGCCGGGAACACAATTTTCGCTGGGGCTGTTCAAGCTCACTCACCCAGTGAGGGAATAAGTACTCCTGGAAGGTGGGGCAACCATTGAGCCAATGGCTGGTTCCACCCTGCTAGGAGCCACCTCCATGCCTGGAGAGGCAGACTGGTGCGCTCTGCGCCTGCACCAGCACTTGCCTCTTGGAGACTAGTTTACTCTCCTGGATGAAGGCAGGACAGGCAGGCTTGGGACTTCAGTGACACTTCACTTTGAGGAAATGTCATAGCGCCTGTGACAGAAACGGGGGACGCCAGAGCAGCGCGACCTCCTCTCCCCCTGAAGGTTGCCTTGTTCTGTCCTTGATGCTCCCTCTCTTGGCTACTTTCCCCCTGCCATCACCCAGGGGATAGAGAAGGAGGAGTTCTCCGTACCAGAGGATTGACATTCTCTTTCTGGTCCCTTTGTCCTTCCCCGTGCCTGCCCTCCCCCACTCAGCAGAGCCCCAGGCTCTGAAGAGCCTTGCTATTTTTACTTCTCTGTGAGGGGATCTCAGGTTACAGATTATATACCGATGAGGTAAGTTACAGGTATGCAGACTCATGTTTCTAATTTAGCTTGGCACTAGTTTCAAACATTAAACAGTCTCTCTCCCCATGCTCTCCCTGTTTCCACTCTCTTCCTATCTTTGCATCTCACTCCATCCTCATGTTGAGTGTCACTTTCCTCTCCTGCTGGATCACCCAACTTTTAGGCTTCTTAAAGGGAAGAATCAGGGAGACTTAGATTTCACATAAGCTAATGTCCTCCATTTATCCTCCATGAGCTCGGCTGTAGCAATGCTGTTTAAATGCACATTCTCAGAACAGGTAAATGTTCGTAAGATATTTGAGACTTTTTCATTTTTCTTCACACATATTGCCACAGATAAACCGTGCAACAGCCCAGCAAAATTAGGATTACTGTAATTACCTACACTTTGCAGATGGGAAAATTGGGATTCTGGGAGGTTAATGATTTGACTAAGAGTTCACAGTCAAAACAAAGTACAGAAGTGATGGGTGGATAAGAAGCAAACCTCAGTTTGGAAGTACTTCCCTAAAAACAGCAGTCTGGGGAAGTGGAATACTTTTTTCCTTACTTTTTGTTTCTTTTCCTGGACCCCAGGCTAGTCTATTAGTGTTCAGGTTGAAATGATTCTCCCTGAAGCCACTTGTGTGACAAGCATGCTGTATTCTCCTTTATGAATTTGAAACTTTAGTGTGAATTTAATTAGAATATAGGTGTTAGGGACAAGAGGACACCAACGTTAGATTAAAATAAATAGGGGTTACTAAGAATCAGAACCCAAATGACCATTTTTGTTTCTTAAAAACCTGCCCATGTACTCAGTTAGCATTTAGACAATATTTTCACGTGAGCTTCGATAAGACGTTGTGGGGACTTCAAAGTACTTATATGGCACTGCACCTATCTTTAAGGAGTTTATAACAGAAGAAGTAAAATGAAAACTTTGAAAATAAAGCAAAGGTATTTGCCATCAGATTTTGGCTATATGCCTGGCAACTCAGAAAGATTCCTTGAGAAGAGAAACTTCTAATTTGAACATCTAATTTTGAATTGTGGGTATTCTATTTTAAATGGTGCCTTTAGCTGTCTCTTTAGACGTGTCTGTCCGTGTACCCACCTGTTACATATGCGTATGTATATTCATACACATACACTCAGTGTGTTGTTTATGCTCTAAGCCAGTCATAGTACCTATTCTGAGTTCTTAGACTATAAGATTGTCAGCTGCTTAAAGGCAGGAACAATACCGCTTATTATCTATTTATTCATTTATCTATTTTTGGTATTCTTATAATATGTAGAATAGACAACACATGCTTAGTAGAGAGAACATAGCATTTATGCACAGCTTGCACAAGTTTCTTACTTTTTTATCCTCCATTTCCTCATCTGTAAAATGGGGATAATAATATAAATCTTTAGGTTTATTGAGAACATTAAATGGGATAATTTTTATGAAGCGGCTACAGCTGTGTTCCACAGATAGTGTCCAGTAAAGACTGGCATATATGGTTAATATTTTATATAAAAGTATACATATATATATATCTCCCCTATATCAATTTATATTTTCTTGTTTACGTGGATAACTCCCAAACACTCCTCTTCACATTATCCCTGTCACGCAGCACGGAGTCAGTTTTTTCAGATGAATGAGGCAAGGACATAATAATGATGAAAGAGTTATAATGACATTGTCACTGATGACTTTCCAATACCGGTCAAGGTGGTACTTGGGGGAAAGGAGTGTGTACTGTGTTTGAGAGTGGCTAAAGATGTGATAAACCACTTCCCACTTCCAAAATAAAGGGAACTAGAATGGAAAAACCAGGCCTAAATATCTATTGAATTTCACATGCTTGTGTCAACTTTCTCTTTGTGAATCATCTGAAGCTTTGGAAGGAATTTTTAGATAATAAATAACTTTAATTTGTACTCCTCTTATGCTCCATTTTAGCATGGCATCATTTTTGATGAATACCCCATCCAGACTGATTCATTTATTTCTAGTAAAGAGAAGGGATGGGTGGGGCTCATGCTCAGTCACCCATTCATTATTTTTTCCCATACAATAAAAAAACAAAATAGTTTCAGAATTAGGAGATTTTAGTGTTGATATTGTCTGATTCAATGTTTCCCCTGTATGTATTTTCTTAGTTTTTCAAAGTATAATTTATATGTAATAAAATTGCCCCACTTTCAATGTGCAGTTTGATATTGGCACAATCAAGTATCTTCCATGACTTCAAAATGCTTTCTCTTACCTCTTTTGCAGTCAGTTACCTTCCTCAAACCCTGGCTACAGGCAACAGCTGATCTGCACTATATCACCTTCATGTCTGTCTTCTTTCATTTAGTATAATGCTTCTGTAATTCATTCATATTGGTGCATGTACCTGTAGTTTGTTCCTTTTTATTGCTGAATCTTTTCCATTATAAGGATATGCCATAATTTCTTTATGTACCAGTTGAATGACATTTGTATGGTTTCTAGTCTTTGGTTATTTATAAGGCTGCTATGAACACCCATGTCCATGAATTTTCTTGACATATTTGTTCATTTGTCTTGGATAAATGTCTATGATGGGAGAGGCTGGGACATAGGTAAGTGTATATTTAATTGTATAAGATACTGCCAAACTGTTTTCCAAGGACCCTCACCCACTGTGCATATGGAACCATCATGCTACGAGAGTCCTAGTTGCTCTGTATCCTTGTCAACGCTTGGAATTGTCTTGTCTTCTTAGTTTTTGTATTTCTAGTGATGAGTAGTGGTATTTCATTGTGGTTTGAATTTGTGTTTCTATAATGCTTAATGGTGTTAAGTATCTTTTCATGTATTTAATTGTTATTTGTTTATCTTTTTTTGCAAAAGGTCTGTTCAAATCTTTTGCCCATTAAAAAATTCATAGGTTTCATAGGATTGTCTTATTATTGAGTTGTAAGTTTTCTCTGTATATTCTAGGTACAAACTTATGTCATATATATGTTTTGTAAATATTTTTTCCCAGTATGGGTCTTGTTTTTGCTTTCTTAATCTTGTTTTTCAAAGAGCACATGTTTTGAATTTGGAAGAAGTTCATTTAATCATTTTCTTTATTTTATAGTTTGTGCTCTTTGTAATATGTTTAAGAAATATTTATTTCACCTAGTATCACAAAGACTTTCTCCTTTTTTTCCCTTTAGAAACTTTGATTTTAGCTCTTGTTATTTGGTCTCTGATACATTTCAAGTTATTTCTTGTATGTGTTGCAAAAAGAAAAGGGCTTCATTTTCATTTTTTTCCTCATGGGAAAAAACTTTTTTTTTCTTTTTTTGAGAAAAGCAACCTTCCGCATTGAATTACCTTGGTGAATTTGTTAAAAAATCAGTTGATTGTGTAAGTCTGAGTCTACTTCTGAATTCTGTCCTATTGGTCTAAGGATAGATCTATACCATACTGCTTTCATTTAGTGCAGCTTTAAAGTAAGTCCTAAAGTCAGATAGTGTCAGGATTCCAATTTTGTTTTTCTTTTAAAGATTTGCCCATTCTAGGTCTTTTATATGTATATATAGTTTAGAACCAGCTTCTCAATTCCTTCAGGAAACTTGCTAGGATAATTAACGTGTGTAGTCAATTAAATGTAATGTAATTATTGATGTGACTGGCTTCAGGTCTACCTTTTTCATGTTAATTTTCTATTCCATTTTTTCCTTTATTCCTTCTTTCCAGCTTTTGGAGGATTATTTGAATATATTTTTAGAATTTCTCTTTATTTTTTCATTAGCTTTTTTTGACTTTATGGGCCTCAGTATTCTGGTTGTGATTTTGTGCCATAGATTTCAAAAGGTTACCATTTGGGAAGAAAATTAACTCAAAATAAATAGTTTAATTTTAAAATTAAACTATTAATATCTGAATATAGTTCAGAATTAAATAAAATACTTAAAAATATATACCTGACACAGGACTTGTATATAAGATTTATAAAGAACTACAACTCTATAATAAAATACAATCACCCTGATAATAAATTAGCAAACAATTTTTCCTTGTTTATAGAAATACAATGGACTTACAATATTATGCTAGTTTCAAGTGCACAACACAGCAATTCGCTATTTTTATACATTACAAAATGACCACCTCGATAAGGCTAGTTACCATCTATCACCATACAAAGTTGTTATAATACAGTATTATTGACAGTATTCCGTCTGCTGTACATTACATCCTGTGACTTATAACTGGAAGTTTGTGCCTCTTGATCTTACTCATCTCCCCAACCCCTGCCTCTGGAAACCACCAGTTTGTTCTCTGAGTGTATGAGTCTGTTTCTGTTTTGTTGTTTGTTCATTTGTTTTGTTTTTTAGATTCCACATGTAAGTACAATCATAGAGTATTTGCCTTTCTCTGATTTATTTCACTTAGAAAAAACCCTCTAGGCCCATCCAAGTTGTCCACAAATGGCAAGATTTCATTCTTTTTATGGCTGAATAATACTCCATTATAGATAGATAGGTAGATAGGTAGGTAGATAGATAGACAGATAGATAGATACACATCTTGTTTATCCATTCATCTATTGGTGGACCCTTAGTTTGCTTCCATATCTTATATATGGCATCTGAAAATAGTCCAGTCTGATTCTTTTGCACATAGCTGTCCAGTTTTCCCTACACCATTTATTGAAGAGGCTGTCTTCTCCCTGTCATATATTCTTGTCTCCTTTGTCAAAGATTAATTGACCATATAAGTGTGGGTTCATTTTTGGGTTCTCTATTCTGCTTCATTGATCCATGTGTCTGTTTTTAGGCCAGTACCATATTGTTCTGATGATTATACCTTTGTAGTATAGCTTGAAATTGGGAAGAGTGATGCCTCCAGCTTTGTTCTTCTTTTTAAAGATTGTTTTGGCTATTCTGGGTCTGTTGTGTTTCCATATGACTTTTGGAATTATTTGTTGCATTTTTGTGAAGAATACTATTGCTATTTTGATAGGATTTTACCTCCTTGGTTAGATCTATTCCCAGGTATTTTATTATTTTATGTATTGTTTTTTATTATTTATTTTATTTATTATTTACTATTTTGATGCAATTGTAAATGAAATTAACTTAATTTCTCTGACAGTGCACTGTTAATTTCTCTGACAGTGCACTGTAGTGGAGAAACACAATAGACTTTTGTATATTAATTTTGTGTCCTGCAATTTTACTAAATTCTTTTTTCCTAATAGTGTTTTGGTGGGATCTTTAGGATTTTCTATATATAGTATCATATCATCTGCATACGGTGAGAGTTTTACTTGTTCTTTTCCAATTTGGATTCCTTTTACTTTTTTTTCCCCTTACCTAATTGCTCTGTCTAGGACTTCCAATATGATGTTGAATAAAAGTAGTGAGAGTGGGCATCCTTGTCTTATTCCTGATATTAGAGAAAAAGCTTGTAGCTTTTCACTGTTGAGTATGATGTTAGCTCTGGGTTTGTCATATATGGCCTTTATTATGTCAAGGTATGTTCCCTCTATACACACTTTGTGAAGAGCTATCATAAATGGATGTTGAATTTTGTCAAAAGCTTTTTCTGCGTCTATTGAGATGATCATATGGTTTTTATTCTTCAATTTGTTAATGTGATGGATCACATTGATTTTGCAAATATTGAAACATCCTTGCATTCCTGCAGTAAGTCCCACTTGCTCACGGTGTATGATCTTTAAATATAGTGTTGAATTCAGTTTGCTAATACTTTTTTGAGGATTTTTGCATCTGTGTTCATCTGTGATATTGCCTTGTAATTTTCTTTTTTTGTGGTGTCTTTGTCTAGTTTTGGTATCAGGGTGGTGCTGTCCTCATAGAGTGAGTTCAGAAGCATTCCTTTCTCTTCAATTTTTGGGGAATAGTTTGAGGAGAATCAGTAGTATCTCTTCTTTAAATGTTTGGTAGATTTCATCTATGAAACCATCTGTTCCTGGACTTTTGTTTGTTGGGAGTTTTAAAATCTGATTCAATTTCCTAACTGGTAATTTGTCCATTCATATTTTCTATTTCTTCCTGATTCAGTCTTGGAAGATTTTACATTTCTAGGAATTTATTCTTTTTTTTCTAGGGTGTACATTTTCTTGCTATGTAATTGTTCATGGTAATTTTTAATGATCCTTTGCATTTCTGTGGTGTTGGTTTAATTTCTCTTTGATTTCTGATTTGTTTGGACCCTCTCTTTCTTTCTTGATGAATCTGCCTATCAGTTTATCAATTTTCCTTTTTTTTAAAGACCAGCTCTTCATTTCATTGATCTCTATTTTTGTGTGTGTCTATTTCATTTATTTCTGCTCTGATCTTTATGATTTCTTTCCTTCTATTAATTTTGAGCTTTGTTCTTCTTTTTATAATTCCTTTGGGTTTGAAGTTAGATTGTTTGCGATTTTTCTTATTTCTTGAGGTAGGCTTATATGGCTATAAACTTCCCTCTTAGGACTACTTTTGCTTCAGCCCATATAGTTTTGGATCATTATGCTTCCATTTTCATTTGTCTCCAGGTATTTAAAATGTTTATTTATTTATTTATGGCTGCGTTGGGTCTTTGTTGCTGTGCGCAGGCTTTCTCTAATTGTGGTGAGCGGTGGTTTCTCTTGTGACGGAGCAGGGGCTGTAGGTGCACAGGCTTCAGTAGTTGTGGCTCATGGGCTTTAGAGCACAGGCTCAGTAGCTGTGGTGCACAGTCTTAGTTGCTCTGTGGCATGTGGGATCTTCCCGGACCAGGGCTCAAACCCATGTCCCCTGCATTGGCAGGTGGATTCTTAACAACTGCACCACCAGGGAAGTCCCTCCAGGTATTTTTAAATTTTTCTTTGATTTCTTTAGTGAACCATTGATTGTTTAGTAACATATTGTTTAACCTCCACATGTTTGTGTTTTTGCAGTCTTTTTCTTATAGGTGATTTCTAGTCTCATAATGTTGTGGTTGGAGAAGGTGCTTGATATGATTTCAATCTTCTTAAACTTATTGAGACTTGTTTTGTAGCCTAGCATGTGATCTGTTCTGGAGAATGTTCCATGTGCACTTGAAAAGAATGTGTATTCTGCTTTTGAAAGAAGTTTTCTATATTTATTAAGTCTCTCTGGTCTAATGTGTTGTTTAAGACCATTG
Organism: Pseudorca crassidens; assembly: GCF_039906515.1. Classification (NCBI taxonomy): domain Eukaryota; kingdom Metazoa; phylum Chordata; class Mammalia; order Artiodactyla; family Delphinidae; genus Pseudorca; species Pseudorca crassidens. The sequence goes on along the minus strand of NC_090302.1, from coordinate 63,307,788 downwards.
TTTCCTTATTGATTTTCTTTCTTGTTGATCTCTCCACTGATGTAAATCGAGTGTTAAAGTCTTCTAGTATTATTGTGTTACTGTCAATTTCTCCCTTAATGTTTGTTAATATTTGCATTATATATTTAGATGATCCCATGTTGGATACATGTGTATTTATAATTTTTATATCTTCTTGTTGAATTGATCACTTTATCATTATGTTATGTTCCTCTTTCTCTCTTGTTAGTCTTTGTTTTAAAGTCTATTTTGTCTGATATAAGTATTGCTACCCCAGCCTGCTTTTCATTCCCATTTGGATGAAAGAATTGTTTCCATCCTGTCACTTTCAGTCTGTGTGTGCCTTAAGATCTGAAGTCAGTCTCTTAAAGGCAGCATATAGATGTGTCTTGTTTTTTAACTCTTTCAGTCACTCTGTCTTTTGATTGAAGAATTTGGTCCATTTAAAATTAATTATTGACAGGTATGTACTTACTGCCATTTTGTTAATTGTTTTCTGGTTGTGTTTATAGTTCTTTTTTGTTTCTTCTTCTTTTTGCTCTCTTCCCTTGTGATTGGATGACTATCTTTAGTGTTATGTTTGGATTCCTTTCTTTTGTGTGTGTGTATCTATTAAAGGTTTTTAGTTTGTGGTTACCATGAAGTTCATATATACCAACCTATATATACATATATACATTATTATTTTAAGTTGATGATCTTTAAATTTGAGTGCATTCTAACAGTCCTTAAATGGGCAATTTGAGCAGACACTTCGCAAAAGAAGATATATGAATGACCCAAAAAAACATTCAAAAAGCAGTCAGTATCATCAGGGGAATGAGAGGAGCAAGTGAATACTACAATAAAATACCACTACAAATCTATCAGAAAGGTCAAAATTAAAAGACTGGCAATATCAGATGTTGTCAAGGATATGCAGAAACCAAAACTCTATAAACTGTTAGTGGGAGTGTCAAATGATATAACCACTTTGGAAAGAGGAATTGCAGTTTCTTATAAAAATAAAGATATACTTAACCTATGATTCAATTATTCCACAACTAAGTCTTTTCCCAGGATAAGTGAAAAACAACAAGACTTGGTCGTAGAAGCTTTATTCATCAGAGCCCAAAATGGATACAGGCCAGGTGTACATCAATAGTGGATAAGCAAACTGTGGTATATAAATAAGTTGGAATAGTACTTATCAATAAAAAGGAACAAATTACTGATACACACAACAATAAGGGTGAATCTCAAAGACATTATGGTGAGTTAAATAAGCCTTAAAAAAAAAAGTGTACATACTGTAAGATTCTGTTTCAGTGAATTTCTAGAACAGGCAAAAAGAAAATTAGAATAGTGGTTATCTGAAGGGGTAGATGATGGGTGGGAGTAGATTGGGATGGGGCATGAGGGAACTTTCTTCAGAGATCATAATATTTCTACCTTGACAGAGTTTTGAATTGCAGAGTTATATTCTATTTGTCAAAGCTCATTTAATAATATACTTAAGATTTATGCATTTTGTTGTATGTCAGTTCTACCTCTAAAGATGTAAAGAATTCTACACAAACAAATAATTGGGTTAACATACTGTATATTTGATATTAAGGAAATACTGTTAATCTTAACTTGTTGTTTCAGGTTTTTCTGAATAACAACCACAGAATATCAGTGTCACACAGCAATAGGCATTTATTTCTTGCTCACATGTCTGCGAATCGTCTGGGATAGCTTTGCTGTAGGCTGTAAATTTAGGAGTTTGTTGGGGTGGCTCCAAGCTTCAAGCTGGGTTCAAAATTTCTCCACATGTTTCTTATCCTCCTTGAACCAGTAGTTATCAGAGGCATGTTCTTGTCCAAAAAGCAAGAACATGTAAGGATGAGCCCAAATGTGCAAGAACACTTCAAGATTGGCTTGAGTCATGTCCGCTAACATCTCTTTGATGAAAGCAATTCATATAGCCAAACCCAAATTCAAGGAGTGGGGATATACATGAGGCCAAGGCAAGGGTATGGATGAATAATTCTAATAAGGAGATGTATGTGAAGAATTATGACCATAAATTTGATCTACCAAGATGAATCATAAGATTATGGCATGGTGTTAAAGATATTCACAGTTTAGTTTTTATTGTTGGAGATACATAGTGAAATATTTATAGCTTTAATGATATGATATCTGGAATTTGCCTATAATCTGAAGAGGGAGAAGTAGCTGGAGGTATAAAGAAAAAATGTTGGCTATGTGTCAGTGATTGAAGCTAGGTGTGAGTACAAGGGGATTCATTATACCATTCTTTCTACTTTTGTATATGTTTGAACTTTTCCATAAAAAATGTTAAAAAAATAGGCCAATAGAAATCATGTGTTAACTTGTCCTTTTTATATATGAGGAAGCTGAGATTCTGAGAGGGTGTGTTACTTGTTCTGTGATGAGACAATTAGTGATTGACAGAATGGAGCTAGGGCCCAAGCCAGTCCTTTCTACTTAACATGGCTTTCCGTCATTTATTTGGTAATTCCCTAAATATTCATTTAATACTAGGCTCTGTGTAAAGTGTTATGGATAAAAGGTAAAAGTTTCTTTTCTCTCAAATCCCCCAGTCTAGTGAGTCAATACACATTTAAACAGAATGCAATGATGGGGATGCTAAAATGTTATAATGGGGGGTATACACAAAACTCATGGGACTATAATAGAAGGTATCCTTAAATCTGATTGAGGAAATCAGAAAAGTCCTCATAGATGAGGTAAGAGCTAGTCCTGAGACTTGCGGGACTAGTTTCATAACCTAGAGACTGCATGATAGGCAGTGGTAGCAACATGTGCAAAGGTGTTGAGGTGTAAGAGAACACAGCATTTATGGCACTTTGGGGGCATTCTGTGTGACTCAGTGTAATTAAAAGTTGACTGCAGTGTGTGTGTGTGTGTGTGTGTGTGTGTGTACTGAAGTGTTCTGGGGATAGAAGGCAGGAGAGATGAGGTAGACTTACATGCTATGCAAAAAGTTGAGATTTAATTCTGTGGATTAATGTTACCTTGCTTAATTATAAGACTCACCTATGGCTCTCATTAAAATACAGGACCATAAGCCCTGGCTCTGATCTAATGACTCAGAATCTCTAAGGGAGAGACTAGTTTGGGAAACATGGTTATGGGAGCTACTGAAGAATTTTAAGCCAAGGAATGATGTGATCAGATTTGCATGTTAGAAAGACCACCCTGGCAGCAGCATAGAGGTTAGACTGGTGGAAAGTAGATATATAAGGCTAGAGTCAGAGAGATGAGTCAGATGGCTGCTGCAAAAGCCCATAGATGGTTTGTTGACTTCCTTAAACCATGACAGCAGCAACAGTGAGCAGAAAGAATATTAAGGAGTTGGGAGTGGTAGGTGGTTACAATAAGTAACTACCTCTAGAGAGTAAGAGAGGCTTCTCCTTTCAATGTCTGCCTGGGTTGGTAGTATGATAATGTTACTGTTCACTTGCAGACAGAGAGTTCAGGATAAATAATGAGTCCACTTTGTGTCTTGGGTAGTCTGAGCTACTTATGGGACATACATAGAAAGTGTCCAGAATGCAGCTGTTGAGCCCAAGAGAAAAATATTAGCTAGTGATAGAGATTTTAAAAGTGTCAATATGGAAGTTTAGTCAAAAGTATAGATATGTATTCGATAGATCATGCAGTTTGAGAATAAAAGAAGTCAGAGCCCAGGAAAGCAGCAGCATTTCATGGAGACAGAAAGGGGACGTAGATGAAAGTTTAGGTGAAGAGAGTGAGCGTTAAGGAAATCAGGCAGAAGAAGTTGGGCAAACAGTCAGAAACAGGGATGGAAATAGGCTCACTGGGTTTGGAAAAACAGGTGTTTGTTGGCCTTTGCCAGGGCAGTGCCTGTGGAATATTGAAAGCAGAGACTGTAGATTTGGGTTGAGTACTTAGTGGAAAGTAACAGAGCAGAGAACAAATGTAGGTAACATTTTCTGGAAGCTTTGACAGTAATACTCCTTTACTCTAATTTGAGCAGAAAGCAGGCATTTTGGGGCAAGAGAGGTGCAGAATTAAGTATTTTGCTATTTGTCCTCTAGCAAAACATGTGCTTCTTGACAGGTGTGAAATATTGGAAATGACTGATGTGAATACTTTGTAGTCCTTTTGTTGAAAGTTCATTAGCTAGTCATTCGTTGTTAATTTATGGCATAGATTTAATAATTTGGAGTAAATTTGTATGAAAGTTGTCCAGATGTGACTACAGTATATATGAAAGAATTCATATTAATTTGATTCATTGAGCAATTAGGTACTTCTGGTGAGCACCTCTTCTTGTGTTGGTGACATTTATATATGTTTGTGTGCATCAAGAGGGCAGCTTTCAGGTATGGCTGTGTCAACTGTAAAACTAATGATATACTGGAAATTCATCAGATCTTTCCTAACTTTTCAAAATAAAAACTTTGAGAGGATATTTGCTTGACTGCTAGATGTGAATTTTGAGACAAGTTGTCAGGAAAACCATATGTTAATTTTTTTCCTCCAAGATTTGATTTTTTTTTTCTCTTGAAGAGCTCTTAGGGGTCTGAGATAAGGTTTTAGAATACATATCTGTCTACCTATAAATCCTGTTTTATATGTTATCTGTTTATATCATAACTCAAGCACTCTTTTTTTAACTGCATGTTTGATTACATATTGCGTTCTATTTCAGCCAAATTTAGGGTATATTTCTTCAACCTCATGTAGTTTAGCTGGCTTTGGGCAGGATTGAAAAAGGCAAACTTGTTATTAAGTTCTGTTCTAAAACTTGTTGACACCACCACCTCCCCCTTTCTCTCCCATATTCATCTATGAATTTGAGAGCATACTTAGGCTGACAAGAATCAGAGTCAGTAAATGAAATGCAGATGAGTTTTAGCCGTGCTATTGTCAAGACTTCAGTCTGTGTAAAGGAAGATTTTTAGGTAAGGGCCTGGAAAACTTGACCCTAAAAGGAATTTGATGATCTTTGCTGAGAAATGAGAGATTGTTACTGCTCTGGTAGCTACTGCCGTAGCTGAGATGGGTTGATAAGGCAAGAAAGGGGGAAAAAAAAAAACCCCAAAAAACAAAGAATGGGTCTAGAATGGAGAGTTAATAAAATTAGTAAAACTTTCTATTTTCTGCAGTATGGCAAATGAGGTCATCTGAACATATCTATAAATAAATGACAAAAGAGGAGAAACATTTTCTCAAATGCATAGTTAAGCTATAAGAAAGTAAAAAAATTTTTGAGGGCCCCAAATCACAAAAAAATATGAAACTAGACTAGTAAGTAGGCACTAAATCTATGTGCCCAAAGGGCATTGGCAGATCTAGGTAACCAAGAGTTTTGTCTTTTAAGAGGCTTTCAGGGATAGAGAGTAGGCCTTAGGCTGAGCAATGAAGAGTTGAAATCAAGACCCTCTGGTATAGTGTGGGGATCTTAAAGAGCTCACTCAGTGTAGCAGTTGGCTTAAAAATCCCTGACAAAGACAGGTGACAATTAGACTGTCTTGGTCAGGGATCTGGATGGTAAGAAAACAGCTCCCCACTCCACTGGTACAATCTGGGAAAAGTCAAGCCATGACATTGACATAAAGAGGTCATCAATTTCAGCACCCCTTAGGCATCTGGGGAAAACAAACAGAAATCCTTTCTGAAGACATGAACCTTTAACTGAGAATGGCAAATACTACTCCAGATAAAGCCCTATCAAAAAAATTGACAAACAAAAATTATAAAACACAAATGGAAACAAACCATGATGAACAAAGTCAGCAGAAACAATAACTATCAGTAAAGACACTCAAGATTTCAGATACTAGAATTATTAAGGAATTTTATGTATATGTATGCAGAAAATGTTGACGGAAATAGAAACTAGAGTTAAAAACATAGAAAAAAATCAAGATATTATAAAAACCAAATGTCATCAAATAATAATAGGTATATTTGGAAGAAAAAAATATAGACGTAAAGAAAAAATTAAACACCAAAATGAAAACTTCGATGAAGAATTTAAATAGTAAATTAGTAAAAGGTAAAGAGAAAATTGGTGAACTGGAAATTAGTTCTGAATAAATTACCCATAATAATATACAGAGAGAGAAAAGGATAGAAAAATGACAAAGGATTAGAGATGAAGAAAAGAATGAGGAGGCCTAATATATATTCAAACAAAATTTAGAATGAAAGAGCAGAGAGAATGGAGGAGGGGTAATATTCAAAGGGATAATGGTTGAAAGATTTTTAGAATTAATGAAAGATACAAATCCTCAAATTCAGGAAGGTGAATGAACTTAAATAGGGTAAATACAACTGTAGATCACCAGAGACAAAGAACTACTTGAAATAATTTAGAGAGAAAAAAAATTACCTATGAAGAAATAACAATTAGACTGAAACCAGACGTTTGAGTTGCAACACTAGAAAACAGTATAATTAGATCTTAAAAGCTCTGACAAGCTTAATTATCATTCACAGGTTGAGTATATATATTTGGGGCAAAGAAAAACTGAGCATTTACTACCGAAGTACATGCACCGAGGGAATATTTGTAGGATACATGGCAAACTACAGGAAGAAATAAACTGAATCCACCAGAAAGGACAGAAATGCAAAATGGAATAATGAACAAGTAGGTAAATCATAGGAATAAACATAATAAAATATTGACTGGAAAAAAAACCCAACTACCTCTGTATTTGGAACCAGTTGTAAAATTAAAAAACAAGTTAGAATTAAAATCTGGATTAAAATGCAAGATAAAAAGGAATGATCAGAGTGAAAGTATTCTGACAGATATTGTTTGGGAAGAGGCAGATATGATTAACTTAAGATTCTGTTATATAAGGTACACATTAAAATTTTAAGTTAATGGCTAACATAATCAAAATATGTAGTAAGATGTCAGTCATTTAAAAATCAGGCACAAGATGAGGGGAAAAGCCAGCATATACAGACAGGTCACATAGAAACTGCAAGATAAGATGAGAAAATTAAATCGAAGTTCTTAAACATAATAAATGTAATGAGACAGATTTTTATACTGCATAAAAACTGCATGAATAAGGTATCCTCCAAATCTAAAAAAAAAAAAAATTGGAGAATTACGAAGAGGTAATTCAGCAATCAAATTGGGAGAATTTGAGACACATGTTATAAGAGTTGGTAGGTAAAACAGAAAAAAAATTGATAAGGGTATAGAAAATATGAAAACATATAAATAAGGAACTTATGGAATAAACACATAAAACAATTGAGGAATAAATACTTTTCTCAATCACATAGAAAATACTTGTGAAAATTGATCCTGCACTGGGCCACAAGGCAAGTTTCAACAAATTTCAGAAAACTTTTGGGAGAAAAGAACAGATGAAAATGAGAATTAGAATATTCTTAGAACTGAATGACAATGAGAAAAAAATGCATATCCAACTTGTGGGATACATCAAATTACTGAAGGAAACAAACCCACTTAGGAAAAAAGAAATGTTGAAAATTAGTGATTCATGGCCGCAACCTAATAAACTGGATAAATAATAACAAAATTTCCACAAAGAAGGATGAAGGAAATAGTAAAAGCAGAAATTAATTTTAAAAGATGCAGTAGCTATAATCAATAAATCAACAAAGAGTCACTTCTTTGAAAAATCTAGAAGGTAACTGGCAAGATTGAATGAAATGAGAGAGATTAACAAATGGTAGGAACAAAGAAGAAAATTACCACAAAAAAGAAACTTCAAGTAAATACTAATATGCTTAAATATTTTATGCTAATATTCTGAAAATTTAGATGAAATGGCCTCATAGAAAACAGAATAATGAAGAAGAAATACCTGAACAAATGCATAATCATTAAAGTAATTGAATCAGTTAATATACACAATGACACATACAAAAACATATACAAACTGTGACCAGTTTTAGGAGTGAGTTCTACAGGATATTCATGAAACAGATAATTACAATACTTTACAAATACTTCAAAAAATAGAAAAATTGGGAAACTTTCCCAACTCGCTTTATATTAAGCCTAATATGATCTTGAAAATCTAGAAAGTGGCTCTGGAACCAATATTAAAATCAAATCTCTACAGCATAAATACCAATCATTCATCTGATCAGGGTTTGCATGGAAACAAAAATTCCATCCTTTGAATGTGGATACAGTATAAAATGCAGCAAAAGCTAAGGGTAATTAGGATTTGATCTCAGTATAAAGAGGTTTTATGTCCTAAGCGACCAAAAGGGCAAAAAAGTCATTTTTTGACTTGAGAAATAAGGAACAACTAGCAATAAAAACTAGTCAGTTTATTATGTGTTAAACTAGTTTATCAATGAATTGAGACAGGACAGCCAATGGGAAGAGGAAATTTATCTTTTTGGGTAATATACTACGAATCAGCACTCTATGCATTTATCTTTTAAAATCTTTAATAAAGCTTTGAATTTGGTATTGTCATAATTTTTCAGATGAAGGAAAGGAGGCTCAGAGTTGCAAACTAGTAACTAGTTGGGCCAGTTATCTTAGCCATAGGGTATTTCACAGAAAGGTCATGCTTCTTTCCTGACACCAAGTTGACTCTTAAGATAGGAATATTTTCTAAGACAGATCAGGCTGAGTAGTATGAGCTGATTTAACTAAGAGTAGCTTAGCTATTCTGTCCCTAAAGCAGACTCTCAGATTATCTTCTTAAAAATATACTGTACTATTCATTCAAAAAGTGTATAAAATGTATATGTATTATCTAAAGAAGAGTAAAAGTGAACATTTGTGAAACCACCACCAAGATTATGAAATAAATTATTCTTGGTTTCATGGAAGATATCTGACTGTCCCTCCCTTCCGACTCCCCCAGCACTAAGCAAGACTAATCACTATGTAGACTTCTGTGCTAAATAGTCTCTTTAATTTGTTAATAGCTTTACCAACTGTGGAGATATTCTAAAGAAGACAATATTTATTTTTAGAATTATATGTAATGGCTAATCTTGGATTCGATCCTTATCTAGAGAAAAAGAAACTTGTAAGAAAAAACGTTTTTGTGACAAGGAAATTTTGAATGTGGAATAGGTATTGAGATAATAGTATTGTATCAACAATAAGTTTTCTGAGTTTGTTAAATGCACTGTGATTAAGTTATAGAAAGTCCTTGATTTTTGGAAATATTCACTCAAGTGTTCATAGATAGCAAAATTAAATAAATGAAGTATGAAGCACAAACCTAATTGCCTCCATAAGATGAAGGCTCCCAAGAAAAGATGAATTGAGTAGAGTTATTCACTGGTATCTCCCCTCCTGAGAGTGGACAAGGCCCCACTCTGGGGAAATTGGTGAAGTACCAAATATGTCCCTGCAAGGATGGAGGAGGGGCAGTTGCCTGGGGGTAGGTTGTGGAGAGTTTGCAGGGGTTCCAAGTTCTTGCATAAGCCTGTGCATTTTCTGTACGGCACAAACCTGCCTGGTAAGATGGCAGCAGGATGGAGGTTGACTGGTGGTACTAAAATTCAGTACATGTGTTTTTCCCCCAAGAAATGGCCCCTGGAAGGGGTGCTTCTTTGTTATTCTTTCACTTGGTGGATGCATTTGCTTTCCAAATGCCCCTACCTAGAAGGGACTCGTCTTTTCAGGCAGTTCGTCTGCCTGAAGAAGGTACCTTTTAAAGAATTTCCACGAAAGCTAACTTCTTACTGATCCAGTGCTGCTAACATCTTATTCATTCCCAATTTCCAGCAAGTTTCTCCTTATTTCACGCCCTCCACTGTTCATTTCTGGATTCAGTGACCCCTAGGGCTACTAATCCCTCTGCCTTTTGAAGATGGTTTGTCACAAATCACACTGGTTCTCAGCTTTTTCCAATGTCAGCTCAGGGATAGGCTCATTTGTATTGGCTAAGTCAGGGGTCAGTGGACCACCTGATTTCCAGATCCAAAACTTGGTTGCTATGTCTGCTTTCTCATTCTCTCTGTCCTTGAGGGTTTGTCTTTTAAAGAATTCCTTTAATTTTTTTTTTCTTCAGTGAAGTTTTAGTGCGGTTTCAGATGAAGCAAATTGAGATGCATGTTTCAGCCTTCCATCTTAATATGGAAGCCCCTGAGAGCTTTACTAAAATATACGATCATTGGTTTTTATTATTTCTTTAAAAACATATTTGTCCTGTAGGGAAAATTGGGAGAAGGTAACCACTAGATTAGTAATGCTCCAGGGATGAAGTGCTGGGTGAGAAGAAACACCCTCCTTGTCTGTCCCCACCTTCCCACATTATACTCAGTTGTAGATTCTGCGGCTGGTGAGTTCCTGGTCCAGACCTAGGTGGGCCTGGAAGTGCCCAGTGTGCTCCATTGCCTTCAGGTAGGAGGGTCTAGAATGAGTTGGATTATTCCAAACCTGATGTATGTGGGCAGTGCCAACCTTAGACTCTAGCAAGAGAGCGCCTGGCCGTGGGTCCATACTTCAGATTCTACTGTGGTCCTCCTGTCCATATCTGTGGGATCGACATGGCCAGCAGTAGCCGGTGTCACCTACACCTCAGGCCGTACCCCAAAATTTCTAGCCTGGATGGCTCCAAAACTACACCCTGGGGCGTGTGTTTCTTTCCCTGGATGTCCCCTCCTGAGGTGTTCCCCACTGCTGGGTATGGATGGAGAAGTGGCCAAGGGAGGGGTGTTGTAGGGGTATGACTAACACTTGGATATATGAGCTAGGTTTTAGCATGTGATCACATGAGGCCCACTGCAATGCCAGACAGAGCTGGACTGAGAAGACAAGGGGAGGTGGGCCAGGAACCAGAGGCCACGGGTCAGTGTGGAATTCTAAGGAGTCTGAGAACTCCTCATTCAAGCCTGAACTTCTAGGTCCTTCTTTTGTTTTTTTTTAATTTTCAAAAAATTTCAATTTTTTTTGTTTTTTAAATTTTTATTTTATACTGGAATATAGTTGATTAAAAATGTTGTGTTTGAGGTGCACAGCAAAGTGATTCAGTTATACATATGCGTGTATCTATTTCAAATTCTTTTCCTTTTAGATTATTACAGAATATTGAGCAGAGTTCCCTGTGCTATACAGTAGGTCCTTGTTAGTTATCCATTTTAAATATAGCCGTGTGTACATGTCAGTCCCAAACTCCTAATCTATCCCTACTGATTGTGTATTTTCAAGGCAGAAGGAGAGAATATATTGTATTAAATGCTTAGCTCTCAGCTGAATTTTAAGTTTTATTTCTATTGTATGTGGACCTCAGTTTGTACTTTCACCCTGGGCCCTAGCCATATTGGTCGTTTCTGTAGTACTGAAGATGCATCCTTCCTCCCACAATTAACTCCAAGAGACCCAAGTCTTTGTAACTGCCCTTGCGTGACTTGGTTTGAGCTCCATTCCTCTTCTGAGAAGGAGCCTGCCTCGAACTCTGGGTTGTGAGTCTTGGCAACCTGACTCTGATAGACCCCTCTCCTAGCAGCCTGGCTCCCATCTCCTCTCCCCCGAGCTCTGGCTGGCTTTCATTTACAGCCTGCCCTGGAACTAAGGTGCTGGGACTTTCCTAATTCTAATGACAGCAGCACAGCCATATTGGTCGTTTCTGTAGTACTGATTATGGGCCAGGTCCTGCCCCAGGTCCTTTATGCACATGATTTCTACTCCTTCACACCAATGCTGGAAGATAGATATTATTTATAGGTGGGGAAATTGAGGCCCAGAGAGGTGAGGTAATGTGTTCAAGGCCACACAGGAGGCGGGGAACTAAGATTTTGAAGCCAGATATCTGACTCCAAAGTCTTTACAGCATTGCTTCAAGACTTCCACTCTACGTGACATCCACCAGCTTGGACTCCCCCAGATAGTAATAACAGCTTAGACGGATGCCTGAATCTGCTGCTGGGTCAGTGTACTTTTAGCCTCTGGCGCTTGTTCTTGGGAAACAATCCTATCCCTGAGTTACACCACCTACTGTCAGTCTTGCTTTCTTGGTTGGTCTTTCTTTCCCTCCGGCCCAAGGCTGAGCTTCTGTGCTGTCTTGTAGCATCTACACGTGATTCATTCGTTGGCACAATTGAGAGTTACCTTCTGTTTGGGCCTGAATTTTGCCAAAGAAATGCAGCGATTTCCCAGTGAGAGCTTAGTTATTGCCAGCCCGAGAGGGGCATCAGATGCACTTCATGCACTAGAACACAACATCCAAAAAGACCCCTAAAAATCAGTTAAAGTAAACCTATTCCGAAAACCTATAAAACTTTGTATTGGTTTCTTTAAAGAAACACCTTACTAGTATTTCATAAACTTTTTACAGCCCGTCTGCAGTTGTGAAACTCAATGTGAGCCTGAAAGCAAATGAGTTCAACCGAGATGAATGATGTCAGTTTACCACTGAGAATTATTTATACTTCAATAAAAAGTTTCACAGTCAAGATTAACCTAGCTGATTAGAAGATTATGTTAATGAAGGAAAAGTCAAGGGTTTGATAACTGTGTGGGTCAATTAATTTTTCTTGCATCCAAGATCTTAGATAGAACTTCTGTAAGTAGCCAGCCTGGCCGTGTTTTGTTTTGTTTTTTACACCAGCTGTGGCGGGGAAAAGTGGAGAATGGGTCAGGGTCAGTGCAAGAAATTCATTCATGCCTTGCTGATTGTAAATCAAAGCTTGTATTAATTCCTTTCTTTCTTTCTTCATTGATTTATTCCATAAACATATATTGATCTGTTTTTTTTGTTTGTTTAGTAGGGTTTCATATCATGATATAGAATTCTTACAACTTCCTTACCCAGCCTCAGTCCCTAATTTCATGTATGTGATAAAAGGTCAAATTGGAATTCAAACCTAGATCATCTGACTCTAACTTCAGAATTCTTTCCAGTATAATTTAGCAATCAGCTGGAGGTCACCACTAAAAAGGCTTAATTAATTTATAGGCAATTTTAATTCAGAAAACATTCACAAGTTAGTCACTGGTTATTGAATTAATAGATTTTTATTATATTTACCCAAATTAAGATTTTTAGAAATGTTTGCTACATCAACAAGGGAAACCTAAACTCCCTAAATAATTGTTAACAGGATACTACTCTAGGTTAGTCTCTAAACTTCCATCAAAATATATTCCTCAACTTAGTAGGAGAGATATAATTATATCATTTTGAAATGGTAAAAAATTATTTTTTCATACCTTTTAACTCCAAGGACAGTTTTACTCTTTATTTTAATGATAATTATACATATAATGATCAACTTTTATAAATAAAGAACCCCTGTTCATCTAATCAAATATCTTGATCAATTTCCCTTAGAGCCATTAAACAACTTCCAAATTTTATCTCTATTTTAATAAAATTACTTTTACTGAGATAATGTTCCAGTATATTTTACAAGGATGAGGCCAATGTTAATTTTATCAGGTATCCTCTGTCATTGTTTTTTGTTTTTTACGGCTATCATCTTTACCTAATTTAATATTACAAGTCTAAATTTATCAGGAAAATTTGACCCCCTAGAAATAGAAATAAGATTTTTTTTCTCGAATCAAACAACTTGATTCTAAAGTTCCTAGAAGAAAAAAACAACAATAATAGCCAGGAAAAAGCTGAATAAGACATGTAATGAAAAGGTTTTAGCCTTATCAGATATTAAAACCTATTATAATTTATAATAATTACAGTAGCATAGTCCTGGACTATGAATATAGATCAATCAATAAGGAAACACAAAATCCATAAAACCAAACGCATAAAATAGTATATAATAAAGGTAGCATTTAAAGTTGTGGGATAAATTATAAATGGTGCTGAGGTAGTCAATTCATAAAAAATGAAATTCATATGGCCCTTAAACATAAGAAAAATGACCAACCTCATTTATAATAGAATTACATATTAAAACTATAACAACAACAACAAATATATATATATATATATATGTATTTTTTTTTGCCTATGAACCACTAAAGATGAAAAGATCTACAATGGTGTCAGGAATCAACACTCTCATGCACTGGTGGAAATGTAATTTGGGGTAACTTCCAGGGGCAATTTATCCAAATTGATCAAAATTTGAGATGAACATACCCTTTGACATAGCAATTCTATTTCTTGATTTATATTAGAATTGTATCTCTGGAACTTATACAAGAACTTACTTTAATTGCTATTTCCAGTAAGGAAATAAAAATCGCTGGAGTCAATGAATAAGTAACATAAATTTTTTTCTTTCGTATATTTGTTGTTTTCTGAGTTTTATACACATGCATATTCATATATTACCAATTCAAAAATAACATTTGAACCAAAAAAAATGATTCTTCTATTTATTTTTTTTTTAGTCAAATATAGATTTTCCACGTAAATTTTCAGTTTTACATTTTACTGCTATTTTTCCTATAAAGTCTATTTTTATTTTTCAGGTCAGGTTTTGTGTTTTTCAAAACTCCAGCAAATTTTACCAAGTGCAATTTTGGCCACTGCCACTTAAAATTTTGCTGGTCATTATTAATTGTGAATTAAGCTAAAAAGCTTTTAAATTTATTTCTTGGTTAATTTATAAGAAAATTGTAATTCCTCTCTTGTATGTCCTAACAGTCATTATCATTGGCAAAAAAAGAACAAAAATTAAAGAATATCTACAGCTTCAAAATGGTGAGGTCAACATTTCCCATTGAAGTGACAACCTTCCCCTTTAAGATAGCCTTGAAGGTTATTATGAAAGTATCTAAACAGTATTTCCTTTCTCTCCGAAAACTTTTGCATAACTATTTTCCTTTATGTCCTGAGTATAAAGGAAAGTCTTGGCATAGATGAAGACAGCTCAGGAAGTAATATATTGGACAAGCTACCACTTCCTTGATTAAAGTATATTAGTGCTTGCAAGTCTCAGAAATCTGGCAGCACCCAATGTCTGAGTAAACCAGATCCTAAATGGTAGTCCAACTAGGAGACTAATTTTAAGCCTTCACCTGCAACCGCCAAAACGAGAGAGGTCCTTGTTCGTGACGTTTGAAGAAAACATCAATGATTAGAAAGGTTGATATAAATAATTATATAGTCATTTCCAAAGATTAATTAAACTGGGCATTTCCCCCAGTTTTTATAGAGCTAATAATCCAAAGTAGGGCTGAGATAATTCATTATGTCCCAGGAAACTTAGGGAAATGGACATGCATAAAGAATTTGTATTTAGCAAGCATTTATTGAGTGCCTACTTTACACCAGTCTTGGGCTACACAGGCATTGAATTCACAGACACAAATAAGACATGTCTCTGCTCATCAGGGGACCCTGGCTTTTATTTAATCCCTGCATTTTTCTTTTGCATTGCCAGGTAGGTGTATGAATACGTATGCGGTTATTAGTTAGATCTTTCACATAGAGCCCTGAGACAATTAAAGACTTGAGTTTCAGAAAGCAGCTTAAAACCTTTTTTTTTTTAAACCCAGCAAATGGTAAAGTTCACTCTTACAGGATACCCTGTATCCTGTCCCATTAAAATGTCAATTTCTGGCTAATTGCTCTGCACTACCCATAAGCTGCTACAAACAGTTTTAATGGCATGCTCTTTGTTGTAATTTAGGGTCAGTGACTGCCATTTCTTTGTACTCTGGAATGGTTCTTTCTCAGCCTACAAAGTGTTTGGCTGGCATGCAGGGACCTGAGGAAGCTTAGCAGCAACCTGGTCCCATGAAACATAATCCTGCCACACCCTGAAATGGATAGATGGCTCTGTCATGCCAGTGTGCACACAGCGGCTGGTGAGGGGAAGACTCACCAGCCAGAATCCTGAAAGGTGCTACTGCACAGCCAGTCAGTTCTGCCAAAGGAGAAAACCACCTGCCAAGGGCACACATGGGAATGGGCATGAAAATTCTGTTTTCCTTCTGTCCGAGTTTGTTCCGAGCACTGGAGCAGAATGGCAGCAAGTAAACCCTTCCCTGCCTAATGGGGTGTCTGTTTTGAGTTAAGATATTTTTGTATCAGAGATAAATAGCTTATTCTCAAGGAAGTCTAAAACAAAAGTTTGAAGATGGTTTTTAAAAACATGACTATAGCTTATGTTGGCCTGATAATGGGAACTCTGTGATGGATAGAGCAATGGAAAATTGTCAGGCATTAAACCAAAATGAGCCCTTCTTCAGATGGTCCCATTGCTCCATATAGATTCTCATGGAAGGCTGAGGGTAACTGGACTAGCATTAGTGAAAACAGAAAATAAAGTTAGGTCATTTATAAATCTGGAATAGTTTTAGTTAGCTTGGCATTGATCACATCTTAAATCATCTCTCCAAATCCCCATACTTTTCTTTTATGATTAAAAACAGAGTAGATTTCTTGTAGAATTATCTACAATTTAAAAATTGTTCTCTAAACAGAAAACTATTTAGGAGGACTAGTCCCTAGCAATGTATGACCTTTCTAACTATATCTCTTATCTCATGCAACCCTCAACTATCTTCTGCTAAAACCAGGCCATCACTATGTTTCATGTTAAAGATTGCTCTCGATTCTTTCCCAGATTTACCAGCTGGAGCATAATCTTGCTAAGAACAGTTTTGTCCTCATCTTTTACGGGTACTCTTGGTGTCCCATCCAGATGCTGTTTATCAGACCAGTGCCTGCATACTCCAGCTTCCGAGAATGATCGCCGTTCGCTTACAGCTGTCCCTTCTCTGTAGAATCACCCTTGGCTACACGGGAGCCTCTGTACTCTGGAGGATACACCCCCTCACCAGCCTACATCCAGTAGCTGAGGGATTAGAAAGGTCAACACTTCTCTCAGGTAGGGCCAATTCTGAAGTTAAATTCATGCTCCAGAGTTTTTTGCAGGTTCAGGCTGAAGTCAGACTCCAGCTGGGACCGCATGCATACTTAGCTCTCTTTCCTGCCTTATCCTGCCACCTTCACTCCTCTTCCCATGAGAACACTAACACGAGAACCCCTGTCTCAGGCTCTGTATCTAGGAAACCTGACAATCACCATCATTGTAAACAGGGCAGGCAGGTAGGAGTCTGGGGGTCAGAGTGGGATAGGAGAAGGCTTAGCACAAAATTTATCCTAATAAGTGTGTACTTGCTGAATGAATGGCTTTTCAGACTCAATGCTTGGATGGACATAGCACAGCTATCATTGAAAGATCTATTTCTCAAGTAGCTCCGGGCTCTCTGATTCACTCCCGGACTGGAAATGAAATGACTAGGAAAATTTCATAAGGCTTGTTGCTGAGTAGAAATGTATGATTGTTAATGATGGTAATTCGTCCATATAAATGAAGCACCAGCTTTTCTCAACATGTCACTAAGTACCAGGTCTGTGGTAGAGTTGGTGAAAAAAAGAAAAAGTGCCTTTTATCTCACAAGTAAAATAAATCTTCTTATCTCAATGTGAGAGAAAACTTACTCAAATGGAACAATTAAGGGAAATTACAAGACAGTATATGATCACAGGCTAAAATGTAAAGTAGTAAGTTCCAAAAGAATTTAGAGAAGTCAGAAAGCAATGTGGGCATTGAAGAGTTAGGCAAGTCTTCTGGGAGGAGTATGTGTGTGTGTGGGGGGGGGGTGGCAGGGGGAAGAGGCCATTCCAAGAGAAAGAGGTGGTAAGAACAAGGTGTGGAGACAGTAATGAGGATGCCAGTGTTTGCCAGGATAAAGAATGTTTGAAGAAAATTTCCCCTGAGTTTGCTGCTCCATCATGTTATCATCCCACTTTCCTCTTTTTATTTACTGCTTATTCATTTACCAAATATGTTTTGGGCACCTACTCTGTTCCAGGAACTGCACTATGTCTTCAGGATCGGACAGTGAAGACAATGCCCATCTTTGCTCTCAAGGAACTGACACTCCCCAGATAGATAATGGATTGGCAAATAGGCAGTTGCTAATACTGGGATGTTATGGTGCAGAAAGGGTTAAGCATAGGGTGCTAGGAAAGAACAAAGGAGAGGTACAAATCCAGAGTTGGGGGAAGGTTTAAAAAAAAAGGCTCCCTGAGGAAGTGTCAGCTAACTGGAGAACTAAAGTATGGTTACAAGTTGGTCAGGTAAAGAAAGGGTATAAGGAAAAAAAATTTGGAGATGGGGGAAAACATGGTGCTTCGAGGAAAAATCTGTGCTGCAGTGTAACTGATGTGTGTGGAGGATAAAGAGACAGGAGTTGAACCAAAAACAGAGGCTAGATCAGGAACTTCCATGTAACTAAGCAATGGAGTGTGGACTTCATCGTAAGGGCCATGATAGCCATTGATTGACTTAAGTATTGACATGATATGATCATATTGTTACTTCTGAAATATTGCTTTAGCTGGAGTGGTTTGCATACATTGAATGAGACCACACTGAAAGCTCATGGGTACATTAAAAAGCTTCATTATACTCATGGTAAGTGATGGTGGGAACAGAGAGAAGTGGAGTTAAGAACAACATAAACTGGTGTTTTACTGGTTTGGGGAGAAGAAAGTAAGAATGCTCAAGGGTAATACTGAAGAATATAGCTGAAGCAAGTGAGGGGGGTGATGGTGTTTTAACTGAGTTGGGGAAATGAGAGGAAGAACAAGGTTGGGGGAAAAATGATTGTCCAGTTGCAGACAGGTTAAGCTTCAGAATCTGGGGATATTTAAATGGAGATATAGAATAAATGAGCTTGGAAGTTAGAAGAGAGTTTTGGCGGTGACTAGATAGATTTGGGGTTTCTTCAAATTGCTCACTTTGTTTAGTGGCATCACCATTCTCTCAGTTGCTCAGGCTAGAAACTCTTACTTCCGTAAGGGGACTATAGATGAACTTCATGGGATTCATGAATGTCCTTGAAATTATATGCAACATTTTGACTATGAGTGAATATGTCCATTTTCCTGGCACTGTAAGCCATAGTTTTTCATGGGTTTTTCAAAAGGTTTCTTGACCCCCTCCCTCCCCAATAAACACAAAAAGATTAAGAATCAGTGAGTTGGAATCTCTTTGTCTCTTTCTTTATATTTAATCATGAGTCAGAATCTTCAGTTACATCGGTGAAGTGATATTTATAATCACTCATCTTTCTTCATTGCTAGTCTCCTAGTTAAGATCTTTGCCACTTACAGTTTTAACTATTTTTTTTATTGGGATGTCTCAACTTCCCAGTATATATAACTAGATACATTTTTTTCCTCTAAACTACTACCAGTTATACGAACTTGAGTCCCCATCATTATGAATAGCAGAAAACCTTATCCATGCCAGTCCCTTCTAAAAATCACCAGCGTAAACCTAAGTGTCCATTGGCAGATGACTGGATAAAGAAGATGTGGCACATATATACAATGGAATATTACTGAGCCATAAGAAGAAACGAAATTGAGTTATTTGTAGTGAGGTGGATGGACCTAGAGTCTGTCATACAGAGTGAAGTAGTAAGAAAGAGAAAAAACAAATATTGTATGCTAATACATATATATGGAATCTAAAAAAAAAAAATGGTTCTGAAGAACCTAGGGGCAGGACAGGAATAAAGACTCAGACGTAGAGAATGGACTTGAGGACATGTGGAGGGGGAAGGGTAAGCTGGGACAAAGTGAAAAGTAGCACGGACATATATACACTACCAAATGTAAAATAGATAGCTAGTGGGAAGCAGCCGCATAGCACAGGGAGATCAGCTTGGTGCTTTGTGACCACCCAGAGGAGTGGGAGAGGGAGGGTGGGAGGGAGACGCAAGAGGGAGGGGATAAGGGGATATATGTATACATATAGCTGATTCACTTTGTTATACAGCAGAAACTAACACACCATTGTAAAGCAATTATACTCCAATAAAGATGTTAAAAAAATAAATAAATATCACCAGCTTAGTTAGTTTACTGATTTTTTTTGCAACTCACAATCATATTGATCATATTATTAAAATCTCAGACACTTCAATTCAAAGCATCTTACCTTAAAGTTAGACTTGCAAGGCTACTGGAGGCTGAACACAGAGGATAGGGGTGTGATCGGTTCTTTACCTCTTTTCTTCCCATCTCAGGCAGCTATTGTGCTGATGGGGGTGGCAGGTAGGTAAGGGTAAGTGAAAGGAATTGACTCACATGATTGGCAGCATATTGGAGGTAGCAAGCTGGGTACCCTTGCCTCGTCATGGGCTGATGCCTTACCTGGCCTGACTTCTGGGTGTTGGTAACCAGCTTCCAGTTACATAGTGTGATGTCTTAGGTGACCTTGGATGCCCACCCAGCAGACTCACAGGGCTGGTGCATCTTCCTCCCCTCACTCTTGGTGGGTGGCTCTCTCTATCCTCCTCACACCAGCCCATCATTGATCAGTATGAGCAGCTAGCTGCTGCCTACTCCTCATTTGGTAAGCTCAACTTAGTCTATAGGAAACTTGGAATCCTTGCTACATCTGCCTCCATCTGAGTGCAACTGGGAGGGAGTGGAGAGCAACCTTCATATCTTCTGACTACTGCCTTCCTCTGTCCTAGGACCTAACATTCAAGGTGTTCTGGTGGCATCCAGGCGCAGCAAAAGTTCATAACATTCTTCCCTTCCCAAAAATGCTTTCAAATGTCCTGAGTGACTCTCTAGGGGACACCTGGCTTGGTTAGGCAGGAAGAAAGAAGCCAAACTGCACCCTCCACCCACCCTCACATGGACGGAGGATAAAGAGGGTAAGAGCTGATTCACAAACTTGGTTCTCTCCAAAAGATGGTTCCTCTTGCTCTTTCTACCCACTTCCTAGGGGGTTGCTTTACTGATTCTTAAAAGTCCTCCTTGTTAGAAAGTCCTACGTTGGTGATGTCACGCATCATTGTTTTTCAGCTTTTAAGTTGTCTCCAGTTGGTAACTCCAGTAGCAAGGGGTCCTGGTGCGTACCACAACTTCATGTTACTAACTTCTTAACTGGTACACATGATAGAATTTCTTGTCTTTCCCATCCATCCTTCCTAATATTTCTAACTTCAGTGACTCCCCAAGGTCAAGAAAAATCTCCTTAGACTGGTGTCTATGGTCTTTGACAACTCTGATCCCACCTACCTTTGCAGTTTTGCTCCTACCATGAGCTCACGCGAATAATATGGGCATTGATCAAAGAAGCCTTATTCTATCACATCTCCATGTTGTTTCTCACGTTGTGCTTCCTGCCTGCGATATCCTTTCTTTAAGTTTGATCGAAAAAAACTCTCTACTCATTCTTTACGTCAACCTCACGTGCCCTCTTCTCCATAATGTTCTATCCTTTCCTCAGTAGGAATTAATCCCTTCCATACCATTTGCATTATGCTTTACTTCTCTGGTTCTGCCTTATTATACTGAGAGATTATAAGAAATTTTAAAGCAGATATATACCTTATTCATCACATTATCACCGTGAGCCTGGCAAGGTATCTTGAACCTAGCAAATGTTCAGCAGTTCAGTGAGACTGAAATGATAGGTAAGGGGATTCAGATTATGGGAAGAGCCTTAAATGACCTTAAGTACTAGTTCAGTTGGTGGTATTCATTAAAGAGCTAGGACAAGAGGCACACTTTTCCCAGGGTTATTTATTTTTGCGATTTAGTTAAAAAGTGCTCACATTGTAATAACTTGGGAACATGTACCCCAAAGCAAACCACGAAAACAATAGTGAGAAATCCAACTCACAAATTATGACTGTCTACCCAATAGGGCACTCTGCTTGTCCATATCTGGAGGACAAACTAAAACCGTGTTTGCCAGATCTAAAGCACAATCAACAAGTGAGGACTTGAAGTCTGAAAGAAGATCTAGTGTGGTGGCTCCCCAAGATTAGCCTGCATCCCCCAGAAATTAGCACCATGCCAGATGCCAGGACTCATACTAGGCTGGGGGGTGGGCACTAGTTTCAGCTGTGCGGTGGTAACGGAGGAGAAAATGAAGTGATCAGGGCCAAATCCTGGTAGGGGAATGAAGTCCATATGGATGTCAATTGGCAGCTTGCACATCCTGCATCGTACAGCCATGTGGCCTGTGCCATCATGCATCAACGCATCTGGGAACTGACAAAGCAGAGCTTCTGGATAAACTTCATCTTCAAGGGCAGCCTTAGGCCGAGTGCTTCAAAGAGGGCTCAGGAAGCTCTGAGCAACACTTGAAGACTTGAGCTAAATAGAAAATCGCAGATGTATATGAATAAAGGCTTAGATATTCTTTAAACAGGTCCCTTCCCATGCCTGAACCCTATAAACAATGAGACTGGTGCACGTATATGGTGCTCTAAATATATGTGGAAGATCATCTTGACACACCTAAATTTAATCTGGCTTGCCAAATTTCCAAGAGCCAGATTTAACAATGTACACACGTTAGCCAGTCCATAAATACAGGCTGCATATACTTTCAGTCACCTCTCCCGCCCACCCCTTCCCCCACCAGATGTGTACACCCTTGTCTTCACATGGCCACACATTGCTAACCCACTTCTACCTGCAAACAGAGGCACATACATTTACAAATACATCTTCATCAAACCTTGGGATCCAACACACTTTCCTTCTCCTCCCAGCCTACCCTGAATCAGACAGCTGTTTTCGGTCACTCTCTGACCCCTAGCTACACTCTAGGTGGAACAGCTGTGGTCAGAAACCTGGCCAGGACACTCCGCCAAGACGGAGTGAGAGGTGGCTGAGTGAGCAGCTAGTAAATGTAGCCATGGAATGTGGGTGGAGCCAGAGGAGAAAGGGCGCAGCTGATGCCGCTTCGAGAAGAAGGTGGGAAGCTCTGCTCCCTTCCCAGGGAGTTGACTGAAGGCAGCTGTGTGCTGCTGATGCGAGGAAAATGAGATGGTGGAGCTTAGCTTCAGAAGCAGCAGCTGCTGTGGTCTGGAAGGCGCCACCAGATCGCTCCCCAGAGTGTGGACCTTGCTCCGATGCCTGCGTGTCATGGTAGGAGGTGGCTGGTTCTCCTACCCCTTTGGGAAGGATTTTGGTCAAACGGCTCTGGCAAAGTTGGCTGAGCTGCTCTGTGAGAACCAGTCTGTGATCATACATGTGAGAGTACACACTGAGTTATGCACACATGTTTACTCACGTATGTAGAGCCAACTGCCCCTGGGATAACTTTATTTATTTATTTTTTTTTTTTGCGGTACGCGGACCTCTCACTGTTGTGGCCTCTCCCGCTGTGGAGCACAGGCTCCGGACGCGCAGGCTCAGCGGCCATGGCTCACGGGCCCAGCCGCTCCGCGGCATGTGGGATCTTCCCAGACCGGGGCACGAACGCGTGTCCCCTGCGTCGGCAGGCGGACTCTCAACCACTGCGCCACCAGGGAAGCCCACCTGGGATAACTTTAAAGATCTCTGACCAGTAGGAAAATTTGAGAGTTAGCAGAGATCAGATAAACACCTCAGATGCCTTCACATGTAGCCTCACCTGCCTGTGAGGCTCAGGTTCCCATTATCATTGAGAAGCCAGATATCTCATTTAGTCAGAGATCCTGGTTCACTTCACACTCACCATTGTCTTCCTGCTCCGGATGACTTATTCCAGGCCAGTGGGGCTGTGGACTCCCAATCGTTTCAGAAATATTCGATGTCTGGGAACCACTAAGTAAGGCTGCAGCAAGGTCCAGGTTTGCTATTTAAACCCCAACTGCAGTCCCAAGACCCAAGGTCATGGTCTTTAATGCAAAGGTTCACCAAAGTTATTTTAATAAGATTCAACCAGCTGTTGGTTTCTACCACTTTCATGTCCCAATCCTAGTTTTTCAGCGTCCTACTTCCCCCTTTCCTAAATGAGCAGTGTCCTTCCGTCACTTCTCTGACAGGCCCCCATGAAGCTGCTCTGTGCAGAACAGTGCTCTCGATGGCCAGTTCTTATCTGTAACACTGATGCGACTGCAGAAATACCTGTGGTTATAGAAAGCACCAGGCTTAGCAAATAATTAAAAACCAACTGTTGGGTGAACTGTTCATCTTTGGCACATATATCCCAAATTTTGAGCCCTTTAGCACCCTTTCCTTCATCCTGTCCTGCTTTCTAGCTTACTTGCTCCTTGTCTTTGATTCAGCCACCAGAATTGGCCGCATCTTTGACTTCACTCCTTCTTGGCCATCTCCTCAGCAACAGCTGCCTTCTCAATTTGACTTCAGCGTCCATGTTCACTGTGGATAAATCCATAAGCCGAATCCATCTGCCCCCGGCAGCTGGAAATCCTATCCTCCCACCATGTGATCCCCTCCTTGGACAGAAAGTGAGCGACAGAGCCTAAAAAGTATTTGGATTGAAAAAAGTACTGCTCTCCTTCAGTGACTGCTATCAAAATTCTTCTCTCAATGTGGTATTTGGAGAACACCATTTGAATGAAAGAATTCATTTTAAGATGTGAATGACTATTAAGTAGGCACTATTAGGTAGCCAATCAAATTAATTACTCTCTGAAAGAAATATTTCAGAAGAAGGGGGCAATTTTTCTGATTGTTCTGAGAATGAGAAGACTCTTTTCCAGGTTCCCAGTCTCTAAGGAATCTGCCCTGACACATCTCTGGTCTCCTGACATCAGCATTTTTACTCCTTTGCTCCCTCCATAGGACACCTATTCTTCCAATGACTGATATTGGAATCCCCTGGATAACTGCACTCCTTGGCTTCTCCTTGAGGGTGAAACCTAAGCCTAGGAGTGGTCTCCTAGGTCTCCCCCACTAGCCTGCCCTATGATATCTGTCACTTATCAATGGACTCATTTGTTGGGAAATGTGATGAGATGGACTCTCCTTCTCTCTAACACACTCTGCCTGGTTCCTACAGTCCGTGTTTGTTCCTAGAGCAAGGCCATTAGCAAAATTACCAAAGTTCATAGGAAATATTTGTCATAGGCTACTTCTTCTTTCTGCCTAAGCCCGTAAATAAAGCTGGTAAGGAACCATCGTTCACGTTCCTTTGTTGGAGATCTGAGGTAGTTATGATAATTATCTTATCCTGGTATACACTTCATATATATCACTTAATTGTCACCTTGACCTCAAAAGATGGCAATGACCTGCCCTCTGTTATGGCTGAAGACCTTGAGGTTTAGATACATTAAATAATTCTCCTGACATCACGTAGTCAGCATATAGCTGTTTTAGGGTTCTGATCAAAGTCTGTCCGTTTCCAAATTCTGTGTTCCTCCCACCCACACTATCTGGCCAGGAATGATATGATGAATAAATCTTGATGTTTTCCCCCCTAATATTTGAAGGCCATCTTGGTGACTAATGGGAACTTTGTTCCTTATTCACAACATTCCTCACGGATTATAAAGTAAGGGCCCTTGAGACTGGCATGACCTCGTTACGACCCACCAGCTGGCTCACCTCAGCCCTCAGCTTTTTCCTGCTGGTCACCAGTAAGTCAGACAAATCTCCCTTATCTGCCACAATTGTTACTACACCTACATTTCCCGCTGAATTGAAGATGTCACTTGTGCTCCTTTTTATTGCAAGAGACTAATAGTTTATGTAATGAGCAGAGAGTGAGTCAAGCTTGAGAGAAGTTAAAAGTAAACATAGAGTTCTCTCCCAGCGCATGAATGGAACATAAGCTTGGGATGTGCAGCTGGGAAAACGTGCTAGTCCCTGAACTACAGATTCCCGATTTGTGAATTTGTGAGGCTCTATAATGAGTACTGTGACGTTTGTTACTTAGAGCCAGCTGATATCATCTACCAGTTTTGCATATATTCCTCTTCATTTTCTAAGGCAAACCACAGATGTTTTATCCCTTGTGATCACACCTGCAGACCTAAAACTAGTTAAAAAACAAAACAAAACAAAACAAAAAAACAACGGGAGAGCAGATGTTTTGAAATTGGAAGTTAAATGATTGGACAGGGAAAAAAAGCAAAAGTATTCCACTATTCCTTTATATGTACAAATGCCAGAAAGTAAATCCTCTTGTTACTAGCATACGGAAGAACAGCAGTCCTGACTTTATCTGTTTCCCCTAAGCCAGAGAGCAGTTTTGGCATTTTATTTACATAAAAGATGATGGATTTTATTCTAGTCCTGAGATTCAACTCATCTTTAATAAATTGTCCCACCGTATTCCTGACCCACCGTATAAAATAAAGGAACACTTTTCGGTCATGAGAGCACCACATTTGCTGATGCAAAAATGCTTTCGTCTGATAGGAAAGTTAATTAAGCAATAAGACATGACATGAATTATTATGTAATAACTCACGACTTCGGTGTAGCTACGTGCAAACCCGAAGGCCAACTACCCCTTCAGCATCTAGGCACGAATTATGCTGTAATAACTCAAGCTCTGAAGTTTTCCACTGAATCAGGGTTGGGTGGTGGGGGAGAAAACCAAGGATAAAAACTGATCTCCAACAAGCAAGAGAGGATAAGGTAGGATCATTGTTTAGACTTATATATGAACCCATTAAAGAAAGACATTAGTGACAAGAATTTTGGGGTGACATTCACCAGGATTCTTTCTGTCATTTCTCAAAGCTTTGAGAAAACACCACAAACTTTCAATTTAGGGCTGGGTACAACATGCTGAGGAAAATTCTTTGCCAGAAATATGGGCACTTGGATATTGCTCAAGTGCGGTGGATTCTTTCTGACTCAAAGGGGGAAATAAGTCATCGCTTTATAACTTTTGAGATTTCATATTCTGCCTTCTGATTTGGGGGAAATAAATGTCCTAAGAATCAGCAGTCATGGGTTATGAGAGACAGGGATCCAGTTACCTGAGTTTTCTGCCTCAAAAAAAACCCATGGGCTTCCCTGGTGGCGCAGTGGTTGAGAGTCCGCCTGCCGACAAAGAGGACACGGGTTCGTGCCGCGGTCCGTGAAGATCCCACATGCCGCGGAGCGGCTGGGCCCGTGAGCCATGGCCGCTGGGCCTGCGCGTCCGGACCCTGTGCTCCGCCATGGGAGAGGCCACAACACTGAGAGGCCTGCGTACCGCAAAAAACAAACAAACCAACCACTTCCCTTGCTTTTCTGTATCCCGCATCAAATTGGGGTTGGGTTTTGGTTCAGAACTAAGGCACTAAAGCAGGGTTGATTCTCCAGGCTTCAGTTTGACCTGAAGAAGTAAAGAGAAACCGTGCAAAAGCCATGGCATAAAGATTTACATAGAACGAGCCCATTCAATATCACATGTGAAAAAGTGGGCACAAAATTAAGTTCACAGAGGAATTCTCCTAATTTTTTTCTTCCCTTTCAAGGGTATATAGATTTAATGAATGATGATGTACCCAACAAGTCCCAGTTAGGGGCTATGGTCCTATTAATCTCACAGCTGGATAGATTGACAGCCAATCAGATCACTCAGTTAAAATCCATTTTTATCAGAAAACATCTACAAAGGAAGCAGAAGCATTTTTCTCCCTCTGAATGCTGACATGTAGAGCTGATGGAGATTGACAAGAAGGTGTCCTGCCCAGCCCCACTCAACTCAAGCTGCACACAGAACAGCTTTCCTGTTTCCGTCTTGTTCGCCTCCTTCAACCTCCAGCCACAGCCTGCACAGAGATGAGCAGTTCAGCAAATCTGCGACTTCAGATCTTACAAGTTTGCTGGTAAAATTCCAAAATTCATAGTCAGACCATGCCTCCCTCCATACGACTAACATATGGTATTAACCAATTTTATCAACACTGTATAAAGGGAACAGCTCCAGAATGTGTTTCTGTTATTCTTACAGTTACTCTGTTGCCTTTCAGCATGGCACTGATATTGCCTCTCTTTGGTCCTGTTTGAAAGGCTGATTTTAACACTAATTTCTTAAAAGGCTTCACTGTAGAATTCTTACTTTATTTGGTGAGTTGCAATTTGATCTCTTTGTTGAGCAAGTGGTCACCTTATACTTTCCTATTTATCTGAGAAAAATTTACAGTGCCTTTGGTTAACAAATTCTCCATGGGGGGGAAAAGTTGGTTTTGATGAACAGAGATGGTCTAGAGCAGGGGTCGGCAAACTTTGGCTGTAAGAGGCCAAATAACAGGTATTTTTGGCTTTGTAGTCCTTTTGCAGGTGCTCAGCTCTGCCATCATAGTGTAAAAGTAGCCATAGACAATATGTAAAGGAGCGTTCCAGTAAAATCTTACAAAAATAGGTAGTGGGCTCAGTTGGGCTGGCAGGCCATGTTTGCCAACCCATGGTGCAGAGAGTCCAAGGGAAGTGGGCCAGTTTTCTTCCCTCACTTTGGATAACAGTTTCTCAAGAGCTGAGAGGAGGTTATGAAGGCAGGAGTGTTATCACATGAGGAGTACAGTGGTATAGTGAAAAGATAAAGAATTTGGAGTCAGATAGATGACTGAGTGAATTTTGGTCCAGCTACTTTCTCCTGTATGACTTTGGGAAAGTTACCAAACTTCTCTGAGCTGCCCTGTCCTCCTCCTTAAAAGGGCAATCATAATATCTAGGGCAAGGTTATTAGCTTTGCATATATCACTGTCCTCCCCTTCTTCCTGGGCTCGCAGCTAGACTATGTTACCTAGCCTCCCTTGCAAGCAGGCACTCCCTGGCGGCTAAAATCTCATCAACAGAATGCACAGAGAGCATGTGTGCTTGTTCTAGCCTAGTCCAGCTCCATCCACACTCCATTCTGCTGGCTTACACCCTGGACGTGGTGGAGTGTAGCCTTCAGCACATATACAAGAACAAATCCAGTACAGGATATGGAGAAACAAGAGAGAAGGAGCCTGGTCCCTGAAGGGCTGCCTAATGGGTTGAAACACTTTTTTTGTGAGCGAAAAAGAAGCATTGTTCTTGAAGGTGCTTATTTTAGTGTGTTCTCGCTTAAGAAGCTTAGCCTAAAGTGAAAATACAATACCTAATTTGGATGGTTTTTATAAAGACATAAAATAATTCATATAACATACTTGGCATTTAAGTGGCATTCAGTAAGGGATAACTTTTATCTGTTTTGTTACTCAGGTGGGCAGTGGAAAAGTTGTTTAAGATGTAGATTCGGTATTTGGCAGGACATGATCTGATTATTTTGCAGGAGGGTTCCTGCCCTCCAGCCTGGGATTCAACCTTCTCTACATTAATTGGGGCATGTTTGGGGAGTCATGGGAATGTGCTGGGTGGGCAAAAGTGGGTGAGGACATCAGCCACTTAGCTTGGAGGGCAGGGAGAGAGAAACAGAGGAAGTTTCCACTGAGGTTACTGCACAGATACGTGTGCAGGTGTGTGTGTGTGTGTGTGTGTGTGTGTGCGCACACACACAAACAGGACCGTAGCCTTGTTTTTGTGTGTGTGCGTTTAGAGGGCCGAGATGAGCTCTTGGCTATCTTTTGGAAAATATTTTTTATACCTCTTTATTTTTACTTCTGAAAATCTTTCAACAAAGAATTTCTTTGAAATATATTTTCTTTGGTGATGAAAGTGTGGCTATGGAATGTAAAAATCTTTATGAAAGATTGTACATATATAGATAATAGATCAAAATTAAGGGTTTATAAAATTTTAAAAAAGAAATGAGACTAAAACCATTTATAACTACACTATCCAAAGTAACTCAGAGTAACATGTTGCTGTAAATGATAGATTATAAAATGGTCATAGGGTGTCCATATATATGTGTGTGTGTGTATATTTGTGTGTGTGTGTGTATGTGTGTGTGTTTCCTGACCTAAATGTAAGCATTTCCCATGTTATAACATATTCTTTTGAAACATTTTCTCAATGGCTGTATAATGAATGTATCATAATTTATGGAATCATCCTCCTAAAATTGTTTATAATTTTTCCTTAGAAATGAAGATTATTATATACAAAGATATATGATACAACTAACATAATAACCTAATAACTAACCATATTGTATTTATTCTTTCTGTTGTTGTAAGAATAATATTTGCAGAATGCAAAGCCAATTTTGTCACTCTCCAGCTTAAAACCCTTAAAAGGCCACTTCTCGTTCTGGCGAAAAAACTAGCATTGTTGCCACAACCCTCGAGACCCTTCCCAATCTGGTCCTTGCTGACCTTTCAGCCACCTCCCTTGTTTCCCTGGATCCTTCACCTAAATCCATCTATCCTGACTGCAGTTATCTAAATATGCTATAATCTCTCCCAACAGAGCCTCATTCAGCTTTTCTGTCTGAAAGGCTCCCTGCTCCATCCAACAATACCTCTCTAATTATAGCTCATTCTTTTCTCTCTCTCTCTCTCTCTTTTTGACTTTCTGTTAACTTATTTTTCTCCAATTTTATCGACATATAATTGTCACATAACATTGTATAAGTTTAGGGTGTACGACATAATGGTTTGATATATGTATGTATTGTGAAGTGATCAGTGCAATAAGATTAGTTACCATGCATCATCTCATAATTACAAATTTTCTTTCCTTGTGTTAACTTTTAAGGTATATTCTATTAGCAGCTTTCAAATATACAATACAGTATTTTTAACTGTAGTCCTCTGTTACACATTATGCCCCTAGAACTTATTTTATAAAACAGTTCAGTAATAGCATAAAAACAGACTGATAGACCCATGGAAGAGAATCCAGAGCCCAGAAATAAACCCATGCATATATGATTAACTTATATTTGACAAGGGAGCCAAGAATATTCAATAGAGAAGAGATACTGTTTTCAGCAAATGGTGCTGGGCAAATTGGATATTCACATGCAAAAGAATGAGACAAGATCTCTCTCTTATATCACTCAAAAATTTAATTTGAAGTGGATTAAAAGTTAAATGTAAGGTGTGAAACCATAAAATTTCTAGAATAAAACATGGAGAAAAAGCTTCTTGACATGGGTATTGGCAGTGATTTTTTTGGTTATGACACCTAAAGACTAAGCAACAAAATTAAAAAAAAAAAAAGTGGGACTACATCAAACTAAAAAAATTCTGCACAGTAAAAGAAATAGTCGACAAAATAAAAAGGCAGCCTATGGAGTGGGAGAAAATAATCACAAACCACATATCTGATAAGGGGTCGGTATCCAAAATGTAAGAAACTCACACAATTCAGTAGCAAAAACCCCCTCCAAATCCAATTTAAAAATGGGTAGATGGGGACTTCCCTGGCTGTCCAGTGGTTCAGACTCCATGCTTCCAATGCAGGGGGCGTGGGTTTGAGCCCTGGTCGGGGAACTAAGATCCCACTGCATGGCATGGCCAAAAAAAAAAAAAAAAGGTACTTGACCTGAATAGACGTTTTTTCCAAAGAAGATATTCAAATGGCCAACAGGTACATGAAAAGGTGTTCAACATCAATAATCATTAGGGAAATGGAGATCAAAATCACAATGAGACATTGCCTCACCCCTGTTAGAATGGCTGTCATCAAAAAGACAAGAGGTAAAACATGTTGGCAAGGATGTAGAGAAAAGGGAATGCTTGTGCACTGTTGGTGGGAATGCAAATTGGTGTAGCCGCTATGGAAAACAGTATGAAGTTTCCTCAAAAAATTAAAAATAGAAATACCATATGATCTAGCAATTTTGCTTCTGGATATATATCTGAAGGAAATGAAATCACTATCTTGAAGAGATAACTGCACTCCCTTTTTCACTTAAACATTATTTACAGTAGCCAAGAAACAACGTAAGTGTCCATTGATGCATGGATAAAGAAAATGCGGTATAAATATGGAATACTAGTCATGGAATACTAGTGGAATTAGTATTCCACTAATGGAATGGAATACTAGTCAGCCACAAAACAAAGAAGGAAATCTTGCAATTCACAACACCATAAATGGACCTTGAGGACATTTTTCTAAGTGAGATAAGTCAGAGAGAAAGACAAATGCTATATGATCTCACTTATATGTGGAATCTATAAAACCAAACTCAGAAACAAAGCTAAGATATGTGGTTGCTGGAGGCAAGGGGTGGGGGTTGAGAAAATTGGATGAAGGTGTTTAAAAGGTACAAACTTCTAGTTACAGTCCATTCTTTGTCATTTCTGCTCAAATATTTTCACCTCATGAAGCCTTTCTTGACTTCAAGTTAAAACTTTTCATTTGGTGCTATAAACCTTTCATTTCTGGAATGGATCACAATTTTCATGGGAATATGTGATTATTGGAAGTCTTGCCCAACTAGACTATAAATGCCTTAAAACAGGAATCTGTATATTTATGCTATGATTAAATCTTTTAACAGCTCCCAGCATATTGAACAAATATTGGACATGGGGAGTTTGAAACTCTACCTAACACTGTATAAAAATAAATTCAAAATGAATTAAAAAATAACAAAAGAAATCATGGGTAATTGTAAAACAATCTTTGATTGGGGAAGCCCTCTGAAAAATTATATTTTATTATCTAAAACCAAGACTTCTAATATGACAAAAACACCTACCATAGCACAGGCAGAAAGAAACATTTACAATACACATTTTGTACAAAACTGATTTCCTTAAAACAGAAAAAAGATAAATCAGTAAAAAGCAATCGAAGAGCCCAGAGATAAACCCAGGCACATATGGTCAGCTTATCTTTGATAAAGGAGGCAAGAATATATAGTGGAGAAAAGACAGCCTCTTCAATAAGTGGTGCTGGGAAAACTGGACAGCTACATGTAAAAGAATGAAATTAGAACACTGCCTAAAACCATACACAAAAATAAACTTAAAATGGATTAAAGACCTAAATGTAAGGCCAGACACTATTAAACTCTTAGAGGAAAACATAGGCAGAACACTCCATGACATAAATCACAGCAAGATCCTTTTTGACCCACCTCCTAGAGAAATGGAAATAAAAACAAAAATAAACAAATGGAACCTAAGGAAACTTCAAAGCTTTTGCACAGCAAAGGAAACCATAAACAAGACCAAAAGACAACCCTCAGAATGGGAGAAAATATTTGCAAACGAAGCAACTGACAAAGGATTAATCTCCAAAATTTATAAGCAGCTCATGCAGCTCAATAACAAAAAAACAAAGAACCCAATCCAAAAATGGGCAGAAGACCTAAACAGACATTTCTCCAAAGAAGATATACAGATTGCCAACAAACAAATGAAAGAATGCTCAAGATCGTTAATCATTAGAGAAATGCAAATCAAAACTACAATGAGATATCATCTCAAACCGGTTAGAATGGCCAACATCAAAAAATCTACCAACAATAAGTGCTGGAGAGAGTGTAGAGAAAAGGGAACCCTCTTGCACTGTTGGTGAGAAGGTAAATTGATACAGCCACTATGGAGAACAGTATGGAGGTTCCTTAAAAAATTAAAAATAGAACTACTGTACAACCCAGCAATCCCACTACTGGGCATATACCCTGAGAAAACCATAATTCAAAAAAATTCATGTACCACAATGTTCATTGCAGCTCTATTTACAATACCCAGGACTTGGAAGCAAACTAAGTGTCCATCAACAGATGAATGGATAAAGAAGATGTGGCACATATATACAATGGAATATTACTCAGCCATAAAAAGAAATGAAATTGAGTTATTTGTAGTGAGGTGGATGGACCTAGAGTCTGTCATACAGAGTGCAGTAAGTCAGAAAGAGAGAAACAAATACCGTATGCTAACACATATATATGGAATCTAAGAAAAAAAAATGGTCATGAAGAACCTAGGGGCAATATGGGAATAAAGACACAGACCTACTAGAGAATGGACTTGAGGATATGGGGAGGGGGAAGGGTAAGCTAGGACAAAGTGAGAGAGTGGCATGGACATATATACACTACCAAATGTAAAATAGATAGCTAGTGGGAAGCAGCCGCATAGCACAGGGAGACCAGCTCCGTGCTTTGTGACCACCTAGAGGGGTGGGATAGGGCGGGTGGGAGGGAGGGAGACGCAGAGGGAAGAGATATGAGTATATATGTATATGTCTAACTGATTCATTTTGTTTAAAGCAGAAACTAACACACCATTGTAAAGCAATTATACTCCAATAAAGATGTTAAAAAAAGAAGCAATCGAAGACAAAATTAGGAACGTGAATAAACAATTCATCGAAAAATATAGTTAATGAACATAGTATATGTTTGTTAACTAAAATATACTAAAGTTATCAGCCTAACTTTAAAGAATGGAAAATTAAGGTAACTGAGAGATCAATAATCACTGATCAGATTAGCAGTGACAAAATGGATTGGTGATTTCTTCATAGGAGAAAAAGGGATTCTCTTTCTTTTTCTTTTTTTTTAGTGAAATGTAGTTGATTTACAATGCTGTGCTAATCTCTGCTGTACAGCAAAGTGACTCAGTTATACACATATATACATTCTTTCTTTTTTTAGTATTCTTTTCCACTCTGATTTATCCCAGGAGATTGGATATAGTTCCTTGTGCTATATATAGAGTAGGACCTTGCTGTCTATCCGGGACTCTCATAAGTTGGTGGTGGAAATATAAATTGGTGTAAAGCTTCTGTGATACTCTTGGGAAATATCTATGGAAGTTTTAAATATACACATCATTTGACGCAGTAATTTCACTTCTAAGGATTTACTCAAACTATGCTACAGAACTGTTCATTAAATATCAATACATATAGTTGTGTGTATGTACGTGTATATGTGTATATCATGTTGGTTGTAGTAGAGATGGCAGTAGCAGTGTTCTGGAAACTGCCTCAGTACTCATCAAAGGGGGATTAAATAGATGAATTGTGATATAAACATATAGTGGAAAGCTGCACTACCATTAAAAGGGATGAAGTAAGTCTTTGTATCAGTATGTAAAAATGTCCACTATTTATCAGTGATTTAAAAGAGTGAGTGCAGAATAATTTATATGCTATGACTCAATTTACATAAAGAAGTGTACACATACAAATATTCAAATATTATGTATGCGTATAATGTGTGAAAAACATCTGATTGTGAGCATTTGCCAGTGACTACTCCTGGGGAATGGAAGTGTGTATCAGTGGCAGGCAGGTAGGGTAGGGAGATGAGGGAAATGTTTCCTTGGAAGTTTGTAGAATTCTGTGTGGTTTATTTTTCCTTCAGAGAGGTATTACTCTCATTGTAAAAAAGCAAAGTAATTCTCTGCTAATAAAGTAAACAAATAATGACAACTTGCTGTTGTAATTCACATTAGATGTCACATTTAGCTCATTCCTACATATTTTTGCACTATTTAAACTCATTTTCAATATATTTAAAAACATGTTAGGATAATTTTTAGACCCTCTCCCCACTCTCTTTAATCTCTAAAAATTTGTCTCTTCTACCCTTTTCAAAGAAATTTAAAAATCAGTGTCAAATTTCCCCCCAAATTCTGTTGATACATTGACTCAAAGAACAATAAACTTTGGAAGGACTTATCTTTAAAATATTAATTTCTTCTCTATCTACATATATCTTCTTTCAGGACTGTTGGTAAGCTTTTTTATATCTTACACATTTCTTGAAACTTATATGTAAGTATTTTATATGGTTTTAGGATTTGTAAATATTACCTTTTTTTCTGCTTGGCTTTTCATAATCGAGAGGGCTTTATTTTTTTGTCATTATTTATTTTGAATCTGACCACTGTGTTGAGCTTTCTTAATAGTTCTTATAGTTTTCAGTTGCCTCATTTGGATTTTCTATGCAGAAAATAAAGCCATCTACAAATAATGATTTTTTTTTTTACTTCTTTTACCAGTAGGTGTATCTCTCATTTCCCTTTCTTATCATGTTATGTTGTCTAAAACAGTGGTTCTTGCAATTCTTCCTTGCAAACTCCACAGAGACGATTAATTTTTACAGAATGCTTTTGTTGGCTTTGGGAGAATTTTTATATCCTTAGTTCACCCATGGTTGCAATTGATGAATGAACATTCTGATGTGAATATTAGTAGACATTTTTCTTTACATAGAGTAATGTGAAAGATGAAAGTTTAACGATAAAGACATATGCTGAATCTTCACTTAGCTATCAACAGAATGAGGGGCTTACTTGCCGAATCAATTAAGTTTCCTAATTCTGGAAGAATATCCCTCAATTTTTTGTGTTTTACAGAACATAATATAATAACTGCTTTCACAATATACCTTTATTATTATTATTTACCTCTTTATTGGAGTATAATTGCTTTACAATGGTGTGTTAGTTTCTGCTTTATAACAAAGTGAATCAGTTATACATATACATATGTTCCCATATCTCTCCCCTCTTGCGTCTCCCTCCCTCCCACCCTCCCTATCCCACCCCTCTAGGTGGTCACAAAGCACCGAGCTGATGTCCCTGTGCTATGCGGCAGCTTCCCACTAGCTATCTACCTTACGTTTGGTAGTGTATATATGTCCATGCCTCTCTCTCGCTTTGTCCTAGCTTACCCTTCCCCCTCCCCATATCCTCAAGTCCATTCTCTAGTAGGTCTGTGTCTTTATTCCTTTCTTATCCCTAGGTTCTTCATGACATTTTTTTTTCTTAAATTCCATATATTTGTGTTAGCATACGGTATTTGTCTTTCTCTTTCTGACTTATTTCACTGTGTATGACAGAATCTAGGTCTATCCACCTCATGACAAATAGCTCAGTTTCATTTCTTTTTATGGCTGAGTAATATTCCACTGTATATATGTGCCACATCTTCTTTATCCATTCATCCAATGATGGACACTGAGGTTGTTTCCATCTCCAGGCTATTGTAAATAGAGCTGCAATGAACATTTTGGTACATGACACTTTTTGAATTATGGTTTTCTCAGGGTATATGCCCAGTAGTGGAATTGCTGGGTCATATGGTAGTTCTATTTGTAGTTTTTTAAGGAACCTTCATACTGTTCTCCACAGTGGCTGTATCAATTTACATTCCCACCAACAGTGCAAGAGGGTTCCCTTTTCTCCACACCCTCTCCAGCATTTATTGTTTCTAGATTTTTTGATGATGGCCATTCTGACTGGTATGAGATGATATCTCATTGTAGTTTTGATTTGCATTTCTCTAATGATTAAGGATGTTGAGCATTCTTTCATGTGTTTGTTGGCAGTCTGTATATCTTCTTTGGAGAAATGTCTATTTAGGTCTTCTGCCCATTTTTGGATTGGGTTCTTTGTTTTTTTGATATTGAGCTGCATGACTGCTTATAAATTTTGGAGATTAATCCTTTGTCAGTTGCTTCGTTTGCAAATATTTTCTCCCATTCTGAGGGTTGCCTTTTGGTTTTGTTTATGGTTTCCTTTGCTGTGCAAAAGCTTTGAAGTTTCCTTAGGTCCCATTTGTTTATTTTTGTTTTTGTTTCCATTTCTCTAGGAGGTGGGTCAAAACGGATCTTTGTGTGATTTATGTCATAGAGTGTTCTGCCTATGTTTTCCTCTAAGAGTTTGATAGTTTCTGGCCTTACATTTAGGTCTTTAATCCATTTTGAGCTTATTTTTGTGTATGGTGTTAGGGAGTGATCTAATCTCATACTTTTACATGTAGCTGTCCAGTTTTCCCAGCACCACTTATTGAAGAGGCTGTCCTTTCTCCACTGTACATTTCTGCCTCCTTTATCAAAGATAAGGTAACATATGTGCATGGGTTTTTCTCTGGGCTTTCTATCCTGTTCCATTGATCTATCTTTCTGTTTTTGTGCCAGTACCATACTGTCTTGATTACTGTAGCTTTGTAGTATAGTCTGAAGTCAGGGAGCCTCATTCCTCCAGCTCCGTTTTTCGTTCTCAAGATTGCTTTGGCTATTCGGGGTCTTTTGTGTTTCCATACAAATTGTGAAATTTTTTGTTCTACTTCTGTGAAAAATACCAGTGGTAGTTTGATAGGGATTGCATTGTATCAGTAGATTGCTTTGGGTAGTAGAGTCATTTTCACAGTGTTGATTCTTCCAATCCAAGAACATGGTATATCTCTCCATCTATTTGTATCATCTTTAATTTCATTCATCAGTGTCTTACAATTTTCTGCATACAGGTCTTTTGTCTCCTTAGGTAGTTTTATTCCTAGATATTTTATTCTTTTTGTTGCAGTGGTAAATGGGAGTGTTTTCTTGATTTCACTTTCAGATTTTTCATCATTAGTATATAGGAATGCCAGAGATTTCTGTGCATTAATTTTGTATCCTGCTACTTTACCAAATTCAATGATTAGCTCTAGTAGTTTTCTGGTAGCATCTTTAGGATTCTCTATGTATGGTATCATGTCATCTGCAAACAGTGACAGCTTTACTTCTTCTTTTCTGATTTGGATTCCTTTTATTTCCTTTTCTTCTCTGACTGTTGTGGCTAAAACTTCCAAAACTATGTTGAATAAGAGTGGTGAGAGTGGGCAACCTTGTCTTTTTCCTGATCTTAGTGGAAATGCTATCAGTTTTTCACCATTGAGGATGATGTTGGCCGTGGGTTTGTCATATATGGCCTTTATTATGTTGAGGAAAGTTCCCTCTATGCCTACTTTCTGCAGGGTTTTTATCATAAATGGGTGTTGAATTTTGTCAAAAGCTTTCTCTGCATCTATTGAGATGATCATATGGTTTTTCTCCTTCAATTTGTTAATATGGTTTATCACATTGATTGTTTTGGTATATTGAAGAATCCTTGCATTCCTGGAATAAACCCCACTTGATCATGGTGTATGATCCTTTTAATGTGCTGTTGGATTCTGTTTGCTAGTATTTTGTTGAGGATTTTTGCATCTATGTTCATCAGTGATATTGGCCTGTAGTTTTCTTTCTTTGTGACGTCCTTGTCTGGTTTTGGTATCAGAGTGATGGTGGCCTCGTTGAATGAGTTTGGGAGTGTTCCTCCCTCTGCTATATTTTGGAAGAGTTTTAGAAGGTAGGTGTTAGCTCTTCTCTAAATGTTTGACAGAATTCACCTGTAAAGCCATCTGGTCCTGGGCTTTTGTTTGTTGGAAGATTTTTAATCACAGTTTCAATTTCAGTGCTTGTGATTGGTCTGTTCATATTTTCTATTTCTTCCTGATTCAGTCTTGGCAGTTGTGCATTTCTAAGAATTTGTGCATTTCTTCCAGGTTGTCCATTTTATTGGCACAGAGTTGCTTGTAGTAATCTCTCATGATCTTTTGTATTTCTGCAGTGTCAGTTGTTACTTTTTCATTTCTAATTCTATTGATTTGAGTCTTCTCCCTTTTTTTCTTGATGAGTCTGGCTAATGGTTTATCAATTTTGTTTATCCTCTCAAAGAACCAGGTTTTAGTTTTATTGATCTTTGCTATCATTTCCTTCATTTCTTTTTCATTTATTTCTGATCTGATCTTTATGATTTCTTTCCTTCTGCTAACTTTGGGGTTTCCTTGTTCTTCTTTCTCTAATTGCTTTAGGTGCAAGGTTAGGTTGTTTATTCGAGATGTTTCCTTTTTCTTAAGGTAAGATTGTATTGCTATAAACTTCCCCCTTAGAACTGTTTTTGCTGCATCCCATAGATTTTGGTTCATCATGTCTACATTGTCATTTGTTTCTAGGTATT
The DNA here is from genome assembly GCF_039906515.1 of Pseudorca crassidens. Lineage (NCBI taxonomy): Eukaryota > Metazoa > Chordata > Mammalia > Artiodactyla > Delphinidae > Pseudorca > Pseudorca crassidens. The sequence goes on along the minus strand of NC_090302.1, from coordinate 63,268,526 downwards.
TTTTGATTTCCTCTTTGATTTCTTCAGTGATCACTTCGTTACTAAGTAGTGTATTGTTTAGCCTCCATGTGTTTGTATTTTTTACAGATATTTTCCTGTAATTGATATCTAGTCTCATAGCGTTGTGGTCGGAAAAGTTACTTGAAACGATTTCAATTTTCTTAAATTTACCAAGGCTTGACTTGTGACCCAAGATATGATCTATCCTGGAGAATGTTCCATGAGCACTTGAGAAAAATGTGTATTCTGTTGTTTTTGGATGGAATGTCCTATAAATATCAATTAAGTCCATCTTGTTTAATGTATCATTTAAAGCTTGTGTTTCCTTATTTATTTTCATTTTGGATGATCTGTCCATTGGTGAAAGTGGGGTGTTAAAGTCCCCTACTATGAATGTGTTACTGTCGATTTACCATTTTATGGCTGTTAGTATTTGCCTTATGTATTGAGGTGCTCTTATGTTGGGTGCATAAATATTTGCAATTGTTATATCTTCTTCTTGGATCGATTCCTTGATCAGTAATGTACTGTATTTTTTTGTCTCTTCTAATGGTCTTTATTTTAAGGTCTATTTTGTCTGATATGAGAATTGCTACTCCAGCTTTCTTTTGTTTCCATTTGCATGAAATATCTTTTTCCATCTCCTTACTTTCAGTGTGTATGTGTCTCTAGGTCTGAAGTGGGTCTCTTGTAGACAGCAAATATATGGGTCTTGTTTTTGTATCCATTCAGCCAATCTGTGTCTTTTGGTGGGAGCATTTAGTCCATTTACATTTAAGGTAATTATCAATATGTATGTTCCTATTCCCATTTTCTAAATTGTTTTGGGTTCGTTATTGTAGGTCTTTTCCTTCTCTTGTATTTCTTGCCTAGAGAAGTTCCTTTAGCATTTGTAAAGCTGGGTTGGTGGTGCTGAACTCTCTCAGCTTTTGCTTGTCTGTAAAGGTTTTAAATTCTCCATCAAATCTGAATGAGATCCTTGCTGGGTAGAGTAGTCTTGGTTGCAGGTTTTTCTCCTTCATCACTTTAAATATGTCCTGCCAGTCCCTTCTGGCTTGCGGAGTTTCTGCTGAAAGATCAGCTGTTAACCTTATGGGGATTCCCTTGTGTGTTATTTGTTGTTTTTCCCTTGCTGCTTTTAATATGTTTTCTTTGTATTTAATTTTTGACAGTTTGATTAATATGTGTCTTGGTGTATTTCTCCTTGGATTTATCCTGGATGGGACTCTCTGTGCTTCCTGGACTTGATTAACTATTTCTTTTCCCATATTAGGGAAGTTTTCAACTATAATCTCTTCAAATATATTCTCAGTCCCTTTCTTTTTCTCTTCTTCTTCTGGAACCCCTATAATTCGAATGTTGGTGCGTTTAACGTTGTCCCAGAGGTCTCTGAGACTGTCCTCAGTTCTTTTCATTCTTTCTTCTTTATTCTGCTCTGCAGTAGTTATTTCCACTATTTTATTTTCCAGGTCACTTATCTGTTCTTCTGCCTCAGTTATTCTGCTATTGATCCCATCTAGAGTATTTTTCATTTCATTTATTGTGTTGTTCATCGTTGTTTGTTTCATCTTTAGTTCTTCTAGGTCCTTGTTAAATGTTTCTTGTATTTTGTGCATTCTATTTCCAAGATTCTGGATCATCTTTACTATCATTATTCTGACTTCTTTTTCAGGTAGACTGCCTATTTCCTCTTCATTTGTTAGGTCTGGTGGGTTTTTATTTTGCTCCTTCATCTGCTGTGTGTTTTTCTGTCTTCTCATTTTGCTTATCTTACTGTGTTTGGGGTCTCCTTTTTGCAGGCTGCAGGTTCGTAGTTCCCGTTGTGTTTGGTGTCTGTCCCCAGTGGCTAAGGTTGGTTCAGTGGGTTGTGTAGGCTTCCTGGTGGAGGGGACTAGTGCCTGTGTTCTGGTGGATGAGGCTGTATCTTGTGTTTCTGGTGGGCAGGTCCACGTCTGGTGGTGTGTTTTGGGGTGTCTGTGGCCTTATTATGATTTTAGGCAGCCTCTCTGCTAATGGGTGGGGTTGTGTTCCTGTCTTGCTAGTTGTTTGGCATAGGATGTCCAGCACTGTAGCTTGCTGGTCGTTGAGTGAAGCTGGGTGCTGGTGTTGAGATGGAGATCTCTGAGAGATTTTCGCCGTTTGATATTATGTGGAGCTGGGAGGTGTCTTGTTGACCAGTGTCCTGAAGTTGGCTCTCCTACCTCAGAGGCACAGCACTGACTCCTGGCTGCAGCACCAAGAGCCTTTCATCCACACAGCTCCTCAATTTGGGATGATTCGTCTATTCATGTATTCCACAGATGCAGGGTACATCAAGTTGATTGTGGAGCTTTAATCCGCTGCTTCTGAGGCTGCTGGGAGATTTCCCTTTCCCTTCTTTTTTCTCACAGCTCCCAGGGGCTCAGCTTTGGATTTGGCCCCGCCTCTGCGTGTAGGTCGGCAGAGGGCGTCTGTTTTTCCGCTCAGACAGGACCGGGTTAAAGGAGCCGCTCATTCGGGGTCTCCGGCTCACTCAGGGCGCGGGGGAGGGAGGGGCACGGAGTGCGGGGCGGGCCTGCGGCGGCGCGCCGTGCGTTCTCTCGCGGGAGTTGTCCCTGGATCCCGGGAACCCGGCAGTGGCGGGCTGCACAGGCTCCCGGGAGGGGAGGTGTGGATAGCGACCTATGCTCGCACACAGGCTTCTTGGCGGCGGCAGCAGCAGCCTTAGCGTCTCCTGCCTGTCTCTGGGGTCCGCGCTTTTAGCCGCGGCTCGCGGCCGTCTCTGGAGCTCCTTTAAGCAGCGCTCTTAATCCCCTCTCCTCGCGCACCAGGAAACAAAAAGGTAAGAAAATGTCTCTTGCCTCTTCGGCAGGTCCAGATCTTTCCCGGACTCCCGGCCCGCAGTGGTGCACTAACCCCTTCAGGCTGTGTTCACGCCGCCAACCCCAGTCCTCTCCCTGCGCTCGAGCCTCAGCTCGCAGCCCCGCCTGCCCCGGCGGGTGAGTAGACAAGCCTCTCGGGCTGGTGAGTGCCGGTCAGCACCAAGCCTCTGTGCGGGGAAATGTCCCCGCTTTGCCCTCCGCACTCCTGTTGCTGTGCTCTCCTCTGCGGCTCCTAAGCTCCCTCCCTCCACCACCCGCAGTCTCCGCCCGCGAAGGGGCTTCCTAGTGTGTGGAAACTTTTCCTCCTTCACAGCTCCCTCCCACTGGTGCAGGTCCCGTCCCTATTCTTTTGCCTCTGTTTTTTCTTTTTTTCTTTTGCCCTACCCAGGTACGTGGGGAGTTTCTTGCCTTTTGGGAGGTCTGAGGTCTTCTGCCAGCATTCAGTAGGTGTTCTGTAGGAGTTGTTCCACGTGTAGATGTATTTCTGGTGTATCTGTGGGGAGGAAGGTGATTTTCGCATCTTACTCTTCTGCCATCTTCCCGGAAGCCTCCACAATATACCTTTAACGTTAATTTGCATTATTATTTTCTCCATCTTTCTTTTCATCCATTATTTTTTTTAAAGTCTAAGTCAGGAGTCAGCAAACTATGGCAAATAGTCAAAATCTGACCCAGTGTCTTTTTAAAATAAAGTTTTATTGGAGCAGAGCCACACCCACGTATACCAAATATGTTTGTTACTGTCTGTGGTGGGTTTCACCCTACAGTGGCAGGTACAACAGAAACCATATGGCCCACAGAGCCTAAAATAGTTACTCTTTGGTCCCTTTCAGAAAAAGGTTGCTAACCCCTGAGCTAGACAGTCATCAAAACAACAAATCAAATCCCAGATTTTGGCATTTACCAATCTCGGGGCAAATACTGTAAATACTCTCATCATAATCAATTTCAAGCTACCAAAGGTGGAGTTGGGAACAGATATGCTGTGTGTGTATATATATATATATATATATATATAGCACACCATTATATAGTACTATTTTCACCATGCTGATACACTAGCTGCAAAAGCCTTGGAAACATAGATAATATTAACATGTAGCAAAATATTTAGGAAGTAATACATTTTGAGTATTTATTATCTTTGATTTTAATATACTATAATTGTAATTTTACATATTTAATTTTTAGTAGTGGCTGTATTTAATAACTGCCTCACAAAATTCCTAAAATGTTAACAATTGACTTCTCTCAGGAGCCAGTATGTACCAGTTACAGCACACCAGTGTCTTGAAAAGCTTTTCAAAACACATATTGAAAAGCACCACCCCCCAGAGATTCTGCTTCAGTGAAATTGGTGTGGGGTCTGAGAAGCTGCATTTCTAACAAGTTCCCAGGTGATGGTGATGCTACTGTTACGGGAACCAAACTTTGAGACCAACAGCAGTATTAGCTTAAGCAATAACAAGACCCACTTTTGTTTGAGATGGGTAATCCAAACCATGTTAGACTAGTGTCGTATTTTTATACTAGGAATTTTTTAAAATTGTTATTACCATTGTTAATCCAAAATTGATGTTGAGTTTTATCAGTTGCCTATTGCTTATCTTTTGAGATCATTAGTTTTCCTCTTATCTATTTATTTGACATTTCTATTAATATATTTCTCATTAAGAAACTATCCCTTCATTGCTGTTGTTGTCTATAATCACAGTAAGTTATTTTTTTACTTCATTATTGCTCTCAATTTGCTTATCTTATTGATTTAGGATTTCCTTTCTACATTCATAATGGAGATTGTTTCTGCTGTATTTTTGTTCTTTCTCCTAAGATTCTATTTTCTAGATAATACTAGCTTTTCAAAATTAATTTTAAAACTTCCCATCTGTTTCAGTGAGCTGAGGTAGAGTTTCTTCAGTATGGAAATTACCCCTTTCTGGAAAATGTGAAACGTCTCATTGGAAGACACATCTGGTTTGGAAATATTTTAGAGGTAATTCTTCGGAATATTTTCATTTTCTTCCATGCACTTGATCTGTTCACACTATATTTATTTGGACTAAGTTTGAGTAAATCCACTTTCCCATATAATTGACCATTTCATCATGATTTTCAATAGTTGTAAACATCTGAGTCTGCTTTTATTTTCTTCCTTCTCACTTTGTAAATTTATCTTTTCTCCTTTCTCCTTGATTAGTTTTGCTATTTTATGGACTTTGTATTTTGTTACTTAAAAAAAAAATCTGATCTACCTATTCTACTATTTTTCTATTTACTACTTTGTTTCTACTTTTACATTTCCTTTTTCTTAGGTTTTTTTTTTTGGTATTTTTTAACCTCCTGGATTGATATCTTAATTTAACTTGGTTATTTTGCTTTTAAAAAATTGAAAAACATAGCTCTGAGTTGACTGTTGAACACAGTTTGGCTAATTTTGTTTGTTTTGATAAATAATATTTTCAGTTTTATTCTTTTTTATTATCTGAAATTTTAATTTTACTTTCCTCTAATAGTATTTAGTAATCTTTTATAATGTCCCAGTTGTTGGAATTGTGCATGGGAAGAGGGGGGTGGAGTGGGAGAGGGGGATGGAAGAGGGTGATAATGGGGTTTGGGGTTGGTTAACATGTTGGTGTTCACCGTTTAGATTTGTTAGGTTTAGAAGATGTTGTAATATTTATTCCTTTGATATATATTGATGCTTTCTTTGTGACCTAATAACTTTAATTTTTGAAACTGAATACTTAAAAATATATGATCTAGGCTTGTAATATGCTATATTTCATATACTTAAATCTTGTTAATTATATTATCCAACTTCTCTCCAGCTACATTGTTTGCTTTTATTTGATCAATCAAAAGATTTAAAAATTGCCATAAAATACTTCACAACAATTTATTGTCAATTTCTTCTGCTTAAAAAAAATTTTTTTTTGGAGTATAGTTGATTTACAGTGTTGTGTTATTTTCAGGTGTACAGCAAAGTGAATCAGTTATACAGATAAATATATATATTCTTTTCCCATATAAGTCATTACAGAGTATTGAGTAGAGTTCCCTGTGCTATACAGTAGGTCCTTATTAGTTATCTATTTTATATATAGTAGTGTATATATGTCAATCCCAGTCTCCCAATTTATCCCTCCCCTCCCCTTTCCCCCCTGGTAACTATAAGTTTGTTTTCTACATCTGTGAGTCTGTTTCTTTTTTGTAAGTAAGTCCATTTGTGCCATTTTTTTACATTCCACATATAAGTGATATATGATATTTGTCCTTCTTTGTCTGACTTACTTCACTCAGTATGACAATCTCTAGGTCCATTCGTGTTGCTGCAAATGGCATTTTTTCATTATTTTTTATGGCTGAGTAATATTCCATTGTGTGTGTGTGTGTGTGTGTGTGTGTGTGTATACACACCACATCTTCTAGATACATTCCTGTGTCAATGGACATTTAGATTGCTTCCATGTCTTGGCTATGGTAAATAGTGCTGCAGTGAACATTGGGGTGCATGTATCTTTTCAAATTATGGTTTTCTCTGGATATATGCTCAGGAGTGAGATTGTTGTATCATATGGTAGTTCTATATTTAGTTTTTTAAGGGACCTCCATATTGTTTTCCATAATAGTTGTAGCAATTTACATTCCCACCAACAGTGAAAGAGGGTTCCCTTTTCTCCTCACCCTCTCCAGCATTTATTGTTTGTAGACTCTTTGATGATGACCATTCTGACTGGTGTGAGGTGATACCTCATTGTGGTTTTGATTTGCGTTTTTCTAATAATTAGTGACATTGAGCATCTTTTCATGTGCATTTTGGCCATCTGTATGTCTGTAGAGAAATGTCTATTTAGATCTTCTGCCTATTTTTTGATTGGGTTGTTTGTTTTTTTGATATAGAGCTGCATGAGCTGTTTGTATGTTTTGGAGTTTAATCCTTGTCAGTTGCTTCATTTGCAAATATTTTCTGCCATTCTGCAGGTTGTCTTTTCATTTTGTTTATGGTTTCCTTGGCTGTGCAAAAGCTTTGAAGTTTAATTAGGTTCCATTTGTTTATTTTCATTATTGTCAATTTCTTCTTATATTTATATTAGTTTTATATAATATAAAACCAATTTGGTATAATATGCATTGAGAGGGAAGATGTGTGTTTTTCTTTTTCATTGCTTTATTCCAACTGAAAATCAAAACAAAACAAAAACAAAAAAACTATGAAAAGCGTCACTGAGAGAAACAGTGGAATCCCCTAAAAGAGTTTTACTGTCTATACTTATTTTCCTTTGAATTTAATCATACTATCATTCTTGAGAAAAGTAAGACCATGCAGATGAACGTGGTTCCCATCCTTTTGTTAAAGGACTTGTTCCCACTATCAGTTTGATGGCCAACATTTCCAGTGCCCTGTTCACACAGCTTTTTACTATGTGGCCTCAGACATGAAGGTAACAGTTATAAGTTCAGGGTAAGGAGAAACCTTAAGAGCCAGGAAGCTTGAATTGCAACTGTTCAGCTAGGTAGACCACATGAAAATGCAGTAGTAATACTCTCAGGGGTTTGGTGGACATTTGGGACTGCTTTGTATAAGATCCTGTGATATGACCATCTCCCCACTTTTACCCCATTCACAATTGGTTCCTAAGAGGCAGAGATGGTTCAGGAAGTAAGAAAATGAATTAAAAAGATGAAAACTCCTCTTTGTTTAATTTTACGGCATCATCTGATATCAACGTGGGTTTAATTGTTGCTGATTCATCATGCCGAGTTACCTCAAAAAGTGACTGTTAATGACCATCGGCTTTTGAAAAGTTATACTGTTTTGCAAACAACACATTGTTGTTGCTTTAATGGCTTTTCCCCCAACCAAAAACATAATAAATGTGCTATAACGTTGCGATAACATTATGTTTATATGAAGAGAAAATCCAATGACTAGATCCTGACAGTTTCTAGTCAAAGACTATCCTAAGGAAAATATAGATTGTGTGCCATGCTCAGATGAATCTAAAACATTTTGCTTTCCATACACACGCTGATGTGACCATCAGCTCAGGACAGCTCTCAAGCACTGCTTTGTTTAATTTTTAGTTTTGCTACCTAGTTGTTAAATATAGTCATTATCATAAGTTAAATTGTATTAACTTACAATTTAACAAATCATACCAAAAACAAGGTAATAAATACCAAAAGTTATCACTTCCTAATTATTTTATTACATTTTAAAATTACCTATGGCAAAGGTAATAAATACCAAAACTTATCACTTCCTAAATACCAAAAGTTATCACTTCCTAATTATTTTAATACATTTTAAAATCACCTATGCTCTTAAGTTTTTTTATACCTATTATAGCCATAAAGTGAAACATTATACTCTACATAATTACTGTTATAGCTGGAAAGCACAGAATAATTGAGGAAATCTTCCTCTGGTATTCAAAATCTATTATTCAGTTTAGCAAGGGAGTTTGTAATTGACAATCATGGAAAGTTTTCATATGTTTCTTCATTGTTTCACTTTTGTCTCACTTGTTAATATAAACACAATAGAAATATCAGCCAACATTCATGTTGGTTCTACACTTACTTGTCAGTTGCAACCATAGGTTAGGTACATATTCAGGAGTTAGGCAAAATTCAGTGAAAACATTCTTTGAGAATCAATTAGCTCTGTGGAAATTACAATAAAGAGTGGTCTGTAATTTTTATGTGTAAATTATTTGCTACACAGTCTTTATATCAGTAAAATTTGTAGTAAATTTATTTATGTATATATTTGTTTCTGTAGAGCCAATTTTTAGACATTTATCAGTACACCACTGCATATATAGGGATGAAGAGGTAGTATCCTCTAAGACTGTTACGTGTGTGCATTGTTTGCATGTGTTTTGAAGCTCTTATATTTAGATTTCACTTTGCCCTAAAAGCGATCTTTGCTATAACATTTCTTTTATTTTTAAGCAGTTGAATTAAACATAATCATAACCCCTAAAAGTTCAAAAAATTGAAAAAAGTGGGAGAAAGAAAAATTAATATAATATACGTCATTATATTTTGTATACAACTTCTAAATTGTTATTACTTACATAAACTTCCTCTCATTCTTCAAGAACATATTCTTCTGAGAAATTGGAATGAAATTTATCACATCTTTTTCCACTGAAATTAGTAAGTGTTTTCAATTAGTAGTTTTCCATTTAGAGACAGTTTTCACGAGGAGATTAAGGCCGATAGCAAGAGGTGGGTGTATATTAAAACAACAAATTCATTTCTTGTCCTTCTTTCTGACAAGGTATTACTATATAGGGCTAAGCTTTGGCCACCCTATTTCTCTGGTTGAGGAGTAAGTGTTAAGCTTCCTGGGGTTGTTGTGATGTCTGGGGGCTGCCCTTGAACCTGGTCTTGATGAATTAAAAGTGCTAGTGTCTTCAAATAGTAGTGAAAATGATGTGTTACTAGCAGTATGGACAGGTTGAAATTTCTGTTCCTGTGTGGGAATATCCCTTCCCAACTCCTGGGAAATTCCAGGAGATTCATTCCTCACACTGTGGACAAATATTTAATGAGGATCTACTCTGAGCACAGCACTGTGCTAGGAACCACCAGGGCACATCTTTGGCCTCTGGGAGGTTAACTGGCTCCATTTAGGATTCAAATAATCTTACCTGGCTCAACAGTGGAGTAAGGCAGGTTAGATAAAAAATCAAGGTAAGGTTAGAAAGTCAATTGATAAAAAAGCTTTTGCTATTTGAGATGATTCAAAGGCTGGTTGGAATTTTTTTATGGGAGGGAGGAGATTTCAATATAATTATTAGGCATGTGCTGGGTACTGGAGGACTAAACAGTTGTAAGGCACATGTCCTGACCTCAAAGAGCTTTACAGGACATAGAGGAGATAGAAAGGTGAACAGTTACTAGCAAAACCTTATTCTTGATTTCTTGTCATAAAAGACAATATGTTATTATTAATTTTTTTGGTGGGGGGTAAAATTCACACAACATAAAATTCACCATTTTTGGACTTCCCCTGTGGCAAGTGGTTAAGACTCCGCCTGCCAATGCAGGGAACACGGGTTCGAGCCCTGGTCCAGGAAGATCCCACATGCTGCAGAGCAACAAAGCCCATGCGTCACAACTACCGACCCTGCGCTCTAGAGCCCACGAGCCACAACTAATGAGCCCACGTGCTACAACTACTGAAGCCCATGCGCCTAGAGCCTGTGCTCCACAACAGGCCACCGCAATGAGAAGCCTGCGCACCGCAACGAAGAGTAGCCCCTGCTCGCTTCAACTAGAGAAAGCAACGAAGACCCAACACAGACAAAAATAAATTAATTAATTACTTTTTTAAAATTCACCATTTTAACTATTTTAAAGTTTAGAATTCAGTGGCATTTAGTACATTTATGATATTATACAGCTATCACCACTACCTCATTCCAGAACGCCATCACCCCAAAAGGAAGCCATGTACCATTTAATCAGTCACTCCCCATTCCCTTTCCCCTGGTCCCTGGAAACCACTAGTCTGTTTTTTATCTCTATAGATTTAAGGCTGATTGGATTATCATTCTACACAAAGAATTATATTAGGAGCAGAAGAGTTCTAATCCGTAGAATACTTTTAACAACTGGTGAAATTGGGCATGACTGTTTCCCTTCTTGAAGTTCAGGTGTTTTATCAAATATAAATAATACCTATTTCTATGAAGGCATGATCCTTAAAGATCGCTTTAAGCTCTAAGCTTTTTGATTATGTAACTTCATGCTCTTTGTGAAAACCATGAATTAATGCTATGCGATACACTAAAGCTTTATTTGTTTGTAACTTTAGTAATTAAACTCCAGCAGGCCATCACAGGCCTGCATTTAAGCAAATAGACCATTAGTGTCTGCGTACACTGCAAAATATAGAGAAAAGAAAGCAAAGCTCCAAAGTGACCAGAATATTTTTGGAAGTACCATTTCTGTGTGTTGTGAAGATTTGCATTAGTGATACCGTAAAATGAGGAGAGAAAGAAGTGTGTCATTTTTTCCCATGTATTTTCCACCTCTTTGGACTGATAACTGTAGGAATTCTGAACTGCTGATCTGTGGTTTGATCTATTCCTTAATTACTGAAAAGCAATTCCTGTTAATATAACCAAAGAGAAATATCTGGAAACACAGACAGTCCGTGGTGTGCCAAAGAATTTCAAATACATATGGGGACGCCTAAACAACGAAGAAACTATCAACCCAGAGGCAAAAATCTACTTGTCTCATCTGTCATTTTGGTCTGAGGCAGGACGCAGACTTCCTGGCAGTTTGAGTGCAGTTGTAACACACGCTGCCCCAGCCGTCGCTCCCTAAGTGTTAGGCTCTCCATGTTTTCCCACTTTGCTTACTTTCATAATAGTTTGGCTCCCAGAAAACGGCAGAAGGGAACACTCCTGCACTGATGGTCTCTCACAAAGACGCATCTAGAACAGGAGCCCCTTAGAGTACATTTTGGGCTGGAGAGTGACCCATAGCTGACCCTCTCAAACGATAAACGTTTTAAAGCTTTCTGAAGTGTGTGAAACGTGAGCCAAATGGGGAAGACCTGATCATGAAGGCTTTCTGGTGACTGATTTAAAGGAGAGCATTCTGTAAATGGAAGAGGAAATGTGTGGCTCCCGTGGACTCCAGCTCCCTGGAAGCCCCCTGTTCTTTCTCCTGTGGCCCCTTCTTTTCTTCACTCCATGCTTCCCTCCCTTCGTCAATGTCTCTTCTTTCCTCCTGTCTTTATGCTGATGGTGAGAAAGGGTCACTGACACCCCAATAGAATAGCCAACCCTGGTCCTGAAGGAGAAGCCACTCCCACCGCCTGAGCCCTGACCTATCAACATCGCTGATGATGAAGTTGTCAGCTCCTGGACTTTTTGGCTGCATCTTCTGAGATGCTTGTGACCCTAAGTGGTTTCAAATTATTAGATGCTTTCCATGAAAATAAACCAGCATGAAGCCCTCGGGTCGTTAGTTCTGCACGAACTGAGTATTGCAAAGAACATAACTCTCCTTCTTTGAAAGGAAAATTCATGAAAAGAAAGTTGTTGTAAGGTTCTGGGTGTTCATTAAAGACGTAGAAAGTCAAAGAGACCCTCAATTTCAACTAAGCTGAGTAATTTAAGAAAATGTGCCTATAGCATAAAGCTCCACGTACGGATTGTCCTTATTCACTAACAGCTGTGTAGGATTTGCTATTTCTTCCATGTTTTATGTGATGAGAGTGGAGGCTGGCTCTTAGCTTCCAACACTGATTGCTATTCAGCAACTGGGATCCTGGACCTGCTCCAATCATGTGGAATCTATTTTGGACCCATCATGTCACACTTGAACTCTGAAATATGCCTGTCAGTGAAAGGTTCTGTTTATCTTTCTCTTTGCTCAGGGCTCGCACAGAAAATGGAGTTCAGTCTTCCCAGCATCGGACTTTTTGTTTGACTCTAAAATCTCTTTGAATCCCCAGCAGCTGTAAGAGGAGCAACAATTTGCAGAACTTGCTGATCGGGCACCTCCTCTTCTCTGGGCCTTGTGGTCTCGGCCTTCTGCTCGGGACCTGCCCCTCTCTCCACGTTACTCTCTCTCTTCTTTGCACATCTCCCATATGGGCAATGAGGATGGAGAGTTAACACTGGCTTTCCTCCGCTTCGTGCACAGTGAGCAGCCTGGTCCGTTCATGGGATGCACAGCTGTGGCTGCCTTTCCCAGGGAGGGAATCCACCACCACCGAGCATGGCCACCTGGCCTGCAAGGGAGGCCTGAGAGAACAGCGGGGGTGACCCTTCGTAGCCAGAGAAGTGTGCTTCGTGTACAGAGGGGGAGACAAAGCAAAGAGGGAGGGGACAGGCCTCGAGTGGAAAGAAGTAACCAAGTCTGGGAGGAGCAAACACAGAGTCCAGACAGGTCTATGTGGCCAAGACCTTTGGGGCCGAGCGCAGAGTTCGACATCTCTTTTAGAAAGATGAAAATACAAGGGACGCTCTCTGTAGTTTTGTCAAGTTCCAGACAGTGGCGTGGTTCTCCTTCTGAATCTTTATCACAACCAAAGTGAGGACAGGATCCTGGGATTACAGTTTCTGGTAATTTTGTTTTATACTCCGAAGCACCGCCCCCTGTTGTTTTTTTTTTTTTTTTTTTTGCGGTACGCGGGCCTCTCACTGTTGTGGCCTCTCCCGTTGCGGAGCACAGGCTCCGGACGCGCAGGCCCAGCGGCCATGGCTCACGGGCCCAGCCGCTCCGCGGCATGTGGGATCTTCCCGGACCGGGGCACGAATCGGCAGGCGGACTCTCAACCACTGTGCCACCAGGGAAGCCCGCACCGCCCATTTTGATAAAGCTTTTTCATATTCTCCTTCCCCTCCGAGTTCGTTCCCCCCTCCCCCCACCCCCATAGAGTGCCACAGATGTAGCTCAGACTTTCTGGCTGTTCCGTTTTGAGATTGAAGTCTGATACAGTCTTCTCGCTGAGAGGAGAATCTTTTCTTCTTGGGAGGGGAAGGATGAGGAAGAAGAGGAGAAAAGGAGGAAAATGTTCTTTAGAGTCCGGAAAACTGAGTAATTTTAGGAGGAAGGCATTGCTTTACTCTAGAAGGCCTCAGAGAATCAATCCTCCGACTCTGATGCCTTTGCAAGGAGCCCCCTTATGCGATGTGGCATGACTGACAAGAAGTTTGTTTGAAACGAATGAGAGGCTCTCATTAGGCAGGGACTCCTCGCCATCTGGGTTGGAATTTTGATAATGGGGTCAGGCTCTCTCTTGGTCTGTGCGTTGAAGAGCTGAGCATAATTTGTTCGTGATTGTGGCTAAAACGCAAACATTTTTTAGTCACATTCACAGGAATGTGAGCCTAACCGCAGTCTGGGGGCGCCACAGTGAGAAAACGCTTTCCAGCTTCCCTACTGTACTTGGCGACCTAGTGGAGAGGCAAGCGCTCTCACAGAGCTGCCAGTCTCACTCCCAGCTGGACGAGTGCCATTGGAAACAGAAGTGCAACTTTATCACTTGACTTCAAGAAGAGGTTTCTCAGCGGCAGTTGGAGACAATATACAAGGCAGACCCCTCAGAGGAAGCTCCCCTTTCATGGTGGGAGGGTGCTCCCCACCAACCAGGCTTCAGTGGGTGCAGGGTAGGTGAAAAAGAGGGAAAAGAGGGGCTGGCCAATATTTTTTTCCTGGTAGAAAACCGGTTAATTTCTGCCTGAACTATAGTACAACAGATGTGAACCTGACTCGTTATCCTTACCCATGAAAAAGATTAAATCCCAGTAACTGCCCCACGAGCCAGCACCAACAAAACCGTTACTCACCGTGACAGCAATCACTCCTGGAACATTCCCCCAAGGGCTTAGCACCAACCTCCTTCTGTTGGAATTTAACAGTACCAAAGCCTCTTCAAAATCAGACGTTTGCTTTGAACTTTTGACGTTGATTTTAGTTCTTAGGTTGAGAAAGGGATAGCATCTTTAGGTGAGCATTTTGGAAGACTAGCACTCAGCTCGCAGGAGAATCTGGGGGCTCCGAATCCCAGGTAATCTCAACAGAAGCAAAGCTAGGAGACAATTAAAAGTGTTTTATTAATGACACATTTTCTTTAAAACAAAAGAAAAGAAGGCTACAAGGACTAGTAGACTCTGTAGGAGAACTCATCACCGTCCTGGACAGGCTTTCAAGCCTCACCGAAGTCAACAAAGCATTTATTTACTCTTGAAACTGAAGAGATAGACACCACTTTTCACAGACTATGGCTGGAACCTATTATTAGTTATGTCATGTGGAGTCCTTCCTGATTTTATAGTTTTAAATATGTAGGAAACTCTATGATTAAAAAATTAACATAGAAGCATTGAGACTGCCAGTATCTTCTGTCTTCAAGTATAAGGAAGTCTGGAAAGCCCTAGTCAAGTACAATTAGAGATTAAGGATGTAGGAGAGAGACATGCTATGTTGGTTGAGTTGACCTTGGTTACATCAGAACTCTGAATACTTTAAAAATTAATACCTTACTATTTTTAAAGATTGGTCTACAAGGATCTTCATCATAATACTGTGTATAACAGTGAAAGTTATGAAATGTTCTAAAGGTCCCAAATTAGTGGACTGTTAATTACATTTTGATGTATACATGCAATGGAATAAAATAGACATATCAGAAATAATCAACAGGTGTACACATCCAAAGAATATGGAAAATGTGTTCCCTACATTGATACCTTTAAAAAATGGGCTACAAAATAGTATTTACCTGAGTTTGGGGCTCTTGGTACTTTTTATTTTCTTTCCGATAATCTTTGATCATCTGTTTTCTCTTTTCATGTTCTTAAGATCATCTGCATTATCTAATACCCCCATGATGATCATATATTGCTTCTGTGATAAGATAAAAACAATATATACTGCTTCAGTTTTTTAAAACTCTACTTTGTATTGAGGCATAATTGATATATAGCATATTAGTTTCAGGTGTACAACATAATGATTTGACACACATATATATTGTGAAAATGATCATGGCAGTAAGTCTAGCTAACATCCATCACCACATAGTTACAAGTTGTTTTCTTGTGATGAGAATTTTTTGGATCTACACTCTTAGCATACATTGCTTTTAAGTTAAAAAAATTGAGCACCATTTATATATATATATATATATGAATTATTTTATTTTTGTCTTATTCCTAAAGGATTTGAGCAGGCTAAAACTATGTAATCCTGTAACTTTTTTTAAAAGATGGAGACAAAGTTATTAGGATAAAAAATTAATGGCAAAGAATAACAGTAATATATAATATACAACAGAAATATAAATGCATGCCATAAATTCTTGAAATTATTAAGGGTGGGCCTAGATCTTACTCTGAACTTCTGGAGAACTCTACAAAAATATCATAGAAAGGTTTCATTGTGAATTGGAAGTATGCCAATTAATCAGGGAAAGCATGTTGCTACAGGCATTGAAGCCTCAGGGGTTTTTGTTTGTTTTTTGTTTTAATTCATTTAGCATAGCTACAGAGTTCAAGGAGTAAGCAACAGACTTATAACATCTTTCTAGTAAATTTTTGGTGACATTCATGGAGCTCTTTGATAGGGCCACCTGTTGAACAACTCCAGAAGACACTGCTCACGTCATTGTCTATGGCAGGTGCCCCCCAGAGTTGTACCATGTCACGCTTGGTGACCCTGTAGGCAGAGTTTGCCAATCAGACTGAGGTCATAAAATTAGGAAAAATAATTCTAGAGGGGCTCAACATTATTCAACTCTCCTGTGCCCTGACATATCCAGAGATAAAATGAGGGATCACATATCTGTCAGGAAATTCTTTCTGAATACTATTTCTCAAGACTGAACTTTTGGTGCATGTTGGGCAGTAGGAGGGTTTCTGCTTCACCAAGCAACTCAGTGGGAGATGGGCTTACAGAGCAATTCCTGGGATCAATATGTCCCCCCCTTGCGTGTTGAGGATCTAAAGACTTAATATTCTATTGACTCTGGATTTGATGCCTTTACATAAAATTTGTTTTATAGAAAATAAGAAGATAACATTTTTTCAGGAAACTTGAGTTTGACACTTTCCTCTATCCATCTCACATTACAAAATTCCTAAGAAAAAGTAAAATGTAGACAGTATATTCCCTGGTACGGGCATTTGGTAATGCCATTTTTTTTTTTTTTTTTTTTTTTTTCCCCGTACGTGGGCCTCTCACCGTTGTGCCCTCTCCCGTCGCGGAGCACAGGCTCCGGACGCGCAGGCTCAGGGGCCATGGCTCACGGGCCCAGCCACTCCGCGGCATGTGGGATCTTCCCGGACCGGGGCACAAACTCGTGTCCCCTGCATCGGCAGGCGGACTCTCAACCACTGTGCCACCAGGGAAGCCCAATAATGCCATTTTTAACTTGTGAAAGTTCAAAGACAAAAACCTCAGGAGTGGTGAGCAACAGAGAGTACTGATTAGAATATACAGTTTCTGGAGTCAGATAAGGGTGTGAAATCTTTATTCCACTACCTTACTGTATAGCTGGCCAAATCATTTACCTCTCTTGGTCTAGGTTACCACATGTGCAAAATGGGAATAATGACGCCCAGTTCAGAGGGCTGATGTGTAAGGAAAATATGATCTACCTAAAGCACATACAAAGTGCCTGGCAAATTGAGAGTGTTGAATAAATTGTGGCTTTTTGTTTTCATTGTAAAATCAGGTGATATGTAGGAAAAATGAACAAGTAAGAGAAGAACATACATGAAGTATAGGAAAAATGGAAAAAAAGCAAAAAGCGTGGCCTTCAGGGACACGGGGAAAGGATGTCATTGAGCAAAATGGACCACTTTGCACCCAGTGTCACTTACCTCCCTGGCCACGTTCCCTTATTGGTCCATGACTTTGATAGTTATTGACATGTGTGTTGTGAAAAGTCATGACACTCGCTAGAGTCTTGAAAGGTCATGAAAAAAGGGCTGGACAGATGATTGTCACAGCCTGAGCTCAACCAGAGAAACGCTGACTCTGCACATCGTCAACGCTCCATTTTCTCTGTTGCGTTAGGCCTTTTCCTTTTCTGGACATTCCTGGTTGCAGGATAAATTAAATCTACTCTGTTAAAAATAAGGCCCTTCTAAGGTCAGCTAATAGTGCATAGGCAGCCACCCCATAGTGAAATGTATCTTGAGAGACCCACGATCAAAGCCCTAAAAATTATTTTTAAAACAAGAAGCTATTAGGCCAGTTTGGGTTTCAGGTTAGGCTGAACTTTCCCAGCCTCTAAGGATGGCATGATTTCCCATTGTTCCTCGGGGGTCTTATCTGAAATAGAATTGGAGGGAAAGGCAAAATGATTGACAAGGGCAGGTGATGGGGGCTCAGGTGTCCCGCCAAGGGGCTCACTCGGGATTCCAAATTAAACTCAGCTACAGCCTCACAGCTGGCTTGCCCTGCCCCATGCAGACACTGAGTCAATTCTGTGCTAAGTACGTACAGTGTACAGATTAGCAAATACAAAGGTTGAGGGTCTCAGTGCAACTTCTGTCTTTTAGAAACAAGCAGGCATAGTTGCAATAGTGAAGAAATTGGCTGGGAGCTGATGTGAAGCTTAAAAGCATTTTCTAAGCTTTGTATCTATTTCCATATGGTTATTACCAGGTTCCTTGGATTTTATTGTATAATTCTATTCAAGTAATATTTATTATCCCTCTCCTCTCCTTCAAAGCCTTAATTAACATGCTCTGGACTGAAAAAGACACTGATATTCATTAAGTACTGACTTTGTTTTTCTACATACTTTTAAATCATCACTCTGAATTTCTACAGTAAATATCACTATATTCATTTCGCATAACTAAGGTTTCTAAGACGTTACATAATTCACCAAAGCCAGCGCAGTGAATGGAAGAACTGTAATTTGAATCAAAGATTCACGTACAGATGAGTAAGATGCAACCCCTGCCTTCAGAAAGCCCAAACATCTAGGAGAGTGATATATCAATAGATGATTGCAATTCAAGATAGACCAGGATTAATGTCATAATGAGTGCCTCGCTTAGAGCTTTGCACATAGTAAGCGTTCTATAAATGTATATGGTATTAATGAATAGAAAAAATATGCTTGAGAAATTGGCTGATGAATGTAAAAACACCCTTGAGTATGAACTCTGGAATAGTGCTCCTCTGTCAAGAGACACATATTCACCCAAGGAGTAAGACAGTCTGTAAAAAGAATGGCATGAACTTGAATAAATTTATTTATTCATTTTTTTCCGGGGGTGGGGGGTTGAGATTTTTATTTTATTTTTTTTTAAAACTTTATTGAAATGTAGTTGATTTACAATGTTGCGTTAAGTTCTTCTGAACAGCACAGTGACTCAGAGATATATATATATATATTCTTTTTCATATTCTTTTCCATTATGGTTTGTCGCAGAATATTGAATACAGTTTCCTGTGCTATACAGTAGGACCTTGTTGTTTATGCATCCTATACATAATAGTTTGCATCTGCTAATCCCGAACTCCCAATCTTCCCTCCCCCACCCTCCTTCCCCCTTGGCAGCCACAAGTCTGTTCTCTGTGTCTGTGAGTCTGTTTTTGTTTTGTAGATATGTTGATTTGTATCATATTTTAGATTCCACATGTAAGTGATATCATATGGTATTTGTCTCTCTTTTTTCCCCCCATATAACAGCCATTTACTGGTGGGGGAGGGGCACTCATATTTGCTGAGTGATGACCTTGTTGGCACACACCGAGAAGCCCCTTTACATGAATGGCCTCATTTACTTTCACAGTGACTGTTAGCACCTCCATTTTATAGATGAGGAAATTGAGACTCAGAGAAGTGAAGCAATTGGCCACCTATCACAGCCCTAGTACAAGGTGGAGCCAGAATTGATTTTACTTCTCTTTAATTTCAAGTGACCTCCATGTGTCTGAGTTCAGAACTTGTGCAGGCACACACAGTTTACTCCAAGTCACTTGATTAAGTGGAACAAAACGCAAGCACCTAAGTGCCCATCTGTCCTGATCCAGACATGTGATCTTACTATCTAACCCAGGTTCAATGTCATCTATTTCTTTTGTGACTTCTTATTTTCCTGCAGAACTAATCACCATGCTGAAAATAATATAAACTGAATAAATGTTTGCTTCCTGGGGTTTGAGTGAAATTAAAGTCATAGAACGTAAGTATCATTTTCATAACAGGCCATGAAAGTACATCAGCTTTTGTAATAAAGTGGGGAATCATCGCTCCCCCCACTGATAATCCAAGGTCAGATTATCTCCCACAGCCTCCTGTCCTCCTTCCAAAAGATCAACCAGGTATCCTTTGGCTCTGCTTCGTCCTTCAGATCCTTGTGTGGCCCAGCCCTCCGCCCTGCACTGGACACACACATATCTTTCAGTGCTGCCCTCTCCTTCCAGCCCATGCTTACCAGCCCTCCTTTAATCTCCTGGCTTCCAGCACCCTGCACACGCAGCACTCCACACATTCCACTGGGTCAAGACTCAGCTCCCAGGACTCTTTCAACATTGGAAGACTGGACAGTTGTTGGTAAGCAGAGTATATAGGGCACAACTGTGGCCAGCTGTTTAACTAAAGCTAATTCACGCTATTTCTCAGTTTGTCTGTCTCTTTCTGACTTACTTCGCTTAGTATGATAATCTCTAGGTCCACCCATGTTGCTGTGAATGGCATTATTTCATTCCTTTTGAAGGCTGAGTAATATTCCACTGTATATATGTACCACATCTTCTTTATCCATTCATCTGTAGAGGGACATTTAGGTTGTTTCCAGGGACTTGAGTAAATTTAATCTGCTATCTTCATAAGAACTGTTTTTTCCCCAGTAAATTTATTTATCTATTTATTTATTTATTTTTGGCTGTGTTGGGTCTTCATTGCTACATGCAGGCTTTCTCTAGTTGTGGTGAGTGGGGAGTACTCTTCATTGCGGTGGGCGGGCTTCTCATTGTGGTGGCTTGTCTTCGTTGCGGAGCACAGGCTCTAGGTGTGTGGGCTTCAGTAGTTGTGGCACAGGGGCTCACCACTTGTGACACGTGGCTCAGTAGTTGTAGCTCGCAGGCTCTAGAGCTCAGGCTCAGTAGTTGTGGTGCATGGGCTTAGTTGCTCTGTGGCATGTGGGATCTTCCCAGACCAGGGCTCAAACCCATGTCGCCCTGCATTGGCAGGCGGATTCTTAAACACTGCACCACCAGGGAAGTCCAGGATAACTCTTTAAGTAACAATTTAGAGAGATTGTCTCTCAGTATTTCCAGTTACCCCCTGATCTTATATACCTCTCCCATGAAGGGGAATTGTGCTATAAAAGATAAGGTCGTTATTAACACATTTTTTAATGCCTTCCCTTGCTTACCTATCCCAGGCATAGTTGACCTCTCATGTCCAGTATATTTTGAGTTACTTGGGGTCCTAAGCTGAGCCAGAGCTGAAGTTCAGTTTAGTTTCTGATGAAAGGAATTGAGTGGCACTCTTCCCCTCTCCAACTACCCTGCCCAGGCATCTATTACATCCACATATTTACATGAAACTCAAAGATGAGAATACAAATAAAATATACAAAACATCTTCTTCAGCAAGGATAAGACTGGGAAGCTGAAAGCATTTAAGAAACAGCAGAAGGTGCTTGAGAGAAAGAAGACTTACTCAGAAACCCAGCCAGAGGGCTGGAGGAGAATGAGGGGCCATCCTGCCCACTGGAATTTGAGCATGCAACCCAGCTGGACCCAGCCGGAGGTGACATTCCTGCTGAGGTAGGGGTAGGATGTAGACAGCTCTATGTGTGCTCTAAAGGAGTTTACTCAAAGTGTGAAACACCTAAAGAAACACCCAAGTACACCAAGTACAGGTCTCTTAGTAGTCAAGTAAATGTATGGGAGCCCTTTCCCAATTTATAGCATAAATGGTAGCCATAAGTGATAGGGACATTGTTGCCTGGAGACATGGGTGGGGTCTGTGCCTTAGGAACAGAGGGTGAGGGCAGAATGTTTGCTCAGCTAGCCGGTGAGTGGCAGCAGTGAGGACAATTGGACACACAAGTCCTGCTCTTACCAGCCATGATGTGGGAAGAATCTGGAGTCAGCAGCTGAAGGAAAGGTGGCCAAGGCTCCCAAGGGTGAAGCGACTTCCAGGGATGTCCACAAAGCCCTGTGGACTTAGCAAGATTTCCTCAGTGAGCTGGGATGTTTTCACTGTCTGGAAACATGTTTAACTTTCTATCTGCATCAGCATGGGTAATTCTCAAAAACAAAATGTTGAGTGAAAAAAGCAGATTGCCAAAGGATAAGTACAATGTGCCACCACTTTCATATATGTTTAGAATACATGAAACACTGGGATATATTTTTATGCATGCATATACATATATATGTGGTAAACATTTTTCAAAGCGTGGATAAAGAGGGTTACCGATTGCTTTGGGATGCGGGATGCTAGTTACCTCTGAGAAGATTGTCTCTGAGAGAGGAGAACCTGGCCGGGAGAGGTACTGTGCTTCAACTTTATCCATTACATTTTCCCCCTGAAACGTTCTGAAGCGAATCTGGCCCAATTTTAATTTGTTATATTTAGGCAATGAGTACGATTTCCCTGTTCTTTCTAATGTATTTTAGAAGTTTTGTAGTTAAATATTCTTCAAATAGAAAAAAAATCAGGCTTAATTGTTAGTTTTAAAACATTTGTGTACACAGACTGATGAGGTCTGGGGCCTTTGGGCTACACTTACAACTTTGTTATCTCTAAGGAAAAGGGTTAAACTTTCGGAGGGATCTACTTTCCTTGAGGATTAGACACATGAAATGTTTCAGCTTTATAATTTGGCTGCATTTGAGTTAGCCATACACAAAAAGTTATCTTTAATTGTTGTGAAAGTAGGAATGTGATTTTTTCATTATCCATGCATAGCTTACAAGTAACTAAGGACACTATGTTCGACTTCTAAAATCTTTACCTTTGGGTTAAGACCAAGCTTAAAAGTGTTCAGACTCCAAAAATGATAAAACGTAGGAAAGTTCTGATTGAAAGAGAAACTAGCTTATGAGGGAAGTCTGTATGTAATTTAAAGTACTGTCTGCTCAACCGTGAATGCTATTATCTATTACTCCATTTCAGACTATGCTATTTGCCTCTACATGTGTGTGTTGTCTCTTTGACACAAGGTTTTGGTTTCCATTGCTTTTATTTCAAATAAGTAGGACAGAAAATAAAATCCTAAATAAGTGCCTTCTTAACTTCAAAGAAAATCCAAAGGCTTAAATTTTCTATTTTCAGTGTCCTAGTATCCTTCTTCCCTTCCTTCCCATTGACCATCTTAGGGGGTGGAAAGCAAGTACACTAGCTAAATTTTGTTAAGGCATGGGCCAGAAAATCCTGAGATGAGCAAGAATAGGTAACATTTCTTTTATTCTAACAAATAGGACAGGAAGCCAAATGGAAAGTGATTACAGAGATTTTGGGGGGAAAGTTATAGTTTATCTTCCTGTGTGCGGGTGTGTGTGTATTTTTCTTGGCAGGGGGCAGCTCTTATAACCAGACATTTGGTCTGTGCTAGTAGGACTGTGGAAGCTATTCCAGTGGTATTGGGGAAAGACAGCAATTGCCTCAGATCCCCCCTGCCCCTCCCCTTCTGCACACTCTCTTGACATCCCTCATTCTACACCAAGACCTCATTCTTGCTTTCCCATTCCCCTTTTCAAATGATGACCCCATGGAAACTTCTTCCATCTTACCTATCTCACACACACAGACGCACACCTTGAGTCATTGCATCCTATGTGGTGTTACTAATAATAATTTCATGAATATTCTTCTTTTCTTTAAGAAGACTGCAACTTCCTTGAGGGCAGGGACCTCATGATGTTTTTCATTTTGTTTTTTTAGTTCACGTAGCAGTACCAGTAAATCAGACAAAAAGAAAAAAGTCTAGGTACACCTGGAAAGACTGTACCTCATTTATAGAGAGGAGGTGGAGACATTGAGGGTGGGATGCTTTGTCTGGGGACATGTGGTGAGGGCACTGGAGTGAGTCCAGCCCCTAAAACCTGTTGGGACCAGAGCCCAGCCGTGGTCTCAAGAATGCTGGGTTAGGAATCTAAAAGTCTCCCTCCCCAGGACTCACCTTTCTATAAGTTAGCTTGCTATGAAGGGAGACCATAAACTTTGAAATCAGACAAATCTGACTACCTTCAATTAGGGAAGTTAACTAACCTTACAACACTTCAATATACTCATCTCTAAAACTACCACGTAAAGTCTTGGTGAAGATCAGTTTAATTGGAGTAGTTCTATGTATACAGCCTAGCAATAGCTGATGCTCAATAAACTTCGGTTCCATTCTTCTCTCTGCTGGGCCTTGGCAGTTGGTATCAGCTTCATATACTCCAAGCTTTAGAACGTAAATATTTTCCGAGCTAAACCAAATGACAAAACATGCCAACTGCAAGTTGCCTCCCCTCTCTTGAGCTTCAATGATCTAGTTCTTCACTCACGTTATCAACTCCATTTAGATATCAGTGGTAACTCAAACCCCACATTTTCATGTTATTTAGACCTTATGACTTGAGCTGGTGCCTATCCTTTTTGACTGTCAGCCAGATTAGTAATCCATCCTCAAAGACACACATTCCCAGTTTTCTTCCCTTTCCCACTGATCCAATGCTAGGATGCCCAAGGGCTAAGCCTGCCCTAGGACCTCCTGGCATGACTGGAGGTGAGATAAGATTAGAATCCAGCTCCTCTAACACTTAGTCAGTTGCTCCTTCTATGCTGTCTGTCCACACTAGATACCTCAAAAATAGATGTTTATTGATCTGTTGAGATATAGAGAGATGGACCAGACCAAAGCAGATGACACTGTGACTGATGGTGAGTGGGGGGAGGACTCTAAGTGTGTTGAGAAGATGATGAGGGCGTTGGCATCTTGACTAGGAAATAAAGAACTGAACTGGGATATATTGAATAGACTCCGGTCTATTGACAGTTTGGAGGTGGTGAGTAATATAGCATGTTTAAAAAGGTAGTATTCAGGTGTAGTTTCTTTCTAAACAAGGAGTGTTCAAATTATTTAGACTGTAAGTGGATCTACCGTACGATCTCCTACCAGCATTAAACTTATCCATTCCTTCATCATTCATTTAACAAACACAGATTGTGCACCAAATCAGTTTCAATTTATTCACCTCCTCCAGTTTCCTTGGCTTCACCCATCTCCTAGGCCCTTGGCCGCTTGGTCGTGGAAAGCTCTTGCTGCCAGTGGTATCGCCATGGCTGCAGATGCAGTTACTCTTCTCTGGGAAACACTCACTTTCTCAGTCTCCCTCAGTGGTGCTGAGCTCTGGCACTACCCCTATTGTGCCATTTGTGATGGAAGCCACGTAAATCTGGAACCCAGGCTTGACCTGACCAGACCCATGCTGATCCTTCTTCCTCCTACCACTCCACAACTCAAACGAAGCCCCAAAACAGGGCACAGAAGCAATCCAGCTTCTCCAGGGGCTTCCCAGAAGAGTAGGGGTGGCAGTATAAGAGCATGGGTAGTTAACTCCCTGTTGGAGAACTTTGATAAATGAGAGAAAAGAGGCAGGATGTAAATTCCTTTTCCTTCCTCCCTCTAGTCCACCATTCCAAGGCATGGTGATTGTGTTTAGCCCATCTGGAAACATCTTTCATGGCTAAGCCACTGGCTGTGCGTCTTGTGAAGCTGCAGCCGGTTTGGTAGTGGAGAGCCCAGACTGTGATCTTACGTTTGTTTCTCCTTTTTCCTTACTTCACTTTCTTTCCTTCAGTCTCACTGTCCTAGGCTGGGTTCTCCCAATAAAGAATTGGCACGTAAGGTTTGCCTTGAGCATCTCTCTGTGGAACCCATCTCAGTCAAGACAAGCAGCCAACGAGAACCCAGCACCACGCTAGGTATGGTACATAAATAGTGAACAAGGCGGACGTAGCTTTCAGTAGAGTGGGATAGGCAGGGAAGACACTACTAAACAAACATAAAGACAAAAAAGTACAACTTGTAATCAGTGCTATAAAAGAAAGAAATTGACTCCTAGGAGGTAATAGTGATGGTGGGGGAACAAAGACGAAATGAGTTTAAAGATGGAGTTTTAGGAAGATCTCTCCAAGGAGGATATATTTATATGGAGACATGAAGACTTAGAAGGAGCCAGACATGGTAAGAGCACACAGAAGAGAATTCGCAGCTGCCAGAGGAGATAGTACGTGGCAGGGCCCTAAAGCAAGAATGAGCTTTGTGTGTTAGGGACAGTCAAGAAAGATCAGGATGTTATGGGTTGGTACCAGAGATATTTCCAGATTTTGTTTATTATGAATAAAGCTCCTATGAATAGACAAAAAAATAGATAAGGATGGTTGGAGCATCATGATCAAGGTGAGGAGTAAATAACTGACTTGAGGCTTGGGAGAACACAGAAGCTAGATGCTGGGCACTTCGAAGGCTGGTGAATAAGGTTGGATTGTATTCTAAGTGCCACCAATGAAAAACTTTAAGCAGAGATACTATGGTAGAATCCAGAAGAATCTTAATTCCAATTCAGGATTCTCCTTAATTTATTTGAACAAAATATTTTACTTGTAACTCTAATTATAAAAGAATAAAAAAGGATGATAGGAATAAATATACAGAAGTAAATTTCATAGCCTATACTATGAGTTAGCACAAGCAGACATCTACTTGTATGTCAAATATAAGTAGAAATATAGAGTGTGAGTTGGCTTGGAACCACCACTCTCTCCCCTCCAGGCAACTGTAATCTATCATAATACTTTTCTTTTGTCCAGCTGGTCCAGCAGTGTTTATTGCTCTGATTCATTTTCCACTTTGCTCCGTCTTCATCCATGTTGGTTTGATTACTTCCTTGTACCCAAGAAAGTTCTCAGTATTTGTGGTTGCAATTTCTTAAAGTACACGGCCTCTTTTCCCTCATTTAGAATTTCTCATTAACTTTAGTTCTATTGCTATGGCGATCATTAGTGCAATCTGCTAATTCACAAATCCACGGAAGCACAGAAATACATTTTGCTAATGTGCACTGCAGAATGCCCTCTACAAAATGCCTCCTATATAATGGCACTTACAGAATGCCCGCTGCAGCTGCCAGGGGAGGGCTTTTATAGACCAACCTGGCTTCGGGTGATAGCAACATATCTTCTAGGCAAAGGAAGCTCTCCTCTGTAACTCTAAAGGCTTTTCTCTGTGGTGGTTACATATTTTCAGCTGTCACATCTTCCCAAATTGCCTCTCAGAAGTTAGATTTTTAGCCCCCTCACGCCTACCTGTGTTTTCTTAACGAAGAGCTGGCAGGACTTTTTTAAAGAATAGTTTCACAAAGCAGCAACTCACAAAAGTTAAAACTAAATAGTGACATCACCACAGCCCAAGTCATAACCAGGTAGGATTGGCAGTCACCAATGTGATATTTTTTTTGGGGGGGGGGGTGTGGGCAACAGAATTGTTGAATCATCACATGTGTTCTTTTCTGGCCAGAAATTACACCATGGAGATTCATACCTTTCCCTTGGTTAAAAAGTCTTGTCGACTCAGGGGATAAGTTAGCAACACTTTAGCGTGGATTTGTTCACCGCGTTGACTTCTGGAAGACAGTTGCTTCAGATGGAATGGGACAAGGGAGACAGTTTGACAGAGGGGACGGATGCAATCTTGGAAAGACAGTGC
Organism: Pseudorca crassidens; assembly: GCF_039906515.1. NCBI lineage: Eukaryota > Metazoa > Chordata > Mammalia > Artiodactyla > Delphinidae > Pseudorca > Pseudorca crassidens. The sequence goes on along the minus strand of NC_090302.1, from coordinate 63,241,450 downwards.
CACCAGGGAGGGCCAGAAACAGAGACGCGGTGAAGGCTGGGCGCTGCGGGGAAGTGGCTACGTCGACGGTGCTGAAGCAAAGATGGTTGAGTGCCAACTCCTAACTTGACACTCTTGCCTCAGGTGGCACTGTTAGCACTTCAGGTCCCGTTAAAGGGCCCTCCTTTTCAAGCAGATGGTGGCTTCACTGACAACAAAGAAGACAACACTGGTGGAGAAAAGATGATCAGACCAAGCTTCAGAGAGGCAAAACACCAAGGGAAAAGTCATTAATGTTTCTTGGAGAATGAACCACTGAAATTAAACAAACAAACAAAACTTTAAATGGAAATGATAAGATGGAAATAATTTACCGAAGAGAGTCCATCTCATCAAGTACATCACACACCGCCCCAGCTCTTTTCAGACTTTCTGTCTCCCTGCTGATTGATGAAGAAATAGAGTTAAAATAGATCTAATTCGAAACAAAAAGTTTTATAGGCTAGAATGCATTTTTATATTGGGCACATTTTGTGCTCAGCTGAGATAATTTAAGTGAAGGTTTGAGAAGATCTCTCTGAGGAGGGGATATAGAAGTTGAGCAATAAAACTTTGAGTAATCAAAATAATATTCTGACCCTTATTAGGAAATTTTTATTTCACGAGGAAGAACATGCAATGTCTTTGGCTTAGCTAATTTCTAGAAATAATCTAATTTTTAAATTGCCTATTTAAGAAAACCTAAATCTATAGAAATGAAATAGATGGATTCAGTGAAAATTATTTGTCGCTTACATATAGCATTTAACTTGACAAACACACACAGAAAGGGATGTGTGTACTAAAAGTTGCACACATTTGCATGTATATGTGTGGACCTTATTAAAGTATAAACCTTCTGATTCACACATACACCCCCCCCTCAGGATTCTTTGTCATTTGTGCCACATGTTGGGCTGTTTTGACCCCTCCTGATTTTTGACCCTCTCTTCTACCTTAACCTTGTTTTTATACTGGGAAGTCCTCACCTCTCAATTCATCTACATCTGGCTTCCATTTGATCTGTGGTTTGTGGGCACTACCTAGCCCTTTATATTGTTTGTCAAACATGTCTACACCTTCCTGATCGTGACTGTCTCCAAAATCTGGTCACACTGTCTCCAAAATCTGGTTCCAAGAATTATCCTGAGGTGAGCACATGAAACTTCTTACCATCAGACTGGTTTAACAGGAATCTAAGATTTAGTAATGTATCTGGCTTTAGCAGACCAGCTTTAGTAAACTTGGTTCCTTCATTTGTGTAATCCAATTATAGAGCTTCTGTCACATACCATATATTGATAACCTGATCAGATTTGCTGTGTTAATTGTAATGTATACAAAGATGAAAGTATAGTGTTTAATCCTCAAGGACCTTGTAGGAAAGAGAGGCATAGAAATAAATAACTTCAATACAATCTAATAAGTATTGGGATAGTGCTTGACCACAAGGTAAGAGGAAGCACAAAGAAAAGGGAATAATCAACTCTACTTTTAGATAAGGGATCATCCATTCCAGTTTGCTTAGGAAAGTCCTGGTTTATGACTCCTGTCCTGACATCCATTAGAGTTTAGTGTTATTCTCTCCCTCTTTCAGTCTCCAACGTGTCCCAGTTTACACACAAAAAGTATATGGTGACCCTACTTACAGTGGAATGGTCAAACAAACTTTATAAGAAGATGTAGGAAATGAGATCAAAATTATGGGAAGGACTTTGCCAATTTGATGAGGCAGAATTGGAAATTACTGGCAAAGAAAATAGGTGCAGTAACCTGAGCAATGCATGGATCTGCACAGTGACATGTAGTCATATGACTGTGCTGCCTGGGAGAGGGGCGGGATGCTATGGGCTGAGGAAGAACCCAGGGGCCAGCAGTGGGGAGCCTTCACTGACACGCCAAGGAGTTTAAATGTTTTCTTAAAAACAATAGAGTCACATTACAGTTTTTAACCAAAAGATTGACCTGGTTAATTAGCGTTTTAGTAACATCACCTAGAAATAATGTGCAGAAAAGATGAGTAGCGAATAAAACTTTAGGCAGACAGAATAATTAGGAAACTGCTGTAATAATCCATACAAGAGGTGCTGAGGGCATAAGCTGAGGAAGAAGCAGTAAATAGAGAATAGATTTTTTTAAAATTTATTTTTATTTATTTATTTTTGGCTGCTTTGGGTCTTAAAGCTGTTCCTAAAGGAGCTGATAGATGTTAAAGGTTTATCTGATTCGGAGGATAAGAGAAAAAGAAAACTCTAGATCATACTCGGTGGGCAGTTGGATATATATAGAGAGAGATCAGGAGCTCAGAAAAGTAGTAGGGGCTACAAGTGGGTAAAAACAGAAGGTCTGAAATGCAGCAAGAAAGAGTCCAAAGCCAGAACCTGCTCTTCTAACTTTATTAGGACAATATGAGAATATGGGATAGCAAAATGGAAACAGCTTTGGGGGAAAAAAAGTTGCAAGAGACTCATATGACAAATGAGTTTTAGTTAAATAATTATGATGAATGTTGGCACCATAGCTTGGATCGCCAGCATAATTTTTAGTATTTATTGACTATCTTATTCTTTTTGAATGTGTTATCGCTGAGATTCTGTTATATAATAGGGATCCCTTCAGACAGAATAAAAGTGTTCTCCCCGCAAAGATCCGTTTTGGAATGATTAATATGTATAATTAGAGCTACTGGTAAAGGTCCCAGTCATCGTCTATGAGTCAGCAGTAAGCTATATTTATGATAGAGTATATTCATATTCCTTGTACTTGGGCAAAGGTAAAATGCCCTACTCAAAGAGCATCTTGAAGTTGCCACAAGCACGTAAAAGAAAAGTTGAAGGGCTTCTTTCCATTGGCAAAGGTAGATCTCTAGAAATAAAGTTTTAAATCGTATTAAATCTTCCAGAAACTTTACATGGATCTTTTAGAGTAATGCCTCTAAATTTGGCCCATTTTTAAGTAAGACTGAAAATGTCCAAATGTCCAAGAGAAATGATTAATATTATTTCGTATATTCATTCTCTATATTATAATTGCACATTTTTCTGTCACTTGCAGTGGTCTGTAAGTAAATTCTAAATAGATATGTTTATGTAATGAAAGGTGTTTGAATTATAGTACATAAACATTTCCTCCCAAGTATAAAGTCATACTTAAGGCTGAGGATTTTCTAAATATGTCGGAATTACCGTAATTTCAAGTTGTCACACTCAAATAGGTAAAATGTTTTGTAGTTTCTGAGGATAATTTTTGAAGCACTATTTAAGATTAAAGACGTTTTAAGCTATCAAGGCAAAATTCTCTACCACATCAGTAATTTACACCTTATTAAGTTTCACTATTTTGGACTAAATGTATTAGAAATGTGTGCTAATTCAGACAATATTTATAAATAAATTGATACATAATGAATGAAACTGAAAGGCAACTGATTTACTCTTTAATTGTCAAGGTTGTATTCACCAAGAAGACAGAACTGGTTTAAAAGCAGTAAAATTAATAGTCTCTTTTTTTAAAGAAAATCAAAGGATTAAGTAATAACAGAACATTCCGAGTGCTTTCAGCTTTTGTTCTCAGAAAATAATTTTAAGAACAGCTCTATTTTTCATATATTATATAAAATCAGTGTGGCTTATAATATTTTGTGTTTTTATTTCGTGCTACCCATTTATATCTTAGTGTAATATAAATGCAACAAGCAAAAATATTTTCAAAAAGCATTTTAAAATTTAGTAATTTAATTAAGCAAAATCAGTTCCCTCCTTCCTACTCTTTTCATAATTAATTAAATCTTACTGTATTATGTAGTCTTTGACCAATTGCTTTTGTTTGTCTGGGGCAGTGGGGATGCTACTGTGTGCCTCCCAGGTCTCCCCCAGAACTAACATACTCATTACCCCAGTTTCTGGGAGCGATGGCTGCTGAGGCTGGCAGCTAGGTCCCTATCTGGCAATTGCCTTTGGCTGAAAAAAAGCTGCCTTACTCAAGGTTACACCCCTTTTCTTAGGGACGTTCCAAAGACGGGTCACAGAGGGGCACCAAGGATTATTTCCCTTGCCTAAATCTGGGACTTCTCTGAATGACCATTGTAGTTCCAAAGCTCTCTGTGGGATCAACTGATAACTCTATTGCAGCTTCATCACAGTTTCAGTCCTGCTTTCCTTATCCTCCTGGGGTAATCCTTCCAAGAATATTCCCTGATAAATCACCTGGATGAAAATCTCAGCATCTCAGAGTCCATCTCCTGGGGAAACCAACGATTAGGGTCAGTAATAGTATGAGGAAGTGGGTCCTAAAGTGGGATTTTGGAACAGGATTCCATCACTGGCGGTAGGTAGATGCTATGGCCTGAATTATGTCTCCTCCTTCCCACCAAAAAAAAAAAAAATTATGTTTTGTAGCTATAACTCTAATGTGACTTTATTTGGAGGTAGGGCTTTTTTAGGAGATAATTAAGGTTAATAAAGTCATAAGAATGGGGTTCTAATCCAATAGCGCTGGTGGACCTATCAGGAAAGGAAGAGAGAGATAGCTCTCTGTCTTTACCATGCAAGAACACAAGAAAGCAGTCATCTGCAAGCCAGGAAGAAAACTCTCTCAGAAGAACCTTACCATGTCATATCTCTGATCTCAAATTTCCAGCCTCCAAAACTGTAAGAAAAGAAATTTCTTTATTGTTGTTTAAGCCACTAAGTCAATGGTGTTTTGCTATGGCAGCCCAAGTGGAGTAAGACAGTGGGTTATTCATAACCTCAGTAGGTAATAGCTGAACAGTTGTTAAAACTTTTACCAAGGTGGATACAGATGGGATACTGGTAAAAGGAAATGCATTGGTCAGTGTAATATTTCAAGTATTTGAATAGTTTTGGGGAAATAGTAATCATAAGGAGTATGGAATCAGATGTTTTTTTCCTAGGGCCATTGATACATTGGAGAAAACAGTACAATTTAAGGGTAATCATCAATTTCAGGTAAGGTATGAAAGTTAGAGCCCTCATTGACAAGTATAGTATATGAAGAGATATTATACTTCTTTTAGAAGGAAAAAAAGGGGAGAATCAGGAATGGACATTTATTAAGAGGACATAAGAGATCCAGAGGCAGTTGAATTCTCAACACCAGCAAGTCTGTTATTCCAAGGTAAGGTCTCTGATTAGCAGAGGAGCATCCTGAGATTTGAGAGGGGAATTCAGATCAGTGAATCTAAAAATCTTGAATTCCTAGATTTCCCTGAACCCTCTGTAAGAGGGGTCCATTCTTCCTATAATGGCTACCTTTCTCCTTTTGTTTGAAGATGATGCAGAGGTCTCCATCTCATAAGACCATATAAACTCCTCTCAGAACCTAGCTTCACTTTCCCACTAGTCACAAAAACAAAAAGTGTTTCTGTGTCACAACCTAACCCAAGCACAGAAGTGCTGACCCTGATAAAGGAAACAAGACCACACCACAAAAAAACTGCCAGGTCAAGTCAAAATGTAGCCGAGATAGTAATGGGATCCTCAGGGTGCCGGGATCAAGAGTCGGGGACATTAAGTTGGCTAATGGAGAGTTTGTCAACATGAGAGCAATTTTCAGTGATCCAGTTTTTAATGTCCTGCCAAAGACGCTGCTGTTGACTTAGAGAAAGGAAGGTTCACACTAAATGAAGTAGGGATACCAGAACTCCCACAGCAGGCAGCAGACAGTGGCGTCAAGAGGCTGACAGAAGTGGCCATGCTAAGTCAAGTACTGCAAAAGACCAGCAAATATTCCACCTGACTCTGTTCCATGGGACATCCTGGGGTGTGCACCACTTAACGAAAGATGAGGAACATGCTGGTGGGGAGGCACTCACATCATCTGAAACTCTGAAGAAAAGCGTTGGTCATTGGAGATGCTGCTCCAGAACTGGGCTTCTGGATGGCAATGTGGATGATAGAATCCCCAAAGGATAGATGGCCAGGTGGCTTTGCAGAATAGGTGCAGATATAATGACAACATGGTCAGTGTGGCAGTGTAGGGTGCCTGGGCTGCATAAAACGGTGAAGATGTTGCATAGAACCCAGGGGCAAGATAGGTGGGCAGTCGCCAAGGATATCGCTCAATCTATGCAAACAACATATCAGAAGGTAGTGGACAACCATCCCCATAGAGTAACGATCCCCCCTGCCCAGTTGCCTAAATTGAGCTGGTTTTCAAACTCAGAACCCACATATTGAAAAAGATGCCAGGTTCCCAGGAAGAAAGATGCTACACCTCCACAACAGGTGTGTGAAGTAAAGCTTCCCCAGTTTTCCCCCCCAAAAAATTGAAGCTGTATGCTTGGATAATCATACACTGGGAAAAATGGAATACCCAGACCATTTCAAGTATTGTGGACACAAGGGCTAAGGTGAAAATGCCATTCCACTCCAGCTAATGTAGGAAGTAAAAAATATTTCATCCTGGTGGACTTGTAGAGATTAGTGTTTTTCATAAGCACCAAAAATGTGCAAAACTGGTGTCCCTGGTATAGCCCCAATTCATCAGCCTTGTCACTGAAAAATTCATATGTATCCTGGAGGATGACACTGGTAGCCCCAATGTCTGGGCCTTTGTCAGATGTGGTGTCTTTGCAAACACAGAATAATGCAGCCTTAGGATGTGGTCTGCAGCAGCTGAGCTGATGAATGCATACGTTTTCAACACTATCAGGAAAGAGGATGAGGGACAGTTTGCCTTCACATGGAATAGACAAAAGTATGCAAATGCTGTCTTGCCCCAGGGCTGTGTTAATCCCCCCATATTCTATCATAATTAGTCCAAAGGGACATGGACTGTCTGGACATTCTGCAGAGCATCACACTGGCCCACTATATCAAAGGCATGATATTAATTGAACCAGAGGAGGAAAAAGCAGCAAATGTATGAGATGTTTTTGTCCCAGGGGCTGAGAGACAGAATTTTTGAAGGGGCCAGCTATATAAGTAAAATTTTAAACATCAATAGGGCATGTAGGAGTGTCTCCCTGAAAATAAAAGGGGAATTACAGCCTCTTGCACCTCTGACCACTAAGAAGAAAACATAATGCCTGGTAGACTTCTTTGTATTCAGGAAGCAGTGTGTTCTACTTTGGGAAAACTTTTCTAACCCATTTAGCAAATCACATGGAAGGCTGCCAGCTTTGAGTGGGACCTAACAGGAAAGCTCTGTGGCAGGTCCAGGTTGCAATGCAGATGACCCTCTTGCTTGAGCCACAGGAGATTGGCAGATTCTGTGGTACTACGTAGAGTATATGGTATAATAATAGAGATATCGTGGTGGAAAAGATGCTTTATGAAGTTAATGGCAAGCCTCAGTAGGAGAACCACAGTGCAAACCCATATGTTTCTGGAACAAAGATGTACCATCTGCACCAGAAAAGTATAGGCTATTCAAAAAATAGCTCTTGGCATGCCCCGACCCCGGTAACAAGATGATAGGCCATGAAGTGACTTAGTAAACAGAACTTCCCATCATTGTTTGGGTTCTGGCAGATGCACCGAGTCATAAGTTGAAACAAACACAGCAGCAATGTCCTGTAAGGTTGGGATCGGATCTGGGTCATCAGGTATCCCAGTGCTTGTACAGTTGACTCACGAATAGAGTAGCTATGGTGGCAGGGCTGGAAGCTATACGTGGCCTCAGCATTACAGGCTTCTGCTCACCAAAGCTGGTTTAGTCACTGCTGATGCTGAGTATCCATCGTACCAGTGGCCCCCAGTGTGGCAACACCCGTGAGGAGATCAACTAGCCACTTCATGGCAAGTTGATTCCATCATATTCTTTCCACCTTAGAAGGAGCAGCTATTTACCTTGACTGGAATCAATGCATTGTAAGTGTGGGTATGGTTTTCCTGTTCCCAGGGCACTAGATCCATCAACACAGAATCACGAATGATATCACATTGGACCAAGGGACTTACTTTACAGCAGAGGAGGAACCACTGTGACCATGGATCTACTAATCCTAAAACTTCACTACCCAGAAGCTTCTGGCCTGATGGACCAGAGGAATAGCCTTTTCAAAGACCTGCTGAGGTACCAGCTTGGAGAGGATACAGCAAGGAGAGCACTCCATCCTCCAAGATACAATATACATTCTAAATCAATGACCATTCTTTGGCATTATGACCCCAGTAGGTAGAATACCCAGGCCCAAGAAACAAAAGTGATATTAAGATTGACCCTAATTTAGTCCCATTGATTCACTTGGAGAATTTATGCTTTCTGTCTTTACAGCTCTGGGCATTGTGTGTCTAGAGGTCCTGAACCCCAGGGAGGGAATATTTCCACCGGAGGCCACAGCAAGAGTATCATTAAATTTTGAGTTAGGACAGCCACCATTTTCCTTTGTGCTCCTTGGATGTGGGCTGTCCCCTAGGTGGGGTGTGTTCTGAGGTGAGGTAGCCCTCTTCCACTGAGGGCGCTGCTGAGGGAGGGACTCAACTCTGAGACTTTAGCAGCCGCAACTCTTGGCATCTGTGTGAATGAGTGGCTCCATCCTGAAGAGGGATTGGGTGACAACCACAGTCACCACTACAGTCCGTTACGTGCACAGCTTGGATGCTTATCACTTGTGTGGAAATTTCATCCCAACTGGGAATGACTCCCTCAGAATTCTGGTTGGTTTCTTTTCCTGAGGATAATTACAGACAATTAGTAAACAAATTACACTTCTCACATTGTAGCTGGTCCTAAGCTATGACCGATACTCATCATCTCATTCTTTGTTGCAACCATACTATGGTTCAGCAACTTCTCTGCCATGTCCTGCTCCTTCACCTACTTACAGGTGGCGTTTCTGAGAGCAAGCTCTAGTGTGCACGCGCATCTCGATCCAACGAGCGTCTACTTCCCAGGAGTCTGAGCTTCAACACCTCTGTTTCCCCTTGCCTCAGAAGGACATTGAAGACCCTGTGATAAATACACCAATTAGAGATAAATTTACAAAACGTACATTGACCTGAATAAATGTACTCTGATTTCCTCATTTCTTTCATTCCCTTTCAACTTTTAAGCCAGATCTCTTTGTCTAAAACTTACTTGGAAAACTGGCAAAGAGAATTCTGCCTGTAAATTTTAATATTGAACAGAATACATGTGCAAAAAAAGCAGTTGCTGAATGTGTTAGTTTCCTACAGCTGCTATCACATAGCACCACAAATTGAAGGGCTTTAAACAACAGAGAATTTTTGTCTCACCTTCTGGAGGCTAGCAGTCCGAAATCAAGGTGTTGGCAGGGTTGGTTCCTGCTGAGGGCTGAGAGGGAGAATCTGTTCCAGGCCTCTCTCCTAGCTTCCGGTGTTTCTCTGGCCACCTGTAGCATCCCTCGGCTTCTAGTGCATCACTGCAATCTCTTGTCTTTGTCTTCGCATTGTGTTCTCCCTGTGTGAGTGTCTCTACTTCCAAATACTGCTTTTTAGTAGGTACACCCATCTTGTTGGTTTAGGTTCCCCATTCTACTCCAGTATAACCTCATCTTAATTTAAGTAATTACATCTTCAACAGCCCTGTTTCCACATAAGGTCTCATTCTGAGGTAGTGGGGGTTAGGACATCAACATACAAATTTGAGGTGGATGTAATTCAAATTGTATCTGAACTTTGCGGGGAGGGTTGTATTTCTTAGGGAGGTTAAGTGAAAGGTAATACAAAGTCTAGAAGCAGTAGGCTTGCTGGGATTCTTTTTTAATGGGAAACTTAAGTCACTATCCTCAAGAACAATGACTTTTTTTCCACTTGCTGGTTGGGGCATTTCCCCCAGTAGTTGCATGAGATGAAGCAGCAGAAGACACTGGACTCTCTTTGTGCCCTGACATGTACTTATCCTTTTGCTCCATCTGAAAACTTTAGGGCATCAAAAGAAAGGAAAGGAATAAAGTGTCCTCTCTGCATGAGTCCGTGGTAACTGGTTACAGCTCATCTCCTGGAGAAACAGAATTTAATCTAGCAATTAGAATTATGGGCACAAATTCTGGAAGATGAAAACCCTCGTCATCCTATTTGGTTCACTGACTCTGAAAGGCCCGCATGCCATGTCCCATTGCCAAATTGCACATCTGCATTTTGGCTGGTACGTGCCTTTGGTGTTGGCATTGGCCCTATGACCACAGAACTTTCTATTGCAGCTATTTTAGTGTCTTGGCTCCTTTTTATTCCCCAAGGTCTTCTGGTGGAGCAAAAGGACACCCACAGTGGGAGCCAAGAGAGTCATCTTAATGAATGGCATATTATAGACCTTGTGATTGTGATTTGCATCTTTTCATAGCATGGCTGGCTAAATCCCTGTTACTGAAAGATCAAGTTAAATAAGGCATAAAAGTGATGTGGAATCTTTTCTTTCAGGAAACCTTTCACAGAAGCACTCTTGGCCTAACCAATGCCCCCTTTTGTATGAGCTCTTAAAGGAATGCGAAATGTCGTATATACCATGTCCCCGATTCTCGAAGCGAGTGAGTCAGTGACTTCGGCAGTAAAGGAGCTGTCCCATGCCCTTACCTGTACCATCTCGTGTGTTAGGTCCGCGTGCACAGGACCCTGCCTATAAGACCCAGGTCAGGGTTTCCAGTTGTGGGCTCCCCTCTGACAACCATCTCATTAAAAGCAAGATTCGGGAACCTGGTGGAACTCGTCTGCCACCGCAAAAAACATATTTCAGTCCCAAAGTGTCAGAGTGATGGGAGCGGTGGGAGGGTGGGAGTGGGACATGAACCAAACACTAAAGCAAATAAAAACATCTTTTAAAATGTCGCCTGCTTGCTGCCAAATGTGGGCTCAGAGAGAGTGCCACCGGGAGCGAGTTCCACATGGCAAGGCCTTCCGTGGAGAAGCCCGGCTGGCAGGCCAGGAGGATTCAGTAATTAACACTGTCAAAGACTCGTGAGGCCCCGTTTCAGCAGCTCGATTCGGAAGCGTTTGCCCATGTACAGTCACCCTTCAGCGGCACAGCTGCGGCGTGGAGTCCGTCTGCGGCTGGTGCACGTGTGGCCTCAGACTCTTTGTCATGCAGTGTAGGAAAACCTGGGGGTTTCTTGGGGGGGGCTTTAACCTTGTGGGAATTAAGACTAAGAGTCTCTGATTTTTTTTTTTTTTTTTTTTTTCCGGTACGCGGGCCTCTCACTGTTGTGGCCTCTCCCATTGCGGAGCACAGGCTCCGGACGCGCAGGCTCAGCGGCCATGGCTCACGGGCCCAGCCGCTCCGCGGCCTGTGGGATCTTCCCGGACCGGGGCACGAACCCGTGTCCCCTGCATCGGCAGGCGGACTCTCAACCACTGCGCCACCAGGGAAGCCCTGATTTTTTTTTTTTTTAATCCATTAAATGAGGAACTCTAAGAATGTTGAGTAACCACTTCCTAGAAATTAGAGCATCCAGACGGCTAGATAACAAGATGAGAACTAGAGACCCAGGGATGGTCACCTGGGGCCTGGACATTTGGGATTCGCTACTGGGGGCTGGAAAGGGGGCTGTGGAGACATTGGGCAGGATGGGTGGAATTACAAGCTGTTAAGTAAAGGCTCTGAAACAGGGTGAGGTAAGGAAGAAAGATAGCCATCTCTCGAGAGGAAGAGAACATTAGTGGGTAGGTAGCTGTGCTGTAGTGGAAGAAACAGACTGTGTGTGGGGTTGGTACATTCAATTCACAAAACTGCCCCTCTCTCTAGTGTTGCCGCCACTGGGCAAGTTACTTAACCTTTCTAAACTCCTTTCTTTACGTGAAATGAGGATTATGACATTTCATATGAAATGTCTTTATTATGAATATATGTGTAGACATGTATTATTGAGTAAATAAGCTATGAATATATTAATGTATATATATGTATATGCATTCATCTGTATGTCTGTCATTTGTTGGTCAATTACTAAGCAATCAACAAACATTTAATGACTACTTTCTCTGAGTGGGCAAGCCTTCAGCTATGGTATTAGACGTGCCAAGTAAGGTCTCTGATCTCTTGGAGCTTATATTGTAGTGAGTGAAGAAAGGCAACAGAGGACAGGACACATAAATGAATAAGACATTTTCAGGTTGTGAGAAGGCCTATGATAAAAATTTAAAAGGGTGGTATGGTGATGAGCTGAGAAGGCTACTTCAGGTAGAATGGTTCCAGGATATTTACATACTGTTTCTCATTCATTTTTTCGGACACTTCTTCTCTGGGAGGCACTACTGTCCCATTTAGCCACAGAGAAACTGAAGTCCCGTAGGTTAGCTCTGATGGGACAGGCTTCCACATGTGGGTCTTCAGTCAGAACTGGTGAGCTACACTGAGCAATCATGCTTCTCAGTCAGGGCATGTCTGAGATCAGTGGATGTTTCTAGCCCACATTGATATATATTCCCTCCACTTTTCTTCTTTAGGCGAAATATTGTTTGCTAGAGCCCGCATGTATAACCATCTGTGAATCGCGTCACGCAGTAGTGAACTCTACTCGCTTACACTTTTGGCATTTACGTTATCTGCCATTGCTGAGATCTGGGGAGGACACAGATGTTATAGACATCTGCCCTCAGCTCCATCTGTAGACATTTCTAGCATTTTAGGTGGGATGTCTATTCCACAAGAAACCAAGACTCATATAAAAAAGTTACGACTGTTGAGTGGAGCTATTTCAAAGAGACATCTTGGATTTGGGAGAGAAGATGGCATATTCAGATTTGTTTTCATGTTTCTTGTTAATGCCTTTAATTACTTGTCTTTGTGTACATGGTTTAAATAAAGGGTAGAAATTAAACTTGCATCGTGGAAAAATATTGAATGGGGAAGAAGGAAATTAAGTCCTAGAAATCTTTGTCAAAACATTCTTGTTTAGAGCTAGATTTGGAGGAGTATCTTGATGTCTTCTTATATGACGCCCAGATTTAAAATTATGTGAAACGTATGTCTTCCCTGGGCCCTCTGGAATGACACAGCTAATAACGGGTTAATATGGTGCTAGAGAGAAACCTAAGATCCTAGGTGAAGAGCCAGGATTCATGCTGGCTCCGCACAGCAGTTCTTTCAAGTTGACCATCCTGCCTGTTGCATGAAGAATCATGTCCATTTGCCAAGCACAGTGTCAGGCTCAGGCTCATCCACAATGAATGCTTGATGTTGAGCCTGGCCAAGAAAATGAATGAAGGAAAGGATAATGGAACAAATTCCCCTCCAACACAGGTTCTGTCTCCCTCTCTCATGCTTTCACCTTTTCTTAGTACTTTCCAATGAAATGCCTCTGCTCTAGGCATTTTCATTCTTTTTCCTCCCCTGCAATATTCTTGCTAACTTTAAACGTCTGCTCTTTCCTCATGTTATTTTCCCTAGCTGGAACTCCAAGCTCACTCCCCCGTGCCATGATTGTTAATTTCTGTAAGGCCTCCCCAAAGCCCCACCTCTCAGAAGGCTTCCAGTCTTAGTAAATAGTCTTGTCTAATACTTAAGCAAGGTTAGCCTGGCACCACTAAGTCCCACGCATTGTATTTCCTCCATATATTGTTTCATTTCACCTTCCACACACCCTGTGATGCACGGTATGGTTCCCATTTTACACTGGAGGAACCTGAAGGGCAGAGCATCTAATGGCTTCTCCAAGGGTACCCTGCTGCTAAGTGGTGAGTGACGGATAAACCTGCATCCCCTGACACAGGCTTGCTAGCCAGCAGCCTGATGTTGGCTCATCATTGACTCCATTCACCTTTCTTTCCTTAGTGGTAAATAGTCAAAAGGGTGACAGCAAGTTGAAAGACAAAAATTATGAAAGGTCCTTCTGAATCAGCCCCTGCTGAACCAAGTTGTGGAATACTAGGGAGTGGTAACTAAAGTTTGTGAAGTAGTGTCTTGGTAAAACTTTAATAGTGAGCTTTGTCACTTACACACTACTGTTCTAAGATCTGCTCTGTCGAGCAGTTAATTAATTCTCTTGGAGCAATTACCCAGCCACCAGAAATGGTCTGCTGTGGGCCTCTAGGCATAGTCTGTGCTAAATAAGTAGCAGGAGAAGCTTGAAGTGGCAGGCCTGTAACCACTTCTTCCCGAGGTCAGCACTTCATGCCCTTGCGCGTTCTGGGTCCAACAGTGCGGCATCCCACACAGGTGGGTGTTCTGTAAGTGCTTTTTAATGATGGTAGTGGTGATGATGCATGAAGGTCTGTTTATACTTGCAGAGAGGGTCGTGTATTTTAACAAGAAGGACTTTTGATTGGCATTTCAAAGAGGCTGGTGTTGTTGGAAAATGTCAGCACCCTGCACAGGAGGGCACTTGATAAGTGTTAAGGGATTGGGTCTGCTAAGGGGATTAGGATAATTGTTTTGGAGTGAATGGGCTGGCTCAGTGGAGGTGACCTGAAGTCATTTTAATGGGCCTAGTGGAGCCCATGGTGACAACTCATGCCAGTGGATTAAGATGCTCTGAAGGAAATTCCCAGTCATTGCTGAGCACTGGTTCCATTGGGATACTGGCTGCCCTGTTGTATTGCTATGCCTGGTAGGCTGACTCAATTTCTGGGCTCGAACAAAGAAATTCTGATCAAAGGAACTGCCACCCCACCATGTGGCACAGGGCCCCTTCGCCTCTGAAGATGAAAGGTGCCTATTTTCGTGGCATTTGTCATTTTGGGAGAGCCTTTTAATTCGCGCCAGTTCAAGATCAATCAGGGATGAAGTCAAACACTGTCAGAATAGAAAGTCCTGTGGATGAAAGTCAAGGAGGAAAACCTCTTTCTCCTGAGTAAGCACCAGGCTGGGTGGCTGACAGTTCATATTGCATCAGGTTTGCCAGCTTGAGGAATAAAAGATAAGCTCTGGAATGAATACAGATGTAGACTCAAAGATGGAAAAGCATAGTAGTTTATATTATATACTAGTGGTTCATGTCTGTGTACAACATTTTCTCACATGATCGAAATGCATGATGAGTGAAACCCTTAAATTTCACACGTTGGTTAGCCTAGCCCCAAATGACTAAATCAGGTGATTCCATTGGCTGAAGTTTGTGATGTACCATTGCCCTTCACGTTTAGATCCTTTTTTTTAGCCAATTTGCATTTCTTTGTGTATGAGACCGTCCACTGACCGCAAACATCACTGCCATCCTAAAAGAACACAAAGAGGGTATTCTAGAAACAAAAACTAGTTTTTGCCACAAGTTTCTTGTGTCATGAATATTAAAGATAATTAATTCCTGAATGATAGTTTCAGCCTTCACAGAGTTGTCAGGTAGCCCGGGAACTTTAAGAAATGATGGTTTCAGTGGTAACAGTTTATGTGAATCAGATGCTCTTCAAGGAAGTAGCCAGACTGGAAAAAAACAGAGGTTCAGGGAGACCTAGCAGCCTGGGCGCCAGTGGCCAAGGCATGTACAAGTCTTGCAGCAATGTGAGATTTGCACCTGCAGCAAACAAACTTTGGGTTTCTCCAGAATGCAAATTGAGGAACTGTATACACGAATGGCTCTCAGCCTAGAAATTCCATGCCTTCCCACATTGGTTTTTTAAACAGAATCTTAACACCCGCATTACATATCTGGCCTGGGCTGCCTATAATCATTTTAGTTCCTTTGGTGAGTGGACAGTAACTGTTGCAGAGGTTGGAATCTTTCCTGTTTGACTTTAATGTTGAAGGGTGCTTTATTTAAAGAAGGGTCCAAGATAGCTCTTCTTTAAATTAAAAAAAAATCTGCAGTAAAATTGATCGTTTCTCTTTGCAGCAGTGGCTTGCGGTGGACACGTTTATCGCTGAAACTTCTCACTCTGGATTCTCAAAGGGCCAAGGAGAGTCATGGAGATTTTGATGAAATAGGCCACAACCTTGAAATATTCCTTCTCTAGAACAGTGTCAGAATCACTGTGGGTGGTTGTTAAAAATCAGGATTCCTGGAATTCAATGCAGGTCTCCTGAATCAAAACCCCTAATGCTGGTTCAGGCATCTTCTCGTACACACAAGTTTCGTAAGCACTTTTGTAGACCTCTGCCAGATGCCACCAGATTTTTTTCAGGGACGCATGCTATATCTATTCCAGAGTCTTGAGTGAATATTTCCCGTGCTTTTACAGAAATTCACCTAATTTTTGGCTGCCTAATTGTTGTCTGACTCTAAAGAGGTGGATGACTGTCTAAATGATTTACCTGAAACAGAAATATGGGTTTTGATCCCCTTTTCTGATCCTCGCTGCCTCTTCCCCACCCTCCTCTCCTTTCTTCTCTTAAAACTTTCCTGGCCTCAGTTACAAACATATGTGACATCCTGAGGAAGATAGAGGGGAATATGCCAGACAACAATGAAATGTCAAGGTGAGCCAATCTCATTTTGGGTATTCATGTCAAAAGTCTGAGAGGGAGAAGTTAGTTCACAGGTGGGTCCTCCAGGGGGAAGATGGCACACAGCAAGGCTCTTGGGGAGAGCACAGGAGAGAAGGAAGGCTGAATGCTCAAGAATGAAACAAAGTCATAACTCGTGAGGGAGGGTAAATGGTGGAGAATGGAAGATATCTAAGTATGCAAATTCTACCCAAAATACAACCCGATGTAACTATGCCGGAGGATGTTGTATGAGGAAGACAAGAGTTTAAAGAAATGTTTTAACTTCGGATCGAGCCAAAAAAAGGATTATTCACTTGCTTGTATCCAGAAACATGGCATCACATAAAGTTTTAGCCAATACACTCTCATTTTGACTACCTCCAAATCCTAAAGGTAAAATCCTAAAAGTAACAGGAAACACATCTGGGTAATTGTCTCATTCTCACAAAGATCTTTAACAGGGCACATGTCAAAACGAAGTTCACTTTTCATAGTTCAGGTAAACACGAGTATGTGTAACTACGAGGAATCAAGTGTTTTACTCTGAACTTGCCTTCAGTCGTGACCAGGCATAATATCACTTGGGAGCACCATAAAGCCCCTTCCTGTCCTCTCTTATTCCCCTCCCAGCCTCTATTGCTTCTGTTAATTTTATCAGAAGAACTGTTCCCTTAGATTAGACATTTTGCTTAAAAGCCCCACATCACAGAGCATGAAGAAACATTTCACAGCAAGCTACTTAATGAAAGTGGGTAGCTTTCAACCAGAAAATGCTATGGTCAGGAGACTTTGGATTAGAGAGACAGGGATGGAGAGATGTGAGTTATGAGCGATTGGTTGGGGAAGGCAGACCTGACATGAATGTCGCGCAGTAGGGGCAGGGGGCCAGCATCAGGCAATACAGGAAACTTAAAGGCAGCACTGAGGGGAGGGACAAAATACCAAAGACAACATTTTCTTGCTTCATGATCATCCCCTGGGCTAGACCTGATGATGGGTTTAGTGCAGAAGCTGAGGCAGGGAGAAGTAGGGTATGTTTTAGTATAAGGCACTGACATAACCTGTAACAGGAGTCACAACATGTGTCACCTGGCCGTATAGCCTTTAGCCAACTATTATGTTCTCTGCATTAAACCAACACTGTTGGATGATTTTAGAGAAAGGATAAACCAATTCCTTTGATTTGTCTAACACTAAAGGAAAAGATAATTGACCTCATTCTCCTAACCTTGAAGGAGAGAACAAAATTCATGCACTTTTTTCCTCTGGCAGGATTAGTTCTAATGATTCATGTCCACGACATGTGAATTTCCTGGAGAAAAGTATCATGAAAGTTGAAGTTACAAGTTTTTAAACCCTGATCATAAAAATTTTTCCTAAGTGAGAAAGAGGGTGTATGATGGTTTCTTGCCTTTTTCTTCTCACTTATCCTGTTCCTTGAGTTTTTGATTCTTGGCTGTGCACCAACGACATTAGGGATGTGGGACCAAAGTGATTGTAAAATATTTAGCTCTACTGAGGGGCAGATTTGGCTCCAGAGATCCTGCCAGTTGGGTGGGTACCTGCCTTCTCCCCCATTGATCCATCCCGAAGGGTTTCACCTATGCATGGAAACATGTTCAAGGATTGATTCTAAAGTAATGGGACCAATGTTCACAAGCTCATGTGAAAATCAGCCTCATTATTATAGAACTGGGCTTGAGTTTTGTCAGTGCAGTTGGGTGTGAGAATAGGGAGTCACGGGGCCTTTGGCAAACAGGAGAGAGCCCGTCATGTCCACGTGGATTAGAATAGGTATTAAAACCCAAAAACCTTGTGCAGGGCAACAAATCCAAAAAAAGACAGTAACAACAATAAAACCCCAAACATAAAACTACCGATCGGATTCAGTTTCTTGGGCTCCAGTTGATGACCCTTGCTTTAAAATTACGTTTCATATTTATACATGCCGTTCTGAACTCAAACTGCAAGCCAGTTTGGGATTATGGCATATTAACTTTCTTGCTATATTCTATAATTAAACTAGTAATTGAAAGGCAAATAATTAAGCACTATACATGTCTCTGACTTTTAAAATAGAGTTTAGATAAAACCCAAATATTGGAATTTATCTAAGTATATATGCTATTTTGTTGATTTGATTTATATGTGGTTAAAATGTTTCTCAGCATAATATTCTGAGATGACGTTAGCAAAGGGAAAGGACTTTCAGAAATATCCTGAGCAGAAAAGGACTGAAAAGCTTTTGGAAGGCAGAGTCTGTGTAATGTTGTCGCTGTTACTGTTATTATTTCCTAATGTAGCAACATACCCAGAATGTAGTAAGGGTTCAGTTCACGGTTGTTGAATGTTAAAAAAAAAAAATCAAAGTTACTCTATTGTACTCTACCTTCCTCAGCATCGTTTATTTCAAATGAAGTCCTGGGTAGAAATATCAGTGTAAGCAATAACCAATCTGCTAGGATAACAGTTTGACAAAAATCTGTCTTAAATTAGGAGATAAACGAAGAAAAACTGTATTCCCGAAGTCCCAGAGATAGAAAATGTCTTGGTGATTTTGTAATTTGTTCACGTCTCGCTGAAATAAATGCATCTTGGAACTGAAACATCTACTAGGAGGACGGATGTGCAGTACATCTGAACCAGTTAAACCTTAATCGTGTAAATGAAACCTTTAAATTGTGTGAACCACTAGCAGCCTTGCAAATCTTTACATGTGCAAAGAACTGAATGAAGACATATGGTCACCATCAACTTGGTGATTTAATTCTGAGATGACACACGTATTAATCTAACTGAAAAGGGATGCTACTATATAGCTGGTTGTAATTAGCCAACCACAAATTTCTATAACCACTTCAGTCTCAATCAAAAGCCAAAATGGCATTTCATGATTACACACCATCCCACCCAGGTTTGCATTTCTTGATGAATTCCCAAGGTTAGGATATGAGCCATACTGTAAAACCAACCCTCAATTACACCTTTTTAGAGGGGAAGATTAGTGGCAGGTGGTGCCTGCTATAAAAGCCTCATTAAAACACCTTCTGGTGGAGTTTCACAAAAGGAAGCCACCAGATGGAGACCCATCTCCACATGGTAGTCTTACCTCAAATGAGAGTTTCACCTGACACTTTGGGGACAGACAATTTTTTTCTCACCTAACAAGCCACTGAGGTTGAAAAGACGATCTATTAGGATTAATCGTACTTGATTACTAATCCATTGTAATGCCATATGTTGAAAGCGTTGTTCACCGTGAAGCCTGGAGCCAGGTAGGGCCCCTCTGGTAATGTACACCCTCCCATTTTCCTGCAGCTAATCTAATTTCACCTCCTCCCAGACCTCAGATGCCAGAAACGATCCTTAACTCTTCCTGCACTGTCTCTGATACCTTTTTGAATGGTAGCAAATCTGACCTCAAAGGTAATGACGCCGAAACCTGCTGACTAATTGCAAAATGATTTTCCTGGTGTTGCTTGCCTGGTGGGATGAACGGATAAAAGGTGTTTGTTCCATTGTGCGCTCATTCAAAGACTCAGTCCCGGCTGCCTTATCAGCACAGCTCGGTGTTACTCATCTCCCCCTTTTCCTAAGTGTGTTTGCCGAGCCTGTGATTTGCTGGATTGGAACAATTGGCCAGCTGGGCAGAGAAAGTGAAGTTGATGTTTCATGGGGTAGATTCTGCCACCTTATGCAGTCCTTGAAATGGCAAGATTTTTTTTTTCCTGTGGTTGGCCTTTGGGATGGATCCAAACCACTAAGTGCCAAACAGTATAACTCCCATGTTATGTGTGTGTGTGCACGTGTGTGTGTGCATGTGTATAGCTCTCTTGCATGTTTTGTGTTAAGTTACTTATGAAGCACCACCCACTAAGTTGCTTTCTAAAAGAAAGATGGCCTTTCTTGCTCAAGGCCCCATGGCTGTAAGTTGCACGCATGAGGGTAATCACACACATACGGCCACATGAGCCCCACACATTTTGCTCTAGTCCTGGGGCCCTAATAGGAAGAGTGAAATGGAGTAACTTCCAAGTGTCTGTGATATTTTGCAGTCACTTGGTTCCAGCTCCAGACAGATTTCCAGAGGGGACAGACTAAATAATCCATCTGCAATGTGTACTAAAGAATATCATTGAGAAAAGAATAGTTTTCCGAAAGTAATGCCATATGCATTTGGCAAAAGGGGCCCGGCCTCCCGGGGCATCCTAAGTGCAGTGCTTCACACCTTCCTAATAAACTGCTCCCACAAATGCAATAGTCTTTAGAGAGTTACCATCATTGTAGGATCTGATCAGTATTTCAAAAATATAATCCTTTTATTGTATAATCACTAGGTGTGTGTTTGGGGATGGGGAATGCTCCTTAAAATACAGATTCTTAGACCTCAACACACAGACTTACAGAATCGGAACCTCTGAAGGTAAAAACTAAGCAGCATTTTTGAAAACAAGTTTTCCTGGGTGATTCTGAGGCACATTAAAATTTAAGGTCTAAGAAAAGACACAGGATCTCATTCCTACTCTGAAACAAGGTCCCACAGACCACTACTCTCTTGTTTCCTCGTATTGAAGGCAGTGTGACACCAGGTCAAGGGAGGTGATGGAACCGCAAGGTGTTCTCTGGAGGGGATGGGTGTTCTCCCACTTGCTCTCTGGATCACATTTGTGACTAGGCAAGGGAACTGTGAGTGTTTTTTGTTATCCAAATGGTATATCTAATATGTCCCATACTGTACATGTTTACGAAACACTTAAAAAATTTTAAATTTCTAATGATGCATATAAATCACTCTAGCTTTGTTCTCATAGTTTATGTTGTCACCGGACACCACAGATAAAAAGAGAGCCCCAGCATTCTGCAGCTGGAAGACTTTATCATTCATGAGAACTGCTAGATTTGACCCTGGGCCTAAATCTGCCCATCAAGGGCAGTGGGGATCCTCTCTATCTGTGTGCAGGGCAGAGTCAGCTGCAGGCTGGTGAGCGCTGCAGGGAAGACCAGGAAGCAATGGTTGGCCGGGGCAGCAGTCTCTCTGTGTTGGGGTCGCCATACACCGTGGGACACTGTGGGACCTGCAGGGGATGGAGGATTGTTCTCAGGTTTCTGGCTGTCCAGAACAGCCAGAGACACCACAGTGGACTCCTTCTCAAGTATGTGTGGGACAGGACCTAGGAGAGGGGTCTGAGGCCCTGTGTTGACGGAGGACAGCAATGGTCTGAACACTGGTTCTTGGATACCATTCCTCCCTGGAAGCTCATGAGTCCTGGAGATTTATGTTAATCTTAAAAATGTGAAACGAACTTTGACCTTGTTTCTTTCTGGTGTGTGTGTGTGTGTGTGTATTTTTGATGGCATATACTCTCTTCCTAGCTTTTTTCTCCCTTGTTAGCCTGCCATTAGGACAGAAAATGAACTCTGCCATGCTGGCCTGCAAGAAATGTGATGCCCAGTGACCCTCAGGAAGTAGTGGTTGTATGAAGGGGGTGCCCGGTATTGAGTTTGTGACATAACAAGTATAAATGATCCTGAGTTTCCTTTTCCTTTATTTTTCATTTGCATTGTTTCTTTGATTATAATATCAATGGCTACAGAATACTATACTGCCCACAAACATCAGAGCACAGTTCAAAGCTTTTAGCATAACATTGAGTATTCTGCTTTGATAAGAAAAGGGTTAAGGTAAATTCTTACAAGGCAGCATTGATGTTTGTCTTTATCTAATATTTGTGTAATACTGACTCTAAATTCTCCTTGCCTTGCCTAAATTCTCTAAATTCTCCTTGCCTTGCCGTATTTCCCTCAAACACTCTTCTTTCCCTTGGTTGTTAATTCTTTGTTTTGTTTCTATTCCCTCCCAGATTCTCCTGGTTATATCTGGGTGGTGCTGGGTATTCATCTGTTATAGCTGATGGTTTCTGTTTGTGTCTGAATCTTGGTCATAGCCATCCTCAGGAACTATTTATTTTTCCTCCTGACATTGTTCTCCTTGTTTTTTCAGTATTTTCCACTATTTCTTTAAAGTCAGGATTTCTGTGTTTTCCAAGAATACAAAGTACCGACGTTTGATTCCCTTGGAGCTGTTTGCTGTGCACATTCCTGTGGGTTATAGGGAAAAGTGAACTCGTGCATTTCTCGGCCCTCAGCTTTTTGTGCCCTAATATGTGGAAAGAACTCTTGGTTCAAGAGAGAAAAGAGATGGTCATGATATCTAAACAGCAAGCCCCATGTTCTTCCACACAGCTTAGTCGATGTGGTTATCAAAATACAATAAAATTCTTTTCTTCTGTAAAGCATTTACTCATAGGGCTTTTATCTTCTCTGGTTACCTCAGATTTCCCCCAAAGAAGAAATCTAAGCCCCAGTTAGGGCGAGTGAGGGGCGGGAGGAGTGGCGTTAGGGTGCCCCAAATCCCCAGTGGCTGCTCTCACTAAACAGACCACAAGATTCTCTCAACCAACTTAATTTCTTCCCGTTTAACTAATACAAAGCTGCGAGTGACCTTGGCAGGCCAGTGGGCGGGAGCTGGGAAACACGCCCCCAAATGAGCGAGGATGTATATCTGTTTACTACACAGCATGCTGGCCTCCAGCTAATGACATTAATCCCCCTACTGCACTTCATTAGGTGACAGACAGGGAGCCACACTTCGAGGGAATCAACTGCTTCTCCCAATCCATCCGCCAGCTGTGGGGAGAAGCCGCTCCAGGATCAGTGCTGCTCCCTTCATTTGCTTTTCTCCCTCTATTATCCCTGACATGTTCACTGAACTACAGACTGCATATGTTTAAAAATAATTAAAGGCGCTCCAAACAAATAGGCAATGTTTCCACGATCCCTGCAACGCACGTTCTGGGTGTTTTGACAGATTTTTCTGATCGTTGGATTCATCAAGCAGTCTGGCTCTTTGCTGTCACTCCTGACAGTCTGGCAGATAAACCCCTAGGGCAGGCTCGCTGGCCTGAGCTCCTTCCCCAGCTCTGACCTTGAGGCACAGAGAGCTTCAGGCTGAGCATCCAGAGACCATCGGGAGAGAGACGCACGTCTGCGCTTCCAGGTCATCATGGTTTCTATATGGAACCATGGAATGAAAGACTAAAGAAGGGCGAAATAAATGTGAGGTTTTATTTTGAATGGCTCTGCTGAATTATACTGAGAAAAGAGCCTCAAAGTTGATTACATGAGAAAGCAGGAAGGGTACCCTGAGGGGTAACGACCCTCCTCACCCCAGCCACCTATCAAATCTGGACTTTGCACAACCCTTCCTGCACATCCCCCATTTTTAACTTTTTGAAATTAAAATGCCTCTATTAAAAGATGAAGTGGAGAAAGAGAAGATACAGTTTAGAAAGTTATGTAAGATACAGCATGATACCTGAAATATGTATAAAGAAAGTTCATCGAAGAGAAGATAAAGAGTAGGGAGGTAAGAAGGAGACTTGGCAATATGAGGGCACAGGAAGCATGCTAAAAATAAGAGAAGCCTAATTATGTTTCTTAACTGAGATAAGGACCTTCCTCACACAGAGGATACATTGTGACATAATCAACGATGTCCTCAACAATATTCATCAGGAGAACAGATTGATAGGTAACTGGGGGTTTCTTAATCTCTCAACATACGCTTCTAGAATCTTGCAAAAGCATAACTCTTCTAGAGGAAATCTGTGGAGTAAGGCGCTTGTGGATGTATGTGTCCGAAACGTCAGTGAGGGGTAATCAATACAGTTTGGTCCCAGACACAGCTCTAATGGTCTGGCTTAATCTAGGAATAGCTTTGAGAGAAAACCCAGGAACAGATACTCTCTAAATCCTTTAGGCAGTACACTTAACAGTGATTTGAATCAATATCAGCAGCAATTAATGCGCAGTAACATGAATTTACCCATTGGCTGCTCTGACAGTCAGTGGTACCCAAGGTCATCCTAATATCATGTGACTCTTAAAGAACCAACAAGAACCTGCAGGAAAGTGCACGCTTCTCCTCAAGGAAGAATTTTATAATGTACTGCAGAGGAGGTGATCAAGTATTAAATTCTCTACCAGAATCTGGCTAACCACAGCCTGTGGGTCACATCCTGCTGCCTGCTTTTATGTGGCCTGTGAACTATGGTTTTGACACTTCTTTAAATGGTTGGAAAAAAAAGAACAATGTTTTGTAAGATGTAATGATGATTTGAAATGCGATTTCAGTATCTATAAATAAGGTTTTATTGGAACCCAGCCATGTCCACTCATTTACATGTGGTGCATGGCGGCTTTCCTTACTACAGTGGTGAAATTGCAACAGACCCTGCATGACCCACAAAGTCTAAAATATTTGTTACTTGGCTCTTTATAGGAAAAGTTTGCCAAACCCTGTCCTATACTATAAACAATAGAGTATGACCACAGTATCATTGATATTTTTTTTTTTTGTCCAAAATAAAACAGGATGACTAGATATATGTAACAAGGACAGAAATAAATTAAAAGACATTCTCAGCCTACCTGTACTGTCACCACCTTCTTAGGAGGAAACATGCTCTGTTTTGTGGGGAAATTACCAGGCTTGGGATTCCGTTGTGCTGATCAGGAAAAGCTATGGAATTATATGGAGCCAAGAGAGGCAAAATTGATTTACATCTTGTGGGCATGGAGTTAACGCTTCCGGAAGAAGGAAATGGGAAGGGAATGGAACTGGAAAGTTGGAGAGAGACAACGAGTGGGATAGAGCACTATGTTAGTTTCCTAGAGTTTCTAAAAAACTGGGTGTCTTAGCACAGCAGAATTTTATTGTCTAATTGGTCTGAAGACCAGAAGTCCCAAGTCAAGGTGTCCATAATGTGTGCTCCTTCTAAAGGCAAAAGGGAAGGCTCTGTTCCAGATCTCTCTCTTTGGTCTCTCCCTTTGTCTGTCTTCTCCCTGTGCCTCTTACATTGTCTTCCTTCTGTGTGTCTGTGTCCAAATTTCTCCTTTTGTATGGGCACCAGTCATATAGGATTACAGCTCACTTCATGACCTTATTTTAACTTGGTTACCTCTGGAAAGTCCCTGTTTCCAAATAAGGTCACATTCCTAGGTACTGAGGGTTAGAGTTCTGAAATATCTTTTCTGGGGGGTCGGAGGTTGGGAAGGGAGCCACCATTGAACTCATAAGAAGCAGAGACAATGAAAAAAAATCAAAGCAGGCTGGGGTTTTGGAAGAGAGAGCTGAGATTTTTCTAGGCACGACAAAGAGAACCTTAGTGAGACACCTGGTTGAAGATAGTTTGGGGTTGTGTTTCTCTGTGCCGTGCAAAGAATTGTCTCTTTGTATTTATATTGTTTTCCCCCATACACACTCCTTTTCTTTATTTCACCTTTCCTTTCCTTTCTTTTTCTTCTCCCTTTTATTTTTTAGGAGGGAATATATGATTTTGGTATAAAATTCAGGAAACTCCAAAAGTAACTTCCAGAAGATGTCTCTCTCCCACCGATATTCCTAAGCCACTTGCTTACCCTCCGTGGGCAACTCCTTGTTACTAGTTTCTTATGTTTCTTTCCAGAGAGATTCTATGCACATACAGGTATATAGTGCATATTTCCTTGTGTTGTAACACAATGAGTATCACTTAAACACACCGTTTTATCTTGCGTTTTTCCCTTAAACCTGTCTGGACTCATTCCATATCTGTTCATATGGAGCTGCCTTATTCATTTAAATAATTGCACTGTAGGAATACTACTCAGTCATAAAAAAGATGAAATCTTGCTATTTGTGATAGCATAGATGGATCTTGAGAGAATTAAGCTAAGTTAAATCAGTCAGACAAAAGCACATACCATGTGATTTCACTCATATGTGGACTATAAAAAACTAATAACCAAAAACAAAATAAATGATCAAAACCAAAACGACCAAAACACATAACCTGTAGGCTATTTCCATTCTTTTCCTATTAAAAACAATGCTACAATGACTATTTACTGTATATTTAATTACTAATTACTCATGATTACTCATGAAATTCTATGTATGTACAGCATAACTCCTGTATCCAAAAGCATATGGATTTTAAGTTTTGATAAGTGTTGCAAATGTTTTCCGTAAAGTTTGCACTAAATTACATCGCCACCTGCAACACATAATAGTGTCTGATTCCCCACACCTCCTTCAACACAGTATGTTATCAAACATTTTAATTTTCACCAATCCAAGAGATGAAAAAATATCTTCTTATAGCTTTAATTTGCATTTTTAAATTATGAATATGTTTGTTTATTTTTCATATGGTTTAAGAACGATTTGCATTTTCTGTGAGGTATCTTCTTATGCCTTTTGGTTTTCTTTTGAGTTGGTCTTTTTCTTATTTATTTGAAGTAGTTTTTATATTTTGAAAAAAATTAGCCTTTTGCTGCAGTAGGATTTGGAAGTGTCTCCCCCTGGTTGCTCTCTGGTTTTTGTCTTCTTTTGGTAGTATATTTTTTATGTCAAGAAATGTTTTAATGTTATGTAGTCAGACATTATTCTTTCCCAACTTAGTGATTTGGTGTATTTTGAAAGTACTTCCCTTCTCTGAGATTAACAATGATATATATGTAAGGTTTTTCCAAGTTTTTTTGTGTTTTCATTTTCACATATATTATTATTTTATAATCTGCACAGATACTTGGGGTGTAAAGTTAAATCGCTTGTTAATACCTTTTAAAACATAGTGAGCTGGGCATGATACCACACAAAGATTCACTGAGGTAGTACTCCTTAAGTGTGAACTTTTTCACATGGAAATATGTTCATAGTGGGATATATAAAAGGTGTGAATATATCAGTCTATGTATTAAGGCATGCAAAAATATAATTTTATTTTTCAGAAAACTAATTTCCATTTTGAGCCTCATTCCACAGTCTAACTTGGGTAAAGTTAGTCATTTAGGGTAAATACAGTCAAGCAGAATCTTCTTTTCCCATTCCTTTCCCTCTATTCAGTCTAGGCTGCCCAGGTTCCATGTGGCTTCATGACATGTCTTGTAGCCATAATGGTGGTATTAGGCTCACTTGCTAGTCTGTGGCCATCCTCATTCTGTGAGGTGAAGCACAATTCTATATGATTATCAAGCATGGTTATACCAAGGTAATGGCATCTTCTGTTCCTTCCTGGTCACAGGGCTATAAGAATCAAATTCTCTACTGTGCTATTTCGTTATCACAGCTGTATTTCCCTTCCAGGTCAATGACTTCTCGTGTCCCATCCACCCATTACCAGACACCTGCAAAGGCATTTGTCTCTTTCCCATCCCATTTAGAGCCCTGGGACTTACTAGGGCAGTTTTAGGCCTAGGTGCACCTTGCAGCCATCTCTGCCCCTCTGTTGTCCCCTGGTAGCTTGGGGACCTAGTTTTATTGCTTGTCATCTTACAGAACAATCATCAGGAAACTGGGACACCGATCTCCTATATTCTCAGATATACTAACAATTTGGTGTTTCTAATACTCTTCCCTGGAAGTAATTCTCTGGGCGATAGGGAGGAGTTATGGCTTTTCTTTTCATTGTTCTCCTCTATAACACTGCTTACTCCAATAGTCCCCAATTTTTAATCTACATTGGGAGTGTGGGGTGAAAAACACAAAACACAGCTAGTTTGGCAAGCATTTTCCGAAAAATTTCAGTGTCAAACCTAGACAGAAGCTTTTTGAGACATAGAAGTCAAAAATTTGGTGTCAATTTTCTTTGGTCTCATTGCTACAAATTACTTTGGGGGCTATAAGAACCATATGTTTATCTTTCTGGCTTAGGGGAAGGATCTTTCATGGAGGACAAAAGATAATTTGGTTAACATCTCCCCGTGTAAAGGTAAAAAGTCAAATAATAAAACATTTATATACTGTATGTCATTTTTAGAAAGAATGGATAACACAAAATATAAACAGAATTTTTTAAAGTAATGTGATTATCCAAGGTGAAGAGATTATAGACGAATTTGATTTATTTTTAAAATGTATATATTGTATAAAGTAATGCAATTTCTTATTCATTTTATAAAAATGAAAAAACATATCAATATATAATCATTTTAGAAAATTTTGAAAATACACAAGAGCACAACACAGAAAATAAAATTATGCAAAACTTCAGACCTAAGATATCGTCTCTGTCAATATTTTGAGTGTAAGTTTTTATTTTTATGTGAAGCAACGCATGTATGTTTTATACGATCGGAATTATTTTTTAGCTCCCTTTTTATAATATTTTAAGCACTAACAAGCAATTTATGAACATTTTCTTACATCATTAAATATTATAACACAAATTTTTGCAGTAGTCTATGAAATAGATATACCGGAAAAATTTTAAACAGTCTTTTGTGGTAGACTTAGATTTTTCCAGTTTTTAAGTATTGCACCAATAACTCTATGATGAAAATATTTATAAATAAATATTTAAGTCCTTGATTATTTAATTGCTGTGTTAAAGTGTGCGTACATTAAAACAGTCTGGAAAAATGTCTAATCAATTATAGCCATATATCCACCTTGACCATTAAAAAAGTCCCAATAAATCACCTATACAATGTCTAGTTTCATCATATGTGTGACATTAAGAGAGCCTAATTAAAAGTTACTCCTATATATCTGAATATGGTGGTATGCTGCATAAAATTATTAGCTACAGTGTGGTTAAATGCAAGGATTTCTACCAAAGAACTTGTTTTATTTTAGAAAAGTTGATATGTAATATTGCTTTCTCACAATAGCCTAGTTCATAAAAATAAAAAATAAAACAAAAAAAAGATACCAGAGTATACATGAGTATGGTGGTCTTAAACATGGCTACCAACTCTTGAATTCTCCTCTCATTAAGAAGTATGGTCTATTTTTTCCACCTTTCTCCCCAGTAGACTTGCGACTGCTTCCTCTCACAGAGGATGGTGGAAATGATGCCAAGCAACTTCTGAGGTGATAATATACAAAGGCTACCTGGCTGCAGCTTTCAGCTTGTTTGCTGGAACTCTGGGCTGCTGTGGAGGAAGTGTTCCCTGAGCCACCTTGCTGGAGAGGGTACCCATAGGCACTGGAACCTATATTCCCAGCTGAGCTCAGCCTTGCACCAGTGTGCCAGACAGGAGGGTAAAGAAGCCATCTTGGCAGTGAATCCTCCAGTCCCAGTTGTGACAGTTCTCAGTTGTCTGAGTTGCCCCAAGTTGAGGCCTTAGACGCTGTGGAGCAAACGAACCATCCCTGCAGTGCCCTGAATTCCTGATATGCAGAATGGATTACTAAAAAGTTTTTTTTGTTTGTTTGTTTTTTAATTTATTTATTTTATCTATTCATTTTTGTCTACATTGAGTCTTTGGTGCTGCACGCGGGCTTTCTCTAGTTGCGGTGAGTGGAGGCTACTCTTCATTGTGGTGCATGGGCTTCTCATTGTGGTGGCTTCTTGTTGCAGCATGGGCTCTAGGCACACGGGCTTCAGTAGTTGTGGCACATGGGCTTAGTTGCTCCATGGCATGTGGGATCTTCCCGGACCAGGGCTTGAACCTGTGTCCCCTGCGTTGGCAGGTGGATTCTTAACCACTGCACCACCAGGGAAGCCCTAAAACATTTTTTTTATGTCACTAAGATTTGGGGTGATCTTTTATGCAGACTTAGAAAATAGCAAGAATGAGAATGTATATTTTTTTGCATTGTTTTTGATAATTTTAATTTTTTTACTTTATATTGGAGTATAGTTGTTTACAATGTTTTGTTAGTTTCAGGTGTACAGCAAAGTGATTTAGTTATACACATTCCTATATCTATTCTTTTTCAGATTCTTTTCCCATATGAGTATTGAGTATAGTTCCCTTTGCCATACAGTAGATCCTTGTTGATTATCTATTTTACATATAGTAGTGTGAATATGCCAATCCCAACCTCTCAATTCATCCCTCCCCCCCACCACCTTTCCCCCTTGGCAACTACAGGCCCACCCTTTAAACCTGTGAATCTGCTTCTGTTCTGTAAACAAGTTCAGCTGCATCATTTTTTCAGATACCACATATAAGTGATATAGTTTGATATTTGTCTTTCTCTGTCTGACCTACTTCACTTAGTATGACAATCTCTAGGTCCATCCATGTTGCTGAAAATGGCATTATTTCATTCTTTTTTATGGCTGAGTAATATTCCATTGTATACCTGTACCACATCTTCTTTATCCATTCATCTGTTGATGGACATTTAGGTTGCTTCCATGTCTTGGCTATGTTTACATAGACAGATTACACGTTCAACTCATTCAAAATGGCTTCAAGTAACTTAGGTACAAGTTACAAAGATGTGAAGAAAGAATATACCTATGGTTTATCCCACTGGAAATTATCTGATCCAACAAGAGATGGTTAGCGTGAAATCAAACTTCGATGCTAGTGTTATGGATGCCATGCAGAGGAGTAAATAGCCAAGTGTGTAATCCAAGTCTCTACAGTCTAGTTCAAATTGATTCCCATTTGTGGACTCAAAGGGCAGGGAAATGTCAATAGAACCTGGAAAGAATCTCCATTATTCCTAATAGATTTCTCCAGAAGAAAGCAAAAAGCACAACAGTCATCAACAGTAAAAGTGCTTTCCTGAAGTCACCTGTCTTTGTATAGACTGTCACCTAGAAAAGCTCAGACTTGCAACTATAAGGCAAGAAAGGAACATAATCTTTTAGATTTAATACCTCTGTAATTTGGGTGAGTAAAATGTGAAGTAGCTAAGGCCAGGGTCTCAACCCAGTAAAGAACTGAAATGATCACTCTCTACGTGGTGTAAATTATTCAGTCCAAAAATGATGATAAGGAAGGGGAATTGGGAAGGTGGGTACTATGATAAAGTTTGTATTGAATGCCCTATGTATCAATTTTCCCCTGGGCTTACACATTATTTTCTATACCACACTAGAGTCTGTCTATATATAACATTGTTGAGAAAGACTTCATTTTTGTTTTTGTTATTATAGTAGTTGCACGTAGTAACTTACGAGAAAGCAATTGGCTCAATGCTCAGTGGCCCAAATATTGTCTTGTCCAATTGGTAACCAATCCTGTCATTGAGATCCCTGTAGATTGAGTGAAGAGGAGCCCTATAACAACAACATCATGACGAAAAATGAAAAGTACCACTGTTGTAGACAAACCTGGACATTCCTTTTCAAAGATGACTGACTGCAGTGAAAGGCATTTAGAATAAATGAAAATTAAGTTTATAAGGTAAGACATGACTTAAAGTTAAGGCATAATTACATTCAACTTGTAAAGGAGCCAGATCAGGACTAGAAAGAACATTATCTGTCATACTGGTTGGGAAGTTCAACAACAGCCCCTCCATCTGTAACCTGTGTCCACTGACAACTGTATGATTTGAAGGAAGATGCGCAGGAGAGGAAAAATGCCCATAACCCTCCTTTGCCTTTAATACCATAAAAGCGTATTTACTGTGTTTGCCCTTTTTAAAAAAAAATTAGATACAAACCACAAGAATAGGCATGGATGGAGGAGTGGAGAAAGCAAAGCCTTTGTAATCTAATAATAATACCAACCTCACAGGGGAGTTATGAAAATAAATGAGGTTAATTACAGCGAGAGACTCTCACGTTGACTGGCACGTAGAGTCACGTCACTTCCTCCCAAGTGCTTAATATTCCCGTGCGTTCCAGACACATTCATATGTTTTTATTCAGTAAATATTTACTGAATATTTCTAATGTGCCACACCCTCCTCCAAAGATTGATATACTTTAATAAACAAAATAGATAAATATTCTTGCCCTCGGGGAGCTTACCATCTAGATTTTAATGAAGGTCTAAAATTTGAAAATAATTTGGACCAAAGTTGCATATGTATCTCGGGAGAAAAAGAGAGCTAATCACATTTCCCTTTAACTGTCCATATCAGCTTTTTCTGGAAAGTATGAAGGTTAAACACACCCAGGACATTTATCACTAGAACTGTTTTTCCTATCTTAATAAAACTTCTTGGGTAGAAAATTCCTTCTGCACAAGCTTATTTTGGATGTTTTCAACAGATAGTTTGGATAAGTACAATTGTGTATGCATCTGTTCAAGGCAATTGAGGTAATAAAATTTATTATTATTTTATTAGTGTCAGTCAAATGTAAGAAAAAATAAGGACATATGCCTACTTAATATTGGGCCGCTATTATCTAAACACATATAGACTAGGCATGGTACTAGATTCTATGAACACAGAGAATGCTTCCTGTTGTGGTAGGAAAGATATATGTACAGAAAACACATATGCTGAAACATGCCACCACAGAGATGAGCACAGGAACCCAGAAGGTTAAGCATTCATTTGTCCCTGGGACAGTGTGATAGAGGGTATGGAGGCAGGGAGAACTGGAAGATTTTGGAGAATAAATGATGTTTTTCTATAGGTCTTGATTCATAAGAGAAGGTTGTTAGCTTAACAGAGGGTGGACTTCTGAGAAATTTGCAAGCTGAAGCAGCAGCATGAGCAAAGCACAAAAGTATTCATTCAAACCTCGTGATGTTCCTGTGAGGCTGATTTAATTATCTCCAAGGTATAAAAGAGAAAACAGACTCTGAGGGAGAGTTCTCTACTTATATTGCTAAGAGAGGAAGCACCAGCATTTTAATCCACTTTGGATGACTCCAAAGTATATTTTTTTCTCTGCTATATTAAGCTGTGTCCCTGTTCACAGAATGAGGACAAAGGTAAACACATATATGTTAGGTATGTAAAACTGCTATTGCACTGCTCAAAATTTGAAACGTTTTTATCAGGTACTAATTCATCATTCGACCTGACAAGATAGTAGACTTCCTTAAAACCTCAATGGCAGATTGAACAATCACTGGGTACTTGGTGTTATATAAATGGTTCTGCGTGAAATTCCAGTGGTTGCAGCCTCAGATACCTACAGAATAGAAGGTGGGGAGGGGCAGGACCCAGAATGGACATGTGCACTGCTGCCATGTGTAAAGGGGCCGCCACTACCCAGCAGATGCTGACTGTTGCCATGCACAATGGTGCCATGCACCCCCAGGGTGGTCAGACCTGACTTTTTTTAAGAGAAGCCAGAAATATAGACTTTGACATCTTTCCATTTTAAACTTTTGGAAAGTAATTCTTTTATTTTTTATTTTTTGGAACACTCTAGCCACCAAACAAAATGTTTCTGGGAGCTGTAACTATGGGGTGTCTGTAGAGACTGTCCAGCTCTTTCAATTGCATTAGCAGGTAGTGGAGTGTAGTATTAAGGGAGCAGGCCTTTAAGGGAGCTTGGGGGTTCAGCGTAGGTGTTCAGTGAACATCTGTTGACTTGCCTAGCATTTTATGGGTCTTCTAAGATGTCTGGCAACTTTCTGCTGTTGTTTTGTGTTGGATTAAGTCATCTATCTTGGCGCTTAAAAAAGGGTCCTATGCTTCCTGACTGGTCTCTTGGGGCCCCTTTTGTCTCCCAGTCTTTGTGGTAGATCCTTGGTCCTGCACCTTTGGCATGAACTCAGGTGACCAATAAGATTTTTCTGATAAAGTTCTGCGGTGATCCTTGACAAGTAGCAGAGGCATGGAAACCATTCAGTAGTGGCTACGGCAGCCGCCTGGCCTGTCTCCTGGAGAGGATTTGGATGCATCTGCTCTTGGGATACAGGCTGTCTCCTGCTGACTTCAATGCTGACTGCAAAAGAACCATAAATTACAGCCATTATATAAACATGCAGTGAATCTTAAGTTTGTAACCAAACACACCTACAAATGTGACTTGAAGTAGGTAGACCCAAAAGTTACATTATTTGTGCTATGAATTTTCAACTAAGCAAAAGAGAGTGGTCAAGAATCATCAGAGGTTATGTAATACATGTAACAATGCTACTGATGCAAGTTTTAGAACCTAAAGAACTCATGAGGGTAATGGTTCCAAGACGTCTTTCTGAATGATTGGGGCTTTCCTTGTTATGGATGAAACCAGCTCCAATTAGATTTGGTTACATAAAACAAACAGACACACAGCTATTATATAGTAATTTCAGTGTGCCAGGCACATGGGCTGCTTTACATATTTAATTTTCATAATAATGAAGCTGTGTCTTAGTCCGTTGGGGCCACTGTAACAATATACCACAGCTTATAAATTTACCACAGCAGAAATTTATTTCTCACAGTTCTAGAGGATAGAAAGTCCAAGATCAAGGTGGCAGCATGGTCAGGTTCTGAAGGCCCTCTTCCTGATTCATAGCCAGCAACTTCTTGCTTTGTCCTTGGTGAAGGAGTGAGGGAGCTCTGTGGGATCTCTCTTATAAGGGCACTAATCCCATTCATGAGGGCTCCATTCTCACGACCTAATCCCCTCCAAAGGCCTCACCTCCTAACACCATCACATTAGGCGTGAGGATTCCAACATGTGAATTCTGGGCGGGGGACACAAACACACCACAGCAAGTAGGTACTATTAATATCCCTGCTTGAAGCAGAGGGACTGAGGCAGAGACAGGTTAAAAGTTTCGCTCAAGGTTGCATAGTTAGGAAATGCTAGAAGGAGAATTTGAATTTAAGTTGTCTGGTTTCCAGAGCCATTCTGTGCTCTGTGTATACCGTAGTATGTTATTTATAACATTCTTTGATGAAACCAACCTCTCATATGTACATGACAATGGGTGACAGTTTTGAATACTGGACGTTCAAAATAGATGAAATACTTAGGAGTGAATAAAGACATCCTCACACCAGTGACTTAGAAGCTTTGGTGCTCCTTTAGTTTATGGGAGATGGCAAAAAATTAGTGATTGCTGGGTCCAGGCTGCTCTGATTTGAAACCATCTCTGTGGCAAACAAGTTACTTAACTCTTGTGCAAAATGACAGATAAAAGTACCTATTTCAATTTGTAAGTGTTGACCTAGAGAGTACCTGTATAGTTCGTAGAGCAGAACCAACACATAGTAAATGCTCAATAAATATTAGCTATTACCCATTCAACCACTTAGTTATTCATAAAATAGTGTAAATTGCTCTGTTAAATATTGCAAGGTCCACAGTATGTCTGGCATTTGAACTTGGACAGTGGAGAATGCAAATATGAGGAAAGCAGTGGGTATATACTCTAGCAGAAGAGACAGATGCATAGGTAAAAACTATTTCACTCTGTGATAAGTGCCGTGGTAGAGGTATGTCCAAAGAAATAGGAGAATAGTGTGGAAAGAGCGATCTGTTCTATCTAGAAAGTTGGGGAGGGTTTCACAAGGGAGTGACATAAGAGTTAATCCTTGAGGGCTGCATAATTGTTCTCCAGAAATAACAGTCTGATCCACACCTTGGAAGTGTGGAAACGCTCCATGTCTCAGAGGAAGTGCTGAGTGGTCAGTCTGGACCAAGCAGTGGTCTTACCTCCGTATGTGCAAAAGACAACTGCCCAGCCCACCTAAGTATCTTTGGTGGTTCCTGGCTGTATTTAATACACTTTATTTTTCAGAAAAAATTTAGGTTTACAAAAAACTTGAGAAGATATTACAGGGAGTTCCCAGACACTCCCTCTCCCCTGAATATGATCTGTTTTAAAAACACTCCACAGGCAATTTCAATACAACATTCTCAGCTAAAATCTAGAATGTACTTGCTGGGAAGTAAGATATTGGCTTGAAGTAAGGAATTGGCTCTCCTTGCATGAGATCACCTCCCCTAGTCCACTCACGTCCAGCTGACTGGGGGAAGGGAAGTAGTCAGATGGTGCAGACCATGGGTATTCGGACAGAAGGACCATGGGAGGGCAGGTACCGTAAATATGTCTAGTAAAAACGGACAGCATAAAGTGATTGATTAGATGGGAGGATAAAGGACTACAAGGCAAAATTTGTTATGTGCCATGAGAGAGATATTAATGATCACCATGGAGATTCCAAGAGCAGAGGGGTCAAATCTGGGTCGATTGACCTTCTTTAAAAGTGTTTCAATGAGCAGCACATTAGGAGGAGGGCTGCATTTGTTTTCTATCGCTGCTCTAATGAATTGCCACAAGCTTCGTAGCTTAAAACAACAGACATATATTTTCTAACACTTTTGAATGTCAGAAGTCCCACAAGAGCCTTGCAAGCTAAAATCAAGGTGTCAACAGGGCTGCATTTTTTTTTCCGGAGTCTCTAGGGGAGAATTCGTTTCCTTGCCCTTTCCAGCTTCTACAGTTCGTCTCTTTTCTTGACTTGTGGACCTTTCACTATCTTCAAAGCAGCACTCATGGGTGGTTTTCTTACCACATGGCATCAGGCATCACCCTGACCTTCTCTTCTGCCTCTTTCTTCCACATCTTAAGGCACCTGTGTTACATTGAGTTGGCCTGGATAATCTAACGTTATCTCCTTATTTTAAGGCCAGTTGGTTAGCACCCTTAATTACATCTGCTACCTTAACTTCCCTTTGTCATATAACGCATTCACAGGTTCTGGGGTTTAGGATGTGGATATCATGGGGGTCATGGGGGGACTATTCTCCCTACTACCAAGGAATTTGAGATGGTCATGAGAAAAGTAGAGACACAAGAGGGTGAGGGCTCTTCAGGGAAGGGTGAGTGGTCTGATTTGGGTGCAGCTTAGAACATATGAAGATAAGTATTAGGAGACAGAGATAGAACAGTAGCCTGCGGTCACATTGATGTCAGTCTTCTTCCTTTTAGCCGTTCCCTTAGCTGTGTAGTTATATCTCATTGTGGTTTTAATTTGCATTTAAATGCAAATTTGATGACTAATGATGTTGAACAATTTTTCACGTGCTTACTGGCCATATGTAGATATATTTTTTGGTAAAGTGTTGGGGTCACATTTTGGAGAGCTAGATATTTTGGAAGGTTTTGAACATTAGGTTACAGGGGATGGAATTTTCTTTGTAAATAGTAGTGATGGGGACTCACTGACGGTTATAAAGAAAGGGAATAAGATAATAGTTATAAATATAAAATAATATAAAATATTATTTATATTAATAAATAATATAAAAATATATCATATAATATATATCATATAATATATAATTATATATTATATAATATCAGATCATATAAAAAGTGTTTTAAAGGTTTTGAAGATGATAGCCCCTGAGCTGTAGTTTTATCTTTGGAGGTAGTTGTTGGGTCATACACACTGCCAGGGCACCTTAGTGGGGAGGTGATGTGAAGGACATGACCTCACCCAGGGCCCTGGGAGTTGGGTGGAAGATTGCAGTGGCACCTAAGTGAGGCTATCAAAATTAGGAAAGAGGAGTCAAGCCAGAAAGCTGTGCTGAAGTGATATTAGAACGAGAGGGGCCAGAGTGACCCCCTAGAAGCCAGGACGAGGAGACAAGTGTCTGTCTGAAAACGAAAGAAGCAAAGAAGCAGCAAGCAAAGTGAGGGGAGGTGATCTGGATAATTCTGGGGGCAGGGTGCGAATGCCTGTGGCAGCTCATTTATATGCCCCCAGTGTGTGTTTTCCTGGGGCCTAAAAAAGGCCAGAATGAGGGGGCCATGATGGAGGTTGGCTGACATACTGCAGGGAGGTTTTCTTAGTTCATGGCCAGATTGAGCAACTGCGTGGATTCTCTCCATTGTGTAGATTCCATTGTACTGATGCTTTTGAATAAAGCGGTAACCATCTATCTCTAAAGGAAGAGTTTTTGCCCCTCCTTCACTACCATGGGGTTCCCAAACTCTTTTCACTAGCGCCTTGTATTTGTAGGGAGGAGTGTAATTACTTAGTCTCAGCTTCCTTCCTGGAGGGCGCTGTCACATTTTTCTGCAGAGAAGCCGTCACACAGCCAAGGTTCAGGGGCTTGCCCAGGGTCACACTGTGCGACAAGGTAAGAGTAGGGTTAGCATTTACTGTGTGTGCCCACTCTCAGTTTGGTTCACTCTGCTGGTAATTGTAGCAGCCCATGGAAACACAATCAAGAAAATAGGATGCCAGACAGTAGCCAGAGAATTCAGAGGTGGCTACTAATCTCTTCTCAGTATGTCTCTTAGAAGTAGCATCATGTCGCAGAGAGAGGTGGGCCTCACTGTCTTCTGGACCAAAGATTAAATCTCATAAACCACTTCAGGCATATAATCCCCCCCACTTCCATTTCCTGATTTTTTAAATTTGTGGAGTATGTGTGCAAAGGGTTCCCCAGTGCTGTCCCTGTGGTGGGGGAATGGCCACTCTTGCACCCCACTAGTGTGTGTGAAAACCGGTACAACTTTCCTTGAGGGCAACCCGGCAGTACTGTTGAAATTCCTTTAAAATGAAATCTGACCCCAGAATTGCACTTTAGGAACAGACTATAAGTCATTAAGATGGGCATAAAGTTTTATGTATGACTGCGTGCATACAAGCATCATCCTTAATAGCAGAATTGAGACACAACCTAAATGGCCAACAACAGTTGAATGGTTAAATAAGATTTGGTTGAAACACAGAATGGAACTCTATGCGTCCGTTAAAAATGACGATGCAAAACAGGAGCTGGCACACTACAGCCCCCGGGCCAACTTAGCCCACTGCCTGTATTTGTAAATAAAGTTTGGTGGGAGCACAGTCACGCCTGTTCATTTACCTATCATCAATGGCTGCATTTTGAGTCACAGCGGCAGTTGAGTAGTGACAGAGACCATAAGACTATCTTTTATGTCTCTTACTGTCCTTTTAATATTATTCAGGTTCTTTCCCTGCCCCTGGACTACCATCACATTTTTGATCACTATTAGGACAAAATCTTACAGTAACTTTAGGTTGCAATGCAAGTATTTACTCAAAACCAAGACGATCCCATCTAATATATCAATCAATACTTCAATCTTAATCCCAAGAATTCTCCATCCCTCATTCAGCTAGACAGTTAGGAACAACTATAGTTGGGCTGCCTACAGCCAATATTGAGAGGTCCAGCCTTTCTTCCCTCTTTCCTCACTTTGACTCCCACCCTTTCTTCTCTATCTTGCTCACCTTGAGAAGGTGGAAAGAAAGGTACAGAGGACAGGGAGAATGAAAAATAAGGACAGAGACCGTCTTACATGGCTGGTGCTTTTATAAGATGGCCTCACCATCTCTGGGAGGGGCAGACTCACTCTCTGTTGGGTACTTATGTGTTTTGTTTCTTTCCAGAGCTCAAATTTGATTGTATATCCATGATGTAAGCCAGCCTATTTTCCTCCAGCTTCTGCACCCCTGGCTTTTCCCCTGGTCCTCCATGTAAATGGTCCCTATCAGGGTCCCAGGCCTTTTCTAGGTTGTCCTCTTGGGCAGGGTTTTAAATGTTTCAAGTTTGGCTGAATCCCCAGAGTGTCCCACGGTAAATATCCATGCACGTTTCAGCTTGACACACTCTGGGTACACAGCTGACCCCCATGCGGCAATACTTCTTCTTGCTTCACTAGCTGAACAGCTGGATGACTCATCTCTGCCTTTTAGATTTTCCTGGTGGATGTCGGACATCGGTACAGTTCTTTCACCAAACTCTTGCATAAGCATAGCAAGGCCGGACAGTTCCTTGAAAACCTTTCTCACATACGTAAGGTGAGAGGTAGCTCCTCATTCCCTTTGAGAAAGACAGTGAGATGGTGGCACCAATACAGTCCTCCTGGAAAAATCTCCAACTGCCATTCTTTGTGGGTGAGTCATGTAGATAAGGCTCCTCCGTGGCAGTTCTCTCTCATTGGCAGTTTAAGGGTGATTTTTGTTTCCTCTTATCTGTATTTTTTAATGGACATGCATTACATAAATGATAATAAAAATACTTGAACGTTTGTGTTTCAGTTTTTAAATATCCTGTTCTTTGAATCTTTGACCCTCTTTTATTGTCAGTGTTCACGTCTGTACAATGGGCTAGAAAGCATAGCATTATTACTAGGGAGGTAATAGTTATCGGTGTATTTTAGACAAGACCTATTGAACGGAGGAAGTTTCATTCCGAAACACGGGGTCTTTATTTACTACATTTCTTATAGCACAGAATTATTTTTTACTTCTGGTGAATAGAAGAATCAGCTTTCACTGGGGAAACCGTATATCCTAACTTTCTGCTTGCTTCAAACTCAAACTCATTACCAGAACAACACCTTTAGCCGAGAAGAGCTGACACAAGAAACTGGACACAGTCTGTGCTCCACGTGCTCTGAGGAGAGAGCAGTAAGTAAGGTGCTCTGCACAGCTCAATCATTTGCACCCCAGGAAAGCGATACTTCCAAGGGCAGGCAATATGTCTGCAGCATCCTTCTGGAGGAAGGAGGGCCAGCAGCTCATCTTTATGGCTTGAGGCTTGAAAGCTGCTTAACTGGGCGGAACGCCACCTCCTTGCCATCAAAGCTGTCCACCTGGCAGTGAATCTCAATGAGACAGCTGACTGGCTCAGCAGACAAGTTGCCTTGCCAAGGGGATGAGAACTTAACCAGAAGGTCTTTCAGGAAATCTGTTTAGGATGTGGGGGATGAAGAGGAAGAGAAGGAGCGATTCATCCCCTGAATGAGGCGAATGAGAAGGAGTAGCTGTTCCTCCGTCACACAAACCATTTTCTAGCTTTTCTGTGCCCTTAGCTCATGGAGCCCTAAATTCTGTGAGTCTTGTTTTAGATTTCGACATTAACGTCACGGAGGAATCAGCAGCCCTTTGTGAATAGCACATGGAAGTTGATTCAATCCAAAGAATAAAACTAAGAGAAGACTTTACATTTTTTTTTCATTTGAGGAGGACCAAAACAAATAAGAATATTGCAGAGAGGGCATGAGGCTATTAGTTTTTCAAATGTATAGTTAAAAAATGTCTCGATGGTTACTTTTCACCAACGGCTTAGAACCATAAGCCTCATAATTACAGTAGCTCTTATCTTACACAGCACTTGCTATGTGCCAGGGCTGTACTCAGCACTTCACACAAATGTTCTCATCTCATGCCCTTCAGAACCTCTGGGTGAGGCTTGTTAGCTTCACTTTGCAGGTAAGAGAAACAAGATTCAGAGAAGTGTTGTAAATTACCACGGATATACAGTGAGTAAGAGACAGAACAAAGATTCAGTCCTTAGTTTCTCCCCCTCCAAAGCCCAGATTTTTGTCCATCCGGCTGATTATACAAACTTCGTTATAAAAGATAGTGTTTTTATCACATAAGTGAACAACCAGGGCTGCAGAGAGAGGGTTGTGTGAACACATGTGTGGGATATCCCACCAAGCCACTCCCATGTATCCTCTGCTTGTCCCTCTGGACCTGAATGTCTGTACCTGTCACAGAATCTCTGCTGCACCCAACATTCAGGAGAACCTAGGTGCCTCCTGGGAGGCTCTTGCTGGTGAATTAAGGCAACAGGGCATCATTCTTGCTCTTTCCCTGTGGTGGGGGGAGAGAGAGAAGGCGGGAATCAATGAAACCTGAGCATAATCTTCAGAGAGCCCAGTTTTCTACCTCTGGCTTTGGATTATGACAAGACTGTTCCTCCTATGTCCTTGGCAACGATGAAAAAATGTTCATTTGAGGTCGAACTGCATATATATATATATATATATATATATATATATATATATATATAGTACTACTTAGCTTGTCTTTTAAAATGAAGCTGTTGATTCTTTTGGATTTAGGTAATGTCGAATTAAAGAAAAATAGTAAAATAAGATGAAATAGTATGGAGTTTTTGTATGGAGTCTCCAAAAACAAAGCCTGCTCAGACTAAATGGCTTTTTGGAAGCAGTATTTGAAGCGGCTTAACAGATCAAAGCACAGGCTGAGCTGACTCCCAGCCTCACTATTTCCGGCTGTGGCATGTTGGTGGAGCAAGTTACAAAGTCGGAGAAGCCTTGATTTCCTCATACGTAAATAGGGGGCGGTAGAACTTACTTTAGAGTTCTGCTGTGAAAAATGCAAAACATATTCTATCTACAGTGCTTAACGTAATACCTTGCCCATGGCCACTACTCAAAAACCTCATCAGCTATGGTCTGGTCTTAACTGATCTCGAGCACTGCTCTATACTTGAGAATTGAAAAAAATATACCTTCCATATAGAATGCTACTTCTCTCTCATTCTTCCGGTTTCAGCTTAAAAGTCAGATTCAGAAAGAACTGAGTTTATTCACTTCATCGGGGAGGGCTGAATGGGAAAGAATTGGTCCTTTCCCTCCCAAGGCTGGGCTCAGCATCCCTTCCAGGTGCCACTGCAGCTCTTGGTTCTGACTGTGGTTGTAGGAGTTACCCCACTGTCCTGAAAAGGCCTGTTTACTCATCTGTAAACCTTCATTCCCCTGAGGGCTCGAGCTTATCCCTGTATCCCCAGCACCTACAAGTGTTTGAAACATAGGGTCTATATAACACATAGCTAGTGGGAGAATGAATTAGTAATTGATGAGGTGACATAGGGGAAAATGTTATTAGGAATGTGGTACACTCCCTGGGTATTACTGTAAAATGCAGTAATGCCTGTGACATACAACTGTTCCTACCAACTCTTTCTTTTTAATACTACTAACAAAGAAAAAGCTACTTAACCCTTTGCTAAATAAAAGGCTAAGTGATGTCACCTCATACCAGAGCTTCACTAAGTGACAAGTTTCATCTAAAAATAATTTTTTCTTACCGAACAAAGTGCATGCTGGTTTTCAGAGAGAAAACTAGGTGTGTAATCACCATGAATCCCACATGTAGGAGTCATTTCTGGTGACGTCCATGAGGCTCACAGGAATTTCTACGCTGATTGCATCTGGGAAGAGCTGCAGGAATCGAAGTGGGGAATACTTGTTCCAAGATGATGACAGTGAATACACTTCAATTCTCAGGATGCCAGAAAATGGGGGACAACTTTATTGTGGATTCCTTTGCAGTTTGCAGCATCCATCTGCAGCCTTCGGTGTAGGGCCTTACACAGTCTCCCCTAGGTTCTGAAAGGAGGGGAGGGCAGCAAAATGAGCCAAGGCTTTGTGTCTGCTCATTACAGGCGCAACAGTTATGCAAACTAAGAACCCAACATTTTACTAAACGGATGCCAAAAATCTTGTCCCACACGAAAACAAATGTTTGAATCTGCAGAGAGCCTATGTAGAATAAAATCAATATGCTGTTTTTGGAATACGTGTCTTTTGATGAAACTGGTGCTTAAAAAGGCCTTGGACATTTCTTTTGAATGAGCCTTATCTAATAGCAAATTGGATATGCATTTTCTCTCTATTAGAGACGGAATTCTTGAAAATGTCCTTTTTCTCCCCTCAAAAAT
Source organism: Pseudorca crassidens (assembly GCF_039906515.1). Lineage (NCBI taxonomy): Eukaryota > Metazoa > Chordata > Mammalia > Artiodactyla > Delphinidae > Pseudorca > Pseudorca crassidens. The sequence continues at coordinate 63,197,996 of NC_090302.1, read as the reverse complement.
TCTGTTGGGAAGGGACATGAAGGGAGCAGGAAGGAGCAGTTTTGTCCTAGGCCCTTTCCTTACAAGGGAGATGGTTACTTAGCGTGCCTGTTTCAGAGATGAGAAAACTGAAGTTCTGAGTAGTTAAAGAATTCCCCTAAAAGGTGGAACAGGTATTTGTACTCAGGACTGTATGACACCCAAGTCTGTGTTCCACGTACCATATTAAGTCACTTCTCAGGAAAGGTGAGTACAGTACGGTTAAGTCACTCTGCTATCTAATTTCCTCATTCTGTTTACATGAGGTTCTCAAAAAACTATTTCATTGTGGAGTGAGGGAGTGCATAGTGGTCAAATATTTGCTTGGTCTTAAGGTTAAGATATTTCTCACAGCTTTGTTCCAGGAAGTAATAAATGAACGAAAAGGCAGCCTTCCAGAGTCTAGGTTAGTTTCACACTTTCTAGCCCCAGAGAAGTTAAAGAAGAAGGGGTGGTTCTCAGTTGTTGTATCTGAAATCATGAGAAGATTCCTGTGAGGCCACAGACACTTTTGACATTGATCTTTTGATTTTTGTTTTCAGCACGGGGTGGCAATTCCATTTATCCCTATTTTCTCTTCTTCATGATTAATCACGTAACTCCCTGTTCTCCTTAAGCTTACCTTTCAGCATTTTTTTGCAGCATCTCGGAAAAGGGAAGTTCTTTTATTTTTTTGCTTCCTCTAATAATCATTTGCCTGGCACAGATGATGTCAGAACACAGAATTATACAACGGAAGCTTAATACTACAATCCCAGTAATTTGTTCCCATTTATTATTCTGTCAAATACTACCTACCAAATTAGGACACAAATAATACAGCCATGAAGACACATCTGGAAAGCAAATTCCTTCTAAGAACATTTCATCCCATTGGAGTGGGGATCTGGAGAATAGTCACGTACACCAGAAGGAAAGAGCAGGTGTTGGGTGGTGAAGAGAGGGTGAAAGAAGCCAAATTTAATTTGGATGAGGAAGTCCCACTGGGCCAGTGAAAGCTGGGCACTGGGAGGTCCAGGCAGGTGAAGGTCAGGGATGTCTAAGTAATGTTGTAGGTAATACATGCCTAATACATTTATATTTAAATTTTAAATCGTTACTTTATTGGGCATTATTTTCTGTTTTGCGGTAATGTAGGGATCCAACTTAATTTCTTTTAGAAGGAGAGTCAGTATTCTTAAAGCCATTGATTAAATACTGAGTCCCCACCAAAATAAAAAGCCACTTTATCATGTAATAAAATGGACACTTAAGTCAGCTGGCTGACTCTTCCCTCTTGTTGATTTATCTGCTTATGCATGGGCCAGAATCTTGCTCTTTTAATCACATTAGCTTGCTTCATTTATATATTAAAATAGGAATTACTGACTGTACTCTATGCTGCCACCATTGTGTACGTCCTGGGAAACAACATAGACGGAAAACCTTCCCTCTGGAATCTTATATCTAAAAAGTTTGAGCGTCTGGTAGGGAAAGGTCCTCTCTGTCATTATTCTTATTTTTCATAAATTTCTTGGCAATCATCACACATTTATTTTCCAAATGAACCTTTAAATAATTTTTTCTAGTTCTAAGAAACATAAATGAATGAACTTTCCATTAGAATTCATTAAATTTACGTATTAATATGAAAGAAAATGACTTTATTATAAGTTGTATGTTTGGATCCTGGGACATAATAGGTCCTTCAATTTATTCATTTTCTATCCAGTCACATTATAAAATATCTTATTAATGTTATTAGCTTCTTTGTTCAGTCTTTTGAGTTACCAGGTATGAAATGCATGTAATAGTTTTGTCTCTTTCTTTCCACTGTTAATACCACTTATTTTATTATTTTATCTTAGAATCCCCCAAACAACGTTGTTTAAATTGTGATCACTGGTTTCCTTTTTACTATGATGTATGTTATGGGTGTTAAATGAACAGTCTTTGCAGTTCTATTCTCTTTATTTAACCTAGTATTTTTATTTCTAAATTTAAAATGGCAGCTATTTTAAGAGGTGTTTCTTATCTTAATGTGATTATATTATGTTTTTCACTTATTCTGTAAATGTGATGAATTATGTTCCCATATTTTTTAATGTTGAACTATCCCTGCATTCCTGCCACATACTCTCCTTGGTCATGGAATGCTATTCTTGTAATATGCACCTGGATTTAATTTGATGATTTTTACATATAAATTAGTTTCTATATTGCATCCATATTTATGAGTAAAATTTTTATAGTTTTTTTTTTTAATTCTGTCTTCATCAGGTCTGGGAAATAAGGTTACGCTAGCTTTGTAAATTGAATTGGGAAGCTTTCCATCTTTTGCTATGGTCAGAAATTTTTTGAATAACATAAGGATTATCTGTTCACTGAAAGTTAGATAGAATTCAGCTGTAAAACCATCTGGGCCTGGCACATATTTTAGTGAATAGATAATTTTCAAAGAGGGTTTGTGGTGCAGTGGGAAGAGGACTGTCTTTGTAACCAGAGATGTACATTTGAAGCCCTGGCCAAGCCATTGCTGACTGTGTGACTTGGATGAATGACTTGTTTTCTTTTCTGTTAGGTAGTCTGTTTATCTATTTATCTTGGAGGGAAGTGTATTTCCTAGGGACATTTATTAAATGTGAAAGTTTAAGTAAGGAGCCAAGTAGTATCTGACCAGTAAGTGCTCAATAAATAGCTATTTCTCATTCCTGTAAGTCAGTCTCATTGTAGTCATTCCTCTCTGGCTGTATGCATTCTCATAATCTGCCTCAGCGATAAATATATTGATCTGTAAAGAGCTGAGTTAAATCACTAAATGCTCTGCAGTGTCCCTGTGAACTTGGATTGACCGAGTAGTTGCCCTGCTGAGCTGTTTGGTGTGCTCGAGGGACCACTGTATTGGTGCTCTTCTCTGCATGTTACCCTTTCTGCTTTTGCTCAAAGCTCAGAATAGTCTGATGTGGAGGCATCCTCCAGTTTCCAAGTTTTCAATTCATTTTTTTGTTTTCAGTTATCCAAGGATGTTTTCAATAGCATAAACTCACTTTGGGATTTCTGTTCTGTAAGAACAGGTCATCTGACAGCCCTTTGGGCCAGTCACAGAGCCAAATGTATTGTTCAAAAACAATTATTGAGTACTTTGGTAATTTAATTCAGGAGCAGATGATAGCCCCATTCATTCGTAGCTAATATTTAATCCTGAAATATTTCAGCGCAAGAGGTTTTTTGTGACACGCATCCTCGGTGTCTACATGAGCAGTTTCTCAATGAATTCAAAGGGAAAGGAGACTGATCTTTTTTAAAGTTCCAGTAGGGAAGAGAAATCTACCCAGGCTGTGTCTGTATGATGTTAAGATAAGTACTTCAACAATTAAAATGAAAGAAACTATATATACTAGATCCCATTTGGGTAGATGAAAAATACACAGAACTATACGCACTAATAGAGGAGTTACAGTTTTTCTGAAGAATACATAAAAGACTGTTTACTTTTATAAAGAAGAACTTAGGATTCCTGGAGAAAGTGAGTAAAGAGGGATTTGCATTTCATGTTATACCACTCTGACCGAATTTTATCAAGAATTTTTAAAAGTTAATTTATCTTATGCAATATATCTCGTACGATATGGCAGTACTGGCCCTTTCGTCTTGCAAAATTGACTATTATTTATTTGAATTATGGAATCAAAGGCTTAAATCTAGTTGCAGTCCACATTTGTTTGAACTCCCTCATTTGGGTACCAAGTCTCTCTTCGTTCTGTTTGTCCTTCATCTTGCATTAGGGCCTCCGAGGAAAATTTACTGCAAGTCTGGCCCAGAAAACATTTCTGGAACTTAAGCTTTGTTTAAGGGTGTTTTTGAAAGGGAAATTTGCCATCATCAAGTACAGTTTCTCGAGCCCACACAGAGTGTGTGGCATGGGTCCAATAGTTCCTTTCTGGTTCCTTTGAGATTTGTTTATTACTTTGAAAATCAGAATTTCCATAAAACAGCCTAAGACTTCCTTGCCTCATAGCTCAATAGAATGGCTGAGCAAAGAGATTTAACTTCATTTGGAGGGTTGGTTTTGCCACATGTATTAATAACGATAAAAGCAGCAACACAGAGCAAAACAACTGTGACCGAACGAGCACACAGCACAGGAAACCAGGCTTCTTTTTATTTCTGATGCAACCTTTAGGGTCAACATAATGTGGCTGGGTTTTGCTGGGCTGACTCAGACCTGTTCAGGGGTGCAGAGCTGACATTGAAATAATCATCCTTGAGGGGGTGGATTAAGAATGACTTATAAAGCATGACATTGTTGACAGCTAAAGCAAATTGTCTTCCAGTGCAAGAGCAGGAACCTCTGCTACCGGGACAGGCTTTGAGTCGGCAGTGCCCTTCCTGCGTGCTGCTGCTCCTGGTGTCTGGATTCTCAGGGTTGTTCACTTTTTGTCACAGGGACCACACTCGCTCTTTATTGTTGGGCATCCAGTGTTAATTTGCACACCTTCCCAAGAAAGTTTTCAATTTCCAGAGAGATTTTTATTTGGCCTACAAATGCTTATCACTTTTCCCTCCCCTCCTCTCTCCTTCTGTCCCCCTCTCCTCTCCCTACCTCCCTTCTCCCCTCTTCCCCCCATCGTTACACACACACACACACTGGTTGTTCTCAAATACTGACTTAGATCAGTGTAAGCTTGTGGCCAGGTTTTCACTATCCCATACTGAATTGAGAAAATAAGAACAATGTCACACAGAGCTGTGGCTCTCATCCGTGTTGCTTATCAACTATGTGCAGCCTGGCAGATACTGTCAGCACACCTGACCCGGAGTAAATGTACACTTCCTGGCCTCCTTGTATTTGGATAGGGCCGTGTGACTAGCTCCGGCCAATGACTTGCGAGAGAAGTGATGTGTGTTACTTCTGGAGCGTTCATCGCTGATCCGAGGACATCCAGAGCTCTCTTTTTCCCTCTGGCGCAGCAGTAGCCACCATCTGGGATGGCTGCTCCGTCCGTCACTCTTGATCTCTGAGGAATGACCATTCCCGCCTACCCATGAAAAACATGTAGCCTGCTGTTTTAAACAACTGAAACTGCCGGGAGAAGGGAGATTTGTTACTATAACATACGTCAGCCTATCCTGAGGCAACAGCTAATGCGCGTGGGTATACGTGCCAGCTGTACTTTCTTAGAAATGACTTTAACTTATTCTGGTAGTTTTTTCTCCTTTTAAAAATATTTAAATGTCTTTTAATATTCTTGTTTGAAATTAAAAGTTGGTACCCCTATGGCAGTCCCCTTTCTTTGTTGTTGTATTTTAATTTTACCTGTCTATGAAATCCAGAAGTCCGAGAACCAGTGCTTTAAGCCATCTGCAGTGACCCAGTAAAATAGTACAGAGACCTTCCAGAGTTTTCTAAAGTAGTCCATTAGATTCAAATGATTCCTTAGTTCATTAGATCCAAATTCTTCTGTAGCAGATATAATTTGTGGCTGTGCCTGACATCTAACTTTCTCCCTATCCCACTGTCTATGGATATATGGATATGGCTTTTTTATGCCCTATTCCTTCGAGGTTTCCTACGTTTTACTTCTCACCACCTGCAAGCACCCATTCAGTGGTTTCTGCCCATCGTGCTAAAATGCACCAGCCCAGGGACAGCATGATTTTCAAATCATGGAAGTCATGTTGGAGATACAAAAAGTTTCTTTAGGAATACAAGATATGGGGGCGAGGGCAGGGCGAGGGGGAACTGCCTCTGTTTTCTCACAGGGGCTTTAGTCTGATAAGAACAGGGAAATTTTTGTCTGCCTTGTTGACTGGTAACTTCAGGGCTGAGAGGAATATATGGCACATAGTAGGAGCTCAGTAAATATTTGCCGAATAAACCAATGAAATCTATGTACTTCATGTGCTAATGATATGACACGTAATTTAAAAAGTACAAATTCCCCTTATTGCTTTCCAATTGTTGAGTAATGGTAGGTTTAGGCTTTACAGGCCTTCGAGCCTATTACCAAGTGTCCAATTATTACAGCTCTTTAGGGACAGGTTAATTTCCTACTGAAAGCACAGGTTTGCCTTTTATCTCAGTCACCCAGTCCTACAGGATTGTCTCCTCTGGTGTCTGAAGGATTTTTCAAAACCACAAGTATGTGTGTGGTTTTTAAAGCGTTAAAGCCCAAAGCCACATATATTTTTTAAAAGTATTAGTGTTTTCCTTTCTATTATTAAAAGCTGAAGCTATTCATGTATTTACCCCAGGGACAGTCATGCATGACAGAGGTATGTGCAGTGAAAATTCTCTCCTTGTCCCTTATGCTGTCACTCATACTATCTGGGCTCAAACACAGTTCTTTGTTCATACAATCAGGGAGGGCTTCCAGTGTCTGAAGACACCAAGGATTCAGATATGCCAGGGTTGATAGTTGCTGTGTACACACACCTTGCACTGGTTTCTCTGGAACTATTAGAACTTGCAAAGTCTGGTATCTACAACCTCTATGTAGCTGATACTTGGTTTGAAAAGAATTATTTGGAAATTTGATCTCCATCTGCATGGAAGTTCTGCCCAAGACTTGTAAAAGAATGATAGTATTTGGTTAGTAGAATTTTAAGTGATTCTTAACTTCATCTCATTTTTGCTTTATTTGTCTCTAGGCAGCCTTTCAAAAATATCTATTCAGTGTACTTCTCAGCCCTCTGGCAAGAGCTGGAAATACAGAGAGTAAAAAGACACATAAGGTTCTTGTGGTTCTTATAGCCCTTCTCAAATTGGCAATAAGAATGCACAGAGTTTTATACTGCAGAGGAGAAAGTAACTCATTTTTAAAGGTATTAAATAGACGTATCAGCCCCTTATATAGAATTCAGCCGAGTTGTGAGATGCAGACCATATCTCCAGTGCTCACTTGCCAGGTCTCCCTGTGCCATTAAATAACTAAGTGTAACAAGGCAGTTGTGTTTTTTTTTTTTTTTTCCGAAATGAATTATGCTCCCATGTGTAAAAGCATGAAGACCGTGCCTCTGACTCGTGGAACATGCATCCTCACAGCTGTGGTCACACATCCTTGCAGGGAGCACCGCCGATGAGGGTTTCCCGTATGCTTGTTTTCAGGTGACTGTAAGAAACCTGAGGGTATTTAGATTGATGAATGATGTGCTTGACTCCAGGCTTCTGCCTGCCCGGCTCCAGAGTTTATCTGCTTTTCTGTTTGTTTTCTGTGCTCCTATTAGATTGTTGTTACTTACATTTTGATGTTTGTAGTTTGGGGAAATCTGTATCTTTGTTATTTATGTTATCAATAATGTGACCTGGGCCTTCCTCAGCAATGTTCCAACTGTTCCCATGTCCTCCATCACTAATTATGCAGATGAACAGATTGTGGAAACTCTTTCCTTATGGCTGCATTCTGGAGGAGTTGTTTTTTTTAAATTGCCGGTGTCTTGAATTATAATTAGGTACTGGCCCATATTTAGAGCATTACTCCTCTCTCTCTCTCTCTCTCTCTTCCCATCACTTTCCTCTTTCCCTTCCCCATATCCTCGCCTTTTTCAGTTATTCAGAGCTGAAACTTGATCAACAGAGAAATAACAGGAGAAGGCTCAAGTCCTGAGCTTCAGAAGCGAGCTTGCCTAATAGTAGATGGCAGGGCAGCGCGTTACATACCAGGAGGTTCTGTTTCTTGCAAAAAGTCATTAGAATGTGGAGCAGGCTGCCAGACAAAGTCGTGGAAGCTGGAGAGCTTAACAAGTTCAAGGGCAAGGAAGGGATTCATTTACAGCTTTGCAACACAGCGGGCCAATCCACTAAGAAAGGAAATTTAACAGTGGTCACAGAAAACAGAGGAAGAAATATGGGGACCCGTGGGGACCTCCCGTCTACCTCTGTTAGCCAAATCCTTACATGGTTCATCTACCTGCCCCTTGGGCAAATGATACTGATTTTATTATCTGAAGTTTATTAAGCATTCAAGGCATGTTCCTTACTATAACGAAGGTAGGAAACATGACCTTCCCTGGGAACAGCTTGCCTTAAAGAACTGTGAGGGCTTTTGCTAGAATAAAGCATAGAAGGTATAGACTAATCATGATTTTGTTTTTAAAACAGACACACACGGTTTTTTGAGTGATGGTAGGTGTAAGGAGGCGTAAGTGCAGAGATTACAATGAATGAGAAAATATATTGTCTCAGATACTTTAAAAGAAAAGCTGCCTTAGTGTTTTATAGCCTAGTTTCACTCTCTTATTTACGGCTCCAAAAGAGATCTGTGATTTCCCTTCCACTAATCTTGTTTAGAAACTTAAACAAAAGAATGTTACACTAGAGAGAAATGTAGATAAGCAGGCGTCCTCATATAATTATTGAGATGAAATATTTATGTAATATTACGCTTGTAGGATTCTTCCATCGTATTGGTGTATCTGTATATTTTAAAGAGGGGTCAGGAGAATTTTGTGGAAGACTTGGTATTAATTTGCCAGAACTTGGAAGTTAACTAGATGCTAAGAAGCAGTCATTATAAAATTATTTGGAAAGAAATTTATGCCAAACTAGCCTTTCTCCCTTGTATTATTGGAAGAGGTAAAATGCTTGGTATACCTAAATGGGGAACGATGCTTTTTATATTATTATCACACAAACATAGGATTCAACCCAAGTCTGGAAGAAATTAGGCCTCTGCGAATGTTAGTAAGAATGGAAATTATGTTTAGCCATAAGTAACTGATATTCATTGTTATTAAATAAACTGTAGAATCGTAAAAAAATGGAGCCAGAGCTTATTGATTCCAATCTGCCTGTCTTAAGACATCAGTAGACCTAAGCAAGTCTTAGAAGATGCTCAACTAATCTTTAAAGACTTCCAGAAAAGAAGATTCTGTGTCAAGCTCTTCCAGGGATTCATACCTCCAATACCGTAATCCCCATATGTGGCTGTGATGTTTACATCGCCAAAACAGGGGGCCGCCATTAATTTTTTTTCTTTTTAAAAATAAACACTTATTTTAAAATAGTTTTAGATTTACATAAAAGTTGTGAGAATAGTACAGGAAGTTTCCAAACACTCTGTACCCAGTTGCCCCATTATTAACAATTCACAGTATGGTACATTTTAATTAGTGAACCAATACTGATACATTATTTTAAACTAAAGTCCACACTTCATTCACATTTCCTTAGTTTTTACCTAATGTCCTGTTTCTGCTGCAGGACCCCCTCCGGGGTATTACATTGCATTTAGTTGTCACGTTACCTTAGGCTCCTCTTGCTTATGACAGTTTCTCAGGCTTTCTTTGATGACTTTGAGTTGACAGTTTTGAGGCGTACTCGTCAGGCATTTTGTAGAATGTTCCTCAGCTGGGATGTGTCTGATGTTTTCCTTATGATTAGAATCGGGTAATGGGTTTTGGGAGAAGACCACTGAGGTAGTGCTGTTCTCATCACATCATACCCAGGGTACATACTGTCAATATGACTTATCGTTGTTGATGTTGACCTTCGTCACCTGACTAAGGTAGCATTCATTAGGTTTCTTCACTGTGACATTACTCGTCCCCACCCCCCATCCCTTAAAATGTTCTTTTTGGAAGGAAGTCTCTAAACACAGCCAGCCCATCTTTAAGGAGGGGAGAGTGATGCTGTACCTCCCTGAGATGGAGTATATGCAAAAGTTTTTTGGAATGCTGTTTTCAAACACAATTCTTCTAGAAATTTCTTAATTCTCTAATGTTGAATTTTGTCACCTAAAGTCACTGAACTAGTCTCATATCTTATTTCTTGAAAAAATGATTTATAATTTAAAAATTATTCCTAATTGGGTATTTCATTTAAATTTTTGAAATACAGTGATTGAAAAAGATTCTATAGGAAGAAAAAAAGTAATCCCTAAGTACAAACAACTAAATCAATTTAGCCATTTAAATTTTGTTGTTTTTAGTACTGGATTAAATCATTTTTTTTTAATTATGATTGTCTTAGGTCATTTCCAAGGTATCTACTTTTATCAATTCCAATGTATACTCAACTACTGCTTAGAATGTAGATCTTAATAGCCATTTTAACACACCATGGCTACTTACTTTCTCTGATTCTCCTACTATAATATGGCCTTTGACTTCTGTAGCTCTATACTTCTACCACTGTTTTCTATTATTCCCTGTTCTCAAGTAGATTCAAAAGCATAAATTAAAGAGAATGTACCTATTAACTTATAATCTACACTGGGTCATTTTGGGTGCCAGGACTGTTTCATCACCTGGGTTTAGAGTTGCTAGATTAAGAATGGCAAAGAGTTTTTATTTCATGTACCTACTTTGACTAATTATGAGAAGATACCTAAAGACCTATATTGAGAAGGATTCCAAGGAACTGGCTCATAGGAGAAGAATTACATGACTGATAAGCTATGGGCATAAGAGAGAGAAAATGTGGAAAGCCACCTCTAGATGAGATCCTTATACCGTAAGATAATATAACTCACCTAATAAATCACAGGTTAGCCAATTTTTTAAAAGACTCCTTGGTGGCTGACTTGATTCCTTTGTACAATGAACTTATCTTCTTGTCTCATGGGAAAAAAATACAGTAACCATTTTCCATTGTATAGTTTACCAGCATAGAGGTCTATGAAAGAAACTTGACCCAATTATCCTTACATTTGGTAAGAGAGTAACTGAAGAAGTCAGAAAGACTTTTCTATAAGAATGAAATTCTAATTTCGTGTTAAATTTTTCCATCCAAATGAAAATGTGAAATTGGAATATGTAAATAGGGATCTGATGTTCAGAACAAGGAGCCAACCTTCAGAGTGGGTCTGAAAACACAGGTCAGAAAGTCTGTTTCCTCTGTTATTCCTCAGTCACTGGTCCCACCCAACCCTGGCTAACAGTATTAATGGAAACTCTTGACATTTTAAAATTATTTATCATAAAGACTAAATAATTCTCAAGTAAGTATGGAGTTGTTTTGAAACTAAAACTCAATGGACTAGTCCAGCTTAGTTATAAAAACAACATACATGCCAACATCATGCATTTGATGTGTCTAGTAAGACACCACAATATCCACTTAACTTAGATCACAGTATCTGAAATGTCTACAGATGGTGAATTACTCCTCTGGAGAGAGTTCGTGTACAGCATTATTTTTTAAAGGAGGGGGTAACATATAAAATAAATTCACTGTAATATGTCATACTGTTTTTCTTCTAAAAGAAAAAAATCTGAGTTAGCTTAAGAATGCTATAGATGTGAAGTAGAAATGGGAAGGATAAAGCAGAAAACTAAATATTGGGAAAGAGTTGTTTAAAAAAAAAAACTCTCTGGCCTCTTAGCAACAACAACAAATGTTAGTACTTCCCACATTCTTCCAAGGGCTGGAGATAAACAGCCTAATAGAATGTTTTATACTAGACTTAAAAATATTTAGTGTTCTAAGATGATTTTTCGGAAGAATGAAGAAATGTATTTTAAAATTTGCAGATAATAGAAACTGAAAAGGGTTGCCAGCGCTATGGAGTACAGAATTAAGATACAAAACAAAATCACCTTATCGCATTAGACACATAATCCAAACCAATGGGAAGAAATTTGATAACTACTAGTGTGAGCATATTTTACTGGGAAAAATAGGACAATGTAATACATGTTTTCATCAAAAGGCGTGTACATTAATTGGGCATCAAGTACACTCGTGGTAATGAAAAGTCAATTCAAACATCCGTCTACGATAGAATGCATAAATAAATCATGATGTATTCATAGGGAATACTATTCAGAAAATGCTAAACGGAAGTACATTAATCTATCACAATATGGATGACTCTCAAAAATGTAATGCTGAGTGAGAAAAAGCTACTCACAAAATAGCACATACTGCATGATTCTGTCGGTGAAGTTCTGAGCCAGGCAAAATCTCCATTTAAGAAGTCACAGAAGAGTGGTTACCCTTGGGAGGAACAGAGGTGGGTAAGGGCCTGGAAAGTTGCATGAGAATCTTCACTGAGGCGGGAATGATTCTTCCTCTGGATGCCAGTCATATAAGGGTGTTCATTTCGTAAAAATTTACTGAGTTGTAAATTTATGACATATACTTTTCTGTATGAATGTTCTTTTTTAATGAAGTTTTTGAAAAAGACATGTTATAGGTAGATAATCAGGAAAGCAAATGTAGCTCATATGTAAACAATCAAAGGGTTAGAGGAGTTTGAACTGCATTTATAATTCAGCTCTGTTAGGAGTTTTTGTCCATTCTGCCAGCTAGTCTCCTTTTTTTTTTTAATTAGTTTTTTTTTTAAACATCTTTATTGGAGTATAATTGCCTTACAATGGTGTGTTAGTTTCTGCTGTATAACAAAGTGAATCAGCTATACATATACATATAACCCCATATCTCCTCCCTCTTGCGTCTCCCTCCGACCCTCCCTATCCCACCCCTCTAGGTGGACACAAAGCACCGAGCTGATCTTCCTGTGCTATGCGACTGCTTCCCACTAGCTAGCTATTTTACGTTTGGTAGTGTATATATGTCCATGCCACTCTCTCACTTTGTCCCACCTTACCTTTCCCCCTCCCCGTATCCTCAAGTCCATTCTCTAGTATGTCTGCATCTTTATTCCCGTCTTGCCCCTATGTTCTTCTTGCTTTTTTTTTTAGATTCCATATATATGTGTTAGCATACTGTATTTGTTTTTCTCTTTCTGACTTACTTCACTCTGTATGACAGTCTCTAGGTCCATCTACCTCACTACAAATAACTCAGTTTCGGTCCTTTTTATGGCTGAGTAATATTCCATTGTATATATGTGCCACATCTTCTTTATCCATTCATCTGTTGATGGACACTTAGGTTGCTTTCATGTCCTGGCTATTGTAAATAGTGCTGCAATGAACATTTTGATACATGGCTCTTTTTGAATTATGGTTTTCTCAGGGTATATGCCCAGTAGTGGGATTGCTGGGTCGTATGGTAGTTCTATTTTTAGTGTTTTAAGGAACCTCCATACCGTTCTCCATAGTGGCTGTATCAATTTGCATTCCCACCAACAGTGCAAGAGGGTTCCCTTTTCTCCACACCCTCTCCAGCATTTATTGTTTCTAGATTTTTTGATGATGGCCATTCTGACTGGTGTGAGATGATATCTCATTGTAGTTTTGATTTGCATTTCTCTAATGATTAATGATGTTGAGCATTCTTTCATGTGTTTGTTGACAATCTGTATATCTTCTTTGGAGAAATGTCTATTTAGGTCTTCTGCCCATTTTTGGATTGGGTTGTTTGATTTTTTGATATTGAGCTGCATGAGCTGCTTCTATATTTTGGAGATCAATCCTTTGTCAGTTGCTTCATTTGCAAATATTTTCTCCCATTCTGAGGGTTGTCTTTTCATCTTGTTTATGGTTTCCTTTGCTGTGCAAAAGCTTTTAAGTTTCATTAGGTCCTATTTGTTTATTTTTGTTATTATTTCCATTTCTCTAGAAGGTGGGTCAAAAAGCATCTTGCTGTGATTTATGTCATAGAGTGTTCTGCCTATGTTTTCCTCTAAGAGTTTTATAGTGTCTCAGCCAGTCTCCTTTAATGTCAGTAGAATGTTCTGTTTTTAGCTTTAGAGTTTTTGAAGTAGAGGTTGATATATTTCTGTATCTGCACTGCTATCTTTTAAAGTATTTTATCTCCTTTGCTTCTAATGGTTTGTCCCCGAAATCTGGAAACTTCACAGAGAAACATGAGGCTTGAGGATCTTGATCTAGAAAGAAATAAGACCACCCTGGGGACTTCCCTGGCGGTCCAGTGGTTAAGACTCCACGCTTCCAATGCAGGGATGCAGGGGGCATGGGTTTGATCCCTAGTCGGGGAACTAAGATCCCATATGTTGCGTGGCTCAGCCAAAAAATTTAAAAATAAATAAATAAAAAGACCACCCTGATGGCTAAATGTTTCCTTAAGTTGACGTGGGTGCATCTTGTCATGGACATGAGGAATGAAATAGCACTTTGCTATTTTAGCTGTCATACGAACAGTGGGTTTATACATGTCAAAAGTTTTTGTTCTCTGTCTGAGACCTGCTTGGCCATACATTGTGTTCACTGAGGAATTGGGAATTAATTATCAAGAAGTGCTTGGACATAGAGGAAGAAGAAGAAATACCCTTATACAGTTGGGATTGATGTCAGATGACAGAAATATAAATCACAGTACCAAGGGGTGCAGGGAACTCTGGGATGACTCTGTTGGCTCTGCATCTCAGAAGACCAATCCTGAGGCTAGAGCAGAATATGTTCAGATAGATGATAGGTTCATGGTTTGAGCTGATTTTTGTATCCCCTTCAGTCTTAGGAGATACAATGACAAATGTGTAGACCCTGTTGGGAGGAGACCCTGATCAAGTTGAGTTTTATACCCTTTGAAGGAATTAGTAGAGTTTTTAACTGAGAAAACGTGAGTGTGTGGGGGTTAGGGTGGCATGTGAAACTGAATGGCAGTCCTGTGTAGTGGTAACTAGCGTGAGCTTTTGTTCCCTAGCTCTGTTTCTTACTAGCTGAGTGTCTTGGAACAAGTTAATTTTACCGCTTGGAACTTTCTCTTCTCCATCTGTTAGAGAGATAGATAGTAATACCTATTTTAGAGGGTTGTTTGAGATTTAAGTAAGATGATGTGCGCAAGGTATTAAAAAAATAACTGGAACAAGCCGAATGCATAGTACATTTTAGCCATTTTTATTACTCGTTTAGGACAACTCCGAGCAGGCAACTAAGACACTCATATTAGGGCAGCAAGAAAAATTTCAGACCACCAATTAGGGAGGATGAGACCTCTAAAACAGTGCTCAGATTTGAATTGAATTGGCCCAAGACAGGGCTGAGCTTAAGTGAACATTCCCAGCATCTGCCTCTTGGTGGGACTAGGTCAGAAAGGGTCTGAGTATAAAGATACATAATTTGTCTCCACAGTCTTTCATTGTTGCCTACATATCCAAGATATGTATGTGTTAAGTTTTCCAAAGAAATTATTCTGGCTGAATTTTAGCTGATTTGATCATTTTTTCCTAATAGTTAAATAACACAGATATGCAAAATTTCTATCCAAAATCTTATTGAAGATGTTTCATTTCCTTCTACTTCAGCCCATAAAAAGCACTCCAAATTCTTTTATGAGTTATTTCCCTCTCTGAAAACTTTCAACAACATTTTGTATTTCCAAAGGGTGCATTATCTCCAACCCATTCACTTATATTCTGGAAATAACATACATTCTTTTGCCTTCCTTCACCCTCATTTCCTTATCCTGCAAATTCTCATCCCTATATTTATTTAGAAAATGAATGTTCTTCCTAGTTCTCTAACCTGTAGGTTAGCAACTTGGGTATTGAAAGCTTGTGACCAGATCTGCCTTCATGGATTTGCATTATCATCTTCAAGATCTGAGAAATGATCTTTTCTTCAATGTGAGAGCCAAGTAGAGTAATCACACAGGGATTATTTTCCTCTCTGAGAAAACGTGAATTATCTTTGTCCTTGATGATTCTCTCCAAGGTCAGTCAGCTTTGCTCTTTGCAGTCTCTCTTATCAGAACTAGTAGCTATTGGCTGTGAGTCATCAATTCAACCTTATATAAGAGCAGTCTTGTAGGAGGTGCATTAGATTTCCTTTCCGTGTGGGCTCAAGAATTTATGTTCCTTGGCATAGAAAGGGGAAGGAATCTGATTCATTGTTTCCCCAAAGATTAAGCCATTGTTGAGAACCTTGGGATGGGCCAACTTGTTTCTGCTGTGTACAGACAGAAGTTTACCCCCCAGGTTATTTACCAGGAGTTAGAAAATCCAAATCTTTGGAATCTTTCCCCTAGTAAATCATCACTCATATATTTGCGTGCTATTTTGCATACATTTGTATAATGAGCTACATTATTTCTACAAAACCGTGCAAAATTTCTAACTCCATGGAAGTGAAACAATTAATGAGGCAGTTGTGTTCAGTTTTACCATTCTGTTGGAGCCAAAGAAAACACGGTGCAACCAGGAGACCTAGGCAACACAGTACCAATTATCCTGGGTTGGTTTTCTTTTTTACTCCTTCTACAGACACCTATTACAGGCTTGGATCAAAAAGTTCTTCAGATGAACAGTAGGAGCACTAGTTATGTCTGTTTCTGTGTCTACATGTATGCCTTCTGTTATCTTATTTATGCAGCAACTCTGTTGTCCTCAGCTCTTAATTTCATTAGCCATAAATTAACTATATTCATTTCTAATAGTTCTCTACGTAATAAGGAAATAAAGTCCAAGTTTTACTACTTCTTAGATATGTGACACTGGCAAATAATATAAATTTCTGAGCTTCAGTTTCCTTAACTATAAGTTGGGGATAATGCCTCGTGGTGTTCTTATGGAGATTAAATGTATGAGAGAAAGTGTCTGACAAGGAGTAGGTGCTCAAAAGTTGCTCTTCCTCCTGTTCTACCTCTTATTGCACCTCATTCTGCCTTGTGGATTAAAAGCATCTACTTTTTATCTAAGTCATACCTCTATGATTTCAAACCATCTGGCTAAAGAGTGAAAATGAATGCAATCATCCAGGTGTTTGGCCAATATGATGACAGATATCAAACACTGAGAACCATCTGGGTGATTGGCATATTTTTTTTCACTTTTATCCAAATGTATGTGGATATAGTCTTGGTCAAAGGAAAAAAAATCACAGGGGCTTTTCTTAAATCTTAAATTAATACCTTTTTTCCCAAGAATGCTATGATTTGGATATCTTTTGTTTCCTTTAGAGCTATGTCATGTTCAAGTCACTTTTGACAATAATGACAAATGCAGTATTTAATTTTATCACCTGGAATCTAGGAATTTGAAAAAATGGGAGGAGGTGACTCTATAGATTTCAAACCACCATGTTTCTACTCACAGGAATTAAGGACAAGAAAAGCTAAGTAATGTTTCTAGGATATAGAGTTAGATAGTAACAGAGAAGGGAAAAAATAAAATCTCTTGGCCTTAAGCTGGAGACTCCACCTATTTCCTGTCTTCTTTCATCCAAGTCATGTAATTTTATCCATACGCACACAGAACTATATATACCCAACTTGTAAATATACGCAAACACACATAAATAGCACCACTTTTCTTCCTGACAGTCATGTTACTCTGACATTATCTTTTCCTAAATAATTTTTCAAACTTTTGCTAGTAAGTCAGAGAGACCAAGCCAGGCTCCAATGCATTCAATCACACACGCATCCAGTAACCAAGATCCAACATCTGCCATCCAGGGCATTGCTTAAATAGATGTCATATTGAAGTCTGGTGTCCTGTGAGCAGCTGATGCAATTTTCCTCAGTCACAGGAATGAAACTTGGATAACATTTCTGGCTCTGAGAAATCCCCAAGTCACAAAGAAATGATTCCATTGACCTAGCAGCTTTGCACTCCCAATACAACATGTTCTCGAGCAGCTTCCCAAGGGAGAAAATAATGTGAGAGTTTTTAAGAGTGCCGAAAGCTTCCCCTCTAATCATCCTGTGTAGATTCCACTAGCATTCCAAGTTATCCCAGACAATCCCAAGAAAACTTTAGGGACTCAGTGAGGTTTTCTTAAACATTTTTTCTGCCTGAAGACACTAACAATAAGCAGCTTCAAATAATAACATTGCTATTTGGATGTGAACACAACTTTTCAACTGCTATTTCTGTCACAAAACAACTATACAGCTCAAAGAAGCCCTCTCTGAAAAATACCCAATAGGGTACTGCTTTTCCCCCCGCCACCTCTTTTTTTTTAAAGGCGGGAAGTCAGAGTACTGGCGTGTTTGGGGCTCATTACTTTAAAATCTTCTGTTTAATTCATGCCTAAAAGCAGAAGTGGGGGGCTGGCCTTTAAGGAAGGAAGAAAATTCCTGATGAGTGGATTTGTCAGTAATATGACCAGCTGCAAAAGAGTCTGGAATATAGAGGTCATCAATGGCCAAAGATTACAGGGGGTGACTGCGTTCTAGCTATTGGTGAGATCCTCAGCCACCAAGACAGGACTAGCAACCTGACTAGCGGCCTTAGTGTAGTTGAAAGCACGTAAACTTGCAGTGAAACTAATGGTGTGCTGAAGCTTGCCTGTAGCAGCTTACAGGGGCCAATTGTTAAATTTTGTGAACCCATTGATGTTACCTTAGTAGCTTAAAATTGACTACGGTGGGAGTATTTACACCATGGAAATTGGCACATGCTACTAATTACGCTTTTGTTTCTCAGAGAACTTGTTGTTAAACATTTACCTACACATCATAGAGACAGACAAACCTGACTTAAATTCCTGCCTCTGCCACTTATGACATAGGAATTTGAAGAAGCAAAATCCTCTGACTTTGGGGTCCTGATATGTAAATTAGGAATGGTAATCACATTTCATTACACTGTTGTGAGAATTAAATTAGGCATTGTGCTTAGCCAGATTTAGTGTTCATCAGATGTGTTATTTATTCATTAAATATTAATAGAGTATATATTTTATGCTAGGAACTATGACTAGTGCTAGAGAATCAAGGATAAATAGATGGATTGGCAAAGACCTTGAGTGGATGCAGAACACAGATTAAATATTAACTACAATATACTTTGCAAAGTACTGTACTATGAGGTGCAAATGATCAAGGCTGGGGCAGAGATGAAGGAGCCATCATTGTAAATACTCCTTTAAAAGAGGTACTAATGCTTCATGACAGGTGAGGAATATTTGTCCAGCCATTTCTAGACATGCTAAATCATGGATATTTTTATATTCGAAAAGGTAGAGCATCAGAATTCCTGAGAATAGGTGGAAAGCAGGGCAACACTCTAGAGTTGATGAAATATCTATTTGTAGGTTATAATTCCAGGAGCATGGTTCTCTACCTCAAAATGCAGTCTTCACTGACTGTCATTCTATCATTACAGTTGAGTCCTTTGGGTGTTGAATTTGTGGTCCCCTGGAATTGCCCTCTAAAAGGCAATGGTTTCTCTGAGACTCACAACTTGCTACATTATTGTATCAATCTGTAACTATCAGAAAAGGGAACAGAAGCTAACAGTCCTTCAGGATTACATTGCTCTTATTTTATCACAACAACACTGCCATGAAAAAGGTACTTTTCTCTTCACTCTGCTGAAGAAGAAGCTGATGTTCAGAATCTAAATTATGAGCTCAATATGGAACTGACATCCAAACTCGGGTCTGCTGAGTCATGAACATTAACTTGATCTTAACATTTAATCATTATGACAACCTTATGAGGTCCTATTATGAACCTCATTGTATGAATGAGAAAATTGGAGAGTAGAGAAGTTTAGTGTTTTGCCAACTATTAAGTGACATAGTCTCAATCCATGTTCTTTTTGATCAACAGCATACTTCATATTTTAGTTACTACTTTAGCAGGGATCCATTTACAACCTAATGAGCACAGGAATGGTCCTGCTATAGTATGGATTCCTCAACAGAGAGGAGTTAGAGTGAGGGATGAGGAGAGAGGAAAGGGGCATGGGACACTGAAAGACATCAAAGTCAGCTTAGTCTGTCCCAGTATTTGCTAAAAAATGATGGTCATAGTGAAGCACTTGTCATTTCAATATGAGAGAATCATGTAAATGATAGTTAAGAGTACAGATTGGCTTTGAGCATGCATTGGTATGATCCACGTGTTTTATGATAAATACTATTTTTGCGCAGTTTCTGTGCAAAGCATTGTAGCATTATTTGAAAACTTATAAATCATTTGAGGAAAAAGATAGAAAATTTTAAAAATATAAAGGAGAACAGGTAAAGATGCACTGTAAAATATGGTAAAATTTCAATAATTGCACTCCCTGTGAGGCAGCATAATGTTATTTGAAAGCGGTCTTTGATTAGTTGTAATTGGATATAGAAAACTCTACATATGTAGAAAAAAAGTTTAAAAAAAGAATAAAAATTGATATGCTAAGAAAGGAGAGAAACAGAATCACATAAGATACTCAAAACTACAAAAGGCAACAAAAGTGTGGAAGACAAAAGTAAGAAAAAAGGCAACAAATAGAAAATAGCGACAAATATGGTAGATATCAATCCTCAATAATCACTTTAAATATCAGTACCTAAATACACTAATTAGAAGACAGAGACTGCCTGAATGGGTCAGAAAACAAAGATACAATTATATGTTGTCTATAAGAAACTCATTTTAAGTAAAAGACACAGATAGATTAGCCATAAAGGGATAAAGAGAGATATGCCATGTAGACACTAATCAAAAGAAAGCAACAGTCACTATATTAACTTCAGACAGAGCAGATTTTAGTGCAAGGTAGTTGTTAGGGATAAAGAGAAACATTACAATAAACATTGGGGTGCATGTATTTTTTCGAATTATGGTTTTCTTTGGATATATGCCCAGGAGTGTGATTGCTGGATCATATGGTAGCTCTATTTTAGTTTTTTAAGGGATGTCCATACAGTTCCCCATAGTGGCTACACCACCAACAGTACAGGAGGGTTCCCTTTTCTCTACACCCTCTCCAGCATTTATTGTTTGTAGATTTTGTTTCATGATGGCCATTCTGACTGGTGTGAGGTGATAGCTCATTGCAGTTTTGATTTGCATTTCTCTAATAATTAGTGATGTTGAGCATCATTTCATGTGCTTTTTAGCCATCTTCATGTCTTCTTTGGGGAAATGTCTGTTTAGATCTTCTGCCCATTTTTTGATTGGGCTATTTGTTTTTTTGATATTGAGCTGCATCAGCTCTTTGTATATTTTGGAGATTAATCCCTTGTTGCTTGCTTCATTGGCAAAAATTGTCTCCCATTCTGAGGGTTGTCTTTATGTTTTGTTTATGGTTTCCTTAGCTGTGCAAAAGCTTTTAAGTTTCATTAGGTCCCGTTTGTTTATTTTTGTTTTTATTCTCATTTCTCTAGGAGGTGGGTCAAAAAGGATCTTGCTGTGATTTATGTCAAAGAGTGTTCTGCCTATGTTTTCCTCCAAGAGTTTTATAGGGTCTGGCCTTACATTTAGATCTTTAATCCATTTTGAGTTTCTTTTTGTGTATGGTGTCACGGAGTGTTGTAATTTCATTCTTTTACAGGTGGCTGTCCAGTTTTCCCAGCACCACTTATTGAAGAGACTCTCTTTCTCCAATGTATATTCTTGCCTCCTTTGTCATAGATTAGGTGACCATAGGTGCTTAGGTTTATCTCTGCACTTTCTATCCTATTCCACTGATCTATATATTTTTTGTGTGCCAGTACCATACTGTTTTGATGACTTGTAGTATAATCTGAAGTCAGGAAGCCTGATTCCTCCAGCTCCGTTTTTCTTTCTCAAGGCTGCTTTGGCTATTTGTGGTCTTTTGTGTTTCCAAACAAATTGTAAAATTTTTGTTCTAATTCTGGGAAAAATGCCATTGGTAATTTGAAGGGATTGCTTTGGGTAGTATAGTCATTTTGGCAACATTGAGTCTTCCAATCCAAAAACATTGTATATCTCTCTATCTGTTTGTGTCATCTTTGATTTCTTTCATCAGTGTCTTATACTTTTCTTAGTACAGGCCTTTTACCTCCTTAGGTAGGTTTATTCCTAGGTATTTTATTCTTTTTGATGCAAGGGTAAATGGGACTGTTTCCTTAATTTCTCTTTCTGATCTTTGTTGTCAGTGTATAGGAATGCAAGAGATTTCTGTGTATTAATTTTGTATCCTGCAACCTTACCAAATTCATTGATGAGCTGTAGTAGTTTTCTGGTGGCATCTTTAGGATTTTCTATGTATAGTATTATGTCATCTGCAAACAGTGACAGTTTTACTTCTTCTTTTCCAACTTGTATTCCAACTTGTATTCCTTTCATTTCTTTTTCTTCTCTGATTGCCATGACTAGGACTTCCAAAACTATGTTGAATAAAACTGGCAAGAGTGGACATCCTTATCTTGCTCCTGATCATTGAGGAAATGCTTTCAGTTTTTCACCATTGAGAATGATGTTTGCTGTGGGTTTGTCATATATGGCTTTTATTATGCTGAGGTAGGTTCCCTCTGTGCCCAATTTCTGGAGAGGTTTTATCCTAAATGGGTGTTGATTTTTTTCAAAAGCTTTCTCCACATCTATCGACATGATCATATGGTTTCTATTCTTCAGTTTGTTAATTTGGTATATCACATTGATTGATTTGTGTATATTGAAGAAACTTTGCATCCCTGGGATAAATCCCACTTGATCATGGTGTATGATCCTCTTAATGTGTTGTTGGATTTGGTTTGCTAGTATTTTGTTGAGGATTTTGTGTCTGTGTTCATCAGTGATATTAGCCTGTAATTTTCTTTTTTAAAATATCTTTGGTTTTGGTATAAGCGTAATGGTAGCTTTGTAGAATGAGTTGGGGAGTGTTCCTTCTTCTGCAAGTTTTTGGATGAGTTTCATCAGGATGGTTGTTAACTCTTCTCTAAATGTTTGATAGAATTCACCTCTGAAGCCATCTGATCCTGGACTTTTGTTTGTTGGAAGTTTTTAAATCACAGTTTCAATTTCAGTACTTGTGATTTGTCTGTTCATATTTTCTATTTTTCCCTGATTCAGTCTTGGAAGATTGTACCTTTCTAAGAATTTGTCCATTTCTTCTAGATTGTCTATTTGATTGGTGTATAGTTGCTTGTAGTAGTCTCTTATGATCCAGCACTATTTACCATAGCCAGGACATGGAAGCAACCTAAATGTCCATCAACAGAAGAATTGATAAAGAAGATGTGGTACATATATACAATGGAATATTACTCAGCCATAAAAGAGAACAAAACGATGCCATTTGCAGCAACATTGATGGACCTAGAGGTTGTCATACTAAGTGAAGTAAGTCAGACAGAAAAAGACAAATATCAATATTGTATGATAGCACTTACATGTGGAATCTAAAAAAAAAAAAAAAAAGGGTACAGATGAACTTACCTACAAAACAGAAATAGAATTCCAGATGTAGAAAACAAACTTATGGTTACCGGGGGTAAGCAGCGGGTAGGAAAGGGAGAAATTGGGGGATTGGGATTGACATATACACACTACTATTTATAAAATAGATAACTAATAAGGACTTACTGTATAGCACTGGGAACTCTACTCAGTACTCTGTAATGGCCTATATGGGAAAAGAATTTTAAAAAGAGTGGATATTTGTGTATGTATAACTAATAAAGGGTCAATACTTCAAGAACATATAACAATCTTTACTGTATATGTGCCTAACAACAGAGTCAAAATACATGAGGCAAAAACTGATAGAACTGCAAAGAAAAATAAATGAATCCACTACTGAAGTCAGAGACGTTAGCATGCCTCTAACAGAAATAGACCTGGCAGGCAGAGAATCAGTAAGGGCTGAGTTGAACATAACAGCACCATCAATCAATTGGATATAATGCACATCTATAGATGGTTTCATCCAAAACCAGCAGATTACACATTCTCTCAGACTTCATGGAACATTCACCAAGATAGACTACATTCTGAGCCATAAGACACATCTCAACAAAGTTTAAAAATAGAAATAATACAATGTCTGCTTTCAGACCACAGTGGAATTAAACTAGAAATAACAGAAAGTTAGCTGGAAAATCCCCAAATAATTGGATATTAAACAACACACTTCTCAATAGCACATGGGTCAAAAAAGAAATCTCTAGAGAAATTAAAGAATATTTTGAAAAAAATAAAAATGAAAACACAATTTATCAAAATTTGTGGAATGCCTTGAAAACAGTGCTTAGAGGGAATTTTATAGCATTTAATACATATATTAGAAAAGAAGAAAGTTGTAAAGTCAATAACTGAAGCTTCCACTTTGAGACACTAAAAAAAGAATGCAAATTAAATACAAGTAAGCAGAAGAAGATAAATAATAAAAAATGGAGATAAAATCAATGAAATTGTAAATAGGAAGTCAGTAGAGAAAATCAGAGGAATCAAAAGCTGGTTTCTGAAAAGATTAATAAAATGTATAACCCTCTAGCCAGACTAAGAAAAAAAAAAAGAGAAGGCACAAATTACTAATACCAGAAATGAAATAAGGAACATCACTACAGATCCCGTGGATGTTAGAAGATAAAGGAATACTATGAACAAATCTATGCCCACAGATTTGAAAACCTAGATGAAATGAACCAATTCCTGGAAAGAAACAATCTGCCAAGGCTCACACAAGAAGAAATAGACTATCTAAATAGGCTAATATCTAGTGAAGAAATTAAATCAATTATTAGTAACTTTCCAAAACAGGAAAAAAAAAAAATACAGGTCAGATGGTTTCACTCGTGAATTCTACCAAATATTTAAGGAAGAATTATTCGAATTCTCTAGTCTTTTCCAGAAGACAGAAGCAGAGGGAATACATACTAACTTGTCGTGTGAGGGCAGCATTACCCTGATACCAAGCAAACACATTACAAGAAAAGAAAACTATAGACCAAATCCTTTGAGAGCATAGATGCAAAAAATTCTCAGCAAAATATTAACAAATCAAATCCAACAATGTATGAAAAGTAGTATACACCACGACCAAGTGGGATTTATCCCAGGTATTCAAGGCTTGCTCAGTATTTGAGAATTGATTAATATAATCCGTCATATCAATAGACTCAAAACCACATGATCATATCAATAGATGAAGAAAAAGCATTTGACAAAATTCACTAGTCTTTCATGATTAAAAACTCTTAGCAAACCAGGAATAAAGGGGGAACTTCCTCAACTTGATAAAGAATAAGCTACAAAGAACCTATAAGTAACATCATACTTAATAGTGAGAAACTCAAAATTTCTCACTATTATCAGGAACAAGACAAGTATGTCCTCTCTTACCACTTCTTTTCAACACTGTACAAAAAAATCCTAGAAAATACAATAAGACAAAAAAGGTATACAGATTAAGAAAGAAGAAATAACACTGTCTTTGTTCACAGAAGACATGATTGTTTATGCAGAAAATCTGAAAGAATAAACCAAAAATTCCCCTCCTGGAACTAACAGGCAGTTATAGCAAGGTTGCAGGATATACGAACACCATTCACTTTCCTATATACCAGAATGAACAAGTGGAATTTGAAGTTAAAACACATTATTATACTCATTAGTACTCCTCAAAGTGAAATACTTAGGTGTAAATCTAACAAAATATGAATAAAGTCAATATAAGGAAAACGACAAAACTCTGATAAAGGGCTAAATATATGGAATGATATTCATGGAAATATTCATTGATGGGAAGACTCAGTATTGTTAAGATATCAATTCTTCCCAACTTGATCTATGGATCAACACAGACTCAATCAGTATCCTGGCAAGTTTGTTGTGGATATTGGCAAACTGATCTCTAAAGTTTATATGGAGAGGCAAAAGACCCAGAAAAGCCAACTCAGGGAGTATGTGGGAAATCTCTCTACCTTCCTCTTAATTTTGCTGTGAACCTAAAGCTACTCTAAAAATAGTCTTTTAAAAATGGGCAAAAGACCTAACAAATACGTCGCCAAAGAAGATATACAAATGGAAAGTAGCATACGAAAAGATGCTTAACATTATATGTCATTAGGGAATTGCAAATTATAACAACAAAATACTACTATACACCTATTAGAATTGTCAAATTCCAGAACACTGACAACACCAAACGCTGATGAGAATGTGGAGTAACAGGAATAGTCATGTGTCGCTGGTGAAAATGCTAAATGATACAGCCACTTAGATGGTTTAGCAGTTTCTTTCAAAATTAAAACATTTTTTACTACATAATCCAGTAATCACACTCCTTAGTGTTTACCCAACTGAACTGAAAACTTTTGTCCACACAAAAACCCGCACACAATGTTTATAGTAGCTGTATTCATAATTGTCAACACTTGAAAGCAACCAAGATGTCCTTTGGTATGTAAATGGTAACTGTGGTACATCCAGATAATGGAATGTTATTCAGCACTAAAAAGAAATGAGCTATCAAGCCACGAAAAGACACAGAAGAATCTCAAATGCATATTATTAAGTTAAAGAAGCCAATCTCAAAAGGATACACAGTGTATGCCTATAAGTATATGATAGTCTGGAAAAGGTAAAACAGAGACAGAGAAGCATCGGTGATTGCCAGGAGTTAGGGCAGAGGGAGGGATGAACAGGCAGAACCCAGAGGACTTTTAAGGCAGTGAAACTATTTTGTATGATACTACAGTGGTGGATGTGTGTCATACATTTGTCCACATCCACAGAATATACAACACAAGGAGTGAACCCCAGTGAAAACTGGACTCTGGATAATAATAATGTGTCAATGGAGGTTCATCAATTATAACCAATGAACCACTGTGGAGCAGGATTTCCATGGTGGTGGAGATGGTGAGCGTGTGGGGACAACGGGTATGTGGGAACTTTCCGAACTTCCTACTCAATTTTGCTGTAAACCTAAAAGTGCTCTAAAAAGTAAAACTTAGAAATTAAATATATTTGTAATGTATACCTAGCCCATTTTGAATTTGTTACCAAAAGATTAATAATAGTCTTCAGTGCCTATGGCATATTGTAAATAGTTCAGATTTATACGGTATGTATGTATGTGTGTATATATAAATTATCTGTTGAGTATAGTATTTTATCATATAATCAATATATTATTGCAACATCAATATATCATATATAGCTGTATTATTGTATAGGATAGATGTAATATATGTTACAAAATTATATTATTATAGTATATATGTATATATAAGGAATGTAAATAAGCCAATTATACTCATGTAACTATCCTAAAACTTAGGCCTTAATTCGAGCTTTTAAAAATTTAAGTAAATGATAATAATTATAAATAATAATTCATAAAGGGCTGTAAATTGGAAAAGCATGTTCTCTTCTTGCCAGCACTACCCTAGAGGTCTTTAAGGTAGGATCATTTTCCATTTCTATTTTTAAATAAGTAAACAAAGTCATGGGAAGGTGAGTAACTATCTCAGAGCTACACAGAGTTTCATAAGTTCGGCTAAGTTTAGACCTAGCCATCTGTGAGCGTGAGAACTGTATAAGCCCAACTGGCTAGCTGTGTTGCTCTGAGTCCCTCACACTCAGGGCTGCCTCTTGCTCCTCTTTCAGGTGTGAGGGTTGCTTTATGAAATCTCTAGGTTCCCTTCCAGTCCTCATATCTATGTGGCTAGTAGGATGGAAAAGAGCCAATGCATAAATGTAAGAGAAAGGGGCCCTTTTCACCATTCGACTAACACAGGATGTAAAGTTCAGAGGGAGAACTGCCCTAGGGTTGGCTTTATCAGCAAACTTCCCCGCTCCTTCATCCCTTCCAGCTCCCATACTCACATAGGCAGAGTAGCACGATAATCAGAGGATGAAGTGGGAGTGACATCACATCGAGGGTATAGTTTGAAGAATCTCCTCTTGTCAACAAAGACCCAAGACCCTGTAGATATTACCTTAACAGAAAATCTTCTCTCCAACAAGAGATTTTCTAAAACCTCTTCTCTCCAGCAAAGCTCCACTAAGCTAAAATCTTTCCAGTTTGTTTATACAAGACTTTAGGGCTGCAAAGTCTATCAAGTCCTGAATGATCTCCATTCAGTGCTCAATGTCAGCCTGTAAGATGGACAAGAAAAGAACTGTAATTCCATTTCACAGTTGAAAACTAAAGAATTGAGGAAAAGTAAGCATTTGTCCAATGTCACTGTAACAGTAGTAAGTGGGAGAATTGGAATTAGAGTTCAGGTTTTCTGACTCTCAGTCAAGTGGTCTTTCCATGGCATGGGAAGTGTTTGACTTACAGACTGTTTTAATAGGTGGAGAACTAGAGAAACCAAGGCATGCCCATGGGTACTGTGGCTGCCGTTCTGTCTTTCAAAGCTACCAATGAGAGAATTGGGGCCCAGAAAGATTAGGAGCGGGTGTAATTTCCGGTCTGAGGTAGTGGGTCTCAGCTTTTCACAAGCCTCCTACGTCCGCAAGGTGGAGCCTCTTGCCATGCTCATTTCCAAAGATAGAAAGCGATTTGTTTTTTCCCTCTTGGAAATAAAACAAAACAAAACAATATATACATTACTAGTCAAGCAACTCAGGGCAGAGCAAGGTCCTTATGCCCTTGCATTTGTTTAAACTTTCCTCAGGTGCTGAGTGGGAGGCTCATGATCAATGACCTGGAGGTTCAAGTACACACAGAGACACAAAGCCATTTCAGAAAGGAATCTGAGGGTTTTGTGCAAGGGAGAGAACAGTGAATATGCTCGGTGAGGCATACCAGTCTTGCAAACAGAGAAAGGAATGGAGGGAGCAGCACACGGGGTGGTATGTTCCTCCGCACTGTTGTCAGCAGACCTTGGATCCAGAAACAGCAGGAGACAGGCTTTCTCTTTAAAGAAAAGACAGCTGGTGCCCCTGAGTGTTTGCCTGGTAAATAGCAGCCGGAGCCATGTGAGGGAGTGATGCCCCCTTTATACAGGTCTGCATAACATCTTTCCTTTCCAGTGGGGAGACCAGAGAGGCAGCCCTGCTCTTGAGTTATAAGCATAAACATTCCTTCCCTGGATGCATTAAGCGCAACGAGGGGGTCATCTCTTCTACTCCCTCCTAAAATATTTTGTTTTCCATCTCTCCTTTCTTTTCCAAGTTGCTTTAAGAAAGATCCAAAACTTCCTTCCTGCTGTCCTTAGCTGCTTTTTGCTGCTGTGTCAAACCACAGCCTAAATTTAAACTATGGCCCAGGAGTGGGAACTAACTGGTGGTTATGGGTGTGGCCTCATTGTTGCCTTAGAGACAGTGACCTTCAGCCAATCCTTTAACCTTGTCTGCAGGTGAAATGTGGATACCTCTGTGTTTCATCACAGATGCATCAGCTTGAGCCTTGAGGAAGAGCCTTCTAATTTACTCTCCTTCGTGCTGTTCTCATCCAGCTAAAAGACAGCTAGGTTAATCTTCCTAAATTACAGCGTTTATCATAACACTCCTCTTTCCAGAAACCTGAAATGTTTTAGTGTCCCACCCTTTGTCTCTCACATAAAGAATTAACCTCTTATCCTGGCTTCTGGTGCCTCCAAGGTCTGGCCTCAACGTATCTTTTTAGTCTTCTTACCCATTCTTTCATCATAAACCTGGCTGACCTACTTGTTTTCTTAGATTTTCCTGTCACATTCTTCCTTCTACACTTTGGCTTGCATTAGTCCCTTACTACTAGGAATGGCTTCTTAATTGCTGTCAACTTATCTGACTTCTTCTGATCTATGTTCAAGGTCCAGCTAAACATCTTCTTCTCTACGAAGCCTTTCTGAATCTCTCCAGACCACATCACTGCTCCCTGTTCTGAAACTACGAGATATCTTCTCTACTTACATGACACTTCCTAGCCTTGTGTTTATCATTTTAGCCCCTGTGTTGTTGCTTTTAATGAACCATGCTCATTATGTCATTGGCCCACATAAAAAAACAAAAGAAAACAAAACAAAAAACACTTCATATGCCAACACCTGATGGAAAGCAGTGTCAAATGTACGGTATGGATATTGTTGGGAACATAGTTCGGTATGTTTCACAGTGTCGTTTCCATGCTGGCCCATGGGAAAAATGTCTCTCAGTCCTCCAAACCAAGAAGAGCTGGGCTTCTCCTGAGCTGCCGTTTTGTTTTTATCTGTGGTCATCATGAGTCATGTCTCCCTCTTTTCACAGGCTCAGAGCCAGGATTGCAGCCCACCACAAGTAACAAGATTTAACAGCATATATTTGGGGGGGAGGAGGCGGTAACAGCATTAACTCCAGCTTCTTATTTTTCTTTCCTATCTTTATTTTTCTTTCCTCCAGTTTTCTCCCTTATTTCTGCTATAATCTGGTAATTTTGTATATCTTTGTGAAAAGGTTCAGATTGTTTTTGGAAATGGATGAGGATTTATATGAATGTAAAACAAGTAATGTCTTTCATTATTTTTTATCTTTAAATGGTGCACGCATCTTAAGTATAGAGCTTGATAACGTTTTACACATGTATTCACCTATGTAATCCCCACCTAGATCAAGATACATTGGGTTGGCCAAAAAGTTCGTTCAGGTTTTCCGTAAGAGCCTACAGAAAACCCGAAGCAACCTTTTGGCCAACCCAGTAGAGTCTTCTACAACCCCAGAAGGCACCACTTATTTTATTACTAATTTAACTTTTTACGTCTGTCTAGGTGTCTTGGCTCTCCACCTATACTGAGTAGTGTTTGAGAATAAGGACTCTATGTATTTCCCTGTGCATGGTAGGTAATCAAGAAATAGTTATTGATTGAAATAAAGGACTTGTTTCTAATGAGGGAGGTCTCCAAGGCCCAGTGCAGATCCAGAACACAATGTGCGGTAGAGATGTTCTGTTTGTCCCTGGGTCTCTAGTCTCTGACACAGGGCCTCGTATATTGTAAACCCTAAATGCATATCTATCAACTGAAATCTTTTCATATCTCTCACTGTGTCCATTTGAAGGAGCTGTAGTTTCCTATTTCTGGAAATCAGGCTGCAAACTTTCCCATGATATCACTGGGCATTTTCCTTGGATGGCATATCACTGCTGCTCCCTTCCTGCCTTCTAAATGAATGGAAAGAACAGGGTACCCTACAGAATACTTGCCAACTTGAGTTAATAAGCTCTGCCACAATTACGTACCCTCCTGTCTCAGAATTCCTCATGGTTTGCTCCTTGATTCTTGAACTTGTATGGAAAGATCTCTTTCTATATATGGGGAAAAGCATTTGCACTGGGTGAAGAGTATACAGTTGACACCAGCTTCTTCTTTTCTGCCTAGCTTTAATGCTTTGGCAAAGAGAAATCTGTAGAGGAGAATGAGAAGATTCTTTTCCTCTTTGTACCTAAGTCTGCTTATTCCTGGACACAGAGAAGAGAATAGTCTTGATTGAGAATTTATTTTGGAGTGAATATTTCCACAGCCAGTGAAGGAGGGGAAAAAAACAGCATATATTATTAGCAATAATGGAAATAATACAGATTTTTCAAGAATAATTTAAATTTATTTTAGTCTTCAACCTCTAGGCCATCTGGTAAAGAATCTGGTCCCAGAGCAAA
Organism: Pseudorca crassidens; assembly: GCF_039906515.1. NCBI lineage: Eukaryota > Metazoa > Chordata > Mammalia > Artiodactyla > Delphinidae > Pseudorca > Pseudorca crassidens. The sequence continues at coordinate 63,166,941 of NC_090302.1, read as the reverse complement.
AGCTGAATGGCAAAGAAATTGGGAACAGTTATTCTGATGGAAAAGTAGGCCAAGGGGAAGAAAAGAAATCATAGAAGTAGAAGACCAGTGGACCTGGTGACTTGAATGATGAGTGTGGCCTATTTATACCTAGAAATTCACCCAATTTCCTGAGGCCCAGGTTTCCACCATTGTAAATTGAACGATTGTACGACAACCCTTTTGGTCTCTTTTCAGTTTACAAAAGAAAAAGACCTCTGTTTTTATGTTCAGGATTTATTTCTCTGAGAATATCAAAACCACATGATTAACAAATATCAGAGTTTATTTTCATTGATTTCTTTTTTTGTCCGAAAATAAAACGACTTCCCTTTATTTGTGGAAAGTGACCAAGAAAGCAAGTACTATTTAATAGTGAATCCTACAGTTCTTTCAGCTGACAGAATACCAGTAGGTTTGTGCCTCGTGTGATGATCTTAATCAGGATTTCTTTTCTCTGAAGATAGAACTTTTGTTGGTGGAGAGTTAAAGAACCTTTTGTAGCAAGCTTCCTTAAAGGAGGCAAGGGAGGTGGAATTTACATGTTTTAGTCCCGATGAAATATAGCTCAATCTTTGCAAAGTGAATTGTATGTTTTCTTTGGAAAAAAACTAATTAGCTCAGGCCAGAGATTCAGAAGTCTGGCTCCAATTTATAGCTGTCAAATAGCATGGTTAATATTTCTTAGCACAATATATCTTGTATTCCTAGCTTTCTGTTACTAATCTGCTTTAAAACATAAAAAGGCAGATGGGGAAAGGTAATACTACTCACTTTGGGTATTGGAGTGTTTTGTGATATCATTAAGTATTTACAAATAATATTCCTCTTCTTTCAGAAAGCTTCCAAATATTAGTGGTAATCTTTGGCTACTATATTTAAATTTTATTCCTAGACATTCAGTGCCACCTAAGTATTCATTCTATGAGTGCTGCACTCAGGGAGGGCATTGATATTTATTGATACCTACTATGGGCCAAGAATTGAACTAGACCCTTTACATATGTCTCATTCATTTTACTCTCAAAACAAGCCTGCAAAGTAAGTTATAATCTTCATTTATTCAGCAAACATGTATTGAAGATCCACGTGTGGCAGGGAGTATGCAGGGCAGCAGGTGTGTGGTGGTGAACAGTATAAATTCCCTGCCTTCATGGACACGAAGAGAGTGATAGGGAAGATAAATTATAAAGGAGTCAATCAGCATAATCAATATACTACTATAAATTGTGATCCGTCCTATAAAGAAAATAGAAAAGGGCATTATGACAGAGAACAATAGGAAGAGATGATCCAGGACCAGTGGTCAGAGAAGTCCTCTTTGAAAAGCAAGGACCTGAAAGGCGAGAAGGGGCCAGCCATGGGACAAGCTATGGAAGAGTGTTCCTGGTGGAAGAAACTGCACATGTGAAGTCCACAAGGTGGGAAAGAGCACAGTGGACTTAAGTCTTTGAAAGGAGACCTGTGTGGCAAGTCCCCTAAGTGAGAGGCAGAAACTGGGCTCTGACAGGGATCAGAGGCTCAGAGAGGTCAAATAAAATCTCCATTATCACCCAGCAATTAAGTGGCAGAGCCAAGAATGGAAGTCACCTGCATGATTCCATTTTACTTGCCTTGTATAAATACAGGAAAACGAATTCAAACTATTCCTTTTAGTTGTTGTTAATTTTGCTACTTTAACATTTTAGTCTTTAAAATTGTAATCCAGTTCCATACCAGTCTCTCTAGCTTTCTGGAGGTGTAGCCATGGGTTGGACACAGTCGACTAACAAGAACTTCTAGAAGCCCAAGACCTGCCTGCTTCCTGGATGTCTTAGTTGTTGATGCCCTGGTGTGCTTCACTGTTGTATGAATGAATATTTCTAACAGTGGGTCAGCCTTTGCAGCTACGGCAAGGGTCTGTCTCAGAAAAGCCTGCGAAACATGCACGATGTGTAGAGAGGAGGAAACTTTGTTCAGGCGTCTCTCTATAAGGGAAGTGGTTTGATTGGCTTCTCTATTCTGGTCACTAGAATCCTGATAGCAGTTGATAGTGCTTGACATGTCTTTGAAGTCACCTGGCACAGTCATTTTTTTGGATCTCATGAAATGGAAGGATTACTTAGCAAAGACTGAGCCCACTGTTTGGAACAATCTCTATGCTCTTTATTAAGTAATTAAGCATAAAGTCATCCGACTAGAGAATGGTTCTCTCGGTAACTCCAGTCCCTCTTCCTTGGGAAGGTGCCGGGCTTAACCAAGACCAGGAAAAGGAAATCCCTCTTCCCAGGTACTGGTTCCCATCTCTTGTCATCCATGGTATCTCTCAAGCAGAAGCAGTGAGTTCCATTGCTTCAAGTTCAGATTTTCAAGTAAAACATCTGTGTTGATGTAATTTGGGCTATTTCTGTTCCTAATTGCTAGAGCTCAGACCTGTGTGTTCTGGAACTTAAGGAAATGTGATTATTTGCCAGCAACTGACAGCAGCTGCCTGCTAACCCTCTAGGGTGACTGCTGCTCTCAGCGAAGGCTGCGGTGGGTAGGGTTTTGTACACCACCCTGAACTTTAGTGACTAGAAAACAACTTCTGGTGTTAGTAAAACATAGCTTCTGGTTTGATAGAACATCAAGAAATACTTTCCTTGACCCTGTTCCTTTTAATTCATGTACCAAGTGACTTTGACCTGATATAAGGGAACTCTGTACCTCTTTCCTTGTTTATGATTGAAGCCTGTGAGCTAGTCACTTAATTTATACCTTTGTGCCTTACTTCTCATTCTCTTTCTATTTTCACTAACTCTTCAACCTTTCACTTCATGTCACCACTCTTTGGACATATTCGGCTTCTCTGACTTTCAGCTTTGGCCCTACTTCTTGGAAGGGATCCATCTCCTGTCCGTATGTTTTGCTGCTCCAGATGGCCAGCCCATGTCACCTGGGCCCCAACAATTCTTAAACGTGGGACAGTTTAACCAGCACCACAGCCTGCTTTCCCACCAGGAAAAATTAATCAAAATTTCCCACAGTACTTTCTGGCAGCATTGCCAACGTGTATTTTTTGACTATAAGTTCTATGTGAGATACTCTATAGACAAATAACTACTTTTAAAATATGGTATAGAGACCTGGTGAATTCTGTTTCCTCTTGGCATTTCACAGTGTACATTATCAAAATAAAGGCCCTATGAATTCTTGGAGGAAAAAATTAGTGTGTTTGACCACAGATTTTCCAAATCTATTTGACTGTGGAGCCTATTTTCAAGTACTCATAATAATGCTCCCAGATAGTTAGTCTTCTAAGAATCATGCTTTAGGAAGTAGTATTGCCTGGTAGCTTCGTTTGTTCTACTATTAAATGTATTAAATGCCCCTTCTATGTACAAAGGCTGGTGCTTAGTATGTAACATTTTCCAGCCCTGTTTATGTGTGAGCTACACTCACCAATAATTCTAGAACCTAAGCAAAAAGCATTTAGGTAGAAGGAACATCAAAGGACAAGTTGAAACCTTTAAATAGATATAAAATATAAACTGGTTTGCACATCTCAGGACCTCACCTCTGGACTTTTGAGGGGTACAGGATGCCTTCTCTACAATCCATTTTTCTTAAACCAACTCCAAACCTCTACCCTTCGAAACTAATACCTGGCGTAGGAGAGACGGTTATCACATTCATTTCCAATTTCCTCCCTAGTAACAAGATAAATATTCCGAGATCCAAGACTGTACAACAATACTGTTGGACCTTGATGGAATCAAAGCCTTTTTCTGCTTCCTATGACTATGGAAATAAAAGATAAAGTGTCAGGGAGGAGTGGAGCTACACCTGGAAAAGCGGTGTATCATTTTTTTTAATTAAAATCATTCTGTTACAGATAAGTCAATTCTAAAGCAATTTTGGATAAATAAGTGAGCAAATAAATTTGTTGATGTTGTTAGAAGCCAGGTTCTCACCCAGGAAGAAGAGACCTAAAAATATGGAATGAGGAAAGGCAGTGAAGTACCCATGCTGATGAATTGGAGCTGGAATGCTGATGTGAACTCATAATTGTTAAAATGTGAATACATATGTCTATATGCATGAATATATGCACATGTATATGTATGCATGTATTTATGTATGTGTATTTGTAGATTAGTGTATGTATTTGTCTATATACATACATATACTTCCTAGCTCTGTCTTCTGAAATCACCAAGAAGCAAAGACACTCCAGTTGGACACACCTAGTGCCCAGACCTTGGTCTCTAATACTATTTATCACTAAAAGGACTCCAACTCCTTGGAGAATTGGCTGATTCCAGGGCTAAGGCAGGGTAGGTATGATGAGCCTAGAATATCTTGCTGTTCCGGAAAGTAGGGAAGAGCTCAAAAAAAAAAAAAAAAAAAAAAAAAAAAGGAGCGAGAGAGAGAGATAACGGCATACCAAAAGAACAGAGAAGCTGATGAATAGGCTCCTTTGGGCCAAATCGGGGGTAATTTGATCACGAGCATTATTTAGTACCTTAATAAATTAAGAACCATTAAAAATCTTAAATCCTGAGTCCATACCAATAATAAATAGATAAATAAATAAGTGGGAAAGAAGGGAGAAACCCTACTTATAGTAGGTTGCTAAGAGCCAATTCGTAGATGCAGAAGGTGTGCAGGAGTTGGAAAATTAGCATTTTGTAAACATTAATGACTGCTAAATTTTGATGAGCAGCTGGATATTTGCATCATCTTGAGTCATCTCTGCACAAACTGCTAATGAGTTTCAAGAGAAAAAAATTTATATAGTGGTGAAATTGGGCAACACTTTGGGGGATCAAAATTAATATCACCAATGAGAGGCAGAATGCCATTCATTGTGTATCTCCCAATATAATCTCACCTATGCTGTAGTCCAGCTGAGAATGTGTAACCTAAACCTAGTCATGAGAAACCATCAGACAAACCGAAAGTGAGAAGAAACATCCTTTTATTTAAGAAAAAGAAGGAGGGGGTTATATTCTTCAAAAATGCTAGGGTCATAAGAGACAAAGAAAAATTGCAGAAATATTCCAGATTAAGGGAGACTAAAGAGACAAGACAGCTACATAAACCACAAGAATCTAGACCAGATCCTGTAGTGGAGAAGGAGAAAGTGCTATGAGGGATATTATTGGCTCAAATGAAAAATTGAACTACAGAAGACAGATTAGATTTATCTTAGATTTATTAGATATATAACATATTAATGGAGGTTGATAACTATATTATGATTATTCTGAGAAAAATTCACACTGATGTATTTAGGAGTAAAGGGCAGTGGGGTATGTAATAACCACAAATGTTTTAGGAAAATATATTATACATTCTATCTATCTATCTATCCATCCATCCATCAATCCATCTATACATCTATCTATCTATGTAACAATGATGAAGCTAATGGAATAAGATATTAATAACAGATGAATCTACATTTAAAGGTATATGGGTGTTCTTTATACTATTGTTATTCTTGTAGCTATTCTTTAAGTTAAACTATTTCCACATTTTTAAAAAAAGTTTTAAAAACTTTGAAAAATTGTTGTTACCAATTCTTTTATCATGTATGTTAGTATTTATGTTACATATAAAGACACTTATGTACACTTAGGCTTTCAGAAAGGAAAATAATAGCATAAATAAGAAATTTTAAAGAAATATTGCAAAGTGACTCATGATTAAGACATTTTTAACAAGAGAGAACACCCATTTCTCAGAAAGCATAACAAATGGTTAAGCAGCTTACCAGAAGGCAGAAAGAAAAGATGTTTGTTCTTAACTCTTGGACATTGGTTGACTAAGGCCTGGGAGGGTTTTCCACGTAAGACATTTTGGAGGACCGTTCAAATGTCCTCCAATCTAGTCTTTGGAAAATTTATCTTAGATTCCTAGGGACAGAGACTCTATGAAATTGGGCAATCAAGGTTATTCTTTTTTAAGTCCAAGAAGAATTAAAATTTATCATTTTTCTGGGAACAAAGGCTTTCCCCATTTCATCCAAAGCATCACTCGTAGCTCAGTTCAAGGAACGGGACCAGTGTGGGCAACCATGTGTCTCATGAGGTCCGTGCAGGCAGCAGTGAGAATGTGCTGAGCCACACCATCCCAGCAGTGGCGATGCAGATAGAAGAGATACAGGAAAGGGAGAGTGTCAAAACTGCTGCAGCAGCAGTACTGGCATCCACAAAGGTGAAGGTAGAACTACCCAAAGCTCTATCTGGCAAAGGAAATATTCCTGCAATCCATGGAGTAAAAATCAGAGCCAAAGACTATTGTCCACACCGTAGTTGTCTTCTCTCCCATCCTTTGAATGCTACCAGCACCTCCCACCACCCCTAATCCAAGTTGCTCTGGCCTTGGTAGACAAGGTTCTATCTGCATTTAACAAAGAGCCTTAAGACCAGCTTCTTTTACAACATCAATCCAAGTTAAGCAAGGGCTAGAATAGGGTTTTTCTGGATTTGGAATCACTTGTTCTCAGGATATTCCTCTTGGGAACATTACGGGGCTGTGTTGAGGGACATGCCAAGAAAAGCCTTTCTGAGTGGTAGCCTCACTGAAGTTAGCGGAAGAGTCTATTCTTTTTCGTTCAATGCCCTCCTTTATTCTGCAGATGCTGCCACAAATAGAATACACCTGTGCTCATGAAACATGTCCTGACACTTGTCCCCAAAATATCCACAGAATGTAGCACAGCAATGGCCACACCTTGCTGGGTTCTGTTTCAGAAAAGAATGAGCTGCAAGACCTTACACTTTTGCCTAAGGAGCTGCTTCTCCTCTCCAAGTACATAATCTTGTGCATATGCTGTGCTGGAGAGAAATATTCTTTAACAGACTTCACAAGCATTAATAGATCTAGGAGCCCTTAAGTTTGACTGAGTCTATTTATACATTCTCTGTGTTATTGCCTGCTCTGAACCAAATAGAAAGATGCAGAGATGGGCAATGTACAGACAACACCTGTTTTAAATATTGGAGATAGAATTAGGAACTGTAATCCTGGAACATTCTAACTGGAGGCACCTGGAGTTCACTGTGGTAATTCAGAAAGATGTACTCACACATCTTTGGGCAAATCTTAGAGGTACTATTGTGTAGAAACACCATCATCCAGAGGCAGAGAGAGATTATGCTTTCCCTGTGGGAAATTGTACTCAGATTCAGGTTGAGTTTGAAGTGATGGGAACAAGTTCCTATGAGAACTGCAATTCAAAACTTCTAGAGTTGCTGTTTCCAGCAGGATGAATCTGTATGGTCAGGTCTCTGCGTCCCAGAAGTTACTGGTACAGGAAGGATGTTTTGAGCAAAGAGGAAAGGAATGAGTTAGAATAAAATGGTTGTAGGATAGCTTCGAATTTGGGAAGTTTCTTTCTTAACTATATCTTTAGTAGTACCATTTATCCACATACTCAGCAGAAAATTGTTAAACATACACTGTGTTGCAGAAACTGTTTTGGAAATGTACAAAGATGAAGAAAGCACTTACCCTGACGTGGTTCCCAGTGACAAAACCCCAAAACAGACTATAATACAGAAATGCGCTGAGGTCAAAGATAGGGATTTGCACATGGAAACCTCAAGGAAGGCCAAGTAGTTTAGTCAAGAAGTTCTGGGAGAGCCTTTTGGTGGAGGAAACATGTCAGCTAGATGTTAAAGGATTTATAAGACTTCACCAAAAATAACCAAGACCAAGGCACCAATACGAGCATGTTCTAGACGTACAAAATGAGAAAGTAGTGGAAAGGACTTCAATAAGTGTCACATGCTCAAAGTTGATGGCGGGAGTGACAGAAAATTGGCCAATGGGAACAGAAATTACAGTCCTTATAGATCACAGTAAGGAACCTTCTACTGTTGCCATAGAAGGTGTAGATTCAGCAGAGGGCATTACGCTGAGACTCAGTTGTCTGTTTCTTTCACTAGAATATGAAGAATGAATTTTAGAATGACAGGACTAGAGATGGGAAGGCTGCTGCACGATTCTCACAGCAAAGTGGCCAGAATCTGGACAACATAAGTAGGAGTAGGGATTGAGGGGAAGGCAGATATTCCCAGCAAGAGTTAGTAATAAATCAGTGCAGGGGAGGAGGACACATTGATGAGGGGAAAGTAGATCCAGTCCTAATTCTGCTTTTCTCTGTTGTGTAAATTAGGGAATATTATTCCAGCACTCTGTAAAATGGGTATAGCAAAATCTAGAGTATTTATTTGCATTTCGTATCTTAAAATAGGCCAAGTTCTTTCCTACCTTGGGATCTTTGCACGTACTATTTCCTCTGCCTCGAATAAGAAATGTTCTGTTTTTTAACTTCTGCTGATTTTTTCTTGACCTTTAGGTCTAGGTTAAAAGGTCACCTCAGAGTGGCTTTCCATGATGACTCTATGTAAGTGAGTCCCCCACCACCTTTATTATTATTCTCTTTTCCTCTGCCCTGCCATAGTCTTCCAGATAGGTAATGTCATTTCATATAATACTATTATTTGTTTATCTGTTGGCAACAACCATTCCTTTTTTGTTTTCTAAAGCATTCCCAATGCTATCACACAGTAGTCATTCAATGAATAGTGATTGAATAGAGCTGCCACTAAGCAGTGTGTTGAACCAGAATAAGAAAGCATATGTTATGAGTTGAATTGCATCCCCACAAGTGGGTATGTTGAAACCTTCATCACCAGTACCTTAGAATAAGATTTTTTTTGGAAAAATGGATTTTTATAAGGGTACCCTAGTTAAAACGAGATCATTAGGATAGATTTTTATCCACTATGACTAGTATTCTGATAAGAAGGGACTTTTGGACACAGAGAGACATGGAGGGAAGATAATGTGAAGAGACCCAGGGAGAAAGCCATCTATGAGCAAGGAATGCCTGAGGCTACTAGAACCTAGGTGAGATCCCAGGAACAGGTTCATTAGTACTACTTTCAGAAGGAACATGGCCCTGCTGACACCTTGATTTTGGACTTCTTGCCTCCAGAACTATGAGATCGTAAATGTTGTTCTCCTAAGCCACCCACTTTATGGTACTTTATTGCAGCAGCCCTAGGAAACTAATATAGCACACTTCAGAGGGTGATCAAGGTCCAGGGATTACTATAAATATAGATCTCAATGAGCCTATGATATTTAGCTCTAGAGGTCGAGAGGTTAATTTGACTCCATTTTTTACCCACAAGCTCATGAGGCTTGGAGATGTTCTTTTAATCTAAACAATCTTGCTTGTACTTCAGTGCTGCAGAGTCTATGTTCTGAACAATGGCTGCTGAGGTGTAGCCTGTGGGAAAATGTCATCCACTGGGTTGTTAATTCTTGAAAATCTGGGCAGAAATAATTAGTTTGTCACTATTCAGACCAAGAGCAATGAAATTATATGGAGCAGGATGGAATAATTATGCTAAGAATAGTGACTGCTTTTATACTAAATATAGGTAAAAGAATATCTACTGAGAACTTTGAACAAGTCTGTGCCCTGAAAACTACTTCAAAATTTAAATACCTAAATCACACTTTCTGTTGTTAAAAAAAAAAAGAGAACTAATCAATGATTCTCATCATTTTGTTTTTAGACTTATCTCCATTTCTTCTCTCATGCTAACAATTAGTCTTTTAACTGGTACACCCACAACATATTAAAGTATACTGAGTCCTATCATGTTCTAAAAGACATTCGTTAACCACCTACACTCTGTTCCTTCCCACTTCTTCCAACTGACTATGTAGCTAGTTCTAAATATACTTTTAGTATTTTGTAAAGTGCAGAAATTATTTGTAAAATTTAAATTATTGTCAGGGCAGTTTCAAATTCACTAACAATTTTTAAAACACAATACCTAGAAACCCAATTTGTAATACTTCCTGCCAACATCTAGATTCTAGATATATTGTTAGCTCTGAGAAAAAGCAAATAAGCAGGAGCTTCCCTGGTGGCGCAGTGGTTGAGAGTCCGCCTGCCGATGCAGGGGACACGGGTTCATGCCCCGGTCTGGGAGGATCCCACATGCCGCGGAGCGGCTGGGCCCGTGAGCCATGGCCGCTGAGCCTGCGTGTCCAGAGTTTATGCTCCACAACAGGAGAGGCCACAGCAGTGAGAGGCCCGTGTACTGCAAAACACACACACACACACACACACACACACACACACAAACAAGAAAGGAATAAATGTAACAAATAAAATTGAATTATTTTGACCTACATTTATGGTTATACTTAACATTTACATAACTCAGCATATAATATGGGGAGAAAACTTTAAAAAACCCTCATGAGATACATGCACTACAATTCCGGAAGTGAATGAAACCTCAAATAATTACCTGATAAATTGATTCTTCTAAGGTGTTAACCTGAACTGTTTCTTTCCTACCTATGTTGCTTTAGTGTTTGCTGTGTATTTTTAGGGAAATTGAGTTTAGCCAACATGGTTGGCAGACTAACCAGCATGCATCCCCTCTTCTTCCTTCTTGACTCTATCCCAGTTTTGTTCAGATATTCATCTTTCTCCAGTATCAGAGGGAATCCTGATTGGAGTAAATCAATCAATCTGAATTTTCCTGTCGTCCAAGAGTAGACTCTTTTTCTAAAACGGCCCAATCAAACTGAAAGGAAAGACATATTTACATGCTGGGAGATAAGCTCCTCTCTTTCCTGAAGATCACAAATCTATCAAGTATGTTGCTCCCTCTGTTTCTTGCAGTCATCTTGTGATCATTAGGAGAACCAACATGAGGGCAAAGACAAAGGATTACGTACAATACAACGTGTAGCCAAATGCAAAGATAGAAGGACACGTGTCTTTGCTGACCGCATTGAATTGCTAAATAAATCTCAGAAACTGCCCTCTTATTTCTTTCAATGTGACATAATACATATCTTGATTTTTAAAGACAGTTTTTGCAAATGAAAGCCTCCTAAGTGATACACCATTTGCTACTGAGTCACAATAGATTGAACCACGTATTGATCAGAGCATGAGCCAGTCAACTTATCCATAGTAAGAGCATGAGGGATGACTCATGCTTCAGTACTGGTTTAGTAGGCACTCTGCCTTCTGGTAGTACTCCATCCTAGGTCAGAGCAAGCTGATTTCATCACACTATACTTTGGGGAAAGGTAAATAGAAATACCATTTACTGAGTGTTTTTTACGGGCCATACACTTCTCTAGTACATTTATGTGGATTAATCTCATTAAATTTGTCCAAAATCTCCCATAAAATATGGAAAATTAACTCTAGTTTACATGTGAGGAAACTTCATTCTGAGGCACAGAGAGACTAAGACACTTCCCTGAGCCATACAATGGATAGGCAATGGGGCAGGAAGTTCTGAATCCTAAAAACATTTATGAATACAAACAACATGTTTCTAAAAATAAGTGTTTCCATGGGAGAAGGAAAAGCTGGGAGACAGTAATGTCATACTCACATTAATACTGATATTTTTCCTACAAAAATGTAGTAATAAAATTATCTGTAGAGTTCTATATGAACATATGTGTAAGCAAAGATCACTGAGGTAAAAAAAAAATCTGTGCTTCTGGATTATATCAAGCTTTGGCTCAATACAGTTCTTTTCCTATTAACATGGGTACTATTATTAACATAGACTTACTTACACATTCTTTTTTTTTTCTTACTGTGTTAAAAACACGTAACGTGAGATCTTCCCTCTTACATTTTAAATTGTACAGTACGGTATCGTTAACTGTAAGTGCAATGTTGTAGAGAAGATCTCTGGAACGGTCTCATCTTGCATAACTGAAACTATATACCCATTGAACAGCAACTCCCCATTTCTCCCTCCCTGCCAGCTCCCGGCAACCAGCATTCTACTTTCTGCTTCAAATAATTTGACTACTTTAGATATCTCGTATAAGTAGAATCATGTGACAGAGCATCATTATTTTACTGAGCATAATGTCCTCAAAATCGTCACCATTAAACCATATGACAGGATTTCTTTCCTTTTATGGTAGAATAATATTCCATTGTGTGTGTGTGTATGTATATGTGTGTGTGTGTATATATATATATATATATACACACACATACATACATACATACATACATACATACTACACTTTCTTTATCCATTCATCTGTCAGTGGCCAGTTAGGTTTTTTCCACCTTTTGGCTATTGTGAGCCATGCTGCAGTGAACATGGAAGTGCAGATATCTTTTTGAGATCTGATTTCAATTCTTTTGGATAAATACCCAGAAGTAGGATTGCTGGATTATCTGGTAGTTCTATTTTTAAGATTTTGAAGAATTGCCTTACTGTTCTCCATAGTAGCTGCACCACCAACAGTGCACAGGGTTCCAATTTGTCCACATCCTTCCCAACATATTATTTTCATTTTTGTATAATTATTATCCTAACAGGTATGAGGTAATATTTCATTGTAATTTTGATTTGCATTTTCCTGATGATTAGTGATGTTGAGTATCCTTTCATATACCTGCTGGCCATTTGTATGTTTTCATCAGAGAAATGTCTAACTGTTTTGTTTATTTTTTAATTAGGTTGCTTGTTTTCTGCTAAGAAACTTCCCCTTAAGTTGTAGGATTTCCTTGTATATTTTGAATATTAACCCCTTATCAGATTTATGGTTTGTAAATGTTTTCTCCCATTCTGTTTGCCTTTCACTCCACTAATTTTACTCTCCTGCTTTTCTCTCTCTGATTCCTTTGCTATGCATACGTTTTTTAGTTTGATGCACTCCTACTTGTTTTATTTTTGCTTTGATTTCTTGTGCCTTGTTGCCATATCCAAGAAATCATTGCCAAGAAAAATGTCATGAAGCTTTTCCCTTATGTTTTCTTCTAACAAGTGTTAAGTAAGTCTTTAGTCCATTTTGAGTTGGTTTTTGTGTGTGGTGTAACGAGTCCAATTTCATTCTTTTGCATGTGAGTATTCAGTTTTCCCAGCATCATTTATTAAAAGCTATTCTTTCCACATTGTGGATTTTTGTCACCCTTGTCAAATATTAGTTGACCTTAAGTATAAGTATGGGTTTATTTCTGGGCTGTCCATATAGTTCCATTGGTCTGCGTCCCTCTTTATGCTAGTACTGTACTATTTTGATTACTGTAGCTTTGCAGTATGTTTTATTTATATATTTATTTTTTACATATTAAGAGATTTCTTTTAAGGGATTGGTTTATGCATTTGTGGGGTCTGGCAAGTTTGAAATCTGTAGAGAAGACCAGCAGGCTGAAAATCAGGTAAGAGTTGATACTGCTGGTTTGAGGCAGAGTTTCTTCTTTGGGAAATCTCTTTTTGTTCCTAAGGCTTTCGATTGATTGGATGAAGTTCACCCATATTATGGAGGGTAATGTCATTTATTTAATATCAGCTGATTTGTAGGTGTTAACCACATCTACAAAATACTTTCTCAGTATCACTCAGACTAGTGTTTCATTAAATAACTGGGTATGATAGCCTAGCCAAGTTGACCCTAAAACTAGCCATTGCAAATGTGACTTATGAAGCATGGAGATGAAAATTGTAAATGGAAATGACTACAACCCAGAGGGACTGATCATTTTCCCTTTAAGAAAGAAAGAAAGAAACACACACACACACACACGCAAACACGCACCTGCCCCTATGCCTAAGCACAAAACACTTAGAATCCAGGATACTACTACCGCGTGACATAATCTGTGGTAGACAAACCCTAAGTGATCTTCAATGATCCCCACCTTCTAGTATTTACATTTTTGTATAATCTTCTCCCCTTGAGTGTGGCAGGACCTGTGACTTATTTCTAACAGCTTGACATTAACAAAGGTTTCAGGATGTCACTCCTGTGGTTATGTAAGCCTTATGTATATAAGCCTCTGTTTTCCATGAAGACTCACTCTAGATATTCTCCTTGTGGGCTTGATGTGAGCAACCATGTTGAGGAAGTCCATGTAGCAAGGAATTAGAAGTGACCTCTTGCAGCTGAGGATGACCTCTGAATGAATTCTTCCAACAACCTGAGTGTGCTTGGAAGCAACTTATTTCCCAGTTGAACCACAAGATGAGAAGTGTCTTTATTCATAGAAAACATGATCTTCTATAAAGAAAATATGAATTCTACAAAAAAGCTACTAGAAATAAAAAGTGATTTTAGCAAGGTTCTGGAATATACGATCAACTTACAAAAATCAACTATTTCTATGAACAAATAAAAAACAATTGGAAATTGAAATTTTAAAAATATCATCGTATAATAAATATAAAATCTTTGGGATCGAACTGACAAAGGTTGTGCAAGGTCTGTGCATGGGAAACTATAAGACATCACTGAGAGAAATTAAAGAAGATGGAAACAAATTGAGAGATATACCATGTTTATGAATCAAAAGATGCAATTTTTTTCAGATGTCCATCTCCCTTAATCTGTAGAGTCAGTGAAATCTCAATCAAAATATCAGCACAATTTTTCTGTAGAAATTGATGATTCTAAAATTAATGTGAAAGGGCAATGCAAGATATCTGGAACAGGCAAATTACTTTGAAAAGGAAAACAAAGTTAGAGGGCTTCTTCCTAACTCCAAATATTGTTATAAATGTATATAATAATCAAGACCATGGTATGTTGCATAATGATAGACCAATACGACAATAGAACTGGATAGAATCTAGAAATAGACTCATACATATGTAGGCAATTGACAGTTCAATGGAGAAAAAATAGGCTTTTCAACATCTGGTGCTGGGAAAGTTCAATATGTATATGGAAAAAAATGAACTCTGAACTGTATAAAAGTTAGCACATAATAAATTATAATTCTCTTCCAAATTTATATTTTAATTGACATACAACTGATTTACAATGTGTTAGTTTCAGGTATACAGCAAAGTGATTCAGATATATATATATATATGTATTCTTTTTCAGATTCTTTTTCATTATAGGTTATTGTAAGATATTGAATATAGTTCCCTGTACTATACAGTAGACCCTTATTGTTCATCTATTTTACATATAGTAGTGTGTATCTGTTAATCCCAAACTCCTAATTTATCCACTTCCGTTTGGTAACTATAAGTTTGTTTACTATGTCTGTGAATCTATTTCTGTTTTGTAAATAAGTTCATTTGTATCATTATTTTAGGTTCCACATATAAGTGATGTCATATGAATTTATCTTTAACTGACTTACTTCACTTAGTAAGATAATCTATAGTTCCATCCATGTTGCTGCAAATGGCATTATTTCAGTCTTTTCTATGGCTGAGTAATATTCCATTATATATACATATACCACCTCTTCTCTATCCATTCATCTGTTGATGGACATTTAGGTTGCTTTCATGTCTTGGCTATTGTAAATAGTGCTGCTGTGAACATTGGCATGCATGTATATTTTCAAATTAGAGTTTTGGCTTTTCTTGTTATATGCCCAGGAGTGGGGTTTCTGGATCATAAAGTAACTCTATTTTTAGTTTTTTAAGGAACCTCCATACTGTTTTCCATAGTGGGTGCACTAATTCACGTTCCCACCAACAGTGTAGGAAGGTTCACTTCTCTAAACACCCTCTCCAGGATTTACTATTTGTAGACTTTTTGATGATGGTCATTCTGACCAGTGTGAGGTGATACCTTGTTTTCGTTTTGATTTGCATTTCTCTAATAATTAGCAATGTTGAACATCTTTTAATGTGCATTTTGGCCATCTGTATGTCTTCTTTGAAGAAGTGTCTATTTAGGTCTTCTGCTCATTTTGCAATTGGGTTGCTTGTTTTTTTTGATATTGAGCTTCATCAGCTGTTTCTATATTTTGGAGATTGAGCCCTTGTTGGTTGCATCACTTGCAAATATTTTCTCGCATTTTGTAGGTTGTCTTTTTGTTTTCTTTATGGTTTCCTTTGTTATTAAAAAGCTTTTAAGTATAATTAGGTTCCATTTGTTTATGTTTACTTTTGTTTCCATTACTCTAGGAGACGGATCCAAAAAATAGTGCTATGATTTATGTCAAAGAGTGTTCTGCCTACGTTTTCCTCTAGGAGTTTTATAGTATCTGATCTTACATTTAGGTCTTTAATCCATTTTGAATTTATTTTTGTATATGGTATTAGAGAATGTTCTAATTTCATCTGTTTACAAGTTGCAGTATGTTTTAAAATCAGAGGTGTGAGGTGTCAGCTTTGTTTTTCTTAAGATTGCTTTGCTGTTTGGTATCCTTTGCAGTTCCATATGAATATGAAGGTTGTTTTTTCTATTTTTGTTTAAAATGCCTTTGGAATTTTGATAGGGATTGCACTGAATCTTTAGTTTGCTTTGGGTAATATGGATATTTGAATAAAATTAAGTCTTCCAATCCATGAACACAGCCTATCTTTCTATTTATCTGTGTCTTCTTTAATTTCTTTTGACAGTGTTTTGTAGTTCTCTGTGTATAAGTCTTTGCCTAATGGTTAAGTTTATTCCTAAGTATTTTACTCTTTTTGATGTTATTGTAAATGAGATTATTTTCTTAATTTCATTTTCAGATTGTTTACTGGTATTGTGTAAAAACACAACAGATTTTTGTATGTTTATTTTATATCCTGCAATTTTACTGGATTCATTATTTAGTTCTAACAGCTTTTTGTGGAATCTTTAGGGTTTTCTACATATAAGAGTATGTCATCTGCAAACAGATAATTTTACTTCTTTCTTTCTGATTAGAAATCTTTTATTTCTTTTTCTTGACTAATTGCTCTGGCTAGGATTTCCAGTACTGTATGAATAGAAGTGGTGAAATTGGGCATCCTTGCTCTGTTCCTGATCTTAGAGGAAAAGATTTCAGTTGTTCACTAAGTATGATGCTAGCTGTGGGCTTTTCATATACAGATGAGCCTTGAACCATATGGGTTTGAACTTC
Source organism: Pseudorca crassidens (assembly GCF_039906515.1). Taxonomy (NCBI): domain Eukaryota; kingdom Metazoa; phylum Chordata; class Mammalia; order Artiodactyla; family Delphinidae; genus Pseudorca; species Pseudorca crassidens. The sequence goes on along the minus strand of NC_090302.1, from coordinate 63,150,071 downwards.
ATGGGTTATATACATGGATTTTTTTCAATAAATATAGTACTACATGATCTGTGGTTGGTTAAATCCACAGATGCAGAACTGAAGATGTGGAGAACTGACTATAGGACTTGAATATCCATGGATTTTGGTGTCTGTGGCAGTTCCTGTAACCAATTCCCCTCGGTTACCAAGGTATAACTTACATGGATTTTTGATTGTCCAGGTGATCAGCCCCCCAACCCCTGCATTTTTCGAGGGTCAACTGTACATGGTCTTCATTATATTGAGGTAATGTCCTTCTATTTTTAGTTTTTTGACTGTTTTTTTTTGTTGATGAAAGGTTGTTGAATTTTGTCAAATGCTTTTTCTGTGTTTATTGAGATAATCATGTGATTTTCATTCTTCATTCTGTTAGTGTGCTTTATTACATTGATTTGTTTTCGTATGTTGAAACATCTCTGCATCCCAGGGATATACACATTTGGCCATGGTGTATAATCCTTTTTTTGTGCCATTAAATTCAGTTTGCTAGTATTTTGTTGAGGGTTTTTGCATCTATATTCATTAAGGATATTGACCTATAGTTTTATTTTCTCTTAGTATTTTTTTATGGTTTTGGTGTCAAGGTAATGGAGTCCTCATGAGATGAATTTAGAAATATTCCATGCTCTTCAAATTTTTGGAAGAGATTGGGAAGGATTGACATTAATTCTTCTAAAAATGTTTGGTAGAATTCACCAGTGAAGCCATAAGGTCCTGGGCTTTTCTTTGTTGGAAGATTATTGAGTACTGATTCAATCTCCCATTAGTTATAGGTTGGTTCAGATTTTCTACTTCTTAATGATTCAGTATTGGTAGGTTGTATGTTTCTAGGAATTTATCCATTGCTTCTATATTATATAATTTGTTCATGTTTAAGTGACCATAGTTGTCTCTTATGATCCTTTACCTTTCTATCACATTAGTTGTAATGTGTCCTCTTTCATTTCTCATATTATTTGAATCTTCTCTCTTTTTCTCTTAGTCTAGCTAAGACTGTATATGTTCTGTATAGGTCTCTTAGGTTCATTTAGCTAGTGTTGTTCAGATACTCTGTTTTCTTATTGATCTTCTGTCTGGATGTTCTAACCATTATTAAAAGTGGACTATTGAAATCTTCTACTAATATTATGTTGTCTAATTCCTCTTTAATTCTGTCAGTGCTTGCTTCATGTGTATAGGTGTTCTGATGTTGGGTACATATGTATTTATAATTGGTATATCTTCCTGGTTAATTGACCCTTTTATCATGATATAATGTCCTTCTTTGTCTTTTATGACAGTTTTTAAGTGAAAGTAAATTTGTCTGATATAATTTTGTCCACCCCTGTTCTCTTTTTGTTACTCTTTGCATGGAATACTTTTTCTATCCTTTTACTTTTACTCTATGTGTATCGTTAAATCCAAAGTGAGTCCCTTGTAGACAGCATATAGTTGGATGTTGTTGTTGTTTTTTAATCCATTCAGTCACTTTAGGTCTTTTGAATGGGGAGTTCAATCTGTTAACATTTAAAGTAATTATTTATAGAGAAAGACTTAACTATTGCCATTTTGTTAATTGTTTTCTGTCTGTCTTGTAGCTCTTTTGTTCTTATTTTCTTCTCTTGACTTTCTTTGTGTTTCATTGATTTTTTTGTAGTGATATGATTTGATTCATTTCTCATTCTCTTTTGTGTGTTTCTATAGGTATTTTCTATGTGGTTACCATGGGCTTACATAAAACCTCTTATAACAATCTATTTTAAGCTGATAACTTCTTAAGTTCAACTGCATATGAAAACTCACACTTGTTCTTCTCCCACCCCCATACTTTATGTTATTGGTGTCACAAATTACATCTTCTTATATTATATATCCATTAACATATTTCTATAGTTATATTTATGCTTTTATCTTTTAATTTCTGTATCAGAATTAAAAGTGATTTATACACCACCATTATACACCACCACTATATATTGGTCTATATATTTACCTTTGCCAGTGTGATTTATGTTTTCCTATGCTTTTGCATTGCTGTTTAGCATCTTTTCATTTCAACTTGAAGGACTCCCTTTAGCACTTCTTATAAGCAGTTCTAGTAATGATGAGCTCCCTTGGGCTTTTATGTATCTGAAAAAGTCTGTATCTCGCCTTTGTTTTTTAAAGACAATTTTTTAGAGCAGTTTAAGGTTCACAGAAAAGTTAAGAGGGAGGTACAGAAATATCCCACACACTCACTGCTCCCACACAAACATAGATTACCCCATTATCAATATCTCCTTCCAGATGGCTACATTTGTTACAACTGATGAATCTACACTAACACACACATCACCCAAAGTCTATACTTTACATTTGCTCTGGTGTTGTACCTTCCATGGGTTTTGATAAATGTATAATGACATATATCCATCATTATAGTATCATAGAGAGTAGCTACTGCCCTAAAACCCCTCTGTGTTCTGCCTATTCATCCCTCCCTTCCCCATAACTCCTGGCAACCACTTATCTTTTATTTCCTCTGAAGTAGCAGCAAATTGTCTAGTTATTTTTTGTTCTTAGTAGCTCCCAGTCCACTGTATGCTGGTACACTCTGGAGACAGCTGAGAAAGAACCTAGTCCCTCAAGCAGCCCCCTTCACCTCCAAAGAGTCAGAGCATTGGGTGAATAGTCTGGTCTTCACTTTCTTTCCCCAAGAAGAAGCTAGCAACTTGGAATTTCCTCATGCTCACGTGGCGCTGTGCCAGGGGGAGGGACTATGGTGAGATGGTGCGAGAAATTTTCCTACTAGCTTCTGTACAGTTAGTTTTGCATTTGCCTGGGGGTACAGGAACCTCTTAACTGACCTCTAGATTTCTCACAGAGGAAACTGGTCCATGTTGAATTAGTGTCCTCATGGTAGAAGGTGTGTCTGGGGCTTTCTGTTCCACCAGCTTGCTGATAACACTACCTTCTTTCACATTCTTATTAGTGTTGTAATTTATTCTTGGGATAATGCATATTACCATTCAAAGCAGTTGTGTTGCTGTTGAAATGCCTTTTTGTTTCCTTTTCCTTCTCCCAAGTTGTTAGTTCTGGATTATGGGTATTAAAATCAATTATGTTGTGTATAATAGACCTTTAAGCCTGTACATAAAAACATTAAGTAATAAAAATTTAATAGCACATTGGTAGCATAATCAAAAGTTAGAAGAAGAGAATGCACCACGAGGAAAATTACCAAAATAGTTCAAAATATAGATTACAAATCAACAGAGAAAATGAATAGTGGGCCTGCAGAACTCAGAGAAAACATGAAGAGCAATATTAAATCATTACAGGGGCTTCCCTGGTGGCGCAGTGTTTGGGAATCTGCCTGCCAATGCAGAGGACATGGGTTTGAGCCCTGGTCTGGGAAGATCTCACATACTATAGAGCAACTAAGCCCGTGCGCCACAACTACTGAGCCTCCATGCCGCAGCTGCTGAGGGCCACACACCTAGAGCCCGTGCTCCACGCCACAATGAAAAGCCCATGCACCACAATGAAGAATAGGCCCCACTCTCCACAACTATAGAAAGCCCGTGCGCAGTAACAGAGACCCAATGCAGCCAAAGATAAATAAATAAATAAATTTATTTTTAAAGAAATTAAATCATTACAAAGATAAAAACCAGGTTTAAAACCACAAACATAGACTAAAACATGACTTAAAAGAGCATGGTAGAGCAACTTCCTCTGGGAAGATGGAGTAGGCCAGATTTTCCCTATTCCTATCACTAAGTACAACTCAAAGCCTTAGGTATTATATATAAAACAAAATAAAAAGAGTATAAAATGTAGAGAGAATACTCCTTCTTCATGCAAACCCACACCCAGGTGATATTAGAGAAGGTTGAGTATAGAGCTGGGACTTTTGTCTTCACTTGGCAAAAACAAGTCCTGATCCTTCCTACTTCAGTGTTGGTGGAGATGACATGAGGAGCCTGGACATCCATTTCTACCCAGTCATAACAAGAAGCACTCCCTTGTGTGTCAGTAGAGGCTAAGTGGGGAACCTGAACTTCCACCTGTCAATAATGAGACTATGCCTCCCTTCCCTTGATGTAACAGTGTCACAGAAAGCCAGATAAAATGTGCTTGAATAAGATTTAGAGTATCATAACATAACATTAAAATGTCTGTTTCAATTTGAAATCACTCATCATACCAAGCATCAAGAAGTTCCAAAGTGAATGAAAAAAGACCGTCAATAGATGCAATTCTCGAGATGACAGAATGTTAGAATTCTCTGACAAAGATTTAAAGCATCTATAAGAATGCTTCAGTAAGCAATTAGAAATACACTTGACAAAAAGTGAGAAATAGAAAGTCTCAGCAAAGAAATGGAAGATATACAGATATAAAGCAGAAACAAAAGGAAATTTTGAACTGAAAATTATAATAACTAAATTTTTTTAAAAAAGTGGATGGGGTCAACAGCAGAATGAAGGGCACAATAGAGGGAACATAGGAAAGAAACAGCAAGCTTGAACATAGAGTGACAGAATTTATACAGCCTGAACAACACAGAGAAAACATTAAAAAATAAAAATAGTCTCAGGAACCTGTGATACTATGACAAAAGATCGAACATTTGTGTCAACAGAGTCCTGGATGGAGAAAAGAAAGGGAGCAGAACTGAAAAGGTACTTGAAGAATTATAGCTGAAAACTTCCCAAATTTAGCAAATGACACAAACCTATGAATTCAAGAGGCTGAGTAAAAACCCCAAATCACAAACCCAAAGAATTCCACATAAAGAAACATCAAACTTATGAAAACTAAAAGCAAAGATCAGTCTTGAAAGCACTGAGAGAGAAATTACATTTGATCTACTGAAAAAAAAAACTACCTGGATTATGGTTAATTTCTATCACAACCCTTCGGAGGTCAGATATTTTTCATGTGTTAAAAGAAATGTCAATTCAGAATTTTATATGCAGTAAAACTATCCTTTAGAAATGAGAGTGAAAATACATTCTCAGATGAAGAAAAAATAAGAGAATTTTCCATAAGCAGATCTACCCTAAAAGAAATTTCTAAACAGAAAGGAAATGATATAAGACGTTACCTTTAAATATTAGGAAGGAAGAAAGTACATAATAAACAAAATATGGGAATACAATCAACTTTCTTTTTCCTATTACATTTTCTAAATTATGTTTGATAGTTGAAACAAAAACTTAATTTTTTCATTGTGGTTCTAAATGTATTTAAAATAATTATAATAATTATATTAAATACTTACAATATTTACAACAATTATTTACAATAATTATATTAAATAATTGCAATAATTATATTAAAAACACAAGAGGGTAAAGGGAGATCTATTTTCCATATTTCAGTTGAGCTGGTAAAATGACACTGGTAGACTCTGAAAGTTACATATATATTATATAATGCATCAAGCAACCACCAAAAATGGTATAAAAAGAGATACACTCAAAAACACTATAAATATATAAAAAATGGTAATCTAAATTTTTTAACCTTCAGGAAAGTAGGAAAAAGACCCAGAAAAACAGAAAACAGAGGGTACAAGTAGGAAACAAAAAAATAAAATGCAGACTTGAACCCTAAAATATCAATAATTACATTAATGCATTTGGCTTAAATATACCAATTAGAAGACAGAGATTGGTAGAGTATAATAAAATGACCCATTTCTATGCTATCTACAAAATACAACAGTATAGGTAACTTAAAAGTAGAAAGATGAAAAAATTTATATTCTGCAAACACTAAACAAAGGAAAGCAGGAGTTATTATATTAATATCAAATGAAATAGTCATTAGAGCAAAGAAAATTACTGGAGACAGAGAGGGTTATTACATGGTAAATGGGTCAACACCCCCCCCCCTGCCGCCAAAATATAGAAATCCTAAGTGTGTATGCACCAAATAACAGAGCTGTAAAATATGTGAAACAAAAACTGATAGAACAATAGAAAAATTTATAATTATAGATGGGAACATCAAAACCCCTCTCTCAACAATTGACAGAACAAATATACAGAAAAGAAGCAAGGATATGGAACAACTCAACAAGATCTTTACCAATAGAATCAAATTGATATTTATAGAACATGCCACCCCAAAAGAGCAGAATATACATTCCTTTCAAGTGCTCATGGAACATATACCAAAATAGACCACACCAGGACCATAAAACAAGCCTCAACAAATTTTTTAAATTTAAATTATATAGCATGTGTTCTCTACATGGAATGTACAATGAAATCAATTGGATTGATAGAATCAAACTAAAAACCAATAATAAAAAGAAAATCTCTAAACACTTAGAAACTGAATGACACACATCTAAATAATCCACAGGTCCAAGAAGAGTCTCCAGGGAAATATTTAAAAATACACTTAACTGAATGAAAATGAAAGTACAGAATATAATAAAAATTTGTGTGGCACAGCTAAAGCAGTGCTGAGAAGGGAATTTATAGCTCTAAACACATATATTAGAGAAGAGGAAAAGTATCAAATCAATGATCTAAGCTTTCATCTGAAGAACTTAAAATTGTTTTTAAATTTAAAAAAGGAAAGCAAAATAACACCAAAGCAAGCAGAGGAATAAGAAAGATAAGAGCAGAAATCAATGAAATTGAAAACAGAAGCAATAGAGAAAATCAATGAAATGAAGAGTTGATTCTTTGAAAAAATTAATAAAATTGGCCTCCCTCTAGCCAGACTAACCAACAGAAAAAGAGAGGACACAAATTACTAATATCAGGAATGAAACAGAGATATGACCACAGACCCTGCAGATATCAGATATAACAAGGGAATACCACAAACAAATCTATGCATATAAATTTGACATCTTAGATAAAATGTACCAATTCCTTGGAAAATTCAGGTTATCAAAACTCACCTAATATGAAATAGATCATTTGAATAGTCCTTTAACTATTATGAATATTGAACTTGTAATTTAAAAATTCTCCCAAATAGAAATCCCTAGACCCACATGGTTTTACTGGAGAATTCCACCAAACTTTAAAGAATTAACATCAATTCTACACAATCTCCTTGCTATGGTCTCAGTGTTTGTGTCCCCCATACTTCACATATTGGGATCCTAATGCCCAATGTGATGGTGTTAGGAGGCAGGGCCTTTGGGATGAGATTAGGTCATGAGGGTTGAGATTAATACTGTTACAAAAGAAATCCCATGGAGCTCCCTAGCCCCTTCCACCCTGTGAGGATACAAGAATTCTGCAACCAGAAGAGAGTGCTCACCCAAGCATGCTGGCACCCTGATCTCAGACTTCCTGCCTCCAGAACCGTGAGAAATAAAGTTCTGTGGTCTATCAGTCACCCAGAGTGTGATATTTTGTTATAGCAGCCCAAACAAACTAAGAGTCCTAACGAAAATAGAAGATAAAAATATAGGTCCCAATGCATTTCATGAAGCTAGTATTACCCTGATACCAAAACAACAAAAGACAATTACATACCAGTATCCCTATTGACTATAGACAAAAAATCTTTAACAAAATATTAGCAAATGGAACTCAGATACGTATGAAAAGACGTATGCACCTCAACCAAGTGGGGTTTATTCCAGGAATACAAGGCTGGTTCAATATCATTCAATGTCATCCACTATATTAAGAGACGAAAGAACAAATATCACATGATCATATCAATTGATGCAGGAAAAGCATTTGACAAAATTCAACATCCACTCAGTTATAAATGTGAAAAAACAGTACTAGAGAGGAACTTATTCAACTTCATAAAGCACATATACAAAAACCCTACAGGTAACTTTACACTTAATAGTGAAAGACTGAATTCTTTCCCCATAAGATCAGGAACTAAGCAAGGATGTCAGCTCTTAACAGTCTTATTCAACAAAACATATTCAAGACATATATGTTAAAAACTACAAAATTCTTATGAAAGAAAACATATCTAAATAAATGAAAAGATGTACTGTGTTCATGATTTGTAAGGCTCAACATAGTAAAGATGTAAATTCTCCCTAAATTGATGTATAGATTTAACGCACCTAATGTGTCTAAGATAGGAGACTGGGGAGCTACTCAGGCATCAGCTCTGAGGGGGAAGTATTTTGTTGAAATCATTTTAGTTTTGAGTATGAAGCTCAGCTTTGCAAGACCAGACCTTTTAAATCTAGGGTATTAAAGATGCAGTAAAGTACTGTTTTACTTTACAGTGGCTAAAGAGTGGAAAGGCTTTTTGGGCTACTCTACAAATCACATGACATAAATAATCAAGATGGCGTGTTAGTAAGAAATCTGATCTGCAGTCTCACTTTGTTTGGCTAGCAATGTTGTTGTTGTTGTTAATGAGAATTAGAGTGCCTTCCATGAAGATCTGTACCATCCTATTGACCACTGTTCCCATAGTCTCTATTGTCTGACTCTTGGCCCTGCCTCACTTACTTACATAACCTGCCTGTTTTCCTGTAAATACTAAAATTTGTGACTCTTGACTTATAATATTGTTGCAACAAAAACAAATGAATTCCAAGTTCAAATAAATGACCTTACTAACAAACTTTTACAACCATAAGTCGATTAGACAGGGATTTTTAAGGCATGCCAATAAGACACACAGGACACTGGATATTGTGGTCCAGGAGAGAGAGTTTCAAGATTTAGTACTGAGGTAGGGCTCCTCCTTCCCAAGGTACTTAAAGGCCAAAATAGGTTTAATAAGCTTTCTTAAATAAGCTGAACAAGTATTCTGAACAAGAAAGAATATTAGGTTGTAAAAAAGAAATTTTTTCCATGTGAAGTTTGATCAGTTATCTCCATTCTACAACACTGTATGCCACACCAGTGACCAGAAAACTCACCTTCATTAGGCTCAGTGTTTTGCAAACTGATCATTCCTTGGCAGATTCCTATTCTTCAACTTTTTTTTTAAATACTCCATACTGACAACATTTCTTCTATGGTTACATCAATTGCTCTATCGTCTGGTTGATGCTCAGAGGATAACGTTACACAGTTGTTTGAATTGATTAAAATGAAAGATAACTTTGACCCTTTAATTCTATTTGAGAGAGCATCCCATATTGTAAGAGATGCTTGGGAGGCAAAATGGCCATGTTAGTGGCATATTTACAAGCTGTCTCTGAACGTATGATATTTGCACTTGGTACCTATCTTCAGTTTTAGCCCATGAGTTTTATTTCATTTCAGATACTGTATGTGACCTTACTTCATCCACAATACATGTTTCAGCAGGGCAAAGTGGAATTGTGGGAAAAGCAAGACCTTTGCAGTTACATGGATACTCATAACAGCTATTTCCTGCTTTATGATCTTGGGCAAGTTATATAGCATCATTTGTTCTTAATTTTCTCAAATATAAAAAGGCATATACTAAAGCTGTCTTCAGTGGGCTATTGTAAAAATTAAATAGATAATGCACCTACAAGGGCTTAGCATATAAAGGTGTGTAATGTAGTTTTTCTCCCTTCAGAGTGAGTCATTTTCTGACTTTATCACCAAATTAGGGAGTAGGAAGGATGCTGGTGAGATACTTCCTGGTGTTTCCTCAGCACTAATTAAGGAACAAATGTTGAAATATAAACCACTCACACAGGTAATTATTTCCTATAATATTTATGGTATAATTGAGTACTATATTGTATACCATAAATCATGGCTTAAAAATGGCTTTGCCTGCATTCCAAATTACCATTTATATTTCTATGGGAAAATGCATTCCAGATTTTAAATAATCAACTCAGAAAAAAAAAATTTATCATAACCCACTCATAAATCAAGACTGCTAGGAGTGCTTAACTTTCACCTTCTTATGTTCTAAGATTTAAAATTTCTTCAGAATAGGGTCCTACCAGTGAGTAATAAGGTGTTCTGTTCATAGGAGGTGCCCCATAAATCTTCTTTGGTTTACTTTGACTTTTACAGTTAGGCAGGAAAGGAAATCAACAGTGGCAGGTAGACTGAGTATAAAGGTGGCCCCAATTTGTCTCCTCCCAGTATCTATACCACTTATACCATGACTCTGCAGCTCCTCCTTCAAGAACTGGAGCCTGTATCCTTCCCCACTGGGTCTGGGTTGGCCTCATGATTTGCTTTGACTGATAGAATGAGGCTGAAGTGACGATATGCTGCTTGTGAGTCTTGACTTTAAGAGGCCCCTCCTGCTTCCATACTTTCTTGGAACTCTGCCGCCACCACTTAAATAAGCTAGGACTCGCCAGCTGGAGAGTGAGAGACCATATAAGGAAAGTCCAGTTGTCCCAGTCGAGGTCATCCCGGACTAGTTTACAGACAAATGACCTCCAAATATGTGAAACAGCCCAGCCTAGAGCTGCCTGTGTAAGCTCCAGTTGACCACAGATCCATGGGTAAGTCCAGCTAAGACCAGAATAACTGCTCTGCCAGCCCTTAGACTCATGAGCAGTCATACATGCTTGTTGTTTGAAGCCACTGAGTTTGGGGTTTGCTTGTAGCACAGCAAGAAATAACTGGTATATCAACTACGTCAGGTTCTGAGCAATGTATATGGGCTAGATCAGGAGCATATACACAGGAGCATATACACATATCACAGGAGCACTGTGATATGTTTTCAATGGTGATCACAAAAAAAGGAATTTAGCTTTTCAAAGAGAAAACTCTTTGCTTTTCAAAAAAGCAAACTCTAACACAACTGTAGGCATTAGTTTGGGGGACAGAAAGGAATATAATAAATAAATATGTATATCTGCATATATTTATATAGAGATTTTTTCAAATACCTTGCAAAGCTTGGTGACCTCTAAAAATAGCAATTAGAAGTTAGAAGTCCAGGAAAGACATGTGCTATGTGTCTAAATCTCAGACATTCAAACAAAATGCCTCCTGCTTTACTGGCAATAAATATCCAAGAGGCTATCCTGAGGGAAAGCACCTTTTAAAAAGTAAGCAAGACTGCCAAAGAGAAGCAATAAGGGAGCCCAGGAAACATGCGCAGTCAGACGCAAACTCAAAAGTAAATAGACCCCCTCCAAAAAAAAATTACGAGCTTTCGACAAGCAAAAGCAAAGCCCGTAATATGTAGTTCTTTAAATAAATTAGAGGGAGGAAGTCAGCCAAAAAACAGTGAGATGGATACAGTGTGAAAGGTCTATCACAAAAATGAGAAAGGAGATAACAGAGTCTCAATTAATTCTTGGCTGCAGTCATTTCTGAAGGACCTTAGGGAGTTTCCCACTCTGAAACTGTCTTTTGACGGAACCAGGGCAGAGGTAAGAGAACAAATAATGTTAAAAGCACAAGGTATGCTGAAATGAATGGGAAAACTGAAGGTAGATCATTTGTACATTGGCAGCCTGGCATCCAACCTGGTGTTTTGAAGAAACTGAAGAATGAGAAGAGCTCTTCCCAACCAAAATATGCAGAGGACTCTCCTGTAATAGAGGATTCTCCTCAAAGGGCACTTGATTTTATATCTGGACATTGGCAGAAACTATATAAAACAGTGGGATCATGTGATAGTTATGCAAAATATGGTCGAATTGCTGATTGAGAGTTTTGTTCAAGCTGCTATAGAAGGTTGGTGTATATAAGGTGTTGTTTCTTTTCTCCCAGATTTCACAAGAGGGGAGCCAAGTTTTCTGCTCTGAATTCTGAGTTTTCTGTTCTAAGCAGTCATTAACAGCTTCTGCAAGTAAGAAATAAAAATAAAAGTTGAATCAAAGCATGACCCCTACCCAAACTTCTCTTTGGGGAGAGTCTAAGATCATTGGATGTGTGTTAAACTGAGTAGTCCCTAGGAGGAAGGAAATGAAAGCTGAAGGTAGTAGAGAGAAAAAGATGTGTTCTGCCCCACAAGACTCCAGAGAAGCCAGAGGGCATGGGTGGTTTCCACAAAAGGCAGACAGGACCTGGAGTGGGAAGAGAGGGGAGATGTCTGCGGGGTATGGATGTAGGTTAGCTGTTGAACCCTGAGGTGTTGAGAACAGTTGTGAAGATTTCAGTGATTAGACCTGGGGTTGGCAAAACAGGACCACTGGGGCAGACCACTCCGGGTCGTCACAGAGTGTCACGCCTGAGCGATGGCGAGGGCAGGCTTGGCAGAAGCATCAGCTAATCAGAGGAGAAGTAGTACAAATGGTAATTTCCATGGACTAAGAGCTTGACTCATGCCTCTGTTTTTGGTTGTCCAGTAATCATTAAGATCAAATGCTTCAACTATCTTGAGTGGGATTCAGAATTTAGATATGTGACATTTGTTGTGTATGAGTATTCCCAGAAAATGCTTAACCTACTCCTACAGCTTATCAAAGTGAAATCAAGGGAGTCTATCTTTAAAAATAGAAATCATCACTGATTAATCCCTTTGAATTATTTGACTGGGAAAATAGGCCTGAGAAAAATCAGCAAATTTAATTTATTTAGCTGTTTAAAAGACCTTTGCCAAAATTCTATGACAAGAGCTATTTAAAAATTTTTCTATTTTGAATTATGAAACATTTCATGTATTCTGAAAAGGTCAGAACTTGAGATAACAGACACCCAAACAGTGACCACCCAGATTTAACAGATGTTAACATTTTATTGAATTTGCTTCAGATCCTATTTTTAAGAATAAAAATAAACCATTGTACATGGAGCTAAAGTCTCAACTCCATCTTTCCCTTCTCTTGTTGCCTAGGGGTACCCACTATTCTGAAGTTGTGTGTAACAGTTTTGTTTTTTTTTTAATTGGGGTATAGTTGCTTTACAATGTTGTGTTCATTTCTACTGTACAGCAAAGTGAATCAGCTATACGTATACATATATCCTGTCTTTTGTGGATTTCCTTCCAATTTAGCTCACCACAGAACACTGAGTAGAGTTCCCTGTGCTGTACAGTAGGTTCTCATTAGTTATCTATTTTATACATAGTATCAATACTGTATATATGTCATGTAACACTGTTTTATATTTAATTATGCATATATGCATCTACAAAACTATAGTATTATTCTGTGTGTTATAAATTTTTCCTAATTGGTATATTGTTATAGATTTTTATATTGCATTCACCTATGATTTTTAATTTCTTCCATGTCTGTGAATCTATGTTCTTCTGTCATTCCTAATGTTGTTTATATGTATTTTTTCCTCTTTCTATTTTCTTTCTTACATTTAAAAACTATTATAGGCCTGCTTGTTTTTTTTTACATTTCACAGGTGCTTTCACATACTCAGCTTCTTGTTTATTTAACAAATGTACTTGTTTTATGTCTTTTTTTCTTAACCAATATGTCTGTTCTTACTTTTTCCTTATTACTTTTTGCTTTCTATATTTATCCTTTTTCTATTTACTTTTATTGTCTGCTCTTAGCTTTCTGGACTATGTGTGATACGCCTTTATCCCTAAGTGCATAATCCCTATTTAAACAAACAAACAAATGAACAACTGTCTATCTATCTGTCTATCTATCTCTGTACACCCACATATATATATAATATACATACACATATAATATAAATACCTATGTTCGATTATAAAACATATTTAGTTGAAACTATTTTTCTACAGTTAACAACTTCCACTTGAAAGTATATTGTGACTGTGCTTTATTTTTACTTAGCACAGGACTTCTCAACAGTAGCAATACTGACATTTGGCGGTGTATAATTCTCTGTTTTGAGAAGTAGTTCTTTATGTTGTTGAATGCTTTGTAGCATCCTTGGCTACTACTTACTAGATGTCAGTAGTACTGCCCCCTCAGCAGTTGTGACAACCAAAAATAACTCTAGACATTGCCAAATGTCCCCTTCGGGACAAAACTGCCCTGATTGAAAACCACCAATCTAACACATTGCACTCTGTCCGTCACGCTATTTGCAATTTCCAAAATGTTGGAGGTGACTCTCTTCTCAAGATGAGGCTAACATTAATTCTTTTCATTTAAAAGTGAGGCCAATATTGAAATCGTCTAAGAAAGCCAAAGACTAGTCAAAAGTGTCTTTTCAACTGGCCTTTTATCCCTTGATCAAAACAATGTAATACATTACAACATTCAGATTTTAATACACAGCTTAAGTGATGAATTTTTTTTCACATGTCTGAGACTATCAAGACATGCTCCATTTTGAGAGGTAGTAACATAAGTTTTCCAATAGATAGGTTTCTGCTGTACATGGGGGAGGTGATTTGGACTTGTGTATACTATCTGTGTTGTAAAATGAATTTGCCATGATGCTATCATTTCAGACTTTATTTCATTTGAGGTGATTTTAATAGATTCCACAGCTTTTTCTTTTTTTAAGGTCCTCCATCATCTTAATTTTATTTATTTATTTTTAACATCTTTATTGGAGTATAATTCCTTTACAATGCTGTGTTAGTTTCTGCTGCATAACATAGTGAATCAGAAATATGTATACATATATCCCCACATTCCTTCCCCCTTGCATCTCCCTCCCACCCTCCCTATCCTACCCCTCTAGGTGGTCACAAAGCACTGAGCTGATCTCCCTGTGCTATGCAGCTGCTTCCCACTAGCTATCTATTTTACATTTGGTAGTATATATGTATCAATGCTACTCTCTCACTTCATCACAGCTTACCCTTCTCTCTCCCCATGTCCTCAAGTCCATTCTCTACCTCTGCGTCTTTATTCCTGTCCTGCCCCTAGGTTCATCAGAACCATTTTTTTTTTTTTTACATTCCATATATATGTGTTAGCATATGGTATTTGTTTTTCTCTTTCTGACTTACTTCACTCTGTATGACAGGCTCTAGGTCCATCCACCTCACTACAAATAACCCCATTTCATGTCCTTTTATGGCTGAGTAATATTGCATTGTATATATGTGCCACATCTTCTTTATCCATTCATCTGTCGATGGACACTTAGGTTGATTCCATGTCCTGGCTATTATAAATAGTGCTGCAGTGAACATTGTGGTACATGACTCTTTTTGAATTATGTTTTTCTCAGGGTATATGCCCAATAGTGGGATTGCTGGGTCATATGGTAGTTCTATTTTTAGTTTCCTAACATGATACACAAAAATAGAGTCAAAATGTATTAAAGACCTAAATGTAAGACCAGACACTATAAAACTCTTAGAGGAAAATATAGGCAGAACACTCTTTGACATAAATCACAGCAAGATACTTTTTGACCCACCTCCTAGAGAAATGGAAATAAAAATAACAAATGGGACCTAATGAAACTTAAAAGCTTTCACAAAGCAAAGGAAACTACAAACAAGACAAAAAGACAACCTCAGAATGGGAGAAAATATTTGCAAACGATTTAATGGACAAAGGATTAATCTCCAAAATATATAATCAACTCATGCAGCTCAATATTAATAAAACCCAACAACTCAGTCAAAAAATGGGCAGAAATGGGCTTCCCTGGTTGCGTAGTGGTTGAGGGTCCACCTGCCGATGCAGGGGACACGGGTTTGTGCCCCGGTCCGGGAGGATCCCACATGCCGTGGGCGGCTAGGCCCATTAGCCAAGTCCGGTGAGCCTGCGCGTCCGGAGCCTGTGTTCCGCAACGGGAGAGGCCGCGATAGTGAGAGGCCCGCATACTGCAAAAAAAAAAAAAAAAAGGGCAGAAGACCTAAATAGACATTTCTCCAAAGAAGATACACAGATGTCCAACAAACACATGAAAGGATGCTCAACATCACTAATCATTAGAGAAATGCAAGTCAAAACTACAATGACGTATCACCTCACACCAATCAGAATGGCCATCATCAAAACATCTACAAACAAGAAATGCTGGAGAGGGTGTGGAGAAAAGGGAACCCTCTTGCACTGTTGGTGGGAATGTAAATTGATACAGCCACTATGGAGAACAGTATGGAGTTTCCTTAAAAAACTAAAAATAGATTCCACAGCTTTTGACAACATCTTTATGGGTTTGCAAAATTTTGGACAAAGAGTTCCTCTAATTTTGCTACCCCTTAATTTTTTCCACTCAGGAAATTGTTTTGTTTTAATATTAAAACATAGTTCTAGACACACACCATTTTTTTCTCCAGAATTTTTATTTTTTAATCTTTTTTTTTCTTAACATCTTTATTGGAGCATAATTGCTTTACAATGGTGTGTTAGTTTCTGCTTTATAACAAAATGAATCAGTTATACATATACATATGTTCCCATGTCTCTTCCCTCTTGTGTCTCTCTCCCTCTCACCCTCCCTATCCCACCCCTCTAGGTGGTCACAAACCACCGAGCTGCTCTCCCTGTGCTATGGGGCTGCTTCCCACCAGCTATCTGTTTTACGTTTGGTAGTGTATATATATCCATGCCACTCTCTCACTTTGTCACAGCTTACCCTTCCCCCTCCCCATCTCCTCAAGTCCATTCTCTAGTAGGTTTGTGTCTTTATTACCGTCTTACCCCTAGGTTCTTCATACCTTTTTTTTTTTTCTTAGATTCCATATATATGTGTTAGCATACGGTATTTGTTTTTCTCTTTCTGACTTACTTCACTCTGTATGACAGACTCTAGGTCCATCCACCTCATTACAAATATCTCAATTTCGTTTCTTTTTATGGCTGAGTAATATTCCATTGTATATATGTGCCACATCTTCTTTATCCATTCATCTGATATTGGAGTATAATTGCTTCACAATACTGTGTTAGTTTCTGTTGCACAACAAAGCCAATCAGCCATATTCATACACATGTCCCCATATCCCCTCCCTCTTGAGCCTGCCTCCCAGGCTCCCTATCCCACCCCTCTAGGTCATCACAAAGCACTGAGCCAATCTCCCTGTGCTATGCTTCTTCTTCCCACCAGCCAACTATTTTACATTCGGTAGTACGTATATGTCAATGTTACTGTCACTTTGCCCCAGCTTCACGCTACCACCCCATGTCCTCAAGTCCATTTTCTATGTCCACCTCTTTATTACTGCCCTGCAACTAGGTTCATCAGTACCATTTTTTGTTGTTGTTGTTTTAGATTCCATATGTATGCTTTAGCATACAGTATTTGTTTTCCTCTGTTTTTCTAGACAGTCTCTAGATCCATCCACGTCTCAACAAATGACTCAATTTCGTTCCTTTTTATAGCTGAGTAATATTCCATTGTATATATGTACCAAAACTTCTTTATCCATTCGTCTGTCGATGGGCATTTAGGTTGCTTCCATGACCTGGCTATTGTAAATAGTGCTTCAATGAGCATTGGGGTGCATGTGTCTTTTTGATTTATGGTTTTCTCTGGGTATATGCCCAGTAGTGGGATTGCTGGGTCATATGGTAATTCTATTTTTAGTTTTTTAAGGAACCTCCATACTGTTCTCCATAGTGGCTGTATCAACTTACATTCCCACCAACAGTGCAAGAGGGTTCCCTTTTCTCCACGCACCCTCCAGCATTTGTTCTTTGTAGATTTTCTGATGATGCCCATACTAACTGGTGTGAGGTGATACCTCATTGTGGGTTTTATTTGCATTTTTCTAATAATTAGTGATGTTGCACAGCTTCTCATGTGCTTCTTGGCCATCTGTATGTCTTCTTTGCAGAAATGTCTATTTAAGTCTTCTGCCCATTTTTGGATTTGGTTGTTTCTTAATATTGAGCTGCAGGAGCTGTTTATATATTTTGGAGATTAATCCTTTGTCCGTTGATTCATTTGCAAATATTTTCTCCCATTCTGAGGGTTGTCTTTTCGTCTTGTTTATGGTTTCCTTTGCTGTGCAAAAGCTTTGAAGTTTCATTAGGTCCCAGTTGTTTATTTTTGTCTTTATTTCCATTACTCTAGGAGGTGGGTCACAAAGATCTTGCTGTGATTTATGTCATAGAGTGTTCTGCCTATGTTTTCCTCTAAGAGTTTTATAGTGTCTGGCCTTACATTTAGGTCTTCAATCCATTTTGAGTTTATTTTTGTGTATGGTGTTAAGGAGTGTTCTAATTTCATTCTTTCAAATGTAGCTGTCCAGTTTTCCCAGCAACACTTATTGAAGAGGCTGTCTTTTCTCCATTGTATATTCTTGCCTCCTTTATCAAAGATAAGGTGACCATATGTGTGTGGATGTATCTCTGGGCTTTCTGTCCTGTTCCATTATTCTATATTTCTGCTATGTGCCAGTACCATACTGTCTTGATTACTGTAGCTTTGCAGTACAGTCTGAAGTCAGTGTGCCTGATTCCTCCAGCTCCGTTTTTCGTTCTCAAGAATGCTTTGGCTATTCGCAGTCTTTTGTGTTTCCATACAAATTGTGAACTTTTTTGTTCTAGTTCTGTGAAAAATGCCATTGGTCGTTTTTTAGGGACTGCATTGAATCTATAGATTGCTTTGGGTAGGATGGTCATTTTCACAGTGTTGATTCTTTCAGTCCAGGAACATGGTATATCTCGCCATCTGTTTGTATCATCTTTAATTTCTTTCATCAATGTCTTATAATTTTCTGCATACAGGTCTTTTGTCTCCTTAGGTAGGTTTATTCCTAGATATTTTATTCTTTTTGTTGCAGTGGTAAATAGGAGTGTTTTCTTAATTTCACTTTCAGATTTTTCATCATTAGTGTGTAGGAATGCCAGAGATTTCTGTGCATTAATTTTGTATCCTGCTACTTTACCAAATTCATTGATTAGCTCTAGTAGTTTTCTGGTAGCATCTTTAGGATTCTCTATGTATAATATTATGTCATCTGCAAACAGTGATAGCTTAACTTCTTCTTTCTGATTTGGATTCCTTTTATGTATTTTTCTTCTCTTATTGTTGTGGCTAAAACGTCCAAACTGTGTTGAATAATAGTGGTGAGAGTGGGCAACCTTGTCTTGTGCCTGATCTTAGAGGAAATGGTTTCAGTTTTTCACCAATGAGGACGATGTTGGCTGTGAGTTTGTCATATATGGCCTTTATTATGTTGAGGAAAGTTCCCTCAATGCCTGCTCTCTGCAGGGTTTTTATCGTAAATGGCTGTTGAATTTTGTCAAAAGATTTCTCTGCATCTATTGAGATGATCATATGGTTTTGCTCCTTCAATTTGTTAATATGGTGTATCAAATTGATAGATTTGCATATATTAAAGAATCCTTGCATTCCCGGGATAAACTCCACTTGATCATGGTGTATGATCCTTTTAATGTGCTGTTGGATTCTGTTTGCTAGTATTTTGTTGAGGATTTTTACGTCTATGTTCATCAGTGATATTGGCCTGTAGTTTTCTTTCTTTGTGACATCTTTGTCTGGTTTTGGTATCAGGGTGATGGTGGCCTTGTAGAATGAGTTTGGGAGTGTTCCTCCCTCTGCTTTATTTTGGAAGAGTTTCAGAACAATAGGTGTTAGCTCTTCTCTAAATATTTGATAGAATTCACCTGTGAAGACCTCTGGTCCTGGGCTTTTGTTTGTTGGAAGATTTTTAATCACAGTTTCAATTTCAGTGCTTGTGATTGGTCTGTTCATATTTTCTATTTCTTCCTGGTTCAGTCTCGGAAGGTTGTGCTTTTCTAAGAATTTGTCCTTTTCTTCCAGGATGTCCATTTTATTGGCATATAGTTGCTTATAGTAATCTGTCATAATCCTTTTTATTTCTGCAGTGTCAGTTGTTACTTGCCCTGTTTCATTTCTAATTCTACTGAGTCTTCTCCCTTTTTTTCTTGATGAGTCTGGCTAATGGTTTATCAATTTTGTTTATCTTCTCAAAGAACCAGCTTTTAGTTTTATTGATCTTTGCTATTGTTTCCTCCATTTCTTTTTCATTTATTACTGATCTGATCTTTATGATTTCTTTCCTTCTGCTAACATTAGGGGTTTTTTTGTTCTTCTTTCTCTAATTGCTTTACGTGTAAGGTTAGGTTGTTTATTTGAGGTGTTTCTTGTTTCTTAAGGTAGGATTGCATTGCTATAAATTTCCCTCTTAGAACTGCTTTTGCTGCATCCCATAGGTTTTGGGTCATCATGTTTTCATTGTCATTTGTTTCTAGGTATTTTTTGATATCCTCTTTCATTTCTTCAGTAATCTCTTGGTTATTAAGTAGTGTGTTATTTAGCCTCCATGTGTTTGTATTTCTTACAGATTTTTTCCTGTGATTGATATCTAGTCTCATAGCGTTGTTGTCAGAAAAGATACTTGATACGATTTCAATTTTCATAAATTTACCAAGGCTTGATATGTGATCTAAAATATGATCTATCCTGGAGAATGTTCCATGAGCACTTGAGAAGAAAGTGTATTCTGTTGGTTTTGGATGGAATTTCCTATAAATATCAGTTAAGTCCATCTTGTTTAATGTATCATTTAAAGCTTGTGTTTCCTTATTTATTTTCAGTTTGGATAATCTGTCCATTGGTAAATGTGGGGTGTTAAAGTCCCCCACTATGATTGTGTTACTGTTGATTTCCCCTTTTATGGCTGTTAGTATTTGCCTTATGTATTTAGGTGCTCCTATGTTGGGGGCATAAATATTTACAATTGTTATATCTTCTTTATGGATTGATCCCTTGATCATTACGTAGTGTCCTTCTTTGTTTCTTATAATAGTCTTTGTTTTAAAGTCTATTTTGTCTGATATGAGAATTGCTACTCCAGCTTTCTTTTGGTTTCCATTTGCATGGAATATCTTTTTTCATCCCCTCACTTTCAGTCTGTATGTGTCCCTAGGTCTGAAGTGGGTCTCTTGTAGACAGCATATATACGGGTCTTGTTTTGTATCCTTTCAGCCAGTCTATGTCTTTTGGTTGGAGCATTTAATGCATTTACATTTAAGGTAATTATCTATATGTATGTTCCTATTACCGTTTTCTTAATTGTTTTGGGTTTGTTATTGTAGGTCTTTTCCTTCTCTTGTGTTTCCTGCCTAAAGAAGTTCCTTTAGCATTTGTTGTAAAGCTGGTTTGGTGATGCTGAATTCTCTTAGCTTTTGCTTGTCTGTAAAGGTTTTAATTTTTCCATCAAATCTGAATGAGATCCTTGCTGTGTAGAGTAATCTTGGTTGTAGGTTTTTGTCCTTCATCACTTTAAATATGTCCTGCCACTCCCTTCTGCCTTGCAGAGTTTCTACTGAAAGAACAGCTTTTAACCTTATGGGGATTCCTTTGTGTGTTATTTGTTGTTTTTCCCTTGCTGCTTTTAATATTTTTTCTTTGTATTTAATTTTTGATAGTTTGATTAATATGTTTTTTGGCATGTTTCTCCTTGGATTTATCCTGTATGGGACTCTCTGCACTTCCTGGACTTGATTAACTATTTCCTTTCCCATATTAGGGAAGTTTTCAACTATAATCTCTTCAAATATTTTCTCAGTTCCTTTCTTTTTCTTTTCTTCTTCTGGGACCCTTATAATTCGAATGTTGGTGCGTTTAATGTTTTCCCAGAGGTCTCTGAGACTGTCCTCAATTCTTTTCATTCTTTTTTCTTTATTCTGCTCTGCAGTAGTTATTTCTACTATTTTATCTTCCAGGTCACTTATCTGTTCTTCTGCCTCAGTTATTCTGCTATTGATCCCTTGTAGAGAATTTTTAATTTCATTTTTTTGTGGTGTTCATCACGTTTGTTTGCTCTTAGTTCTTCTAGGTCCTTGTTAAATGTTTCTTGTATTTTCTCCATTCTATTTCCAAGATTTTGCATCATCTTTACTATCATTATTCTGAATTCTTTTTCAGGTAGACTGCCTGTTTCCTCTTCATTTGTTAGATCTGGTGGGTTTTTGCCTTGCTGCTTCATCTGCTGTGTGTTTCTCTGTCTTCTCATTTTGCTTATCTTACTGTGTTTGGGGTCTCCTTTTCACAGGCTGCAGGTTCATAGTTCCCGTTGTTTTTGGTGTCTGTCCCAGTGGCTAAGCTTGATTCAGTGGGTTGTGTAGGCTTCCTGGTGGTGGGGACTGGTGCCTGTGTCCTGGAGAATGAGGCTGTATCTTGTCTTTCTGGTGGGCAGTTTTACGTCTGGTGGTGTGTTTTGGTGGTGTCTGTGGCCTTATTATGATTTTAGGTAGCCTCTCTGCTAATGGGTGGGGTTGTGTTCCTGTCTTGCTAGTTGTTTGGCATAGGGTGTCCAGCACTGTACCTTGCTGGTCGTTTAGTGGAGCTTGGTCTTGGCGTTGAGATGGAGCTCTCTGGGAGATTTTTGCCGTTTGATATTATGTGAATCTGGGAGGTATCTTGTGGACTAGTGTCCTGAACTTGGCTCTCCCACTTCAGCAGCACAGCCCTGATGCCTGGCTGGAGCACCAAGGGCCTGTCATCCACATGGCTAAGAATAAAATGGAGAAAAAAGAAAGAAAGGAAGGAAGGAAGGAAGGAAAGAATAAGATAAAATAAAATAAAATAAAATAAAGTTATTTAACAAAATAGAAAATAATTGTTTTAAAAAAAAGGAAAGAAAGAAGACAGCAACCAAACCAAAAAACAAATCCACCAATGTTAACAAGTGCTAAAAACTATACTAAAAAACAAAAACCAGAACAAAATACCGGACAGACAGAACCCTAGGACAAATGGTAAAAGCAAAGCTATACAGACAAAATCACACACAGAAGCATACACATACACACTCACAAAAAGAGAAAAAGGGAAAAAAAATATATATATATCATTGTTCCCAAAGTCCACCTCCTCAGTTTGGGATAATTCGTTGTCTATTCAGGTATTCCACAGTTGCAGCGTACATCAAGCTGATTGTGGAGATTTAATCCGCTGCTCCTGAGGCTGCTGGGAGGGATTTCCCTTTCTCTTCTTTGTTCGCACAGCTCACGGGGCTCAGCTTTGGATTTGGCCCCCTCTGCGTGTAGGTCGCCTGAGGGCATCTGGTCTTTGCTCAGACAGGACGAGTTTAAGGAGCCGCTGATTCGCGGGCTCTGGCTCACTGAGGCCGGAGGGAGGGAGCGGTATGGATGCGGGGCGAGCCTGCGGCTGCAGAGGCCAGTGTAACGTTGCACCAGCCTGAGGCACGCCGTGTGTTCTGCCGGGGAAGTTGTCCCTGGATCACGGGACCCTGGCAGTGGCGGGCTGCACAGGCGGAGGCGTGGATAGTGACCTGTGCTTGCACACAGATTTCTTGGTAGCGGCAGCAGCCTCGTTAGAATTTCGTGCCCGTCTCTGGGGTCCGCGCTGACAGCCGCGGCTCAGGCCCGTCTCTGGAGCTCGTTTAGGCCGTGCTCTGAATCCCCTCTCCTCGTGCACCCTGAAACAAGGGTCTCTTGCCTCTTCGGCAGCTCCAGACCTTTTTCCGGACTCCCTCTCGGCTAGCTGTGGTGCACTAGCCCCCTCAGGATGTGTTCACGCCGCCAGTCCTCTCCCTGCATCTGACCAAAGCCTGAGCCTCAGCTGCCAGACCCGCGCGTCCCGGCAGGTGAGCAGACAAGCCTCTCTGGCTGGTGAGTGCTGGTCGGCACCGATCCTCTGTGCGGGAATCTCTTCACTTTGCCCTCCGCACCCCTGTTGCTGTGCTCTTCTCCATGGCTCTGAAGCTTCCCCCCTCCGCCACCTGCAGTCTCCACCCGCGAAGGGGCTTCCTAGTGTGTGGAAACCTTTCCTCCTTCTCAGCTCCCTCCCACTAGTGCAGGTCCGGTCCCTATTCTTTTGTCTCTGTTTTTTCTTTTTTCTTTTGCCCTACCCAGGTACGTGGGGAGTTTCTTGCCTTTTGGGAGGTCTGAGGCCTTCTGCCAGCGTTCAGTAGGTGTTCTGTAGGAGTTGCTCCACATGTAGATGTATTTCTGATGTATTTGTGGGGAGGAAGGTGATCTCCACGTCTTACTGTTCCGCCATCTTGAAGTTCCCCACCCTGTGATTTTCTTTTGTTTTGTCTCTTTAATTTACCCAGAGCTATTTTTGTATGTGTTGTGTAGTAGGGAGTCCAAATATTTTTTTGAATGAGTAGACTATTTGCAATAACATTGCT
This sequence comes from Pseudorca crassidens, assembly GCF_039906515.1. NCBI lineage: Eukaryota > Metazoa > Chordata > Mammalia > Artiodactyla > Delphinidae > Pseudorca > Pseudorca crassidens. The sequence goes on along the minus strand of NC_090302.1, from coordinate 63,126,224 downwards.
AGAATTGTTGATCATTTTCCACTTAATTAAAAAAAAGTAATACAAGTTAAAATTTGACATATAAATCATTCTCCTGGGTTATTTATTCTGTTTTTTAAAAGTAATTATTGACTCCTGGGATGATAGTACATGATATTTTTTCTTATGTTGATATCTGGATGTTTCTTTTCAGAGTCATTTTGTTTTCAGAAAGTCTATGGATATTCTTATATTCCTACCTTCCACTTGAACATTGTTCTAAACTTTTCAATTCCATAATAAATCAAGGTACACATTTTTTAATGTACATTGTATTCATAGAAGTCTATGAAGCGAATTGATATGTTTATAATATTCAGTAATGACATTCAAAATATATGAATTTCAAAATGGAGATATAGTCCATTTATTTAGTCTATTTATTGAGATCTTTCTCTAAAATCTTAAATTCTCTCTAGGTATCTATATCTATCTGTCTATGTATCTATGTATCTGTCTACCTACCTACCTACCTGCCTTTATACATATATATATCATCCTTTCTTATATACCTATATCTGTAAAGATCAGAGATATGTATCTTTATCTATAGATAGATATAAGAAACGTGCAAGATCAATGAATCTATCTCTGTTTATAGAGATAGGTATCCCTATCAATATCTCTAGATATCTCCAGATGGTATATAGATAGATAGAAAGATAGATCCTGCACATCTATTGCTTAGTCATTCCTAATTATTTTATTACTTGTGGCTACTGTAAATAATATCCTTTTGTCCCCTGCAAATTCTACATCCAGGAAGCAGGCTGAGAAAACTGATCAGTCTCCAAAGAGGAGCTTCCAAAGTCTCTCCACATGGGGCCAAGGATGATAATGTAAAAAGAAAAACATCACCAAGGGGCCTTGAGAGTGAAGGACGTGGGAACTATTTTAGGGAATGGAGTCAAGTGCTCATGACAGAGCACTCCCCACCTCCAGAGTAGACTGCCCTTGTTTTCCAAATAAATAGTGGAATTTCAGAACTGCTTTGGATCAGGGACTACAGAGTCTCTCCTCTTTCTAAATTGGAATTTTTATTTGGATAACCTGATGCTTTCTGCAGTTTTATATTAGGAGTATGGGGGATAGACAAGTTGCCATTTTGGCTCATAGGTTTCCAAGAGGAGACACTTATAGAATTTTAGCCCAATCTAGTGATTATGGGTTGTGGGAAGGGTGAGGTATAATTTGCTGCTTAAAAGAAAAGTCAGCCATATATTTGTGACTGGAAGAGTTGATTGTGATGGATGTTAGGAAAATTTTTGACAAAGATCAGTTCTCTCACTTTGAGCACAAAGTAGAATTGTTTTCCACTAACTTGCTCTCAGGCCTGGCTCTGTGACTTGCTTTAGAAAGTGCAGTGTGAGTGGAAGTGATTCATGTCACTTCTGGGTAAAACCTTTAAGAGTCAATGTTTAGTTTTCCATGCTCCCTTTTCCTGATTTTGCAATCAAGGAAGCATAAGGATAAGAGAAAGTTCTATCAGCCTGGGTCCCTCAAGACACAAGATAAGCAGAGCCTTCAAGCTGACCTGTGATAGACATGGAGTATGAATAAGAACTGTACTGATTTATTATAAGCCACCATTATTTGGTGATTTTTTTTATTTCACATAATCTAGCTTATGTTGATTGATTTTTTTTTTCTGTATCCTGATTCGTGTAATTAACAATTTTCAGAAATATTCTCATCTTCTCTGTCTTCAGACATCTCTTTTCTATGTGTGGTTCAAATTTCCCATGTCCTATCATTTTTGGTTTTGCTTTTTCTTATTCTTTAGCTGAATAAAAGTCTGCTTAGATCTGATTTTTGCCCATAGACACTGGGTATAGATTGCCCTTAATACCCACCATTTTCCACACCTACATGAGTGGAACCAGTCTCTTATCTTGGAATCAAGAGATGTGTTCACTGTCTGTATTAAGCAGGCATCTACTTGGTGAGTGTGTCTTTTTGCCCTGAGGTAGAAGTTTATTTCTACTGCCAGGTTCTCTGACTATAACAGTGAAACACTTATACTTTCAAAAATCTAAAATCTACCTGTAGGTCTTTTATTGACCCAAATCAAACAAACAACCCACTGTGCATCAAATACTGCTCCCATGTATTTTGCTGTTCTCAGGCCCACCTACATGATTTGTAGGTCATTTTCCTCATATATACAACAAAGCAACACTGACCTTGCAGGTCCTGAAGATTGAATAAAATAGCAAAGGTCTATATTGTGCATGACACAATGTCCGTTTCACTGGTTCAATTCATTATTATTATTTATTTGTCAAGGTCTATTACACTCACAATTTCTATAATCCTGTTTATTTTTCCTGTTTACTATTGGCAAAGTCATTTTATTAAACTCTCTTGGACTCTCTTACTTTTTGCAAGAGTAACCCAGATGTTTCTGGTAGTAAAATCATCAAAGAGTAAAATCCTATGGTTCAGTCATTTTCAATCAGTCTTCTTGTTGCCTTAATAACTATCAGAATAAAATAACACTCAATATATTATTCTAGAAAAACGACTGCATTATATGGACCCACCAGATTTTTACATCAGGATTTTGGGGTTTTGAATGAATAGAGCAGGTAGCTGCCTCCACTGAGAATTGAGCCTTCACAAGGTTTATTCCTGTCTGGGTTCATTACACATTCCACAAGGACGTCCAAGGAAATGTCAGATGAGATCTTTTCGTTTTCACTGGGATAAAATTAGATTGGGTCTGATGAGCCAGAGGAATGCGATTGAGGCCCTGGGCACAAGCTTCATAATATGGCTGTGCCCACAGACTTATCCGCAGAGTGTTTCTCCTGGGATTCTCAAACCAACTGCCAAATTTACCACTCAGTTCCTGTACTGTGTTCCATGTGACTTTCTGCTTATCCTGGCTTTACTTCTAGTTCTTTTGCACTCAGCGGATTATCTTGGCACCCCCTCCCCCAATTTCCCCAATAGTCTAATTCCCTGGCTCCTGCTCACAGCCCCTCTATTGGAATAAAACCTTAATTTGACACTATCCTGAACTTGGTCTTTGGTTTCCTCCCAGAGAGAAAGGCCTTTTCCCCAGGCAGCAGTAGCCAGAATCTTAACCCAGCTAACTCTTCCCTACTGGATATTATTAATTGTTGGAGACTCACTCTCCTTTTCCTCTTTCTCTCTTTCTATCTCTCCCTCTCTCCCTTCCTCCCTCCCTCTCTTTCGACCTTAGTCAGTCCCATTCCTATTCAAATTAGTCCTTGGAAATCCATTAACCCCATAAAATAGGAGAGTCTTTACCATTTGACCTACTATTCTTCTCTTAAAGTTCAGTCTGAGTTTGGATAACCTCATTTCCATAAGACTTTTCTCGGTAGAGTTTTGAAAAATACCTGTTAGTTCTTCTTTTGTCCTTCACTTCTCCTAGCCACTCTCACCTACTCTCACCCCCCTACCCAGGCCACCTTGGACACTGTCATCATTAAGCACTACCACTGGTGTTTTAGATCTGGGTTTCTCTACCTTGTCAGGATTGACATTTGGGGCTGGATCATTTGTTGTCAGGGACTGTCCTGTGAATCAAGGGATATTTAGCAGTATCCTTGCCCTTTACAACTAGATGGCAGTGACAACCCCACCCCTCACCTTTCCAGTCTTGACAGTCAAAAATGTCTCCAGACATTGCCAAATGTCCCCAGGGTCGGGGAGGGAGGGCAGTTACTTCCAGTTGAAAACCACTGTGGTTGATGAGCTCCATTTGATACTCCTAGAGAAAATGTCCTAGGTGGCTGTGGATAGTTTGCTAGCAGCTTTTCAAATCCCTTATTGGTTTTTCTCATGTTCTGAGGTCCATATGAAGCTTCCAGTAACCAAGATGGATACAGGATTTCTCTGCATATGCCTGCAAATGGACAGGTTAAGATTTAAATGCTCTTACACTTTGCCATGACCAACTTCCCAAGTTAAAATCTAGTCTTTAGCAGTTTTAGGCTTAACAGTTTATCCCCTCCTACTTCTCCAAAGCTCTCTGCTACATTTCTAATTAGAGGGTTCTATTTGACTATAGGAAAGTGGTACAGTCATAAAATAAATTCTACCATAGAATACTTTATAATGAAAAATAGATGCTTTTCTCTTTTTAAACCAACTTCTCAGATGAATTAATTGTGAGTCAACATTTTATTTCAAACTTGCCTACGAAGGAGAAGGCTTAGATTACTCTTTGGGTAATTTTTATAGGAGACTAAATGTGGAAATATTGTTAGCTAGGTGTAAGAAGGAAATGTCTTTTAACTAAAAGTCGTTTGCTTCACTTAAAGATTGATAGTCAACTTGGGTGAGTAAAATCTAACTTTCCAGAAAAAAATTAAACTCATCAAAATCTATCAGAAATGCTAGATACTTTCCAGAAGAGTTTGTTAATAATATCATAAAACAGAGTTCTGCTTCTCACATCATTTTCTAATGCTTGAAAGAATGTTTTTTTCTTTATACTGATCAAATTTTAAGAAATGAGTATATGCTAGAGGTTGGGGAGAAATGGGAGTGAAATATTAATACACAGGATTGTTCCTTTGCTGGAAGCATGCGTCTAGAACATATAATTCCTAAACTTCGTTTCTCATCTACCTACCTCTTCCCCTCCAGAGCATCTTCTTCCTTAGAGCTCTACCACTTGATTCTCTACTCACGTTTTTGGACCTGTCCACCTACAGAATTTAATTTTGCTCCAGAATTTGCCCTTCCCCTGCATCAAAGTGCCTTTTAAGCCTGAATAATTGATAATAAGACTCCAGGACCTACAGCAGGAGAATCCATTAGGGGCTTTGATATGCACAGTGCACTTTCACATGAGGCCTTCCCAATGGCGTGGAAGTAGATAACCCACTATGTGTGGACCTTTTTTCTCAGATACACACAAACACACACATGAACACACACACTCCTTGAAGAACAAACATCAGTTCTTACAGACTATACCATTTCTTTCTAGCTGCCTTATTTTCAACAACATAACTACCATGCTGCCTTACAAAGTCTTTTCACTTCCCCTTTCTTTCAAATTTTACTCTCTTAGACCTACTAGAAATGAGAATTAGACATATTATGGAGGGATATACTCCTCTCATAACTACCCAAAGACTGCTAAAACTGGGATGTTATCACTTTGATAACATTGAGTTCTGGGGCAAGCCAGTAATTGTGGTATAAGGCTGAAAATTAAGGCCCAGTATTGTGTACTACCTCAATATCTGAGAGAAAACAGGAGGGTATCAAATAGCCTACCTGTAGGTTCCCCTCCCCAGTTTGCTCCCTCAGCTGAGGTCCCCTAGAGAAGCAACCCTCTTCGTCAAAAGGACTAGGAGCAATTCCTGCTTATCCACGAGAAATGAATTTTAGTTCTCTGCCAGCCCATAGAATTATTCAAACAACTTAATCACAAAGTCCTGTGGAAACCAGGGGGCACCCCAGTCTCTACAAAGCCTTTTCCCTACAATCACTTCTTGTTCACCCTACTCCAAAGTTTAACCCCTGTGTGGTCCTACATAGTATCTGCCTTTTCTTGGCTGTGGGTACACACCTAATAACCTCTTGATCTCATCTGTCCAGTGTCAGGTGTTATGTGTTCAGGCCTTCCCATAATCCAAAAGTGGGAATCCATCCCTCACCAAGGGTGGATAGAGGTCCTTCAAATAATAATGATCCTTATTTTGGGGTTAATATGGTAGAATAGGAGGGTGTTATTTGAGGAGCATTTAAAAAATTGAATGTAGTATAAACTGTGCAAATATTAAGTATATAGCTCAATGAGTTTCTATATGAACTATATTGTATTTCAGCTTGTTTTTCAAAATTAATAACTTTTATTAGGGTTACTTTTTTAATAATAAATTCTTATTTATATCTATCCCCTATGTATCTGTTTCTAGTTTTATATTGATTCTTTAATTCCATTTCTTCTTTTTAGATTCTGTTATCTTCTTCCTGAAGCATACTCTTGAGTAGTTATTTCATTGAGAGCCTATATGTCTAAAGCTTTCTTATTATGTTTCCAGGAAAGGGCTTAATTTTGCTTTTATTTTTGAACGACAGTATAGCTAGTTAGAGGATTTTAGGCTGACCTTTATATTCTGTCAGCGTTTAAAAGATATTATTCCATTGTATTCTGGCCTCTACTGTTGTTGTTGATAAATCTGTTGTCAATCTAATTATGTTACTTTTCACATAATCTGTTTTGTCTTTCTTTTTGTGAGTATTGTTAAATTTTCTCCCCTTTTTTTTGGGTTTATGTTATACTACAAAAATGGGTGTGTAATGAGTATTAAAGTATGTATGTTTTTATTTATTGCTTTATTTTTTATTGAGTTATAACATATTCAGTAAATTATACATTTCAACTGGACAGTTCAATGAAATTTTAAGTCCATATATATACCTTTTTGTAACCACTACCCCAATTAAGATATACAATATTTCCATCACCCTGAGAAGTTTACTCATGCAGCTTCCTTGTCAATACTATGCAGAGGTCACCAGGAATCTGACTGGTGTCATCATAGCTTAGTTTTGTCTATGTTTGAACTTCACACAGTATATATGTAAGGTACTATTTTTAGCTTTTGAAAAATAATTCTTAGTTTTTCTTGATTTTCAGTTTTGTGATTCATATATTTACAGTTATGTACTATAGATGGGAAATAATTTTAGAAATGTACCCTGGAATACCATTGAATGTAGAACAGGTGTTGACAAATTTTGCCTGTAAAGGACAGATATTTTAAGCTTTGTGAGAATATAGTCTTCATTTCATATTCTTTCTCTCTCTAATAACCATTTAAAGAATGTAAATACTACTCTTAGCTCAAGGCTGTGCCTGTATTTTGCCAACCCCAGTTTTAAAATGCTTATTTACCTATTTTCCCATAGAAGGATTATTATATGTTTTCTCTTTCTCTAATCCAATTAAAATGGGCTTTATTCTCTTTTCAAATACAAGTTTATGAAGAGTAAATAAAATGTATATTCCTGCTTTGCAGACTTAACTCAGAAAATTTTATAAGCTAATCCAGCATGGAAAGGTACCAAACTGCTAATATACTATATATATATAGTATATTCTAATAAGATTTGTGAAATAGGATGTGATCAGAAAGTGGACAAGAATAGATCAAAATTCCCACTGAAGTCACTGAAATTGATTGAAAAGGAATTAGGATATTTATTTATCCTGTCGACTAGTCCCTCTCCTACTTATTTTATTTTATCAGTCTTTTTGAAAGATCCTCCACATTGCCTTGGACTCTGATTTGAAGGAATATTTGTAATTTTGTCTGGTAGACATACTGGCAAGAAGGCTTTTCCAAAACTTGAGCAAAAACGTATTTAAACTAGAATTATGTCTGCCAAAACCATTGGTTAGCACAGGTAGCATTCCTACCAAAGCTATAAACTCACTGGAGAATAATTTGCTCTCTCAGTATACACCCTCTATCTTGCTATATCGGGTGTTTGATCTTCCCTCTCTGAGATTGGGCCAGCCAGTGTGCTAATTGTGACTTTATGTGACAACTTTAGTAACCCCGGAAAAAATAAAGGTTCCTAATAAATGATGATTCAGTCTTCTTCAGCCAGACCAAGGGCTTGCCTTATTTTAGAATAATCTCTATCGTTGGAAAACTCTAGATCATATTTAAGAGACACATATATGTTTAGAGTAAGCATTGCTGGAACCCTTTGCAATAAAGCAATAGAATTGGAGAATAGTAAGAATCTAGTTTTCCAGGATACCTTTTTCTTGTCTTTCCAGCTCTGTTTCATAATTAAAAGATCCTTGGGTTGGATTGTTGTTGGAAGACTATGCCAGCCACTCTTGTGGTGAGGCCTTGTTTTCCAGAAACACATATGTCTTATTTCGCATGCAGTGGTTCAGGATTCAAATAATCATGTGTCGAACGGTGATGCCTATCATTAAAACCACACATGCAAGATCCAGCTTGCCAAAGAACCATTCAAACAAATACACAAGAGAGAGATAATGTTGGGAATTCTATTGAGGTCCTGATCAGCAGGTACATTTTAATGAACTGAACTCAAGTTATCATTTGATAATATAACATCTGGAAATCTGCTTATAAACTTTAAGATCTACAAACTAGCCAGAAACCCCTGAACTTTAACTGAGCTCTCCTCTTACACAAAAGGTTTTCTACCGGCTACAGCTTATCTTTTAGTTATGATTATGCTCTTTAAACATCAAGACATTTCTGTATTTTATTGTGTTGTTTGACGTTAAGTATTTTTTCATCTCTGCTACTTATGGGTCCATAGGGAGAGAGAGAGAGGATGTTAGATATGAAACAAGGATAACACATCTTTCAGCTTCTTTTTGAATACCATCTTGCAACATGGCTGATTACATAAATTTGAAACAAATACTATCCTGGAGCATTTTGTAGAGCAGATCCTGTTTGTACATTTAGAAGCAAATATGTAAAAATATGTGCCTATGTAAGCTACATGGTTCCTTTTCACACTGCATGTTTTGTCCTTTCCACAATGTGTATGTTTTGTTTTCCGGATATAACACATGAAGGTGCTATTCAACAATTGAAGTAGAAAAGCATATTTTTCTCTTTTGAGATAGGTAGGTCTCCAGGTGGGAAAATAGTGAGACGTTAGTCATGGCTTTCAAAGGATCTCCTGCAGGCTCTAAAGGCACCAGGTTTGATATTGCATATTGAAAGAGTCACAAAATCATAATTACCCTAAAGACATATAGCTTCTCAGCTTTAGAAAATGTAAATGCTTTTCTATCTGTATCCTTCCCTTTCATGTTCCAAAACACAGCTGATAAAAGAAAGAAACCAACTACCTAAAAAATAAAATACTTCAGGCCAAGAAATGGGAGGGGTGGGGCAGGGATCCAAAATTATCTCTTCCACTGACTGATGCGTGTTTTTAACTTAAAAACAAGAATGCCCACATTTTTAGTATATCCCCCAAAGAGCATGTTCTCTTAAATACTGGATTTTCTCTCTCAAAATACAACAGGAAAAGTGAAAAAACCTGTCTGTAGACGCCTGATGAATCATTTAATTAAATCCTGCTGATAACACATTCCTTGGTTCCTGCTTTACCTAGAATTTGTGCTGAAAAGGAAGTGCGTTAATAGAGAGGCCATAATCACTTAGTATTTATGTTTTCTATCTCCCCATCCAGCTGCCTCCAGCAACTTTAATTTGAGAAAGAAAAGTCTGATCCAATAGAGAGTTAACTTAGGCAGACCCATCCTGAAGTAACATTTTAATGTAAATGTTTCTGGGAACTGCAAATACTTTAATGCAAATATGAAATAGCTATAAACACATGAACCTTATGAAGATTAAACTTAATTGCATTATTTATCTTTATGATTAATCACCTTCATAATGGTAGCTACTCTGTTGCAGGTTTTTCTGAGAGATCCTTTGTGTAGATGTTCTCATTTAAGGCCCACGCAACTCTTGAAGGTGGTATTGATGATTTTCATTTTATAAATATGAGTACAAGCTCAGGAAGGTCAAGTGACTTGTCCAAAGGCCCACATCTGGTCATTGGCAGAGCTCCCACCCTGCACTTGGAATTCTATAAGCAAGAAATTCAATCCCACAAGGTTATGAGTGTGGCCTCTGCTCACATGATTAGCCAGCAGAAGGACTAGGAATAGCATCCTGGCCCTTTTGAGTTTCTACCCAGTGCTGCTTCTAGTAGTTCACATCTTGCCAATCCACAGTTCTACTCTAGCCGAAAACGTAAATGGTCCCTACAGCTGAACTGGATGCAAAAGGTGAAAATTCTGGAGTCTGAGGTCTCAACTCGTAAATCTTTTAGTAACCCAGAAACTGTCAGTTATAAACTACAATGCAGACAATTCTCAAAGTCAATCAGAGAATAAACTTTTTTTTTTTTTTTTTTTGGTGGTACGCGGGCCTCTCACTGTTGTGGCCTCTCCCGTTGCGGAGCACAGGCTTCGGACGTGCAGGCTCAGCGGCCATGGCTCACGGGCCCAGCCGCTCCGCGGCATGTGGGATCTTCCCGGACCGGGGCATGAACCCGTGTCCCCTGCATCAGCAGGCGGACTCTCAACCACTGCACCACCAGGGAAGCCCGAGAATAACCTTTTATCAAGTGGCTGATCTATAGGACTCTGTACATTTTCTTTTCCAATTTAATGAATAACATTGATTTTTAAATGGAAAAAGATTTTTTTTTCTTCCTCTGTTTGGACACCAGCATCCTGTAATTAAAGGTTAGCGAATAAACTATTTGTACTGCTACAACCATTATACAATGCATAGCCTAATTAAATGCATGCAGTCAAAAGGCTCAGCTGGGCTTCCTCTTCCCTGCCCTCACCCACCTTCAGAACACAGAACACCTACTGTAGGCAGAGTACATCAACCAGGGAAAAAGCAAATTTTCTTCCCATCACCCAAACAGGAAGACTGAAACCTCTGCCCGCTATGGGAGTCCTAATAGGTCAAAACTCTAATAAAATCACAGGTTTTCCATTGCAGACTCATATTCTGAAGGCCGAATTGCTTGAATTTCAGTTTCAGTCCCACTTTAGTATTCTTTGGCTAAGTATTAATGGCATATGAAATGTCATCACTTTTATGTTTACCAGTTGCCACTGAAATTGTGTGAAGCATACCTGTGCATCTCTTCTGACACAGAATCCAGGATCCCAACATACCCACGAAGACCTCTTCATTTTGAAAAATATAATGTAGCAGACTTTAGACAACTGACCCAGGAATTCAGGTTTTGGTATTTAGTTTCTGTCAAAGGTTCCACTTCCGGTAATTTGTTCCAAAATTAGCAATGCTAAGTACTCCCATGCAGCAGACCCCAAATTAAGAACAGACCAAGTCTTGGCCTAACAACGTAGAAAGAACAGGACTAATAATTAGGGCAGATGGAAAAGCAGTATTTTGTAAGAACAACCAAGTCAACAATTACCTCTGTCACTGGCAGCAACCATTCAGTGCCCCAGACCGAGCAGCATTGGCCTTATTTAAAACACCTGTAATCAAGGGAGAGGTTTACTGACCTCTCTTCTCCTGCCTCTTCTTGAGTGAGCTGGAATTTTTTCTTATAGCTGAACTTTCTTATTAAGGATTTGAGGGTTTTCACTCAAACCTGTGCAAGTCCTGGAAACTTCTAAGAAATTTGGTAACTAAAGACCAAATGCAAGCTTATCACTATAACCACAAAGAGCAACACCATGAATCATACTTTTTCTCATATTATTTGACTCCTCCAGTTTTTATATCTAGCTTACTTTCCTCTTGGCTATAGCTCTATGTTAGTTCTAATTATATTTAACATTCTTATAGAAAGCCTTTATGAACACCATAATTTAATGTCTTTCAATTTATTATCTTCATTTTTTCAGATGAAAAAAACTGAAGTTCAGAGAAACAGGAATTTGCCAAAAGTCATGTGACTAAGAAGTAGTAAAACTTGAAGGCAGATTTTTCTGATTTTAAGTCCATTGCGCTTTCCATATACATGGCTTTGGGATACAGTGTGAAAATTGATTATATTAATTCCACCATGTTTGTAGAGATTCAAACTTGTTCTCAGTCTGTGGTCAGGGCTTAGTCTCATACATAAAAAAATCAATTCGTTTGAGAATTTCTAAACAGAAACTGAATCAATTTGTTGTATATCCTTGTTATTGATGTTGCCTGACTTCTTAAAGCTATTCTTCTACCGGTATGCAATCCATCCCAAACAGAATATACCTATGTTACCCTAGCAAGAGGTGAAAAGATAGGATACTTCTAGAAGAGAATGTTAACTTCATTGGAGTCTACTTCCTAAAGTGAGTGAACAGAGATGAAAGATACTAATATCATCAAAATATAGCATAGTGAACTGTTATCTACATTAAATAATCTCAGAAGCTTGTTTAAAGCTAGATTGAATGTTTGCATATTTAATAAATGAAGGACAAATATATATTATCTATTGCATCCACAATCTTCTATATAGCACTATAGAAACAAAAGCAGTTATAAAACATGGTCTGGAAATTAAAACCTAATGATCAAGTTGATGCAACTGTGAGTGTATAAAATATAAGGGATATATAAATTATAAGCCCACATACAATTATAAGCAATAATTTCAGGTATTATAAAAGTACAATCAGTGACACATAACTCATAAGTTTTCTGATAGAATTTAAACAGTCTATAAAAACTTGGTTCATCTCATTCTAGTTTCCTTAATTAAATTACTATCTATAAATTAGGAATGTCCAGTTTTTTCTCGTAACTTTCTAATCTATATGGCCAGCTGTCTACTAGACAGATCTATTTTGCTACCACGTAGAAAACTCAAAGTCAGTATGTTCAAAACTGGACTGGTTGTCTTACCCTCCAAAGCTACCCCTTCCTGTCTTGTAATTACTTCCTCACTGCATACACCACAGTCTAATTAATTGCTCAAGGTATTGCCTGGTTACTTAGCTTGATTAACTGAAGATTGTAACACCGGGGTAATATTTTAATTCTCCATCCAAATTCTTGACACTCTCAGAATTAACCAAATGCCTGTGCTGATGACCTGTTAGTCCTATATACTTGCATGAGTTCTCGCTTTCTCATCCTCCATGGGCTTTTCCTCCAATTCAGAGAACACACCTATTTCCATGATCATATTCTGACATTGTCATCAACTGAAACTGTTCCATCTCTGAAAATCATCATCCAAACATGCCATCATCCTATCCTTCTGTCTTATTTACTGCTAAATTTTATGTCATGGTGTCAGTTTATCATCTTAATCAGTTTATCATCTTAATCACTTTCCTCCTGTCTGTCCCCTCTTCTCACAACCCACGTTATTGGACTTAATTCCCATCAAACATTAATAAAACCACGCATGCATATGCTTTCCACGCTTTTGTCCCTTCTTCTTTTTGTTGTACCCCTTGGAAAAAACTTAGCCCTGGATGAACAAAGCTATTAGGTTCCTATATATCTTCATCTTAAGACTGAGTATTGTTAGAAAAAAAAAATACAATATGGCAAATTGATATCACTCACAAATTCATGGCTGCTAACCCGAACTGGATACTCAGTATTACTAGGTGATGTTGCAACTTTTCTTTGGTTTGATCATATTTGCATTCTTGTACCTTTTCACTTTCCTCAAACCTCTGTAAACTTCTCACTCATACAGATGGTAGCTCCCCTAAAACAGCCCATTAGTCCTTCCACTTAGTTCTCTGAAATTGCTCTGGTTTCTGTTCTCTTGTACATCTGATTCTTCATGTGTCAAGTTGATAAGGTGCATTTTGGAAAAAAATAATCAGTTTCTGTTTAATCAATGAACTCCAATATGGTACACATAGGTATAAGTGACATGTGTAGAATTGACTGAGAAGGAGTTAGAGTGAAGGCTCTAGTGTTCTAGACTGGAGAGTTGGTGGTTCTTCTAACATAGTAATGAAGGAGCTGGTTCAATTGTCACTTATTTTTTGCTCACTGATATTAAAACATTAGGAAATTTGAAAAACATTTTCAGAAAATTGGAGTTGACGTTTTTGTGCTATTTCAGAAAGTCCTTTATTTCACTGTTTTCACTGAATATATCCACATCTGTTAAATGTGAATATCTTGAATTTATGTGCCTTATAAAATAGCTAACTTAAATCTTACTTTGGTAGACTAAATAATGGAACACAAATATATTTTGGTCCTAATCCCTAGTATTTGTAAAAATTAACCTACATGGCAAAAGAGACTTTGCAAGTGTGATCAAGTCATGGAACTTGAGATGGGAGATTATCTTGGATTATCCAGGTGGACCCTAAAGGTAATCACAGGTGTCCTTATAAAAGGGAAGCAGTGAGAAATTTGACTCCAGAAGAAGGCAGTGTGACAATGGAAGCAGAGGGAGAAAAGGTGAAGTGATGTGATGAATGGGACATGAACCAGAAGATAGAAAAGGCAGGGGAATGGATTCTGCCCTAGAGATTCCAGAGAAACCAGCCCTGACTACATCTTGATGTTAGACTTGTGAGACTCATTTTGGGCCCCTGACCTCCAAAACTACATGAGAATAAGTTGTGTCAATTTCATCCACTATATTTATAGTAAATTGTTGCAAAGGTAAGTATATTGCCTTTGCCTTCTGTTCTTCTTTGCCTCTTTGCCTCTTTAGTTCTTCTAGGTCCTTGTTAAACGTTTCTTGTATTTTCTCCATTCTATTTCCAAGATTTTGGATCAACCTTACTATCATTATTCTGAATTCTTTTTCAGGTAGACTGCCTATTTCCTCTTCATTTGCTTGGTCTGTTGGGTTTTTACCTTGCTGCTTCATCTGCTGTGTGTTTCTCTGTCTTCTCATTTTGCTTAACTTACTGTGTTTGGGGTCTCCTTTTCTCAGGCTGCCTGTTCCTAGTTCCTGTTGTTTTTGGTGTCTGCTCCCAGTGGGTAAGGTTGGTTCAGTGGGTTGTGTAGGCTTCCTGGTGGAAGGGACTGGTGCCTGTGTTCTGGTGGATGAGGCTGGATCTTGTCTCTCTGGTGTGCAGGACTACATCCGGTGGTGTGTTTTGGTGTGTCTGTGAACTTATTATGATTTTAGGCAGCCTCTCTGCTAATGGGTTGTGTTGTGTTCCTGTCTTGCTAGTTGTTTGGCATAGGGTGTCCAGCACTGTAGCTTACTGGTCGTTGAGTGGAGCTGGGTCTTAGTGTTGAGATGGAGATCTCTGGGAAGGCTTTTGCTGTTTGATATTTTGTGGGGCCATGAGGTCTCTGGTGGACCAATGTCCTGAACTCAGCTCTACCACCTCAGAGGCTCAGGCCTGACACCCGGCTGGAGCACCAAGACCCTGTCAGCCACATGGCTCAGAAGGAAAAGGGGGAAAAAAAAGAAAGAGAGAAAAGTAAAATAAAATAAATTAAAGTTATTAAAATAAAAAGATAAAAAATAATAAAAAAAGAAAAAAGGAAGAGAGCTACCAAATCAATAAGCAGTTCTACCAGTGATAATAAGCTCTAAATACTAAACTCAGATAAACCTAAAACTAGAAACAAATTAGACACAGAAAGCAATCCCCAAGTCTACAGTTTTTCCCAAAGTCCACCACCTCAGTTTTTGGATAATTCGTTGTCTATTCAGGTATTCCACAGATGCAGGGTACATCAAGTTGATTGTGAAGATTTAATCTGCTGTTCCTGAGGCTGCTGGGAGAGATTTTCCTTTCTCTTCTTTGCTTACACAGCTCCTGGGGTTCAGCTTTGGATTTGGCCCCGCTTCTTCATGTAGGTCACCTGAGGGTATCTGTTCCCTGCCCAGATAGGACGGGATTAAAGTAGCAGCTGATTAGGGGGCTCTGGCTCACTCAGGCCAGGGGAGGGAGGGGTACGGAATGCAAGGCGAGTCTGCGGCGGCAGAGGCCGGCGTGATGTTGCAACAGCCTGAGGCATGCCGTGTGTTCTTCCGGGGAGGTTGTCCCTGGATCACGGGACCCTGGCAGTGGCGGGCTGCACAGGCTCCCGGGAGGGGAGGTGTGGAGAGTGACCTGTGCTCGCACACAGGCTTCTTGGCGGCTGCAGCAGCAGTCTTAGCATCTCATGCCCGTCTCTGGTGTCTGTGCTGATAGCTGTGGCTCATGCCCATCTCTGGAGCTCTTTTAGGCTGTGGTCTGAATCTCCTCTCCCCACACACCCCGAAACAATGGTCTCTTGCCTCTTAGGGAAGTCCAGAGTTTTTCCCAGACTCCCTCCTGGCTAGCTGTGGTGCACTAGCCCCCTTCAGGCTGTGTTCACGCAACCAACCCCAGTCCTCTCCCTGGGATCTGAACTCCAAAGCCTGAGCCTCAGCTCCCAGGCCCCGCCCGCCCCAGCGGGTGAGCAGACAAGCCTCTCAGGCTGGTGAGTGCTGGTCGGCACCAATCCTCTTTGTGGGACTCTCTCCACTTTTCTCTCTGCACCCCTCTTGCTGCACTCTCCTCCATGGCTCCAATGCTTCCCTCCCCCCACCACTGTCTCTGCCAGTGAAGGGTCTTCATAGTGTGTGGAAACTTTTCCTCTTTCACAGCTCCCTCCCAGGTCCCATCCCTATTCTTTTGTCTCTGTTTTTTCTGTTTTCTTTTGCGCTACCCAGGTACCTGGGGAGTTTCTTGCCTTTGGGGAAGTCTCAGGTCTTCTGCCAGCGTTCAGTAGGTGTTCTGTAGGAGTTGTTGCATATGTAGATGTAGTTCTGATGTATTTGTGGTGAGGAAGGTGATCTCCACGTCTTACTACTTCACCATCTTGAAGGTCCCCCCTCTTTTTTATGTTTTGATTAGGCATACACATGTAACTTTCCTTTATTTCCTTTCATATCCTTTGCCTCGTCCTTTTGGTCTAAGTAGTCTGTCCCTTTTGATATAGGTTTTAGGAGCTTTTAAAAATATAATTTAGAAATAAGTCCTTTGTTATAATACTTGAAAGTATTTCTTCCCCATTGTGGCTGTCAGCCACAATGATGATAAGTGAAGCTGATTTTCACTTATACTGTACATTTAATCATACCGCATTTTAAGGTACTCATTGATAATTTTTTCCTTGTGATTTCTGTTTTTATCTTGCTTAATAAATGTTCAAGGTATTTTCCACATATTATTCTAATATATTTAAAATTTTGCTTTTCATATTTTGCTGTTTTATCTATTTAGAAATATTTTTATATGATGTGAACTAGAAATAGCATGTTTATGGTTCTTCATTAAGGATAATTTGTATACAGAATACTTTCCCTCTCAGTCAATATAACAAGCACTCATAAATACATTAATCCTACATATATGTGAACTGTTGATTCTATTCAACTGGATGATTTTTTTTTCATTACCAATACCATAGTATCTTAATTACTCTAGCTTTATAGTGATCTTCATATGTAGTAAATCAAATCCTCCTTTGACCTTGCTTATCTTCTCCATTTTTCTTCATGATTGCTTTTGCTTTACTTGGACTCTCTTTACTGTGAATTTTGAATGTTTGCTTTCAATCTTTTAACGATTTTATGCTTCAGAGTTTCTTATAAACAGCACATAGATGGATTATTTTATATTCCAATTTAAGAATATATTGTTACTGATGAATTTTGTCCATGTATATTTATTGTGATTATCTTGATTGTTTTCATTTTAAAATTGAGATATAACATGCAATTTTCAGTATAAAGTTTGATGATTTTTTTAACATCTTTATTGTAGTATAATTGCTTTACAGTGGTGTGTTAGTGTCTGCTTTATAACAAAGTGAATCAGCTGTACATATACATATATCCCCATATCTCCTCCCTCTTAAGTTTGATGATTTTTAAAATATATCTTATGCATTGTAGTTAATCACAAGATATGGCACACATGCAGAACCCCAGAAGACTCCTTCTTGTCTTATCTAAGCCTATAATTCCTTGTAGTGCTAACCACTAATCTGATTTTATGATTATCAATGAGTTTTGGCTACTCATAGTTTTTTATAAATGGAATCATAAAATATTCGATAGATATTCTTCTGTGCCTGGTTTCTTTTGTTCATTATAATACCTGTCAGATTTATCCACGTTGTGGCATGTACTAGTAGTTTCTTCATTGTTTATTTTTATTTTTTTTTAATGCTTTTTTGTATTTTATTGTGTGACTGTATCACAGTTTATTCATTCTCCTATTGATGGGAATTTCGGCTGTTTCTATTTGAGGCCATTTTGAATCAAACTGCCATGGACATCCTTCTTCATGTATTCTGATGGGCATTTCTTATTTTTTAATATACCTACGAGTGGAGTTGCTGAGTCTTATGAAAGCATATAATTACATTGAGTAGAAAATGCCAATTTTCCAAAAGATTTTACCATTTACACTCCCAGCAGTGATGTAGGAGAGCTTCAGTTGATTCACATCTTGCCAGCACTTTCACATTTTAGTTATTCTGATGAATATGTAGTGATGTCTCATTGTGAATTTTTTTTATTGAAGTATAGTTGATTTACAATGTTGTGCCAATCTCTGCTGTATAGCAAAGTGACTCAGTTTTACATATATATACATTCTTTTTTTAATATTCTTTTCCATTATGGTTTATACCAGGAGATTGGATATAGTTCCTTATGCTATACAGTAGGACCTTGTTGTTTATCCATTTTAAATATAATAGTTTGCATCTACCAATCCCAAAGTCCCAGTCCATCCCTCTCTCTTTCTGAGGAGTAATGATGTAAAGTATATCTTTGTATGCTTCTTGGCCATTTGGATAGTATCCTCTTAGTGACTGTTGCAAAGTGCCTGTTCAAGTCCTTGTCCTTTTAAAAATTCAATCTTTTTCTTATTGAAGTTGTATATTCTAAAGACTAGTCCTTTATTAGATATATGTGTTTCTAATACCTTGTTTTAGTGTCTGGCTTCCCTTTTCACTTTCTCACTGGAGTCTTTTGATGACAGAATTTTTTGACATTTATAAAATCTAATTTATCTTTTTTAATTTTTATATTTAGTGCTTTATTTGTGTGGCATTTAAAAATCTTTGGTCACCTAAGTTTCTGAAAATATTTTCTTATGTTTTCTTCCAGAAGCTTTATAATTTTTGCTTTTACATTTATGTGTATGGTCCATCTTGAAGTGACTTTTGTGACTAGTGTGAAGAAGGAGTCAGGATTTATTTTCTTCCATATGGCTTCTATACTTCAGCATCATTTATTGAAAAGACCAATCTTTCATCAATAAATTTTATTAGTGTTTTTCTCATATATTAAGTGGCCATTTAAGTGTGGGTCTGTTTCTGAGCTTTCTATTTTGTTCCATTAAAATATTTTTTCACTTTCTGACACTACCATTTTGTCATACTAATATAATCAATCTTTGTAGTAAATCTTGAAATGGTATATAAGATCTAGAAATTCACTTTGATATGCCAAGATTGTTTTAGCCATTATTCTAGATCCTCTGCATCCTCACATAAATTTTAGAATCAACTCATCAATTTACATACACACTCAAAACTTCTGGCATTCTGATTTGACTTTATTAAAGTTTTGGACTTGATGATATTAAGTCTACCAATCCATGAACATGGCGTATTGCTCCATTTAGTTAGATCTTTTATATTTTTTTCAATTACGTTCTGTTGTTTTCTTTAAAATTTAAATAGTTAAACTTATTTCTAATTATCTAATTTTTTCAATGCTATTATAAATGGACTTATTTAAAATTTTATTTTCTATTGTTTTTGTTATAGTATGTAGAAATATGATTTAATTTTTATCTATTCTAATAGTATATAGATTGTTTTGCATTTTCTTTTGAAAGTAAAAACACAGTTTTGTGTCCTCCTTCCAATCTTTATGCCTTTTATTTCATGCCATATTATTTGACTAGGACTTCTACAGCTGTATTAAACAGGAGTAAGAAAAAGAAGAAATCCTTGCCTTGTTTCCAACCTTAGGGTGAAATTCAATATCTCACTGTTAAGTATAATGTTAGCTGTAATTTTAAAAATAGAAACTATCAGATTAAAGAAAGTTCTGGGCTTCCCTGGTGGTGCAGTGCTTGAGAGTCCACCTGGCAATGCAGGGGACACGGGTTCGTGCCCCGGTCCGGGAAGATCCCACATGCCACGGAGCGGCTGGGCCCGTGAGCCATGGCCGCTGAGCCTGCGCGTCCAGAGCCTGTACTCCACAACAGGAGAGGCCACAACGGTGAGAGGCCCGCTTACCACAAAAAAAAAAAAAAAAAAAAGGTTCCTTTTACTCTTAGTTGGCTGATAAATTTGTCATGAACATGTACTAAATTTCATCAAGTTTTTTTTTTTACTGCATCTACAGAAACAATAATTTCTCTATATAAAATTTTTTCTCCTTCATTATTTTAATGTGATAAATTACATGATTGATTTTTGAATGTTAAATCAACCTTTCATATCTGGAATAAACCTCCTTGATCATGATGTATATATCGCTGTGGTCTATTTTCCAATATTTTATTAAGACATTTTTGCATATATCTTTACAAGGAATATTGATCTGTAATTTTCTTTTTTATTAATCCATGACAGTCATCAGCGTCAAGGCTTCATAAAATCAATTGGGAAGTGTTCCTTCTTTTTCTCTTTCCTGAAGGAGTTTGATAACATTGATATTATTCCTAACTTAAATGTTTGGGGGAATTCACTAATAAAGAATCTTGGCCTGGAGTTTTCTTTGTGGGGAGGTTTTTAATTATACATTTAATTTCTTTAACAGATATGGCACCACTCAATTTTTTCCTTTTTACTTGTGTTAGTTTAGGAAGTTACGCTTTTCAAATTATTAGTTTATTTCATTTAAATTGTTGAATTTATTTATTATCACTTTTAATATCTACAGAATCTATAGTGATGTCTCCTATTTCATTGCAGAGATTAACAATTTTATATTTTCTCTATTCCTTGCAGTAAGATATCTTCTACTATGGGTTTATTTTTACATTATTTATATTAATGAATTTATATCACATTTTCACCAAACCAACTTTTGATTTGTTGATCTTATAAGTGTTCTCTAAAGCCAGTTATTTATATAATAAAATATATTATATATACTCTTATATTTACTTGGAGTTCTTTTGAGTTTGATCTGATGTTATTTCCTTAATTTAAGGTGGGAATTCATATCATTGAATTTCTTTATTCTAATATCTACATTTAATAATACATTTTTCATAAACACTCATTTATAAGCTTCATATTTTGATGTTTTCTATTTTTATTATTGTTCAGATCAAAATATTTTCTACTTTCCATTGTTATTTGTTTTCTGACCCTTGGATTATTTTTAGTGTGTTGTTTTAATTCAAAACATTTGTGGAGTTTTTAGTTATCTTTTTAATAAATTATTTCTAATTTGTTTCAATGGATGTCATACTCAAATATGTCAATTTTTTGAAATTTGTTGAGACTTGCTTTAAATGTCATCCCATTGAGTTATGGCTTTTATAGTTTCTGTTGTGAATTTGGACTTATAATAATTTGTGTTCATCGGAAAGTAATATATCTTTATTCTTTGGATGCTTTATATTTTTATTTTTTTATTTGGGTTTTATTTATTTACTTACTTATTTTGGCTGTGTTGGGGCTTCGTTGCTGCGTGCGGGCTTTCTTTAGTTGTGGCGAGCAGGGGCTAATCTTTGTTGCGGTGTGCAGGATTCCCATTGCAGTGGTTTCTCTTGTTGTGGGTCACAGGCTCTAGGCACATGGGCTCAGTAGTTGTGGCTCATGGGCTCTAGAGTGCAGGCTCAGTAGTTGTGGTGCATGGGCTTAGTTGCTCTGTGGCATTTGGGATCTTCCCAGACCAGGGATTGAACCCGTGTCCCCTGCATTGGCAGGCGGATTCCTAACCACGGCACCACCAGGGAAGTCCCTGTTTTATTTGGTTTTTAGTAATTTGTCTATGAGGTGTCTAAGTGTAATTCTCTTTCTATTTATCCTGCTTAGGTCTCCCTGACTTTTTTGAATTTGTGTGTTGATTTCTGTAAACTGTTTTAGGAAATTCTCAACCATTATTGCTTCAAATATTTCTTCTGCTGCATTTTCTATGCTCTTCTTCTGGGATTCTAGTTCCATAAGTGTTAAGGCATTTGTCCATATTCTACATGTCTTTTAATCTCTGTTCTGGCTTTTAATATTGTTGTCTCTCAATTGGATATTTTCTCTTTACCTGGATTCAGATGAGCTTGGAAAAGCTTATGGGCCAGAAAGTATGAAAGTGCTCAAAAATTTTTCTGGCATGTCTGAAGGATACTATAGCTGCCAGTGGCCAAATATGAGTCAATTTGAGTAACAAAATAAGTAGTGATAGTGATGGATTATAACTCATAAAATAAAATACATAACCTTGAGTTCATACTGATATACATAAATGGCTACATCAATAAATAAATGATGAAATAGATAACTGTTCCAGGCAGCAAAGTTCCAGTTAATTAGTGCAGAAGGAATGATTGCAATAGAAATAAAATCCTCATTTGGCAGACAACACGGTAATAATTTTTGTAGATGAAATCATCAATGGCTGATGAAATTCGTAGGTGAAAGACTGATGAGAATCAGAATGTTTGCATGGTCTCAAAGTATTTCCCCACATGATACTTATTAATTACCAAGGGAAAATAATAACTTTACAGTGGAGAAACCTGGTAGACACTCCTTTAATCAAGCAAAATTTACATCAGCAGTAATAAGGCATATTGACATCATGTCCCTACTGATATTATGCAAAGCACAGGGTACAAAACAACTTCAGTGATGTTTTTGCCATAAAAAATGTAACCTCAATCCAATCATGACAAAGCAGCAGACAAACACAAACTGGGGAACATTTTACAGAATAACTAGCCAGTATACTTCAAAAGTGTCAAGCTCATAAAAGACAAAAAATACTGAAAACTTGCTTTTGATTAGAAGAAACTAAGAGATGTGAAAAGTAAATGCAATGTGGGCTCCTGGATTGGATCCTGAATCAGAAAAAGAAAATTAGTGGGACAGTTAATGAAATTCACATAAGGTCTGAGTTTAATAATATTACATCAATGTTAATTTTTTGATTTAGAAAATTATATGGTGATTATATAAGATAAGATGGTAACATTGAGGAAAGAGGAGTGAAGAGTAGAAGACAACTTTGATATACTATTTCTGCAAAATTTTGTAAGTCTATAATATTTCAAAATAAAAATAATTTTAAGAATTAAATACTTCTACTTAAAATATCTAAATCATGACAGAAACAAGATTTGTTTCTGTTGTAAATTGTTTTTCTTGATTTCCAGTCAATGTGCACTGTTTTAGCATGCCTCTTGATTTTTGATGTAGTGTCAATGTGCATGAGAAATTGTTAAGATTCTAGCAGATGTTATTTTCTTCCAGTGTAGCTCAATGTTTTTGCAGGCAAATGTAACACCAGTGGATCTATTAGCTCCTGTGCCAGAAGTGGTCAATAAAAGGATCAGATAGCAAATCTTGCAGGTTTGGGGGGACATAGAAGTTACAGGTACTCAACTCTGCTGCTGTAGCATGAAAGCAGCCATAGACGATGTATAAGCAATGGCTGTGTATAAGTTTCTCCCCGCTTATTTCAAGTCTCTATGGCAGCCCCAAATCCCTGGTCTTTTCAGTGGGGTACATGCCTTCCTGGCCCACAGAGAACTGGGAAGTGCCCTTAGAGGAAAGGCCAGTAAATGTGGAGCTTACCTAGTAAACTTCCCTTCCTTCAAGAACTGTATTTCCTATAGTTTCTGCCTACTTTGGATGTTGTCTAATGTCTTCAAAGGATCAAGGGTTTTATTTGTTGAATTGTGTTGTGGAGGTTTTTTCCCTTGGTTTTTTTTTTTTTTTTTTGGTTCAACTTTTATAAGTTTTATCTGTAAACGATGAGTCTATTATAGGCTACTCCACCATGACCAGCACTGGGACTCTTGCTTAATTATTTTCTACAATGTTATTTTGTACTTTTTGTTTACCATTTTTTCCCCTCTCTTTTCCTGCATTTTATTGGATTGAGTTTTATCTTTTCATCTCCTTTATTTTCCTTTTCTTTGCAAGTTGATCATTCTCTTTCCATTCTTTTTGTGACTGCCATTAAGTTTTTCAAAGTGTAAATTTAATCAATACATTTGCCTTCTGTATCAGTCAGAAGTCAAAAGGAAAGCAACAACTTTCAAACTAAGTTCATATGAAGAGGATTGATCCACCACAGGGCTATTTACAAAGATGAGAGGGGTTATGGGTTTTATATTAGAGCGTGAAAGAACCTGGGTCAAGCAGCAGTGGAAAGGTCACTATTTCTAGTCTCAGAACAAAGAGGGAAAATTGTTAGGAACCTGGAAGCATCTCTTTCCTTGAGTCCAGCAGTGACCTTATTGAAAGATACAGACAGTCCTAGGTGAACCCACAGGAAGAGCACAAGGGAAATAAATACACTTGACCTCCCTTTTCCCCTCCCTCTGATCTTTTTCCAGGATTACCAATTGGCTGAACTCAGCCAGAACCAGAGGACTTAGGGTCATGATGATGTAATACATTCAAGTCAGGCTTTAGGGCAGAGGGTAGGTAAAGAAGTGTGAAGACTGTATCAGGTGGAGCAAACAGAAGATACCAGCACAACCCCTTCTCAGCACAATGATATCCTAAGTGCTTCAATACTAATTACCTATTTTTACTTATTCTATATAACTTACTGTACTTCTTTGCTCTTACTCCTTACTTCTCTTACTTACTCCTTTTCTCTCCAAGCCATTTATTGCCTTCCTTGATTTTATTCTGTATCTTAGAATGGCTGATTCCTGCAAGCTGCTTTTCTCAATTCCTTAATTTATATCTTTAATAATTTTAATATGGTTTTACTGTCATTTTTAAAATATATTTCTATTAACTATAGTTCTTGGTCATCTGAATTTCATTTCTTTGAATCTGTCAATTCATGTTCAAGTTGACTGGGCCCTTGTGTGCAATTTAAGAATGAAGCTTATACCTATACAACCTGGGTGGAGAGAATGCCCCACTAGAGAGGTTTTGTGTTTCATGTTTTGAAGTATGAATAAATAAAACAAAATCTGTTGGAAGATAATGGCTCTTGAAGCCGGATGGTGGGTATTTAAAGGTTATTATACTATTCTCTCTACTTTCATGTATATTTAAAAATTTTTAATGATATTAAGATAAAGTAATTTAGTTAGCTAGTTCACTTCTTCCTACTGCCATGGAAATTAATTTTTATCTACTAGGTAGTTTTTGCCTAATATATATCAATGAGTCACATTCTTAGGCTAATATACTGTATGGTAATAATAAGAACTTTTTATGCCTTCCTTCACTTATACGTTCATTCAGTAGGTGCTCATTAACTGCATCATGCTAAGTGTGAGCAACATCAGCACAGTTGCTCCCTTTGTAAAGCTTATCATCTAGGAAGGTCATTACATTACAATCATTAAAGATTATATACCGGGGACAGAGGAAGAAAGCTGCAATATAGAGCAGCAAGTCAGAGAAACTCAGTTATCGATCGAAAGGGAATATTAATTGAGAGACTGCTATGTTTTAAATACCTTGTAAGATACTGTCATTAAGATGAGTTATGTAGAAGTATGAATGTCTTGCTAGCATTACTCAGTGAAGTCAATTCAAGCAATGAGGTAGAATAGTGCAGTTTTAATAAAGAGAAAACATCCATGTTGGTGTCCTTCTTGATTGCCACAATACTGTAGGCACTCTGCTAGGGCCTGCATGTCCAGTCCTCAAAAGACACAGCAAAGTAGGTGTTTTTAAAATGAGAAAACTCTAACTGAAAGGAGTAACTGCCCAAGTTTATGGAGCTATTTACTGTATGAGGTAGGGTGGGAATTCAGGTCTATAAGCCTCTAAATTGTGTTCTTTCCACTACATCATGCGGCCTCCCACGTAGATGAGTGCCTTCTCCATGGAAATAAGGGACCTTTAACTGCCCAGATATTTTAATATTGTGAATTGAAAGCCTGCTCACAATATTTTAATATTGTGAATTGAAAGCCTACTTTCAAGCCTGATGTAGGTACTGGGAAGCATTTAATCCATTACAATCATGTCTTTCTTCTTCAAATATTTTTCTATTTTTCTGATTACCTGCCTTGATCCCATGTGAAGGACCTTTGGAAAGTGTCATGCTGGAGTGTCAACATCATAGCTAAATTCTAGGTTCTAAATTTTATGATGAAAATATTTGCTATATCACCAGAGTAACCATCCAGGTCTTGTCCTGGTTTTAGAATCTTGGGCTCTGAAGGCAAAGGAAGAAAGTAGAATAAACTTCCACTGTTTGATGACAGCATAACATGGCTAGGAAGTTTTTGCCCCTCTTACTGTCCAAGGGCTTACTTTCTTGACCAGAATGTAGTTGGTAACAACGTTGTGATACCCAACACCAGCCTCTCAGAACCTACACCTGTAATTTACAACTTTCTTCTTGTCACATGACCACCTTTGACCTTGTCTCGCTTTAACCCTACATTGACCACATTTGGAGACAAAGGAATAGCCCATCAGTGTTTCCCCACAGAAAATAAGGAAAATAATCACATACTTGAATGAAAAATCAAAACCTCTAACAGTTTAAATCTTTCTCCAAGCAAGAAGAGATTTCTGGAAAAGAAATAATCCACCAGATATTTTTTCCATAAACTCTCACTTCATTATCCCTGTAAAAGAGTTTAAATTGTTGAATTACCTCCTTCTGTGGTGTGTCTGTTTAATTCTGTCAGTGATATTATATAGAAACGCTCAGTGTCCAAAGCTTGGAATTTATTAAAAAGTAGTTGAAAACGATGCAAATCCTAGCCAATTACCCAAAATAGGGAAGTAAAAAAAAAAAAAAAAATTTTTGTTCTGACCTAGCTCAGCCCTATAATTTAAACCATTTCTAAAAATCTCAAAAAGATTCAGTTTCAATAAGAGCTTATTCTGATGCAGTTTCCCTCAATTTTTCTTATCTGACACATGGAATTTTGGAGAATAACATATTTCTTTAGACTGTCAGATACATAAGGCATTACTCTATTTGCGTAACATTTTGCTATTTTAATTAGAAAAAATGAAAATTCTCAATTATTTATATACATATATATATTCTTCATTGGGGCTGCTTTAAAGTCATTACCGAAGATATACGCCAACATGCATGTAAGATATATGTCTATATCTTAGAAATGATAGCTTCAACAAAGGGATTACAAACTGATTTTATACATTCCCAGAAATTTTTATGTGAGCTTCCAGGATAACATGGTCTGTAGCTGAATAGCGTTCATGAAAAAAAAGAAAATTGCAGTAAAATTATTTTAAATTTGAGAACGTGCACATTTCATGATTTTGCTTTCACTTTTCAAGGAAAATTCTTAGTTTTGGTGCTTCACTGAGGCGATTTTTAAAATATTCTATTAAACTGATTAAGATGATTCACTGCTGCAGGTGTTACCCTTATACAGTCAACTGTTAATAACATAATCATTCACACTTGCAAAGTGATTCAGCATCTGGTTCAAAGCTCCTTCTTCTAGAGGGCCTGATAGGTGCTAGAGAATTATTCAAGGGAAAAATAAGTAATATTACTAATGGTATGTGCCACAGCTGTCATTGAATGTTTACTGTTTCCATCTCCACTTTGTTTAACTGCGGAGGCCCTTGTGAAATGTCAGTGGTGAAGCTGATGATAAGATATTGCAAATCCCATAGCCCCCTTCAGATCACGTAGTGTCCTTTTGAGGATTGATGAGCAAAGTCACAGGAATAGTCAGGAAGATAGGGAGTGGGCATGGATTTGAAACACACTTCAGAGTGAGACTCAAAGCAGCAGTTTACAACAGGAAGCAAGGAAGATTGTGTCTAATTAGAACTTCAGGGGTGATTTCAAAAGGCCTAGTGTAATTACCTGAGTGGGAAGGTAGCCAGATGGAGGGTAACACCTCTAGTCGGGAGAAAAAGTCCTATTTATATTCACGAACTCATTCAACTATAATTCTAAGTGTCCATGAAGGAAAATAAGATTTCTACCTTTCAAAATGTTGTGTTAAGTATATTTTAAGCTTCCATGAGCCATGATTTTTACTGGAACTTTACATCATTAAACAACAAATGACCTATTAATTCAACATTAAATTTAGTCCCATTTTGAGTTAAAGGTACAAACTCTGAAATCTCTATTCTAAAGGGATCTTGCATGAAAACCTAATGAAAAATATCTACAAAGCCATTACACTGATCATGTTTTAATCAATGCCTGTGTTAAAATGGTTTTCAGATTCAATTTTTTTCTAAACAAACTCAAAAACTTAGATTGTAGGAAACTATAGTATAAACTGGCAGATTTAATGTAAATTTTACAAATATACTAATTTCCATAAATTCATGATAAAAGTAAAATATACCTGAAGAGAAAATGAATATGGGATCAGTGATTAGTTTTAAGTTTAAATAGCAGCGTGGTCAAGGTAACATGCATGCACTTTTTTTTTTTTCTGGTAGACACACATGTACCATCTTCCATGTCTGTGCTTACAGGAAAGAAGAGCTAGCTTTGAAATTTAATAGAGCAATGCTGACAAGCAATAAAATGTTAGGTCTCTTGATATTTAACATATAAAGTATATTTAAATTCTAGGCAATTTGTTTCATATGCTAAGACTAAAGAGAGCAAATAATTAACATTTTAATATGCTGTGCAGTGTAGGTGCCTGTTGCTTCTATATTCAAGGTAGAAACAATGGAGTCCTCTGCTTCTACTCTTGAGGTCCCTAATGTGGGGTGGCCAACTGTGATATGAGTTTTACTACTTTGTCTGGTCAGTGATTTAACTTGACACTAGGTCAAGGCCATGGGGCCACTCAGATCTCTTTGGAGAAGAGAGACATTAGCTTTGTTTACTAGTTTGTGCTTCCTGTGTGAGGCAGCTTTACTACACGAACTACTATTGTCCACTAGTCATTGGAAAGTCTCCCTAATCAGCAGTATTAAACATAGTTGCTCTGGGGAATGAAGAACAAGGACCAGGAGACCTGCAGGCAAAAGTGTGTTTTGCTGACCGGAGCAGACATTTGGGCCTTGCAACAAGAGCTTATGTCACCTTGGAAACTTAGAGAAGCATGGTAAGGGAAGCAAGATTAGTCACGGTACGAAAAAATCATGAAACAAGAGAAGGTAAGAAATAAGAGAGTCAGAGGTTTGCTCTCTCCTACCATGTCTTCGGCTTTAAAATTCAAGAAAGTGACATTTCCAGGAAGGACCTTTGGCTTCGGGATTCTTTCTCCTGGCTGCAGTCTCTTTCCCTGCCTTACAGGAGGCTCACTACACACAGAGAGACGGAAAGGAGCAAAGTTTAGAAAGTTCATTTCCAAGTCATTTGGGTCATTCCATTTTCATGACCCAAATTCCCAAGTCTAAGTCATTTGAGTAATAAAAGATGTAGATGTCTGATTCTGTGAGTTCTCGTGTGATGCTCCGCTCCCTTTCTGCTCACATGCAGGCGTCACTGTCGGTCACCTTCCAGGAAGCTCCCACTCTTGACTTCTCAGCTGTCATAAAAAGATAATTTGGTAGGCAGGCACAGGAAGGAACCCAAGAAGAAATGGTCAAAACATTTGGTAAGCGGTCATCTCAGGGTTTCATGAAACCAGTTCTTGCGTCCATAGTCAGGCAAAATTTAAATTGCTATTGCTCTGACAAGGGCTTAGAATGAATGAGAATAATGAAAGTGGACATTCCATTATTCTTCATTTTAAGTCTCTTCTTTAAAGTGAGACCTTTGGCTTACTATTTCTGACTCTAATTCCCCTTTCTCTTAACTATTATGAAAACATATATTGATCGGCCGTTGAGTATGTAATAGCATTTCACTAAAATCGGCATATCTAGGAAAGATTAGAAGTATTTACTGGAAAGCTAATTTGACTAAAAGCAAAGCATCTGGCAAGTTCCTGACTTCCTTAGCATTAGATTTCTAGACCCAAAAGGCAGAGAAAGTATAATGATCTGAATATTTAGATCCTCTTTTTTTGTAGATTGGGATAATGTGTCCAAGCAGTCTTTAGTAGCTTGATAATTAGGGAAGGGAAAGACTAAGCGTATTAAATGGGCCCTTTAGATGATATTAGGAAGGTAGGAATGAAAAAGTCAAAACAAACACACAATAAATACAGAAAAGGGCTACTTCCATGGCCTAAAAATATCTCAAAAATAAAACTGGCTATAATAGTAGAAAGATGTCAACATTTAAATCCGAATTATCTTATTACACCTGATCACAATGAGGAAGGAAAGTAGATGCATATAAAGCAGGAGTATTTCTCCAGTAAGTCCAAACTAGAAGAGTGTGTGTGAAAGGTGACCAGGAAGGCTTCTAACCAGGAAGACTTTAGAAATGGCATATATCTTTAAGAGAGTGTCAGAATAGGCTGGATTCTGGCATGTGCTAAAGCATTGGAAAATTAGGGGAAACACACAGAAGAATGCTTTTAAACCAGTAAAATCATTTTCAGAGTTAGAACAAACTTTACAGGACAAAGCTATTTTATTTTTGATCATAGGAATATAGTGCAATCACTTTTTTTTTAAAGATGTGGAAATGGAGACCCAGGAAACAAAAATATAACCAACAGCACAGAGCTGATATGTGGAAGAATCCAGGTCATACCCCAGTTCTTCTTTTCTCTTTTTTTTATTGAAGTGTAGTTGATGTACAATGTTATATAAGTTCAGGTGTGCAATATAGTGATCCACTATTTTTAAAGTTTATACTCTATTTATAGTTATTATAAAATATTGGCTATGTTCCCTGTGTTGTATACTATATCCTTGTAACTTACCTTATACATAGTGTGTACCTCTTAATCCCCTACCCTTCTATTGTCCCTCCCCGGACTGGTAACCACTAGTTTGTTCTCCATATCTGTGAGTCTGCTTCTTTTTTGTTATATTCACTGGTTTGTTGTACGGGAAAACATAGGCAGAACACTCCAACATACGCTGTAGCAATACTTTTTTGGAGCTGTCTCCTAAAGCAAAGGAAATAAAAGCAAAAGGAAACAAATGAGACCTAATTAAGCAAAAGCTTTTGCAAAGCAAAAGAAACCACGGGCAAAGCAAAAAGACAGCCTACTGAATGGGAGAACATATTTAAAATAATATGACCGATACGGGGTTAATATCCAAAACATATAAACAGCTCATACAACTCAACATCAAAAAACAAACAACCAGATTTAAAAATGGGCAGAAGACCTGAATAGACATTTTCCCAAAGAGGACATGAGGATGGCCAACAGGCACATAAAAAGGTTCTCAACATAGCTAACTATCAGCAAATGAAAATCAAAACCACAACAAGGTATCGACCGCACCTGTCAGAATGGCTGTCATCAAAAAGAACACAAATAACAAGTTTTGGCGAGAAGGAGAAAATTGAACCCTCATACACTGTTGGTGTGAATGTGAATTGGTACAGCCACTGTGGAAAATAGTATGGCGATTTCTAAAAAAAACTAAAAATAGAACTACTATATGATCCAGCAATTACACTCCTGAGTATATAGTAGAAAAAACCAAAAACACTAATTCAAAAAATATGTGCATTCCAATGTTCACAGAAGCATTATTTACAGTTGCCAAGATATGGGAGCAACCTAAGTGTCCATCAACAGCTTAATGGATGAAGAAGATGTGGTACATATATACAATGGAATACTACTCAGCCATAAAAAAGAATGAAACTTTGCCATTTGCAACAACATGGATGGACTTGGAGGGTATTACACTAAGTGAAATAAGTCAGAGAAAGACAAATACTGTATGATATAATTTATATGTAGAATATAAAAAATACAACAAACTAGTGAATATAACCCCAGTTCTTCTGAATGTGCATCCTGTGCCCTCCTCACTGCTGAAATATGAGCATCTCACAGGTGACCTGCAGTATATAAGGGGCTGTTCTTAGGACTATAAACCAACTAGATAAGTACTGGATAAGGGAAACCTGGCTTAAGAGAAGAATGTTTGAAAATAGCTTTTATAGCAGACTTACTATTCTATTCCACACTCAGCTTAATATCATGTAAATAGTCCTTGACTATACTTCTCCTACTGGACTTTGGCTAGTCAACTTCGGGAACACTGTATTCATTTGTGGGTTACATTTAAAGCAAAGAGAGGCTACGAGCCTCATTCAGAAGAGAGACCAGAATTGAGATTTGAAACCATGTCATCTGTGCAAGGTTTAAAGCATGAGTTAACCATTCAGGCACTTACAGTAGACAGGTCAATAATATAAATAACTGAAATAGAGTAGAAGCAGAGATATATTTTTCTACTCTAGGGGAAGAATCAGCATAAGCCTGATAGTGAAAGAAACTGGCAGCCTGCCTTGGGATATACCAGACAATGGAGAATGATGGGGACCGTGGTGCACTAGACAACTTAGGCCTGTTCTAAGGAAGACAAGTACCACGCACCTCTAGCTAATCATTGCCATGTAGGGATGCTGGCCCAGTGGTACCAGAACTCCTGATATTTTAAAGTGAAGACTGAATTTTGAATACTTATGCAAAATCACCCAATTCTTTTGTATTAGTCCAGTTAATAAAACACACTGCCAACAAGAACAACAGAAATCACTGTGTGAAATGAATAAACTGTCTCCAAACTTGATCAAGCCCACAAGCCAACTATTTGCTACCTCTGAAGTAAAGGACTGAGGGATATTTATTCTGAAGAAGAGAAAATTCTAATGGCAACCTCCATTTTTAAAAAGGGATATTAGGTGAAAAAGGGAATCAATTACTCTTTCTATATGCAAGTGAAGATTAACATTTAAGGGAGGTATCTAAGCCAGAACCTTCTAAAAGAGATGTCTGAAGATGTTCCCCAAAGGTGTTGCTTCAGTGAACTGCTGTTACTGCTGCTACTGAAAGGGATAATGCAATTTTGGTGACGATCAGGAAAGATCTATGAAACCACAGGAACATTCTCTTGTGCATGTCCAAATCACGATGGACCTTCTCAAATAAGTATAGACCATCAACTGCTGAAATACAAAAGAATTTGTAATTTATCTGAAGAAGGAAAAGAGAAAAATAAAATACAATGATCAAGGAAAGGGTGCTACTCCTTTCAAAGAACAAACATAAAAGGTAAAGAACTTTTAGTCTGTAAATAAGAAGTAGAGGGTACATAATTAATAATCAACACTTAATATGCTCACGTGCAGTCTGCATTTCTTAAAGGGTTATGATGCTTTCCATTGCCCTGACTTACTTGCCCTTGTCCATTGGCTCCTCTTACCCCTGTGCTCTTTAGTGACATTTGTGGAATTTGTAATTCCATGGAAAACACTTGGGAAGCTCTGCCATAGATCATAATCTTAGAATATTTGGATTATAGGAACTCAGAGATCATCTAGTCCAATTTCTCTCTGATGAAGAGCTCTGTAGAATTAAGTGATTTTTTACTTGCTTCCCAGGTAGAGGCAAGGAAACTAGAATGTACAAATTCAACCCTACGCCATCACTTGATGCCATATTTCCTCAGTCTTTAATCATCAACTAGGGGGCCAGCTGAATGTCAACTTCAAATCAATAGAGTAGTAGGAGGCCACTTCTTGAGATTAAGAAAGAGAGACACAGAGAGAGTAGTATAAGATGGCAGAAGCACCAAGAACACTAATTAATGAGAGCATTAATTCATACTGACCAGATCACCACACTTGTCCACCCAGGACATCTGTCTCCACAGATCTATTCAAGAGGCTTCTTGTCCAGCCTCCTGATATCAGATATAACATAAGTAAATAATAGCACTCCTGAGCTCAGGAAGATGTAAAAATGTTGAACAGAAAACATTGTAGTATTCATATTTCTTCTCAGTGGGAGATCAATTTACGGATTAGATGCTAAGCAGGAAATGAGTCTTCTCATTAAATGGTGTTTAACTGCTCTTCCTTTCAGCATTTCCTGTGACTAAAACCTCCGATCTCACAGGAGAAAATATGCAGTGCAGAAGGAAGACAGACATAGAATGTGAAGGTAGGAAAAGGTATAGATGTACAATCACACAGATATGTCTATTAGCAAATTCAACAGGTACACAGCTTTTGTCAAGATGTTGGGAGGTAGGGAAATTTATTTGCTCATTCATTAAATATTTATTGAGCTGCTACTATGTGCCAGACACTCTGGACATGTTAGAGCTACCATAGTGGATAAAGCAGATATAGTTCCTGTTCTCATGTAGTTTTAATTCTTGTTGGGAGGGAGGAAAGGACCATACACAAATAGAAAAATAAATAATATGAAGTCAAGTAATAATAATTGTTAGAGAAAAATAATGTAAAAAAAGTGAAGCAGGAAGTATGCACTTTCAGAGGTGATGTTTGATCAGAGATCTAAACAACCTAAGAGAGTCAATGAACAAATAAAAGGAGAAAGAATTTCTGGGAAGAGAAAACAGTGATTACCAAGGTATATTCTAGGAACAGCAAGGAGATTGGGGAAGTGAGCAAAGGAGAGAGTACTAACACTTGAAAACTCATAGATAAGATTGTATTTTTAACAAATGTATAAAAAAACCTCAGAAGTTAATAATAATATGCTCAAAGCAGGATTGAAACCCCAGATTAGAGCAGTTTATGGAGAAACAAGTTTCATGGAGCAAAGATAAGAAATGTCAGAATTAGAACTAGTTATTCATTGTTATTACTTGCAGATTATTAATGATTTCTTTATGTAGCAAGAATTGGAAGTTGCTATCATATACATACCCATATATGATAAAAAATGTATAGAATTTTAATACAGAGTATGAGTATAATAATTCTTGACCAATTCTTAATCTTCACAAAATTCAGGGTAAAAAATTCCTTTAGATACTTTTATTTGGTGATTCCTAAACTACCACAGCCATTATTCCACTACCTACTTTCATATGCGGTTGGAGTGTAGTTTGACATAAATATTCTGGCAAGCTATTAGACCTTAGTGTATAAAGAGTCTTGAAAGAATTTATGCCATTAGAAACAATAATTCCACTTCTAGGAATCCACCCTAAGGAAATAAACAAATACAGACAAAGATTTATGGGCAGGGATATTCACAATAAGAAAAAAATTAGAAACAGCCTAAGTGTCCAACAACAGAAATTACTGTACATCCATATGATGGCATATTTTGCAACCACTGTAAGCTCTGATTTTAAAGATTTTTAATAAGAAGAGAGAATTCTAATGAGCAAAAATAAAATGAGAAAGCAGTTGAAAAGTTATATATACAAATATACAAAAGATGTACGTGTCCATACATACCATGGAGAAAAGACTGAAAGAATTTATACCAAATAGCTTAGAAGTGGAAGGATGGATAATTTTTATTTCCCTTGTTCTACTTGTGTTTTAAATTTCCCACAATGAGAACCTATCATTTCTATATATGGAAAAAAATGTTTAAAAAATATGTGAAGATTTGGCTATCCTTGGACAGCTCCCCTTTGGTGGGGGGAAATTGACTACTTCTTTTAAGTCTCCAAGTTTTCTATAGAAGATATCCTGGCACATTTGTCTTGCTGATGTCTGTGTCCAGAAGTTGTACTTGTCTTGAAGCTAAGAATTTAGATTTTAAAAAATGCCTACATTCCAGCTAGAGTTTTCCATTGTGTTTCTAGGAGATGCTCTTTGAAACAAATATTTCCTTGGTAAAATATATTTGGGAAATGATATGCAGTTTGTTCTCCTCTTAAAAGTCATGATGCATATTAAGGTGTTAGAGTTTCCAGGATGTACTATAATATAGAAAACTGACTGAACTTGTTTACCCAACATATAACAAACTTGATGAGAAAAAGGTTTTTTGTTTGTTTTTCCTCACATAGTTTCTTTTAACCCTTTTCAGAACTAGAGTTCCATGGCAAACTCTCTATGAAGTAGAGAATTAGATAATTTTGAGACAGGCAAATGGGTAAAGGACTGCTTTAGAAGATGGAGCACTTCGGGGAAAGGTTTGCAGAATTATTAAGGCAAAAGCTTTTCAAGTTGATGGTAAAATGTACAACTATGGTTCAATTCAGTGTTTCCATTGTGCTTCTGTTAGAAACCCGATTCTCAGCAGGATCAAACCATATTGCCTGTTTCCTCATAGGCCTGACATATAGACTGAGAATAATTCAGTTTATTTCAGTGAATTTGATTGCACTGTCTTGGAGGAAGGAAACACAATTTAGTTATAGACCCCCTTTCTCTCTGTGCCTAAATATAGTGAAAGAGCAGCATAGTAATAATTTAACATTTGTCAATAGAATGAGTGCATTTAAAAATATGTTATTCTTATCCATCACCTTGAATACACCAAGAAGAACACAAACCTCATTTCATTTTTTTTTTTTTTTTGCGGTACGCGAGCCTCTCACTGTTGTGGCCTCTCCCGTTGCGGAGTACAGGCTCCGGATGCACAGGCTTAGCGGCCATGGCTCACTGGCCCAGCCGCTCCGCGGCATGTGGGATCTTCCCGGACCGGGGCACGAACCCGTGTCCCCTGCATCGGCAGGCGGACTCTCAACCACTGCGCCACCAGGGAAGCCCCTCATTTCATTTTTGTTATGATTTTATCACTGGAAAAATCTTAAAGTGGTCTACTACAACCGTTTTGTCCTCAGTGAGCACAGTGTTTTTTGTTAACCTCATTTTCAAGTGAAAACCAAGGAGGTTAAGCAATGTGCTCAAGGTCACGCAGCTATGCTTAGTCTTCATCTAAGATTTCTTAGCTCTTTGCTTCTGAAAAGGAAGAAGTGGAGGTGGCTATCTGAGGTGATATGACTGGGAGAATAGCCAGCCACTGGCCCCTGGAAAGCATCTCATTTTACATCACCCTGACAGTTACTAAGCCAGCCACTGATGATGCAGAATTCAAACCCATTTCTCCAGCATCCCTTGCTGTCCTTAAAACTAGTATTTCAAAAATGTTCAGGTTTTTAAATCAAGACTTATTCTGTCCTAAATAAAGCAAAAAAAAAAAAAAAAGGCGCAATCTGAGGGTGAAGTTAAGCACAGCCAGGATCTCCCCTCCCCATTTGGAAGTTACAACTCTCCCTCCTTCTTGGGTCAGAATCACACTGGAGCAGGAAACACAGCTCTCAGGACTCCTCAGACCCTCCTTTTTTGGCAACTTATGGCTTCTAACCAGAAATCTCCTTCCCGCCTTCTTCGTCAGGATACCTCAATGATATCTTGAATGGTGTTGACCTAAAACAAAGAGACTGCCAGTTATTGCTCCAGCAAAAATGGGTTTAGTTGGGATCAACAAAGAATTGCAACTCAGAGTCTGCAACCATGGCCAGCCTTGGGCAAACTTCCCCAACAGCTAGGAGAAGAGAACACTTTTTTTTTAAAAAACATCTTTATTGGACTATAATTGCTTTACAATGGTGTGCCAATCTCTGCTGTATAACAGTGAATCAGCTATACATCCCCATATCTCCTCCCTCTTGTGTCTCCTTCCCACCCTCCCTATCCCACCCCTCTAGGTGGTCACAAAGCACCCAGCTGATCTCCCTGTGCTATGTGGCTGCTTCCCACTAGCTATCTATTTTACATTTGGTAGTATTTATAAGTCCATACCGCTCTCTCACTTTGTCCCAGCTTACCCTTCCCCCTCCCCATGTCCTCAAGTCCACTCTTTATGTCTGTGTCTTTATTCCTGTCCTGCCCCTAGGTTCTTCAGAAACTTTTTTTAATTTTTTGATTCTATATATATGTGTTAGCATACGGTATTTGGTTTTCTCTTTCTGACTTACTTCACTCTGTAGGAC
This sequence comes from Pseudorca crassidens, assembly GCF_039906515.1. Classification (NCBI taxonomy): domain Eukaryota; kingdom Metazoa; phylum Chordata; class Mammalia; order Artiodactyla; family Delphinidae; genus Pseudorca; species Pseudorca crassidens. Next base: position 63,088,842 of record NC_090302.1, on the reverse strand, counting down.
AGACTCTAGGTCCATCCACCTCACTACAAATAACTCAATTTCTTTTCCTTTTATGGCTGAGTAATATTCCATTGTATATATGTGACACATCTTCATTATCCATTCATCTGTCAGTAGACACTTAGGTTGCTTCCATGTCCTGGCTATTGTAAATAGATCTGCAATGAACATTGTGGTACATGACTCTTTTTGAATTATGGTTTTCTCAGGGTATATGCCCAGTAGACGGATTGCTGGGTCGTATGGTAGTTCTATTTTTAGTGTTTTGAGGAACCTCCATACTGTTCTCCATAGTGGCTGTATCAATTTACATTCCCACCAACAGTGCAAGAGGGTTCCCTTTTCTCCACACCCTCTGCAGCATTTATTGTTTGTAGATTTTTTGATGATGGCCATTCTGATTGGTATGAGGTGATACCTCATTGTAGTTTTGATTTGCATTTCTCTAATGATTAGTGATGTTGAGCATCCTTTCATGTGTTTGTTGGCAATCTGTGTATCTTCTTTGGAGAAATGTCTATTTAGGTCTTCTGCCCATTTTTCGATTGGGTTGTTTGTTTTTTTGATATTGAGATGCATGAGCTGCTTGTAAATTTTGGAGATTAATCCTTTGTCAGTTGCTTCATTTGCAAATATTTTCTTCCATTCTGAGGGTTGTCTTTTCATCTTGTTTATGGTTTCCTTTGCTGTGCAAAAGGTTTTAAGTTTCATTAGGTCTATTTATTTATTTCTGTTTTTATTTCCATTTCTCTAGGAGGTGGGTCAAAAATGATCTTGCTGTGATTGATGTCATAAGTGTTCTGCCTATGTTTTCCTCTAAGAGTTTTATAGTGTCTGGCCTTACATTTAGGTCTTTAATCCATTTTGGGTTTATTTTTGTATACGGTGTTAGGGAGTGTTCTAATTTCATTCTTTTACATGTAGCTGTCCAGTTTTCCCAGCATCACTTATTGAAGAGGCTTTCTTTTCTCCATTGTATATTCTTGCCTCCTTTATCAAAAATAAGGTGACCATATGTGCATGGGTTTATCTCTGGGCTTTCTATCCTGTTCCATTGTTCTATATTTCTGTTTTGTTCTATGTTTCTGTTTTGTTCTATTGTTCTATATTTCTGTCTTGATTACTGTAGCTCTGTAGTATAGTCTGAAGTCTGCGAGCCTGGTTCCTCCAGCTCCGTTTTTCTTTCTCAAGATTGCTTTGCTGTTCGGGGTCTTTTATGTTTCCATACAAATTGTGAAATCTTTTTCTCTAGTTCTGTGGAAAATGCCATTGGTAGTTTGATAGGGATTGCATTGAATCTGTAGATTGCTTTGGGTAGTATGGTCATTTTCACAATGTTGATTCTTCCAATCCAAGAACATGGTATATCTCCCCATCTGTTTGTATCATCTTTAATTTCTTTCACCAGTGTCTTATAGTTTTCTGAATACAGGTCTTTTTTCTCCCCAGGTGGGTTTATTCCTAGGTATTTTATTCTTTTTGTTGCAGTTGTCTATGAGAGTGTTTCCTTAGTTTCTCTTTCAGATTTTTCATCATTAGTGTATAGGAATGCCAAGAGTTTTCTGTGCGTTAATTTTGTATCCTGCTACTTTACCAAATTCATTGATTAGCTCTAGTAGTTTTCTGGTAGCATCTTTAGGATTCTCTATGTATAGTATCATGTCATCTGCAAACAGTGACAGTTTTACTTCTTCTTTTCCGATTTGGATTCCTTTTATTTCTTTTTCTTCTCTGATTGCTATGGCTAGAACTTCCAAAACTATGTTGAATAATAGTGGTGAGAGTGGACAACCTTGTCTTGTTCCTGATCTTAGTGGAAATGGTTTCAGTTTTTCACTATTAAGAACGATGTTGGCTGTGGGTTTGTCATGTATGGCCTTTATTATGTTGAGGTAAGTTCCCTCTACGCCTACTTTCTGGAGGGTTTTTACCATGAATGGGTGTTGAATTTTGTCAAAAGCTTTTTCTGCATCTATTGAGATTAAAATCATATGGTTTTTATCCTTCAGTTTGTTAATATGGTTTATCACATTGATTGATTTGTGTGTATTGAAGAATCCTTGCATTCCTGGGATAAACCCCACTTGATCGTGGTGTATGATCCTTTTAATGTGCTGTTGGATTCTGTTTGCTAGTATTTTGTTGAGGATTTTTGCATCTAGTTCATCAATGATATTCGCCTGTAGTTTTCTTTCTTTGTGACATCTTTGCCTGGTTTTAGTATCAGGGTGATGGTGGCCTCATAGAATGAGTTTGGGAGTGTTCCTTGTTCTGCTATATTTTGGAAGAGTTTGAGAAGGATAGGTGTTAGCTCTTCTCTAAATGTTCTATAGAATTCGCCTGTGAAGCCATCCGGTCCTGGGCTTTTGTTTGTTGGAAGATTTTTTTATCACAGTCTCAATTTCAGTGCTTGTGATTGGTCTGTTTATATTTTCTATTTCTTCCTGGTTCAGCCTTGGAAGGTTGTGCTTTTCTGAGAATTTGTCCATTTCTTCCAGGTTGTCCATTTTATTGGCATATAGATGCTTGTAGTAATCTCTCAAGATCCTTGAAGAGAACACTTTTAAAGAGGGAAAAAGGAAGTTGGGAGGGCTCTAGTAAACAGAGTCCATTGGAGGAAGTGAGAGTTAGAAGAATATTGGTTTTTCATTGGCTGAATTGTGGCAGTCTCTCATTGGCTAAGCTCTTGGCAGTCAAGAAGAGAAAGTTTTTCTTTTCCCTGTTGGGCTCTGCTATCTGCTAGGGCATGAGAGCTCCCCCTTCTGGCCTCTGGACTCTATTTTAATTGATATTTGTTTAATAATTTTTACAATGGGTTTAGACTCTACCCCAAACAGGAAGAGCCATTGTCTTCAGGCTACTTCTCCTTTCAAAGCTTCCAAAAATTCCTAAGGTAGAAAATATAAAAGGCCAAATACCACTTAAAATTGGGGAGAGGAAAAATATAGGGGGAATATTCAAAACAAAATAGTAATAACAATAACAGTAATTATACCTACCCTGTACTGAGAGCCTTTTGTCAGTCACCTCGATAAACACTTTTTCACTATTTTATGTAACCCTACCTTATGAGGTAGATGTTATAGATGACAAAAATGAGGCTTAAAGGAGTAATACATATCTAGCCCTACCTAAACCACCCAGCTAGTGAAATGGCAGTGCCCACATACCTTCTCTCTTCTAAGCTCACACACCTATTATCTGCATTACTCACTTCCAGGACTTCAGAATGGGACCCTCTCCTCAAAATGTAAGGTGGCAGTATGTTTTGTATCAATAAAATTGGTTAGTTCTTAAATTAATGGCGTCAGTGTAGCCAGATATCAGAGGTCTAGTACATGTGTAGGCCTGTTGATTTTTCTCCTCTGGCCGAGATTGAGTCTCTAATCTTAGTCATTTGGCCACCATTTAAAATCTGCTATTAAGAGATTAGATAGCAAAACACTGTAGACGGCTTTGTGAAATCCACCAAAACTACACAGAAAATCTACCTAAGGTGAAAGTACTGCTATTGTTGGTCAATGCCATCATCTTTGCATAAGAAGGACAGGGTTATATAAAACCTTGAAGGTAAGTCCATCACTAAGGAACTCAACTAGCCAAGCACAAATCTCTGTTTGTTTATGGTGTGGCCTTAGTGGAATAGTTTGTTTCTTGTGGTTATCTGTCCAGTTTGGGAAAACTCTGATTGTTGCATTTTACCAAATGTGGTTATAGGCACCAAGCATACTGTAAGGAGATGCTGACTCACCCACTGATGCAAATGGGATGATTTCTTAAAATTTCCACTAACAAATGCATAGGAAATGGGCTTTTTTTCCTCGTTAGTTCCATGAATATTAAATCAGTGTTGGGAATAAGGATATACTAGTTTTCAGCCTAAGAGTGTAAAAGGTTCATATGAGGTGCTTTGGAGTCAAAATGAGGCAAACAAGAAATAGAAATTTTCTCTTTTTATTCATACAGAGATAAAAAGTAAATTGGAAATTGCCTGAAAATTACACTTGTTTTCAAAATGAAAAAAATTAAGCTTACCTGATATTACATGAAATATAATTGACACTAATCATATAGTACATAATATTTCTTCTCAAACTTTTTAAAATTTTGTATTTGGTTGTAAGAATCTGCACAAACATAATGGAATCAAAGTAGCTTGACATCGTAAACACTTTGTGGGTTTTAACTTGAAAATACTTAGTTTGCAATGTACTTAGTTGAAATAATGGTACACCTTGAGGGAAAACACGGACATAAGTTCAGAACCAGCCTCTTTCCTTCTTGAATTTAGTGAGTGATATTGATTTCTACTCACCCATTGGCCATGCACAGCCTCTAATGACATCTTTGCAGCTGTTGTAATCTAGTGGTCCAACAAGCCATGACTTTCAAATACTTTACCCAGATTGCCATTCCATTTGAGCATGTCTTTTTTAATAAAAAGGTTTCAGTGAAAATGAAGAATGGATTTTTGTGTGTGTTCGCAATGTTGAAAATAAAAAGGAAAAGGATTAAGCACAGAAAACTCGAAGCACGATTCATCAGATGACAAAGTTTTTGCCAAGTGCATGAGAACCCAAAGCTTTTCTTTGCTAAATTTAAATTGACATTTGTCAGAGGCTATTATTTCACACATCATACTTCTCATCCCCACCTTCCCGTAATTTTTTTCCCTTTAAGCAACATGTCTCCATATCCCCCTATTCAATAGTTGGGAAAAGCCTGCCTCAGAATGTACGGAAGCACCTCAATGCTGGGTTAGAGTTGGCACTTCATCCATGACTCACTTCACTGAGCCCTTCTAACCTTACTTAACTTTGAATTTCGTGGCTTTTGTCACTTTCAACCAGATCCTTCATGTTATTTAGATGTAAGCCCCCCTCCCACTTTTGGGGTAAGGGGTAGGGTAAAGAATTTAATGTTATTTTTAACTGAACTGTCTTGTTAACCTTAGGGGACATCCCTGGAGCTGAAATCCATTTGAGAAATAATAGCTCAGCAACTCATTCCTGCAGACTGGCTCTGTGGAGTCAGTCTGGAAAAGCTCTTTAAAAGCACAGTCTGCCTGGCCCTTTTCTTTTGGTTTCTGTGGAATTTTTCTTAGTAACAATTTTTAGCTGAGAGGGTTACCAAAGATTGTAAACGAAGGAGGCCTGGGATGGCTGATTGCTGCACTCATTAAACAAAGTCTGCTTGTGTAAGCTGTGTCCCCTGGCTTGGTGCAAAGGGGCACACAGTTCTGGAGTCAGCAGGGACTGAGATTTTAAAATACTATGAAAAGTAATGCCCCTTTGTGGAGGATACTCGCCTTGCCATTTACTTTTAAATTTTGTGCGCTAAGCCACCTTCCAAATGCTGTTGGCCTCACAGAGGGCAGGGCAACCTGTTATTACCAGCCTACCGTGATTCTAGTAAGTTGCCCGGACAGTATTTCGAACGGATGCTGGTTCTGTGCCTGAACATATCAAGCCCGCAATCTGGCTCCTCTTTCCTCTTTAGGAGGGAGATAGAATTGTTCTTGCCTCTTAATAGCGCACAAGATTGAAAGTAGAAAACAACAAAGCCAACTTCCCGGCCCTGTGTGTGCAGACAGCAGAGAGCATGTAGTTCAGCCCCGATCCAAAAAGACTTGTCAAATGAAAGAGAAATGCACAGACATGTCTGTGCTTTGTCCCCTGAATTTTAAAAGCATCTAATGTTTCAGAGCTCATGTGAACCTTATTTAAAGCACAGCCATCCACAAAGTATTCACTTTATGGTTTTAGTGGCTGTCCTCTTTCCTTGCTGTTCACGACTATGGTTATTTTATCAGCCCTTTTGTAGCTCGGCTTGTTTGACTTCAACTTTTCAGTGTAGCTTTGCTTCTGACAGTACCAGAAGTATAATTGCAAAGGAAGACTCTGCATGAGGGATTGATGCAGGAGGCAGGCACATGATTTGAAATAAGGTGTCTTGGGAAGACAGTCAACTTATTTGGTAGTTTCTCAGTTTTTCCAGTGTGACTATCTATAAAGCTGAATGCCAAGTTTTGATTCCTAGGTTTTATGAGGTTTCAGAGGTACAGAACTAATCCTTGGCTAGGTGTTCTTTTTTTTTTTTTTTTTCTGATGAAAATTGCAGGCATGAAAAACAAGGTGCAGCATCCGTTTTCAATTTAAAAAAATGAAAATGTAAAACCTCTCCCTCTGGGCCTGGTGCTGAGCCAGGTGAGGGAATGGAATGGGTGTGGCCACTAAGAAAGTAATAAGATGAAAATACCCTTCTGCTTCGAGTAACTTTATATCTCAGAGGGTCCCCCTGCCCCATTTCAATAAAGGAAGTTACACTGTGCTATCATTTTATTTCAAATGTTTTTTCTTTAAAAATTCATTTACTTTGAAATTTTACTAATTCCCAAGGACACTAGATTTGATCTGTTTTCTCTGTCATCTCTGATTTCTGTTCGATCCCACAGGGGTAAATATTTGACATGCAGCCATTCCCAGGGGGGCACAGACCAATGTACCAAACACAGAGTCATTCACTTCACCGAGAGATGAAATCAGGCTCCAGGGGATAAACAGCCGTCCATAAATAACCTCTCAGAAATAGCCTAAGGAACATGTCCTGCAAAGAAATCCTGGCTCAGTACATTCTATTTTGTTTATTTTGCATAAAAGTTTTCTTTGTCTAGATCTGTACCAGCATAAAAGCACTTTCAGAAAAACATGCAGTTAAAACAAAACCAAGAGAAAGTCCCACCTGAAAGAACACTGACTGTCCCCTTTGAAATGTCAAGAGAAAACCAGCTTACCTGACATTCTAATGACTAAAGAGGAGTGAGAAAAGGAAAAGGACATGGAGGGAGTTCCATGCCAAGTCTGGATATTCGTAGCCTCTTCCTGAAGTCTAGGCTGTGTAGGCTACTTCTAGAGGCACATCTAACTGTTGTCAGTAATGACACATGCTTCAAAACTTAACATTTGGCCAAGATAAAACTGACCCATCAGTACTGTGAGGTAGCTTGAGTTTCTTTTGGATAATTCCTACTAATTTAAAATGTTCTTTGAGGACTTCAATCTGCATTTTAGTGAGATAGATTAAAGCAAAGGAACGGAATGGTGGGAAAGTGTCAGGTGAATCTGGACCATATATTTTATTCGCTTTGAGCATTGTCATTTGGCTCAGTTTCACTTTTAGCACCTGAAGAAGTGATCCAGTTTATATATTTGAATGACTTATGTATATATACTTAGCCAAATTCAGAGGATTTATAAAAATAACATGAACTTCAAAGACCCCCCCCAGGGGGTCAATTAGTAAGTGCAATTTTTCTATTACCAATTACCTCCTAGCTTTTCAGTAGTCAAATACTTGGATTCTCATGAATTTTAGTAATTTTCCTTCTCATTTCGTTGGTTTCTGTCTTTCATTTTTTATTATCATCACCCTAGGTCACATTCTTACCATTTCAGAAATGTATCATTAAAATAGCCTTGAACTGGCTTGACTGCCTTCAAACTCTCCCCATCACTATATCCCCATCTCCACCTCTGGATCAGTTATCTTAAAACCATGCTTTACATCATGAATTCACCCTGCTCAGAATTTGTGTTGGCACCCCATTTTCTAAAGGAGATAGTTACAACTAACTTTCCTCTGCCATTCTAATTTCATGCCTACTTACTTCTCTAACCAAACTCGATATGAGCTATCCTTTAAAATCTTTCATGTTCCATTGCCTTCGCTTTTATTTACATGATGTCCCTGCTCAGAATGTCCCTTCTTCAATTTGACGTCTCAAGGTCTAATTTAAGCCTGACCTTCTTCCACAATGCTCTCTACTTTTTCTGATGTGCTGTGAAATAATAACCACTTACTTTGGATTATTGGGTTATTTTGCTTATGTACCTCATAACCCTAACAGGATTGTAAATTTCTTGAGAACAAGAACTGGGTCTTGCAAAATCTTTTTATTCCTCCAGTAGTGTCTGTCCACAGTTAGCATGAAGAAACAATTCTTCCTTTAGGAATGTTAGAACTAATTTATTAATATAGGGTTATCAAGAAGAACACTCTTTTGTTGAGATAATTTCAGTTTCCTAAAGAACAGGTCATTTTCAGCTTCAATAACTCATGGAAGGGATGGGCTCTCCAACAGGAAGTATTCGTAACGCAAAATCTGTGGAAATGGCAGAAAAAAAGCTTGTCCATTTTCTCGTGTTCTCCACTCTAAAGAGTCCCTTTATCCAAGAAGGAATTCTTACTTAGGATATCTGTCACATGAAGAACCCAACAAGGAAAGAACCTGTATAGTCAACAGCTGGCTTCAACAAATTAGCCCTATTATATATCGCAGATTGTCTAGATTCTACTGTTAGTTTCCTTTTGCTATCTTCAAGCCTTTAGTAAAGTTGTCAATACGTTGAGTGTCACAGCCGTGTGTTAGATAAGCTATGGGAAATTAAAAGAAGGGTCATCTGTCGGTCTGTTAAAGGGAGAGTTTTTCCCATTTGTGGCCGATGTGATGGTGGCAACAGTGGATGGAGAGACAGATCAATCTGAGAAGTATGGTGTCCAGATCTCCTCCTCACTAGGAGGCATCAACGTTAAGAGTTTTGGGATTTACATTATTTTTAATTTTATTAAGAAGAGTAGCATTTTCTTTTTAAATTCTTATTAAAAGATGTATAATATTGATGACTTATAAACAGACATTATTATTATTCACATACACGTTCACGTGTACCAGGTTTAAAATCTGTGACATATAATACAGATACATAGAGAGATATTTTCATTTTCTGTAACAATATCTGTTCATTAGCTCCTATTGCCTAGTTATGGAAAGAATTTTAAATTTTCCCAATCAAGTAATTAGTCACTTTTGGTTTAAGTTTTGATTGAGACTTTTCCAATTTAAGTCAGCCTTTTAAGGTGAATACTCAGTTCAGCTTTTCTCCCCATCTTTTCCTTTCTCTCTGGGCAATGTTTGGGCAGAGAAGAAATCTCCTTAACTTCTTAGACATAAGGGGATGAGGTTGCACCACTGGTCTGTGATTTTTTACCTCATGTCATATAAAAAATTAACTCAAAAAACAGTCCCAAAATGTAAGTGCCTAAACTGAAAAGAAAACCTACTGAAAACATAGGAGAAAATCTTTGTGCTTTGGGGTTAGGCAGAGATTTCTTAGAAAGGACATAAAATGCAGAAACTATTAAATAAAAATATTGATATATTAAATTTCATCAAAAATACAAAACTCTACAAAAGACAATTAGGAACATAAATAGACAAGTCATAGGGGAGATAATATATACAAAACACTTATGAAGACCTGTATCCTGAATATATAGAGAATTATTACAACTAAATAAGAAAAAAATAATTTAAAAAATGAAAGATTTGAAAAGAAGTGATACAAAGTGATACAAAGAAGTGATACAATGTCAAATAAGCATATAAAAAGATGCCCAACATCATTAGTCATTAGGAAAATCAACCTTAAAACCACAATGAGATACCACTTTTAAGAATGGCTAAAATCAGTGACAGGCGATATCAAGTGCTGTGAGCATGTTGGGAATGCACAATGGTACAGCCACTCTGGGAACAGTTTGTAGTTTCTTAAAAAGGAGACAGTTTCTTAAAAGTGGGGAGAGGCTACCAGTGTCTTCCCAGGTCTCCATTCTCCAATGCTCCCATAGTAATAGTTGGAAGCGGCAATAGGCTTGGTCAGAAGACCATATTCTGCCATCTCCCTTACTAGTTAGCCATGGAGCTGACTTCTTGTCAGTGAAATGTAAGCAGAAGTTGTTGGTTGGGGATTCCAAGGAAGCTGTTTAAATCATAGCGTTCAACAGAAATAGAAGGCAAGCCACCAATGAGAGCTACATATGTTATTTACATTTTTCCAGTAGCTACATTAAAAAAAAAACAGATGAAATTAATAATATACTTCAACCCAGTATAGCCAAAATATCATTTCAACACAAAACCAACATAACAAATTATCAATGAGATAATTTACATGCTTTGTTTTTTTTTTTTTTTTTTGGTGGGAAGTCTTCAAATTCTGGTGCATATTTTGTACTTTCAGAACATCTTGGTGCAGACTAGCCACATATCAAATGCTCAGTAGCCACATGTAGCTGGTAATTTCTGTATTAGCACAGTTTTAGATAAATAAGCATTTTTTGTCCTGCTTCTGTTCCTTCTACTGACATGCAATGTATCTGTGTTGGCTGGAATTTCACCAGCTCTCCTACATTATGAATCTTCCTTAAGGTTGCAAACTATGGAACAGAAAGATAAAAGAAATCTGGTTCTAGATCCTTTGCAATTCCCTTACCAGCCATGGGCTCCCAAATTCTGGACTACTTTTACATGGCTACAGTAATATCAGACAATATAAACCATGGTAAAAGTTATTCTTAATGATAAAAAGGGCCACTAGATAATAACAGAATATAGAAGACAGTATAGTGTATTAGATAAAAGTACAATTTTGGGAGCATATATCTAGGTACAGATCCTGACGTTGCGATGTACTGATGGGTAAGTTATTTAAGCTCTCCAAAGTTAAACTCTTGCCTTAACTATATAATGGAGGTAATAATATATTTCTCCGAAAGTTATTGTAAGGACTAAAAAAGTTAATATATGTAACATACTTAGATTATGTGTAACACGTAGTAAGTTCAGACTCAGCTGTTATTCATTAGGAAAATATAATGATTCTTAACTTGTAGGCACCTGAGTGTAAGCTCCAACTATATAAAGCAAAATTGACAAAATTATACAGGGTGGTGGATAAATCTACAATTCTAGTTCAAGAGTTTGACACATTTCCCTATAACTGACAAATGGAGCAGACCAAAAATTGAAAAAGATTTGAATAAATGAATGTGATTAACATGCCTTGGATAAGCTTCAAATTTGGTAATCCTCACATTTGAATCTGAGCTTCCTGAAAACTCTTACAAATATGAAAACATATCAGTTTGAATGATTTTTATTATTGGGAAAAGGAGAATGCTATTTCGTTAGGTTTACCATGTTACTTATATTTGAGTAATCATGGTGGGTGAAACATCTCTATGCTCTACTTTTTCATTTCCTTCCATTACGTTCACACACTAAATATATAAAATATGTATTTTAATTTGACGTAAATCATTAATCTCATGATTTATTTATCACATAAATATGATGTTTCTGGTTGCAAATTCTTTAACTCACTCTGTATATCCCTTAGCAAAACAGCACGAGCAAATGAGTGGATAATGCTTTCTTTGGACGCTGATGAATGTTCTCTCCAGTGGGAAATTTCTAGCACAGCTTTTTTTTCACCCTCTGGGCAGCTATTTCCTTAGACTGTCTCCTACTGAGACACAGCAGGTGGAAATAAACCCAAACTTCCTAAGTGTTAGGAAGGTGTTGCAACGATTCCCGTTTATAATATCTCTTTTAAAATTTGAGTGCTTTTTCCCCCCAATTTTGGACCATATTTTAAAACATTACCATCTGTTTGTTTGTTTGTTTGTTTCAATGAGATAATTTTCATCACTTATGAAGAATCACATTGAATAGGATTTGTTATTTTAAAAAAATATAAGCATTGGCTAACTATGAGACTAGAGTCAGAGAGATGGAAAAAGAAACAAGATTCAGCTCAAACTTACTAAACAATCTCAATAGTACAGGAACTCCAGGCAACTAAAATACCCTCTGGAGAGTAACATTTCATGCATAGGAAGAAGTTATTTACTTCGTGCAGGAAAGTACTTTGGTCCAAAGAGGGGCCCTGGCTCACCATAATATTGGGTTTGGCCTATCATGGGACTAGACTTAAAATATTTTATGTTCTCTATTTTCTCTCACATCTGGATTAAGAATAATTTTTCTAGACCTGAATTATGGAAAATTTCTCTTGTCAAATATATATGCCATATACTTGACTGTAAACATATTGGTCTAATTGCAAAACTTACCACTGGAAAAGCTAATTATTTAAGGTGTGGGTCCAAAGTAGAATTTCCCCACCTTTATGTAAACCACAAACACATATCTCTGGGAACTTAAAGTGTTGAACTCCACTGCCTGGCAAAGAGGCACTTCCTGCTGTGCCCTCCCATGGGAGGCTTGGGCCTTTGGCTAGGGGCTGTTTCCACAAGCTGGAATCTATTTTCCTGGTTGTGGAGGTCCCCTTAAACACAGGGGAATTGTGGTGACCCTTTGAGGTTGCAGAGGGAATTATTTGAGTGCCTCCTTTCAGTTTCGCTCATATCCCCGAGTCTTGTTGGAACAGGGAGCCCATTCTCTTGTTAAGGGCTTCTTTGCCAGCGCCTTAGGGCCAGCTATTGCTGGACAGCCTCCCATCTATACCCCCATGTTTGCTGGAGCCAAGAGAGCAGAAGGGAGGGATTCCCTTTTAACTCTGTGCCAGGTGCTTTTACAGTTCTGTCTTGTTTTTGTTTTTCCTACCAGGCAAAAATTAGAAGCTTTTATTGTCTCAAAGTACTACTCCTCAAGCTCTAACTTTAAGGCATAAATGAAAACCATGCATATTACCAAAACAGAAATAATATAGCTTTCATTAAAAAGACAGTGCCAAAGCAGATAGCAAATGTGAATGCTTATCAAAGATAGATTTCAATTATACCATATATGGAATCAAACTTTATATATCATTTAGTATATAATATACTGTCACCCAGCAACCTTCATAGGGGCAAGGTAATTCCAAAGTAGAAGGTTTGGGTCTCATGGTGAAGATCAAAGTTATCTTCAAAGGTTGTGTGCAGAGCACAGAGGAAGTATAATGTTTCTTGGATGTACTCAGTTAGCAACATACATCCCTACAACCGTGAGAGCACTTAACCACCACTTGTTTACAAAACTAGCTTCAGAGAATGCCACTCATGGACCAAAGCCAGTGTGCTCCTTTCTTTCTCCTGACAATATAAGGAACAATAAGCCATCAGTTCTGTATCTCTCTACTTTTAAGACAGGGTTTCCAGCCTCAGCACTGTGGACATTTTGGGCCAGATGATTCTTTCTTTGGGGGACCATCCTGTGAATTGTAGAATGTTTAGCGAAACTCCTGGCCTCTCTACCCACTAGATTCCAGTAGCACTACCCCCTCGTTGTGGCTACCAAATTGTTTCCAGACACTGCCACATGTCTCCGAGGGGACAAAATCAGACCCAGTTCAGAACCACTTCATTAAGGTAACCTTATTTCAGGGTCCTGAGTAAGAGTCACAGTCGTCTGTTCCATAGATTTTTTTTTTTTTTTTTGCTGTACGCGGGCCTCTCACTGCTGCGGCCTCTCCCGTTGCGGAGCACAGGCTCCGGATGCACAGGCTCAGCGGCCATGGCTCACGGGCCCAGCCGCTCCGCGGCATGTGGGATCCTCCCGGACCGGGGCACGAACCCATGTCCCCTAGCATTGGCAGGCGGACTCTCAACCACTGCGCCATCAGGGAAGCCCTGTTCCATAGATTTTTATAATCGCAATCTCAAAGAGACAAGATTGAGATTTGTTTTTTTTACATCTTTATTGAAGTATAATTGCTTTACAATGGTGTGTTAGTTTCTGCTGTATAACAAAGTGAATCAGTTATACATATACATATGTTCCCATATCTCTTCCCTCTTGCCTCTCCCTCCCTCCCACCCTCCCTATCCCACCCCCCTAGGTGGTCACAAAGCACCTAGCTGATCTCCCTGTGCTATGCGGCTGCTTCCCACTAGCTATCTATTTTACGTTTGGTAGATGTCCATGCCTCTCTCTCGCTTTGTCACAGCTTACCCTTCCCCCTCCCCATATCCTCAAGTCCATTCTCTAGTAGGTCTGTGTCTTTATTCCTGTCTTACCCCTAGGTTCTTCGTGACATTTTTCCCCTTAAATTCCATATATATGTGTTAGCATACGGTATTTGTCTTTCTCTTTCTGACTTACTTCACTCTGTATGACAGACTCTAGGTCCATCTACCTCATTACAAATAGCTCAATTTCGTTTCTTTTTATGGCTGAGTAATATTCCATTGTATATATGTGCCCCATCTTCTTTATCCATTCATCTGATGATGGACACTTAGGTTGTTTCCATCTCCGGGCTATTGTACATAGAGCTGCAATGAACATTGTGGTACATGACTCTTTTTGAATTATGGTTTTCTCAGGGTATATGCCCAGTAGTGGGATTGCTGGGTCATATGGTAGTTCTATTTGTAGTTTTTTAAGGAACCTCCATACGGTTCTCCATAGTGGCTGTACCAATTCACATTCCCACCAGCAGTGCAAGAGTATTCCCTTTTCTCCACACCCTCTCCAGCATTTATTGTTTCGAGATTTTTTGATGATGGCCATTCTGACTGGTGTGAGATGATATCTCATTGTAGTTTTTTACTGGGCCTCTCTCCTTATTCAGGTTTGCCTGTTTACTCCCCAGCAGGTTGTGTAACATAATGAAGGACTTATTTACTAAGTCAAACAAAAGATCATATACATCTTTTTCCCAGGGCCAGCAACCTGCTTCTCTTACATTTACAAAACTAAGAAGGGTCAGTTAATATCTGCTCCAAATTGATGACCTTAACCTAGAACACATGGTTGCTTCTTGTAGGATAAAAAGAAAAAGAAAAGAAACTCTGGTAGGGCATCTCATTTCATTACAACTTAATTGAATATCATATTCCACTTAACATTTTTCTAATTCAGCCCATTATAAATGAATCACATAGAGGCTGTATTTTTTTTTTTTATGTTTAAATATCATGCCTTGAGAGGTTGAATACACTTTTCAATGATAATCACTGGTGAGGGAAGTATGCTGCCCCCTGCAGTGATTCTACAGATAGATTGCCCAATATCTCCTGTAGGAGTTGAGTAAGGAGAAGTAAGTAAACAGAAGGTAGTCTTCCTGTGTTTCTTGAAACGAACTTTGAGAGAACAAAGGTAGTAATTAGGATTCATTTTCTCTCCTCATCAAGACCCTCTGCTGAGCAAGCATTTACGAGAGATGGCATTTTTAATCAGTGATTGATAGCATCCACAGCTTTCAGGCAGGAGAATGTTCTTAGTGACCTCTGCCGACTTGAGGTATTGAGTTATGTTTCAAGAGCGTGGCAGTGCTAAGATGTCTAAGCTTGGAAAGTTTCAAGATCAACGTTACCATGAATTGGTTGATGGTTTCAAAATGCAGATTAGCTCTGATGATGGATTGGAAGCTACAGGAGAACAGTAAATCTGAGTTAAGAAAAGGCTTTTGATTCTGTTTTTAGAAAAAGCAACCAAGCTTCTTTCGTTGTCTGCAATCTTCTTTAAAGTGGCCCCATTGGATATTCCCTGAGTTTCCCAAGTTCTGTCCTCGACCCCACATCTTTTCTTTCCATCTCTTTTTTCCCTTAGTATTCCTATATATTCCCATCTCTTAAAATACGAAACCCTTATATGCATGACTCCAAAATCTGTCTCTTTGGAAACCAGACTGTGCCTTAAACTGCCTACTGTATGCTTCCTCAGGTGTTGGGTACTCGAAACTCAACATTCCTAAAGCTAACTGAATGCCTTGCTTTCCAAATATCTTCCTTTTTGTCAATGTCATCATATACTACTCATCCATGCCCCAAAGCCAAGGACTCACCCCCCTTTTCCTTATGCTATCAGCAACCCTATTTCCTCACATTGCCAGGGACTGTCGTTCATTATCCAATCAGGGACAGTGTTCTGTGGATTCTATTTCCTACATATCTTTCAAAAGTTTCCATCTCCATCCCACTGCCCCCTCAGCCCCAGCAGCATCCGTTGCCTGGATTATGGAATCTAAATTGGCCTTTCTGCCACAACTGTCTAATCTCTTTTTTCATCCTTTGCATTGCTACAGAAATCACCTTTCTAAGTGAAACCTGATCTGATTGTGTCCTTGTCCTGCTTTAATATTTTATGTTTCCTTTGACTGCCAGCCTAGTCCTTGGCACCCATGTATTGTTGATGAAGCTTTTACTGACTTAAGGGAAAATTCTCTTGCCACCAGTATTGCATCTTGACACATACAGGGTGGTTTCCCTCTCTCTTCTCTGTATTGCCATCAACATACGATGCTTCTTTTAATTTTTTTTTACATTATCACCTAACCTTCATTTATTTTATTTATTTAAGAGAAATTTACCATATACCATGTGCTGTCCTAAGCACTTTAGAAATTCTAACTCATTAAGTCTGAAACAACATAAAACAAATTTTCCTGAAACTAAGTTGAAATATGTATGAGTGGCACTACATAGAGACACCCACAAAAACATTTTTTACTACCAGATATTATTCATCACCTAAGCAAGAGTTCTTAGAAGCCCTGAGAGGTTGGGATGATGTCAGGACTTAATCTTGGGATTTGAAATTCCTTCTGTTAAGGTACTGTCCTTCCCTTTTCCCATCTGGCAGGCTCTTGCTTATTAACTGTGTATCGAGGATACTGAGCTCAATGGATTATAAACATAAATCGGTCATATATTTTCTGAACATTTGGTGGCATGTGATTTGGGGCATGTAATTTAACTTCTCTGTGCCTTGGTCTCCCTTCTGAAAGACAGAACAAATCATGTTACCTACCTCATAGAGTTGTTTTACAGCTCGAATGTGTTAATACATATAAAATGTCTAAAGCAGTACCTGGCACATAGTAAGCACTCAATAAAAGTTGGCCATAACTTTTATGCTCCTGTTTCCTTCTCTGGACCACAAGCTCTTTGATTCCCAAGAGCTTAGATAGCGTCTGGCACTTATTAGGTGTCTCCAAAATATTGGTATAATAATGGATAAAAAGTCATCAAAATAAGGATTCTAGGAATTAAACAGAACTGAAGTTGATTTGAACACATAATGCCTTTTACCCTGAGGATTTCAAAATGCATTCAGACAATACTTGATTCTCTTAGGAGACAATGACTATAGCCAATATCTCCATAACAGAGAGTATAATATAGCTAGATTCAATCACAGAGAGATTAAACTTCCTGGGACTAATGGAAGAATTTGAAACAGCTACTTCACTGGTAGACAGTGAGAATTCTAAATAGTTTAAGATGGCAGAATTAGCCTTTGTATATTTCCTTTACTGGTTTATCCCAGACATTTTTTTAAAGAGTGGCAATGGAATAGACTTTAAAGATAATAATTGCACTGAGCTCTGCAGGCTTTTGTAAGATTTTTTTTTATCAGGTGCTTTGGAAAGCAAGTAGATCATGTTACCTACTTCCCATAGGCATTTTCCAGGTACTCAGATGGCATCAGAGCCCAGCTGTATCACAACAAAACAACACAAAACAAACACACAACAACACAAAAACAACACAAAACACACAACAAAACAAAACAAAAAATAGGGTTGTTTTTTTTTTTCCCCCACTGCATTCTAACAAATAAACAGAACTGCTGCTTGGGTATGGTTTAATTTGTCATAAGTGTCCTCCATTACTGCTTCTCTAAAGGTCATGAAAACAAAACCAAAATTAAAAAGGAAAAGTGAAATCAATCATAGTTATCTTTCCAAATAGTCAAATATTGGTAATATATAGACTAAACATCTAGGTGATGGTTAAATTTTTCCCCACTTTTTATCTACATTTCTACCCAAAGATTGAACCCTGTATGGAAAAGCTCAACCATTAGCCTACAAAAGCTGAATCAACAGAGTTAATCATCACAGAAAGTATAGTTACTTATTGAATTAGAGGTGGTCATGGGGGGAGAAAATGAGGAAACCTTAGCCAAAGTCAATGGTCTTGTGGTTGGATTTTTCTGGATTTATACGAATGAAAAAAAAATGTGCTTCTGTCCAGAAGATCGATTCCAAAACAAATAAAAACACTGTCACACTAGCCTTAAAGAGATGCCCTCACTTTCAATAAGGGCCTGGGAGGAGGAAGGTCCTTGGAGAATTATCTAGGAGTGGATGACATACAAAAATTATGACATACAAAAAACGTACAAACAAAAAAATTTTGTTTGCTAAACATTCTTGACCTTACGTCCTCTATAAAAATAGTTTCTTTCATTGCAGCTGAGAAAGCTGTGATTTTTCTGTCTCGTCAGTCTAGGCTGCCTCCTTCATCGTGGTGAAGATGGGTGTGATTTTATAAAAGAAAAAGTTGGCAAGTTTAGCCATCTCCTATTCTAATGACTCAAATACACTGTTTCTTCCTGCCCCCATTCAGAATCCTCAACCAAGAAAGCACATCATATGATTCAAGCTCAAAGTTTTTGAGGGTGTCTGAGACCCAGAGTATAAAATATTTCGTTGTTCCTGTCTTGTTTGACCCCCTTTCCCTACCCCTGACTTATTAGGTTCCACGCTGCCAGGGAGCCCTGTGGTATCAGGCCGAACATTTTGATGTAATCCCACCACTGTGGCTATAGCTATCTAAGCTGGAGGATTTATTAGTTGTGAACGTTCATTTTTGTTTTTTCTGGTCCAGTGCCAGTAAATAAGTCACCCAAACCATGGCTGAGTGTCATTTGATAGGAAAAGGCTGGGATCACAAGGAAGCTTTCTGTCTTTCAACCGAAAAAAAAAAAAAAAAAAAAAAAAAACAACAAAAACTGCTGAGGTAAGCAGTGTCAAGCCCAGCTGCATCAACATGATGGTGGTAAGACAAATGTGGGCTTTCACTGCTGGATATGGGGCTAGAGGACAACCAGCCTGTAAACCCTCTGCAAGCCCAGGAACAGCTGAATTAATGCAAGTAGCAAAGTAGCAAGGGATTGCTTTTTCAAACTACTAGCTCTGAGAAGGAAAATCCTCCGTCCATTGCCATCTCTCTAGTACGTAAACACAGCTCATCGGAAAGGACTAGAGATCAAAATCTCCTACACGCACACATATAAATACATGCGCGCGCGCACACACACACACACACACACACACACACACTGTTGTTTCAGCTCCATTAGAAGAATATGATGAAATCAATCCCGTCTGTGAGTTGGGGACCCGCTGGCTGGACGGTGTGGAGCAGGGAGGGCAGAAGTAGGACATGGGTTTGTAAGAGGCCATTAGGAGAGCCAGGATGGGAGAAGCGGAGGAGGACCGCGAGGAGGTCTGAACTTGGGAGGGGACCACTCTCTCGCCACAGGCGCGCCAGCTCCCTGTGACTGTTGCCTGGGCGATGGCTGGGGGATTATCAAGAATGCTTGGAGCCAGTATCCTTCTTTTGGACTCATGGATGGAGCAGAAGGGGGTGGATGGCTTTTCTCTTTCTGTTTCTTCCTTTCATATTCAGCAGATTAGAGCGGGGGGTTGCTGTGGCGACGACACGGAGGAGGGCTCCCCGCACACCTGCACCACCAACGGGAGCCCGCCAACGTGGACTTAGGCTCTCCCGGGGGGCAGGTTTTTTTGCTGTGGGAAACACAACAACAACAGCAAAAAGAGTAAGGGAGAGAGAGGGAGATGGAGGAGGGAACGGAAAAAAGGGAGGGAGAGAAGGAAGAAAACACACTACGGGTTCAAGCAATGGCACTCATGCTCTTTCATGAAACAGGATAGGAATCCATGAGATGAAGAGATGGCACCCCAGAACCCCTGCCCAAGTAGCCTTGTGGGACTGTTTAGGGATGACAGTAAGTAGGGAGACAGACACCCACATTCTAGAACCACCAACTGCATACAGCATGGAGGAATGAAATCCTCAAAGCACGGAGAGCTTGAAAGCTACAACTGAGTTAAGAGTTTACTTTACTCTTACCTAAGAGTAAAGGAGTAGAGGGCTAATTGGAAAGTTACTCCATGACTATCCAGAACTAAAAGAGATTCACCATTTCTGCAGATCGACTTCCTAATGGAAAGGAGTGCTTTCTAATGTGGAAAAAAATAATATAATGTGCTTTCTTTTTAAGTTGAGAGAGAGAGAAGAGGGGAAATGGGTGCTGGGGAAGGAGGGACTGATGGGCTCCTGAAGTCTCCAGTATAGTCCTCTGCAATGTTCTGGCGTGGCTCCAGGTTCTGCTAATGAAGAAGTCAGCTCCACACAGCGTCCCGGCCTCACCTCCCTCCTGTACCCTGGGCTCTGCCTTCATTCTGAGCTTCCTCATGTCTCCTCCTCTTCCTGTCTGGTGATGGCCTTCTGCATTATTGTCTCTGTTTCCATTAACAAAACATCACAACACTTCAGCCCATCCAAAGCGCTCTACAATGACAATATTTACAGAAGGTTAAATAAAATGTGGATAGAGTGATTGATAGCGAATATGCCATAGACCTTTTGAACTTAGAGCATGCTGGCTTTGTTTGTTTTTTAAGCTCAATTCTCCAGGCAGCTTCAGCTATTTTAATATCTCTTAAACAATCCACTTACAGGAAGAGATGATTAGAGAGAAACATTCTTTTAATTTTTTATTCTCTTTTCCAAGCAACATGATTAGCAGTCAGTGGACCTTATGTCTTCCACTTTCTGTCTGCTAAAACCAAGAGCATTTTCTTGGGAAACTGTGTCACAACAGATGGAGATGAGACAATTGACTGTCCCATCAGCACATACACAAATGACATTGTACTCTTGTTCTTGAAGTTTTTACATATCCTCGTATTGACTCCAGCTGAATGAATGTAGAAAGATGATCTAATCTCAGAGTATAGCTTGTTTTCATGGAAGTATATATTTGTCCGTTTCTTTAATAGAGAGTTTATAAAATATTTTCACAAGAAAGATAGCTACATATTAGATCAGGGTTTGGCAAATGTTCTCTGTAAAGGGCTAAATAATAAGCTTTGTGGTCCATGAGGTCTGTAGCAACAAAACTCTGTTATTGATAACATGTTAATGAATGGCATGGCAATATTTCAATAAAGTTTTATTTACAAAAATAGGCAGCAGGCCCATTTGGCCTGTGTGCTATTGTTTGCCAACCCCTAGCACTAGGTCTGTCCTCTTCTAGGTGTAAGATACTGATTAGGTTGGAATCCTCTGTAGCTCTCTCAGAAAATTTCAGTATTCCAGGACCATTCTTTTCAGTTCCTAATCTTATACTGATATTCAGTAACCAAGAACAAATAAGCAGAGCACTTGTCCAACTGAAGTAAATATCCAACCTGCCCAGGGACTAGAATCTAGGGGGAGGACAGGAATAAAGACACAGACATAAAGAATGGACTTGAGGACACAGAGAGGGGGAAGGTTAAGCTAAGATGACATGAGAGAGTGGCACTGACATATATACACTACCAAATGCAAAATAGATAGCTAGTGGGAAGCAGCCGCATAGCACAGGGAGATCAGCTCAGTGCTTTGTGACCACCTAGAGGGGTGGGGTAGGGAGGGTGGGAAGGAGACACAACAGGGAGGAGATATGGGGATATATGCATACGGATAACTGATTCACTTTGTTATACAGCAGAAACTAACACAACATTGTAAAGCAATTATACTCCAATAAAGGTGTTTTAAAAAAAGAAAAAAAAATCAAATAAGAATACAGTGTAGAAGGACAGAACACATTTGAACTGTTGCAGTATATGATTGTCTAGTCTTATAATGCCTGATCACTCGGTATATAAATGACTATTTAGAGTACATTTAAAAAGAGTAGAATTTGCCCTTCTTGATGGTCATGGATTTCAAAGGCCTATTTGGTGCCCGATTTTCTACAGAGTCTTATGCCAAAATGTCTAATATAACAGGGAGGCAAGCAGTGCATTTAAACATGTTTTGTCGACTGGGCACCATATGTAAAAGTGACAGCCAGGACTCCTTGCCAGTTCTCTTTCAAAGGGGAGGATGGGTCTCCAAAGATTCAAGCATCTTGAAGTACAACTCATGTTAGAGAAGTCAGCAGGTAAGGGCTTACCTGTGTGATTCTACATTTCATTCTGAAAATGATTTCTTTCCTAAATAAGGATTTTCATTATTACTATCTCTGAAATTTATCCTTTATTTTTAAGAGTTGTATATGTTATGTTTGCTATAATTTTGCACAGAGACAGCAAAAGGAAGTGGGGACATATGTTCACCTCATTCCAGTGTATGAATTCCAACGTGGATTATAATGTTGAGACCCCATATGTGGTGTTATTCAAGACTAAAGAGCCCATTCTTTGGAAATTACATTAATATCTGACTATGGAGTTCTGAAAATTTGCCCTGTGGAAACCTGGAGAACAGTTACCTTTGTCCATAGGGATGGAATTTGTCCAGAGAAACATTCCTACTGCCTATTACTGGGCAATAAATAAGGATTGGGAAGGCTGAATCCCAAGCAGAACAGTTATGAGCCATAGCATTCCCACAAGACTTGGTGGTAAGAAACAACAAATAAAGATTGGAAGAATGGATTTGAATTTCTTGAAAAGCATCCCGGTAATACCTGGGGTAGAAACTTGAGGAAAATCTAGGGTTGTTTTTTATTTTTATTTTTTAGCCAGTTTGGGATTCAAATTATGGTGATTTTTCCCAACCTCGTAAATCCAGGGACATCGAGTTATATTACTTATTATGGTCCTTCCTTAAGATGAACCAACTTAAAGCCCGGGACTGCTTCATCTGGGACATCAATATAGACAAAGTAGCCATTCAGTCAATAAGACATGTGAAGATGAGGATTATATAGGATAAAGGATGGGATTCCGTTTTCTGAAAATAGTAAGTGTACAAAAAGGTTCAGAATGGGAGCTTCCCCTCCCCCAATTGACAGCTTGTAAAGAGGTGGAAAGATGCAAGAGCTCAATCCTACTCTTCTAGTCAATCAGTATTAAATGTAAGGTTGAACTAAGTTAACCACAATATTATGCATAAAACCCAGAAACAACATGATGCTCTCATTTTTGATTTGTGATCAACACAAAATAATTTGAGATTAAGATTAGACCTACATAATGCCTATAATTTTATATTAAAATGATGAGGAATTTTGAAATAGGACCCATTCCAAGAAGCCATTTTCCAGATGAACTTATAATGGCGAGGGCTTTGGACAGACACTTTTGATGTCATTGATAAAGTCATGTATCAGTAAAGTCTTTTTTTTTTTTTTTTTTACATATCTATTGGAGTATAATTGCTTTACAATGGTGTGTTAGTTTCTGCTTTATAACAAAGTGAATCAGTTATACATATACATATGTTCCCATATCTCTTCCCTCTTGCCTCTCCCTCCCTCCCACCCTCCCTATCCCACCCCTCTAGGTGGTCACAGAGCACCGGGCTGATAGCCCTGTGCTATGCGGCTGCTTCCCACTAGCTATATACCTTACGTTTGGTAGTGTATATATGTCCATGCCTCTCTCTCGCTTTTTTTTCCCCCCTCCCCGTATCCTCAAGTCCATTCTCTAGTAGGTCTGTGTCTTTATTCCTGTCTTACCCCTAGGTTCTTCATGACATTTTTTTTTCTTAAATTCCATATATTTGTTAATATGGTTTATCACATTGATTGTTTTGCGTATACTGAAGAATCCTTGCATTCCTGGAATAAACCCCACTTGATCACGGTGTATGATCCTTTTAATGTGCTGTTGGATTCTGTTTGCTAGTATTTTGTTGAGGATTTTTGCATCTATGTTCATCAGTGATATTGGCCTGTAGTTTTCTTTCTTTGTGACATCCTTGTCTGGTTTTGGTATCAAGGTGAAGGTGGCCTCGTAGAATGAGTTTGGGAGTGTTCCTCCCTCTGCTATATTTTGGAAGAGTTTTAGAAGGTAGATGTTAGCTCTTCTCTAAATGTTTGATAGAATTCGCCTGTAAAGCCATCTGGTCCTGGGCTTTTGTTTGTTGGATGATTTTTAATCACAGTTTCAATTTCAGTGCTTGTGATTGGTCTGTTCATATTTTCTATTTCTTCCTGATTCAGTCTTGGCAGGTTGTGCATTTCTAAGAATTTGTCCATTTCTTCCAGATTGTCCATTTTATTGGCATAGAGTTGCTTGTAGTAATCTCTCATGATCTTTTGTATTTCTGCAGTGTCAGTTGTTACTTTTTCTTTTTCATTTCTAATTCTATTGATTTGAGTCTTCTCCCTTTTTTTCTTGATGAGTCTGGCTAATGGTTTATCAATTTTGTTTATCCTCTCAAAGAACCAGCTTTTAGTTTTATTGATCTTTGCTATCATTTCCTTCATTTCTTTTTCATTTATTTCTGATCTGATTTTTATGATTTCTTTCCTTCTGCTAACTTTGGGGTTTCCTTGTTCTTCTTTCTCTAATTGCTTTAGGAGCAAGGTTAGGTTGTTTATTCGAGATGTTTCCTGTTTCTTAAGGTAGGATTGTATTGCTATAAACTTCCTCCTTAGAACTGCTTTTGCTGCATCCCATAGATTTTGGGTCGTCGTGTCTCCATTGTCATTTGTTTCTAGGTATTTTTTGATTTCCTCTTTGATTTCTTCAGTGATCACTTCGTTATTAAGTAGTGTATTGTTTAGCCTCCATGTGTTTGTATTTTTTACAGATCTTTTCCTGTAATTGATATCTAGTCTCATAGCATTGTGGTCGGAAAGGATACTTGAAACAATTTCAATTTTCTTAAATTTACCAAGGCTTGACTTGTGACCCAAGATATGATCCATCCTGGAGAGTGTTCCATGAGCACTTGAGAAACATGTGTATTCTGTTGTTTTTGGATGGAATGTCCTATAAATATCAATTAACTCCATCTTGTTTAATGTATCATTTAAAGCTTGTGTTTCCTTATTTATTTTCATTTTGGATGATCTGTCCATTGGTGAAAGTGGGGTGTTAAAGTCCCCTACTATGAATGTGTTACTGTCGATTTACCATTTTATGGCTGTCAGTATTTTCCTTATATATTGAGGTGCTCCTATGTTGGGGGCATAAATATTTACAATTGTTATATCTTCTTCTTGGATCGATCCCTTGATCATTATGTACTGTCCTTCTTTGTCTCTTCTAATAGTCTTTATTTTAAAGTCTATTTTGTCTGATATGAGAATTGCTACTCGAGCTTTCTTTTGGTTTCCATTTGCATGAAATATCTTTTTCCATCCCCTTACTTTCAGTCTGTATGTGTCTCTTGGTCTGAAGTGGGTCTCTTGTAGACAGCAAATATATGGATCTTGTTTTTGTATCCATTCAGCCAATCTGTGTGTTTTGGTGGGAGCATTTAGTCCATTTACATTTAAGGTAATTATCGATATGTATGTTCCTATTCCCATTTTCTTAATTATTTTGGGTTCGTTATTGTAGGTCTTTTCCTTTTCTTGTGTTTCTTGCCTAGAGAAGTTCCTTTAGCATTTGTTGTAAAGCTGGTTTGGTGGTGCTGAACTCTCTCAGCTTTTGCTTGTCTGTAAAGGTTTTAATTTCTCCATCAAGTCTGAATGTGATCCTTGCTGGGTAGAGTAATCTTGGTTGCAGGTTTTTCTCCTTCATCACTTTAAATATGTCCTGCCAGTCCCTTCTGGCTTGCAGAGTTTCTGCTGAAAGATCAGCCGTTAACCTTATGGGGATTCCCTTGTGTGTTATTTGTTGTTTTTCCCTTGATGCTTTTAACATGTTTTCTTTGTATTTAATTTTTGACAGTTTGATTAATATGTGTCTTGGTGTATTTCTCCTTGGATTTATCCTGGATGGAACTCTCTGTGCTTCCTGGACTTGATTAACTATTTCTTTTCCCATATTAGGGAAGTTTTCAACTATAATCTCTTCAAATATCTTCTCAGTCCCTTTCTTTTTCTCTTCTTCTTCTGGAACCCCTATAATTCGAATGTTGGTGCGTTTAATGTTGTCCCAGAGGTCTCTGAGACTGTCCTCAGTTCTTTTCATTCTTTCTTCTTTATTCTGCTCTGCAGTAGTTATTTCCACTATTTTATCTTCCAGGTCACTTATCCGGTCTTCTGCCTCAGTTATTCTGCTATTGATCCCATCTAGAGTATTTTTAATTTCATTTATTGTGTTGTTCATCGTTGTTTGTTTGCTCTTTAGTTCTTGTATGTCCTCATTAAATGTTTCTTGCATTTTGTCCATTCTATTTCCAAGATTTTGGATCATGTTTACTATCATTATTCTGACTTCTTTTTCAGGTAGACTGCCTATTTCCTCTTCATTTGTTAGGTCTGGTGGGTTTTTATCTTGCTCCTTCATCTGCTGTGTTATTTTCTGTCTTCACATTTTGATTATTGTACTGTGTTTGGGGTCTCCTTTTTGCAGGCTGCAGGTTCGTAGTTCCCGTTGTTTTTGGTGTCTGTCCCCAGTGGCTAAGGTTGGTTCAGTGGGTTGTGTAGGCTTCCTGGTGGGGGGGACTAGTGCCTGTGTTCTGGTGGATGAGGCTGGATCTTGTCTTTCTGGTGGTCAGGTCCATGTCTGGTGGTGTGTTTTGGGGTGTCTGTGGCCTTATTATGATTTTAGGCAGCCTCTCTGCTAATGGGTGGGCTTGTGTTCCTGTCTTGCTAGTTGTTTGGCATAGGATGTCCAGCAGTGTAGCTTGCTGGTCATTGAGTGAAGCTGGTTGCTGGTGTTGAGGTGGAGATCTCTGGGAGATTTTCGCCGTTTGATATTATGTGGAACTGGGAAGTCTCTTGTGGACCAGTGTCATGAAGTTGTCTCTCCCACCACAGAGGCACAGCACTGACTCCTGGCTGCAGTACCAAGAGCCTTTCATCCACATGGCTCAAAATAAAAGGGAGATAAAGTAGAAAGAAAGAATTAGTAGAAGAAAGAAAGAAAGAAAGAAAGAAAGAAAGGAGGGAGGGAGGGAAAGAGGGAGGGAGGAAGGAGGGAAGAAAGGAAAAAAAGAAAGAAAGAATATAAAGTAAAATAAAAGTAAGATAAAATATAATAGTTATTAAAATTTTAAAAATTATTAAGAAAAAAAATTAAAAAAAAAACGGTTAGAACCCTAGGACAAATGGTGGAAGCAAAGCTATACAGCATAAATCTTTCTCTTAAAGCCCACCTCCTCAATTTGGGATGATTCATTGTTTATTCATGTATTCCACAGCCATCAAGTTGATTGTAGAGCTTTAATCCGCTGCTTCTGAGGCTGCTGGGAGAGATTTCCCTTTCTATTCTTTGTTCTAACAGCTCCCAGGGGCTCAGCTTTGGATTTGGCCCTGCCTCTGCATGTACGTCGCCAGAGGGCGTCTGTTCTTCGCTCAGACAGGACGGGGTTAAAGGAGCCGCTGATTCGGGTGCTCTGGCACACTCAGGCCGGGGGTGGGGGTGGGGGGGGGGCACAGAGTGCGGGGCGGGCCTGCGTGACGTTGCACCAGCCTGAGGCGCACCTTGCGTTCTCCAGGGAACAACTTCCGGGACCCTGGCAGTGGCGGGCTGGACAGGCTCCCCGGAAGGCGGGTGAGGATAGTGACCTGTGCTCGCACACAGCCTTTTTGGTGGCGGCAGCAGCAGCAGCCGGAGCGTCCCATGCCCGTCTCTGGGGTCGCGGCTGGAGCCCGTCTCTGGGGTCGCGGCTGGAGCCCGTCTCTGGAGCTCCTTTAAGCAGCGCTCTTAATCCCCTCTCCTCGTGCACCAGGAAACAAAGAGGGAAGAAAAAGTCTCTTGCCTCTTCGGCAGTCCAGACTTTTACCCGGACTCTGTCCCGGCTAGCCGTGGTGCACTAACCCCCTGCAGGCTGTGTTCACGCCGGCAACCCCAGTCCTCACCCGGCGCTCCGACCGAAGCCCGAGCCTCAACTCCCAGCCCCCCCGCCCCGGCGGGTGAGCAGACAAGCCTCTCGGGATGGTAAGTGCCAGTCGGCCCTGATCCTCTGTGCGGGAATCTCTCTGCTTTGCCCTCCGCACCCCTGTTGCTGCGCTCTCCTCAGGGCTCCGAAGCTTCCTCCGTCCGCCACCCGCAGTCTCCGCCCGCGAAGGGGCTTCCTAGTGTGCGGAAACTTTCCTCCTTCACAGCTCCCTGCCACTGGTGCAGGTCCCGTCCCTATCCTTTTGTCTCTGTTTATTCTTTTTTCTTTTGCCCTACCCAGGTACGTGGGGAGTTTCTTGCTTTTTGGGAGGTCTGAGGTCTTCTGCCAGTGTTTAGTGGGTGTTCTATAGGCGTTGTTCCATGTGTAGAAGTATTTCTGGTGTATCTGTGGGGAGGAAGGTGATTTCTGCGTCTTACTCTTCCGCCATCTTCCCGGAAGCCCCGGGTTGAAATCTTTTAATTAAAATTTGTCACATATATTTCTTCTTCACTGAATTGTCTGGTTATATCCTTTGTCCATTTTTTTTTTTATTGCCAGTAAGGTCTTACTCATGGAAATATTGTGGGCCTTCCAGAGACCTGACATTCCTTTTCAATAGTTAAGACTGATTTGGGAAGTGATGATCATGGTGCAGTTTTAGTGCTTTTCTGAGAAAATTTTAAATTGTGTGTGGGGTAGGGAGGATTGCATCTAAAAGTTATCATTTATGGAAATAGATTATAAAAGAAAATACAGTGTTAGTGTTTCTTTTTCTGTGTTGTTCCAGGTTAACTTTGGGGCAGATACTTGGTGAATCATTGTCTGATAGGAGGGATTGCTTTTGGCAAGCGGACACTGGTTGCAATCCCCATCCAGTTCTGTCACACAGTGGACTGAGTTGGTCCTGAAGATCAGGACTCTAACTGCCTCTAATTGCTATTCCTATCTGTTGTAAAAAAAGAAAGAAATGTTTCTTCTTCTTTTTTTTTTTTTTGCGGTACGCGGGCCTCTCACTGTTGTGGCCTCTCCCGTTGCGGAGCACAGGCTCCAGACGCGCAGGCTCAGCGGCCACGGCTCACGGGCCCAGCAGCTCTGCGGCATGTGGGATCTTCCCGGACCGGGGCACGAACTCTCAACCACTGCGCCACCAGGGAAGCCCTGTTTCTTCTTTTTGATAAAAGCAGAAAAAGTAATCAACAATGTGTCAAAAGAAAAACCACTTCTCTATCAGCCCTAATACCAATAGTCAAACCACATGCAAGGGGGTCAATTCAGAACTAAGAAATGGGTTTTAGTAACTGAAGTTGGATTCTTCAATTTAAGGGCTAAAATGAAATTGGGAGTAATGTCTAACAGAATGTTTTGCTGGGGAAAAATAGAAAGGGAAAGGCGAAGAAAACCACACTGTTTACCAACTACATGCCAGGTACTTTTAATAACATCTCTCTCTAATGCCTATAGTAACCCTATAAAAATAGGTGAGACTACTGTATACAGACATAGAAACTGAGGCTCAGAGAGCTTACAAAATTTGCCCAGACCTATAGTTAGCAAACAGGGATTCAAGGAAAATTTGTGAATTGGAGGTCTTTGGGACAGTCTGTCAACAAGAGTAATAATTTCCTAGCTTCAGTAAATCTTGTAGGAATGTAACTATTTGCAAAGGAATTTAAAAAACATCATCTCTGTCAGCCACCCAGAACTATCATAAGAGACAAAGAAGTCGCAGTTTCATAAATACAGGATTGCAGCTGACAGCAACAAACTATAAATATGTTCCTTGTTCATTAATTTGTTAATAATTGTTACTGCCTTAATGACCCTAATCCAAGTTCACCACTTGCTGAGACAGGGTGACATACATAAATAGCAACAGACAGAAAAATATATCATTGCTTTCCAGGGTGAATTCAAGATGAAGAGCACGCTTTTTTGAAATTGTGTAACACATGCAAAATACTATGATGTAGGGCATATTACAAATGCCCTTACAAGGGGCTTAGAATTAAGTGTGGTTCTACTAAAAATAATGACAACTGAATTTATATGATTGTAATTTCTGTTAAAAAAAAATAAAGAATAACTCAATGGATCATATAGGAGCCATTGGAAAAAAATCCATTTTCCTTAGTAAGGTGTAAAAACTGTGCATTGAAAGGATATTATCAATGGTACTTTAAAACCTCAATGAAAGGAGTGACAAATTTTTCTTGAAATTATGCAATGTCCAAAAATATGAAGTTAAAAGTTTTGGAGCCTCTGTTGATTTCTTTGAGGGAGAAAAAAACAGCCAAGAGGAACTCAAACTGCCTTGTCCTTGAGATTTTAACCACGGGCTAAGTGAAGTTTCCAGGGACCCTGGTAGTATAGGAAACACAGGCTGCAAGGTGGTAAAATGCTGCGTACTGCCTTGGTGACCTTGTTCATCAGTGGCTACGGGTCCTGAGTTTGGAGTAAAATTCCTGAATATTCCTCTCTGTAGTGGGAAAGTCAGGGAAATGGAGCAGACTGATGAAAAGAGCAACTACTGGAAATATTTGCCTCACTTCTCTTACCTTCAGATTGTGTATCCCTGCATTTTCCTTCTTCAGTTCAATTTGAATCCCCAGACATGGGTGAAGCTTCTTGTCAGGTACGATTCAAAAGCACTGGATTGATAGGGAATAGTCTCTGTTGTCAGGGATCTCAAATAGCCTGGAAGGGGGCAAGTAACAGGCCTGCCTCTAAAAGTTTGCAGGCCCAGGGCAGTACCACAAACCTAAATATTTCAGATATGGAAGTCAAGCTAATGCCTTTTAAATTAAATATGTTGTATCTTCCAACCTTGAAAAATATGTTTATAATGATCTGGAAGAGCAGGTACATATTTACAAGTTTGAGATCCGTTAGAGTTACTGCAAGGAACGTGGTGGCTTTCAGAGAGTGTGAAATGGGCCTCCAGTCTATTCAGGGCTCCTTCCTGCCCCATGGGGGGCCTCATGCACTAGCAGACACTCTGGCCTATTCTCACAAGTTCTGTCCACTGCTTTCCTCCATGTATACTCCCTCAGGCCTAGGGCCAAGTACGTTCCATACTCCTGAGGGAAGGACCAGAACAAGAGGCCAGCACAGGCCTGCCAGTGGGCTCAGGGAACTCTGGGAAAGAAATTCTGGAGTCTTGGGTACCTGGAGTATGGTCTAGAAGCGGAGGTGTAGGTGACAGGTGAGAAGGAGCCCTGGAGGCTCATTCAC
This sequence comes from Pseudorca crassidens, assembly GCF_039906515.1. Taxonomy (NCBI): domain Eukaryota; kingdom Metazoa; phylum Chordata; class Mammalia; order Artiodactyla; family Delphinidae; genus Pseudorca; species Pseudorca crassidens. Next base: position 63,058,008 of record NC_090302.1, on the reverse strand, counting down.
CTACCTTGGTGGAGGGGCATGGCCTGAGGAAGGCCAGAGTTGGGCATTCTCAGCATGGGGCCCAGGATAGGGGCACTCTTGCTGGGATCTGAGGGCAGTATTGACAAGCCAGGTATTAAAAATGGACTAATATTATACAGTTCCTCATTTATCAAAAGACTCTATTTCAGGTTGAGTTTTGTTAGATTAGTATTCCTCAACTTTATACTGACCCTCAGACCCAAATTTATAAAGATATGCAGCCACTGACTGGTTTGGTAACACAGTTTTTGATAAAATAAATGTAACATTCCCAATCATCAGGTGATTTTTTTCTTTAAACTAGAAATTTTAGGATTCCAGGTCATTTTTAGAAACGTAATTGTGAGCCTTCTACATTTTTTTCATAGTAACTGGCGTAGAAATTTCTCTAAATTTCTTCAAAGATTCTCTTTTTAGACTTATTTCATAGTACAATACTTTCCCCTTTCTGTTTATCGTGGCTGTTGATACTTTATGACTTCAGTCTTTATTTAACCAAATCTTTGATCATCGTGTTCGTACTGTTTTCGGGTACATTAGTCCCCAAATGATACAATCCCTCCATTGCCCTTGTTTTGAATTACCTCTTCTTTCTCTTCATTTTTAAAAAATCTAGTCTTAATTCCCAACACTGACTTTTCTTGTCCCAGTTTCAAACTGCATGTTTTATCCTTCTCTCCAATATTACCTTGTAAATCAACCAAAGATTAGCTTGACTTTATTCCTTTTTTCCAGACATAACTTTTTGTATTAACAGTATTAAGGTTCTCTACTTCTAGATATATTCATCTGTAATTTGAGACATGTTATTCAAAATTTTAAATAGGTTCTTCCAAGTTGTTTATTAGTGTTGAATCCCCACTCTATAGCTCTGATTTCTAAAAATGGATCTTCTGCAAATTTCATTAATTCTTTGTTTGGCATACTCATGCTCCTTACCAAGTGCATTAAAATGGGAAGGAAATGATTCCTCATTTTGTCAATGATTTTAAATGTGATATTGGATAAGACCCTTATTGCTAATTACAATCTAGTCTCATTAAATTCGAGCCTACCCAGCTCCTCCATCACTCCCTGGTGTAGTCTATAATGAACTCAAGGAAGATAAATTATTGTTGTTCAGTGGTATAGAGTTAGTATATGGGATTTCGGTCTTGGTTTGGAAAAGTAAATTAAGTGAACTAAGGCACCAAGTTCAGATTGAGGTAAAGTAGGTAGAAGAGGTGCAACGTACGAAGTCTTCCCTAAGTGTGGCTGCTGACCCCTCCCCTCCCCTACTTAGGAAGTATCACAGGAAGATTACTCGTCTTAGATCCACGTCCACATTTCATTTCTGATCTATAGTAGTTTCCAGATTGGGACAAATTATCTAACCTCTTTGGATCTCAATATCGATAGATTATAAAATAGAAATTAGATTATCTTGAAGGTCACTTTTAACTTTTATAATCTATTCCTCAGCTGTTCTACCAGGTCTGAATTTGTTCCCCATTAATTACTAATGAGTCACTGATAGGTTGGTCCACAAAGATTGGAGCATTATCTTTCTACTTCCACAGTTAAAATGCACAGAGCATTCTAACTGAAGTTCGATCTTGGTTAAAATTTGAATTTCCATCTGTGGTTGGTTGAATCCGCGGATGCTGAACCTGTGGCTGCAGAGGGTCGGCGGTACGCGGGGACACTTTATGTAAGAGATTTGGGCATCCGCAGACTTTGGTATCCACGCTGGTCCAGGAACCAATCCCCTGTGGATACCGAGAGGCGACTGTATTTTCAGTTTAATGACTTGAGTCACTGGAAGCAGAGAGCTGAGAACCCAGCAGCTTGAGAGCCTCGAATCAGAGATAGTGGGCAAAGGGAGTAAAGATGAGAATGTCAGAGGAAAATGAGGAGCCACCAAAGACATCTTGGCTAGGGACCTTCCTGGTGCAAGTGATCTGCCAGTCTTTGGCAAGCTGTGAGTTTCCTAAATCAATACAACTGAGATAATCAATAGTCACTGTGATAATATTATTCATTTTTGTCCTTCAATATGGTAGCAAATGGAATTTAAAAGTACTAGAGTATTTTTCTCTTCAGTCTGCTTTGCTCCGTCCAATAAAAGCTGTCTACGACTAATCCTATACTGCCAAACTAAGATACCCAGAATGCTTCTTCCCACACTCTCTCTCAGCAGAAAACCGTATCCATCATTAATGCTCAACTCCAAGGCTAATTTCTTCAAGTCTTTGCTCAAATGTCACCAGGCAGAGTTACCCTCCTCTTCCTCCACATGCTGACAGCATGTTACTACCATTTCTCAGGGTTTTCTTTCATTCTGCTCCACATTAGCTGGTGCAGTTGGGGTACCTGTCTGACTCTTGCCTTCCCCACCCCTGCCTGCCATCTATGTGAACACCTTGAGAAGGGCAGCAACCCCTGTCTTCTCTCTCTGATTCTTTCCAATCAGTGCTCTCCTCCCCGCCAGGCTTGCCTTTTGATTCTCTAGAGACTCATTGAGAAAGCCAAAAATGAACGTGAATTTTCTCTTTTCCTGTACATTCTTGCTATTACAATCCAATCTCACCTTCAGGCAATGTAAATAGTTCTAACTAATTAAGGGAAAGTTGGGAAGTGAAGGAAAGTAAGAACTGTACAAAGGGGAATATTTCTCCATCTTATCTTGCTACATTTCTGTGACAAAATTGGGCTCCTAGCCTCTTATTGTTTTGGTTTTTTGGGTTTTTTTTTTTTTTTTTTTTTTTTTGGTAGTTTTGGTAGGAGGCATCTTAACCAGGGATTTATGTGAAATTGTCAAGTAGTTTTTAAAATCTACATACCTGGGCGCAATGCTGGAGATTCTGACTCAGGAGATCAGGGCTAGTTCTGACCTACGTCAACATATTGAAAGTTCCCCATGGAGCTGATGCACTGCACAATATTAGGTGAGAACTTCTTATAACTCAAAGCTAAGGGCTCTGGAGCCACAGGCGTGAGTGTGACCTTGGGCGAGTTATTTATCTTCTCTGAAGATTATATATATATGTGTGTGTGTATATATATATATATATATATATATAAAATTCGATATTTATATTCATTTTCATATATTTGATATTTATATTGATATATATCAAAATTGATATTTGGTGTATGCATATATCAGTTTATATTTTTTAAAATTGGGCTAGAATTTTCATCTGAGAGGATTAGAATAGTTGAAAATAACAGTTTGTTTCAGAAAACATATTCCAGTTTGTTCTTAAAGCAAACATTTGAAAACAAGAGCTAGAGTTTTGTTGTTGTCATTGTTGTTTCCAGTTTTATTGAGATTTTTATGGTCATACAACTAGAGTTTATTTATAAACAAAATGTGATTTGGTCTGATATACAACACCAATAATCAGTTTTGGATTTAATGAAGTAACGTGGTTTGTTCAGGTTTACCTCCCTGGCAATCACTGTTTTACATCATATCTACCTAGAGTTAACCCACCAGCACCAATATGCTTGGCAGTAAGTTGGTTTTTTTTTTCCCCTGGAGGATTGCTTGTAAGAACTCTCTTTCTGTAATATTTGTGACTTTGAAAAGATGTGTACAGGCTGATGGTTCTTTGCAAGGGATAATACTTCTCTTTCTGAATTCACTTCCATTTACTTTCTCAAGTGTTTCACACTTCCCAGGAATACTCTTTTTAGCATGTGTGTGTATGTTTGTGTGTGTGTGTGTGTGTATAACAAGAGATCTCTTCTGGCAATTGTGTTAATAGTTAATCTTCTGATTCCCCAATTTGCACATGATATTTTTTAAAATTATTTTTCCATCTCTTTATAAGCTTTCCTCTTCTGACCTGGAGTACTCCTGCCTGATGCTCTTTCTACCTAAGTTGTTCCTATTCTTCAGGTCCCATTTTTGATAAAATCTTCCCTGATCCATTCTGCTCCAGGAAGCCTTTCTTTAACTTTGTCTATGAGTTATTTTCCCTACTGGGCCTTTAACACTTACGCTGTGTCATAGTTTAATATATTGCTTCATTGCTTTGGGAATAATTTAGGAATTCTTCCTAATTCTTTTAAGCATTATACTAATGGAGTCTCTCTGGAATATTTCTGCGTCTCTTCCTCAGTGCCAGTCAGTGCCTTGCAAATAGCATGTGATATTATCTTCTGAGGAATGCTGATGAAGGAGTATTGTTCTTCTATGTAGTAAATAATCATACAACGTAATATTCAAGAAAATAGAGCGTTATTTATTTAGGCAGAAACAAAGGATCCCTTCCTCCTAGTGTTGACTCTTCTGGCCTAACATTCTGCTACCAGTGAGAAGTACCACACAAGCCTGATCATGGGAAAAGTCAAGATTATCTACCCTTGACATTAGGATTAACTTGGCTCACCTCACTTAGTCAGAAATGAGACCCACGTGTGTCTTCTTTCCTTTCCTGTTAAAAAAAAAAAAAAAAATGACTTTCAGGTCTAGTTCCCAGCCTGTTATTTCAATCGGAGTTCAATAACACTGCCCTTCCTAAATGCCAAACACCTAGGTCCTTCTTTTGTCCTGGTTTGGTCACTCCTCCCTCTGTCCGAAGCTGAGGCTTCCCCATACATTCCTAGAAGTGTATTTCTTATCTACTTCCTTTCCCAAGGCCTCTGGCAGCTTTGCACAGTGGCCAGAGCTTCTCTTGCAGTTCCTGATATTGTTTCTTTTTCCTTTTCAGAAGGCAGGGGAAAGCAAGGGATCTGTTATTTAAAGGTTCACAGTTGCTGCGTTTGGGGGTGTGGGTAGCAAGGACTCACTAGCAAGTGAGAGTCTTTCTCACTGAAACTCTGTTCAAGGCCTTATCTGCTTATAGAGACAAAGCATTGTTCTCCTCAGCACTGTAACCTTAGCACCCATCCTTTTGCATACCATGCAGTTGGCAACTGACAGGTAGTACTTGTTGAATAAACCCAGGAGCTCAGATGCTATCTCTTCCAAGAAGCCTTCCTTGGTCTACCGAGTAGGACTGATCAGTTCCTCCTCTGTGCCCACGGCACCATGCACCCTCCTCCTGTTATTGGATTTATCTTAGTGAGTGGTACTGATTTGTATACCATAGATTTGTCTTTCTCAGTGATTCCTTGACAGCAAGGCCTGACTTTGTATTTTAGTATCTCCAATACAAAATAGGCACAATGCTTAAAGAAACAGCCCTGTGAAACTACTGTGTATCTTCTGTAGAGGTATCACTAGAAACCTTACTCATTACATTTCACAGCATCCTTTTTCTTTTTCTTTTAATTGAAGTATAGTTGATTTACAATGTTGTGTTAGTTTGTGGTGTACAGCAAAGTGATTCAGATATACTTTTTTATATCCTTTTCCTTTACGGTTTATTACAGGATATTGAATATAGTTCCCTGTGCTGTACAGTAGGCCCTAGTTGTTTATCTATTTTGTATATAGTAGTTCATATTTGTTAATCCCAAACTTCTAATTTAGCCCCTCCCCACCCTCTTTCCCCTTTGGTAACCAAAAGTTTGTCTTCTATGTCTGTGAGTCTGTTTCTGTTTTGTAAATAAGTTCATTTGTGTCATATATTAGATTCCACACATAAGTGATATATATATGTGTGTGTATAATAATATGGTATATTTGTCTTTCTCTTTCTGATTTATTTCACTCAGTATGATAATCTCTAGGTCCATCCATATTGTTACAAATGGCGTTGTTTCATTCTTTTTTATGGCTGAATAATATTCCATTGTATATGTGTACTTCATCTTCTTTAACCATTCATCTTTCGATGGACATTTAGGTTGTTTCCATGTCCTGGCTGTTGTAAATAGTGCTGCTATGAACATTGGGGTGCATGTATATTTTCAAACTATAGTTTTCTCCAGATATATGTCCAGGAGTTGTATTCACAGCATCCTTTTTAGAAGATTTATCCAGAAATATCTCTCTGTAATTCTATCCAGAATACATGTGTTTCTCTTAGGCAAGATATTTGTTTTCATTCCTTGAGCACTGTATTTTGTGTCTTTCCAGTTATATTTGGACTCATCCATGGTAAAAACTCAATGGCGAATGCTTTTGTATTAGCCTTACTTCCAGGTCTAACTCAGGTACCTACCATTAGTTTACCTTTGTATTTTCCACCTCCTTCTGATATATGCTATTTTGTTGTATTTATGTATCATATAACCTTCCTTATATATATTCTAAAATCCTTCTTTCGGAATAGGTGGAGTAAAAGTAATCACCTATAAAATACGTGTCAATTAAATTTACTCGTTCATTCAACAAAATGGAGCTGGGAACCACTGGTAAATCAGAACCAAATATAATACACTGCCCTAAATTCTTCTGACTTGAAAAAGTTAAAATCAGTGAAATTTGGGATAGGTTGAATATGAGAGTGAGGGATTAGGAGGTGTCAAAATTCATGCAAGGGGGGCTTCCCTGGTGACGCAGTGGTTGAGAGTCCGCCTGCCGATTCAGGGGACACGGGTTCGTGTCCCGGTCCGGGAAGATCCCACATGCCGCGGAGCGGCTGGGCCCGTGAGCCATGGCCGCTGAGCCTGTGCGTCCGGAGCCTGTGCTCCGCAACGGGAGAGGCCACAACAGTGAGAAGCCTGCATACCGCAAAAAAAAAAAAAGAAATTCATGCAGGTATTTGAATGGTGCCATTCACTGAATTAGGGGAGTGCGGAAGAAGGCCAGATTTGAGAAAGCTTTGTCAAAAGAATTGTAATGTGAATAATAATTATTATAACTAACAGCCATATAGTCCTGTGTGGTTCACAAAGCGTTCTAAGACAAGAAATAGTTACAAGAATAAGCCATTGTATAGTGATCTAAAGCTCATTAAGATTATTAAGTTTGTTTCTTACAAGCCTATGATTTGACAAGGACCGATGTAATGTCTTTCACATTTTGCAGATGAGGAACCTAAGTTTCGGAGGCGCTAAACAATTAGAAGGAAATGTTGGAAGGAGGTCTTAGGGGATATGATTTGCTGTCCCATGGTGTACCCCTCATTTTTCTGCTTCTTGTAGAATCGGAAACACATCATAGCTAGAGTGAGGAGTGCAGGGGTAATATAGCTCTCAGGCTTTGTAAAAGAAGAAAACTCATAAAGCAAGCATTATTACTAAAAGTTATCCTCGTTACTTAAAATTTTATGACCCAATGGTGATTTCCTGTGAACTGCCTGCTACAGTGAGCTATTCAGTGTGACTGTTCCTCAGTCTCCTGGGTAGGAGCCCCATTCAGTAGAAGTGTGACACACCTGAACGCTTAACTGCATCCTTAATTCTAAAGGCATCTTAAACAAAAGTAATAAAATGATATTTCTGACACAAGTTTCCTGCTTTTGAATAAATTATGAGCAGGCTGTGATAAGCGTTAAATACTGATTGATTAACATGTAGGTTTCATAGAGAAAACTAATTGATGGCCAAGCCTTGGAAATATTGTCATACTTCTGCTCAGAGATGTTTGTGCACACCACGAGCAAATTATAACTGCTAGTGTGCATGTGTTTGATACAAAGGGATAATTTCCCAGTTTGATCTTGGTACCTCTATAGTAGATGGCCAGAAAAGAAATTGAACCCAGGGGAAAGAGGGGGAAGTCAAACACTGCGACATGATTATACTTTCATTGTATGGCCTATTCTTGGGAAGGACATTTCCTGATTTCTGTATCTTATCCATATTGCTATATCAAATACTGAGCACAAATCCTCATTTGTCAAAAACCCCAAGTTCACACACCTTCTGATATAAGATTATGATTATTGTAAGATGGCCACCACAACCAAAGTGTCCCTGTATTGTTTTCTATGTGCTCTTTTTAGATAGATTTAGAACTCCAGATTTGAGAAACTGATGGTTAAGAGACATTTGCATGTGCTAATTCTTGTCCCTGAATCAAAAAAGACCATGGAGGCATCAGATAAAATATGATGCTGACTTGGTTTTCAGACAGATTTTCTGGAAATGTGTGACCTCCACCAATCTTAAAAAAATTAATTAAAGTACCGTACATTTCTGGATGCTTGGGCCAGGCTCCCTTAGTCAGTTTTGTATTTTTCTTACCACGCAGAGACTGAAGCATTTGGCATACGTGGGATCCTAGTATTTTAGAGCTGGAAGGGAAGTTCTCCCACCCTGGTTTTATCTGTAGGCTGGATAAAGGTTTGGGATTTAGCAATAGGCTTTGCTAGCTCAGCTTGTGAAAATCACATTCTTTATCAACTCCCCAGATGGTTTAGATCATTAAAAACACAACAAAACAAAACAAAAGCTCTTCAGAGTGTACACTGTGAAGATATTCTCTAATTTCCAAGAAAAATAAATATATGTCGAATTTCTCACAGATTTCTCACACTTTCTCAGTATCCAGCCTAAATCGCTGTGCTGAATGGAGAACATAAAGCCATCGTTTTTGAAACTGCAAAGCTTTGTGCTGAATACTTAACTTCCAGCAGCCCCTTTGCCTTTGCAGCTTGTCCGTCAGCCCCCAACTCTAAGTCAGTATTTATCTATTGGGGCTTAGCTTAAACTGCGACATAGATGTCTTTATTCAATGAATTTGGGGCAACTGGCTCTCAATAAGCAACAAAAACAAAAAGGCTGTTTCAAATCAAAGAAACCTCAAGAAACTCTCCCACCATCTGCTAAGGAGAGAGAAATGAGCCTGTGGGCCGAGAGCTTTGATTGAATAGAAGAAATAGTATTGTCATCTAAATTTGCTGCAAGACTCTTTGGATCAAAATATTATAATCACAGCAAATAGATGCAGCAAATAGATGCGGCCACACTTAATGGATACTCAAAGGGCCAGACCACTGCTCGACTGGGATCGTTTACTGTCATTTGCAAGGAAAATTGGGGGGCTGAGGGGATCCGGGTTGGAGGGAGAGAGGGAGACCTGACGTTCAGCTGGCATGCACCAGTGTATAAATGGCTGGCATTTGCAGAGCTGCATTGCAGGGGAGCTTTTAGCATTTCGCCACTGCCAGCTGATGTCTCTGTGAACATCAGTGCCAAGAAGCCAAAAATGAAAGCAGGTGCAGGGGCAGAGGAACTGAATGTTGGGGGCGGGGGGAGGGGGGAATTCAGCAACAGAACTTCTGTTGTTAAAAATTGGTTGCCTTCATTAAAACCTAAACAATGCCTCACTTTAACTCTGCATAACATTTTTAGCCAGCTAGAGTCCCGCACACACACTTAAGGCAAGCCTCTTACATTTATGCACTGGGCGAAGAGACTGTTTTGTCTCTCTCCCTCCAAAGCTGCGGATTGTCTGCAAGACTGCTGAACTCTGATTAGAGCGGCTTTCCTTCCGAAGCCGGGAGCATCTGCTTCTGAAAGTGCCCTTTACCTCCCCTCCATCCCAGAGTGCCCCCTCTTCAGAAAGTCCCACTTCTACACAACCAGGGCCTGGGAACAGGGAATATTCCTGAACTCGGCATGTCTTCACAGAGCCCTGTCGCCAGTTCAGCTCTCTGAAATGCTGCTTTCCTATGAGAAAACAGACGGGACTCAGGGCCGCCTGCAATTTACATTTCCCTCAAAAGCTCTGTGTTCCTGCAACATTGTTCCCCAAGCCCACTGCAAAAGACAGCAGGAAAAGAAACGATAGGGATAAGCTGGAAAAAAAAAAAAAAAGGAATAAAGGTAAGGGTTCAGGACCAACTGAGGAAAAGAACTAAGGCTTGCCACTTAGCAGTGTGCCCTTAGAACTAAGGGCACACTACAAATGGAGAATAAAACAGAAAAATGCCTGCTGCCTGCTCCGCTGGCCTGCCTGGCTGAGCCATTCCCAGCAGAGACTTGGTCACTGCAGAATGTGAAAGTCATCTTTGAAGGAGGTGGCACAAAACTACAGATCACATGCAGCCTTCTCACAACTGGGATGGAGAGAGAGCAAACCGCAACAAGAGGAAACTGCAGGCAATCTGCGCTTGGTGGAAAATACTGAGGTTTTTTTTCCTAATGGACATTAGTGCAATAAGGGAAATAAAAATGTGTTTGCTTGCTTTTACAGGCTTTTAGAAAAAACAGACATAGCAAAGTTCATTGTACAAGTCAGATGTTCTGCACAAACTAGAAAAAGCTCCATCTATTAAAACTATGATGCCACAACTTTGGGGTCAGCAATTTTAATTATAATTTAAGATGAATAAATATAGTGACTCTTGGGGAATGGTAGTGAGAATTAGGTTTGTTCTATGACCCCACGCTTGGGGATCGTTTATAGTCAATCTCTTTTGCTTCTACCACCAAGTGTTACTGTCTTGTCCACATGTAGGTTTGGTTATTAAAAGCTTTTAAAACCCAGAAAAAAAGTTTAACAAGTTAAACCAGAAACAGAAACGAGGTCACATGCCGAAAGAGTCCGTGGATGAAAAGGAACTTAGTTCATAAAGCAAGTAGAGTCTGGGTTTTAGTTGGAATGAAATATACTGAGTTGAGACAATAGGAGACTGCAAAGCTGAGAAGTCTGAGAGAATGAAATGCTCTAACAGAAAAAAAACAAAAAATTGGCCAAGGCTAGGAAGAGGCATTCCAAAAAAAGAAACAGAGATAGCTAATAACATAAAACAAGGTTCAAGCTCCGACTAAAAAAAGCAACATTTGAAAGAAAAAGCCTTGTTCAACTTCAAAATGTGCAGATTAAAAAGTGTACTCAATACTATTGAGAATTTGAGGAAAATAAGCTCAAATCTTGAAGGGAAATTGAAAAAATGTGTATCAAAAACTTTAAGCTTTTTCACTGATAGGAATTTGTCTTGCTCAAGTATTAGGAGATATATTTATGTACCAAAGAGTTCATTGTGGTAATTTTTAAATATTTAAAATATAGAAATATGCTAATTGTAAAAATATAAGAGATTGGCTAAGAAAATTTCGTATATCCATAAATCATGTTTTAGAAAAATACTCTCTGACATGGGAATCTTCTTGCAAATATATTTGCTTAGGGAAAAAAGAGTTGTAAAATAGTTTATCCAGGATGATCTTAATTCTGTGTGAAGCATCTACTTGGAAATGTTATAAGTAGTTATTCTGAGTTCCAAGATTATAGGTGATTTTTCTTCTTAATTTTCTTCCCATATTTTTTCTTTCAAATTTTTCAAAGTGAAAATTTATGTATTTTGAATTTTTTATTGAAGAGTGCTCTGTATATGGAAAAGTACACAAATAAGAATACAGCTTAATGAATTCTAAGAAATTGAAGACAGCCTTGTAACCAGCACCCTCATCAGAAAACAGAAGATTCCTAGTTCCTGGAATTTTCCTCTTGCCCCTTCCTGTTCTCTACCACTCCCACAAGGTAAACTCTATCCCCACGTGTAACACCATAGATGAGTTTGTCTTTTGTGTACTTGAAATAAAGGAAGCTTGCAGTATAGGATCTTTTGTGTCCAGCTTCTTTCATTCAACACTGAAATATATCTTGTTTTAAGCCAGGAGGAACTAGTGGGAAGTTTAGACCATTCGTGCACGGCAGTTGGTTTTATCAGGGCTTCTTAGGAGGGTTCCAGGCCCCATTCCTATCCACCTCCCTAGTGTGTGCTCTGAAACCAGTATTGGGCCTAAATCTATTGAGATCTCTCAGTTGCAAGTGTTTTTTCCTTTTCTGAACTTTTATATTATGTGCATCTTCTTTTGGGAAATTAATCAGTTATTATTTACTGTTGCACCAAACTTTTAATCATTTCCTCTATGTTTAATTCATCATGTCTTATTCATATTTAACTACTAGTTGTTGGATGCATAACACGTGCCAGATACACTATGTCTGTAAGATAATACTATCCCCATTTTACAGAGAGGGTAAGTGATTTCCCCTAGGTCATAAATCTAGAAGGTGACAAAATACCCGTCTCTGCCAAGGTCCTTGGATGCTCTATTGAATGGTCTCTCTACTGTACTACATTCTCCTCTTTCCTCGTATTTTATATCCTCACTGGATTTCAAGGTCCTGGAGAATAAAAAATATATTTCCCTTTTCTTGGATTTCCCCTCCTAGCACGGTGCTTGATAGTGTTTGTTTACTGAGCATAAGAGAGCTGATTTTCATTTGATTTTTCTAGTAGCACAGCACTCTTTATAAATCTTTTTCTTTGATTAAACTGTAGCATAATGCTCTATAGTATTGTCCACCAGCAAGGCCTGGGATTCTGATTCCAGTCATTCTGTGGAGAAAATGGGTTTTGTAACTGGCGTGGCCAACAAGTCAAAGTAGCAAAGTGGATAAGGGGAACTGGGGGCAACAGTGTAACTAGTGTATCTGAAATAAAGAATGTATCGTCTTCTAAACATCATCCTCCTTCATATGAAAAAAATTATTTTATTAATAATTATGTTATAAAATGAATTAAAGTAATGATCAGAAAATACCTGTAGAAAAGAATAAAATTAAAAAACAAAATATTTCAGTACAAAATGAATACGTAGTGATTTAAATCTTTTCTATAACATTAACAAATTTTTTAGAAGAAAAGATAAAAATTTATACCTATGTGTTGGTCTGATGTAGGAATGAATAATAATATTACAGGTTTTTCTCATGCTTTAAATTGTGCAAATTCATTGATGACATTTTCAAAATTGATCTTCACGTGTTTATGTTCAATATACAGAACAGGAAAATTTGTCAGTCTATTTTTGTGCATAGTTGATCAAAGAACACTTTTTATTACATTTTAATTTCAACAAGTTTCTTTCAGATTAGCATGAAGTAACACCTACAATTCCAGATATTACAGTACTGTTCATGTCTTTGGGATCAATTCTAGCAGCTTTCAAATATGTCAAATAATTTTAAATACACATTCTTATCCCTCTGTTTAAAATTTTTCCTACTAGTATTAAAGGAACTTAAGTTTTGTAACTTCATGTTTAGAGTCACTGGGTTTTCATTCTCTAGTTCACATTTTTTTTTTTTAAATGCAGGAAAATATGGTATCATAGGGGTTGGAGAAATGAACTCTGTGAAAGCGAACTCTAATGATTCCAAACTATTAACAAACTTGAGTCACATGGTGCCATGACCCCACTGTATAACTGGGACTCTTGAATTAATTTCCGTGTAGAATACAGTATTTACAAAGGAATAATTTATGAATATGTGCTAATTTAAACCTTATCTCAGAATATGACTGTATATGGGTCTTTAAAAAGGTAATTAAATTAAAATGAGGTTTTTAGGGTAGACCCTAATCCAATACGACTGGTGCTGTTACAAGAGGAGGTTAGGACACAGACAGCCCAGAAGGAAGACCACGTGAACACGTGTATGTTTGAATGTACAGTTACAGGCATAGCAAAAGACTGGATAAATGCTCACCAAACTCTATTGGGCAGTCATCACTAGCAAGAAGAGAATGGTGATTTCCATATTACACTTATGCCATTTTATATTGTTGGGATGATTTTTTGACATGCATGCATTACTTATACAATTTCAAAAGATAATAGATAAAAATGAGATCAATAAGTGAGAGTTTTTATATAATATAATATGAGTTACAATTAAAATCAGAGTAGCAAGACCTGAATATACAGGTTATAAGAGAATCCTGTATGTATTTACAGGGAAGAGCTAGAAACACTGTGTGGACATTGTACAGAGGCAAATTTTGGGATCAGTAGGAAAGATAAGTTCTTTGCCATCTAATGATTAAATAGCCTAGCAGCATTGTTTATATTGCCAAAAAACAAAAAACTGTTAAAATCAACCTAAGTATCTTTAACAGAAAACTGAATAAATGAAGTGGCGTGTATCCATATAATGGAATAAAATACAGCTGTGATAATGAGTGACCCAGAGCTAGCTTTATCCACATTCATAAGTCTCATAAATATATTGCTGAGCCATAAGAGCAGGTTGCAAAAGAATACACACTATACGATAACATTGATAGGAAGTTAGGAAACGTGTCACCCAATACTCTGCATTGTTTATGGATAGGTATTTATACAACAAAATTATTAAGCGATGCATAGGAATGGTGAGTACCAAATTTAGGATAGAGGGTAGCTTCAGGAAAAAGGAGAAGTGGGATTAGAGAAGGGTACCTGGGAACTTGAATTATATCAGTTATGCTTTGTCTCATGCTCGTTGGTGGGTACGTGATAATCACACAACTTTTATACCTTTATGTGTGAAATGTGTTATAATAATAATCATAATGATATCAATAATAATAACTTACTTAGCACTTAACTATGGGTCAGCCACTATGCTAAGGATTTAGTATGTATTAACTTGTTTCTTCCTCACAAAAGCCTTGTCAGACAAGCACTGTTATTAACCTAGTTTTACAAATAAGTAAACCAAACACAAGGAAGTTAGGTAACAAGTCTAAGATCACATCTAATTAGTAAGGAGCAGTGCTGAGATTTGAAGCCAGGCAATAGTCTGTGGTGTACTATTCTCTTAAAAATGGAAAGGGTTGTCTTGTGAGGTAATGCCTTTTTTTTTTTTTTTTTTAATAATGTAACGAGTCACCTGGTGAAGTAAATGTAAATAGACGACCAAGTCCAGGATTGCTATGGGTGGCATTACACTGAGATTTGTGGGAGGGTAGACTGTATAAATTGCATTTTCCTTCCAATCCCAAGTCTAAATTTTTAATGTCAGGAAGAGTTTGTTTGGGGGCAAAAGACGAGGAGTTCTACTTTAGGCATGTGGAGTTTGAGGTAAAAATGTGGCTAGTAAATAGTTAGAAATGACAGGATTCAGGTTATGTTACAGCCAGGAATTTGTTAACAGAATAGTCCAAATATAGAAATGGATGTGATTACCCAAGAAATATGAAGAAAGGAAAAAATGAAAGGCCCACACCTGCTGGCAGAAGGAACAAGAAACTTGCTATCTGTCTATTGCCCACTCTACACACATGTGCACACACACACACTCACACATACACATACAAACCACATACCACATGCACACATGCTCACATCCATGCATGAATTTTGTTCCTTATAAACAGTTCTCTTTCTTCTTTTCATGTGTGGAAGCAATTCCCAAATATGTGTCAAGAGATGAAGAAATGACCCCTTTGAGACAGGTGTTACATACATTGTTTCCAATCCAGCATGCCTATCTACACCCTTCATTTCATCTGCATTAAAATCTGAAGATTAAAACGCGCGCGCACACACACACACACACACACACACACCCCTCTACACTTTTCCTTGTAATTCCATCTGTACTCTTAAAGAAATAAGTCTGTCCCAATAGTCAATACTCCCCATTTCAGCCTCTGTATTTGTCAGTTAAGAGAAAGCTTAATCAACACCATAATAATTTTTAGAATTCAAAGTCCCTTGAGCAGTTTATAAAACTTTGCTATTTGTATTAAACTTTAAATTGATTTAATTTTACGTAGTGAAGCTAATGTTAAGGAAATAGAGCAATACGTCTTTCAGAATGCTCACTTTTATAAATTCACAGATCAGCATGCTAAATGCAAAGATGATTTTTTTTCCTCTGAACTTGAGCTGGTCTTATCAGCCCAGGAGTATTTTTCAACAAATGGATTGTAAAAATTATCCTAAAGTATGAATATTACTGGAAATGTTACGTTGATCAGATCTTAGTGGGATTTTATTTTAGTTCCTGTTTAGTAAGGAAGCAGCTGTTCCATCTTCTCTGGGGTATTGCAAAAGAGGGGTGGTTTTGAAGGGAAGCAGATAGAGAAAGAAAGTGAGAGAGAGAGGGAAAGCTAATATTAATGGACTCTACCACTATTCTGCACTTATACGTGCCTACACATATTTAATACTCTTGGCAATTCTCCTGTTAGTTATTATTATCCCATTTTTTAGATTGTGTAACTGAGTTTCAGAGGTGTTGAGTAAGTATCAGTCATACAGGCTGCAAACTCAGGTTTTTCATGACTCCAAAGCCCATACTCTTTCATTTACATCACTATGTACACATAAAGAATATGGTAATTGGGCTTCCCTGGTGGCTCAGTGGTTGAGAGTCCGCCTGCTGATGCAGGGGACACGGGTTCGTGCCCCGGTCCGGGAAGATCCCACATGCTGTGGAGTGGCTGGGCCCGTGAGCCATGGCCCCTGAGCCCGCGCGTCCGGAGCCTGTGCTCCGCAACGGGAGAGGCCACAACAGTGAGAGGCCCGTGTACCGCAAAAAAAAAAAAAAGAATATGGTAATGTGTTTATCCAGCAAAAGATTCATCTATTCCCCCACCTTTTACTTAATATCTTCAATCAAATTGAAGCTGCTCTCTAGTTGTCAGTAGATTTGTTAATACCTTGTTTATACCTGATAGGAAATAAGACAATTTTGGTCGCAGCTTCTACCATTACTCTTTTCATATGTTTCCTTTACTTAATGCTTAACATAATACTTGGAATTGTCATACTGTACGTTTCTAAAACGTAAATTTATTTTATTATTTGGTAAATATGATTCTAATTTGGTTTTACATAAGGCATTTTTATTTGCCAAATGTAATTCCACTCTGTTATACTTTTAACTGATTATTGGTTTGTAAGAAGCATATGAAAAGCCATATTCTTAGTGGTGGACTTCTTTATATTTTTTGAAATATAGTTGATTTACAATATTGTATTAGTTTCAGGTATACAGCATAGTGATTCAGATTATATTCCATTACAGGTTATTATAAGGTAATGGGTATAATTCTCTGTGCTATACAGTATATCCTTGTTGCTTATCTGTTTTACACATAATAGTTCATATCTGTGAATCCCATACCCCTAATTTTTCCCTCCCCCTTTCCTTCTCCCCTTTGGTAACCACAAGTTTGTTTTCTGTATCTGTGAGTCCATTTATTTTGCATATACGTTCATTTGTATTTTTTTTTAATTTATTTACTTTATTATTTTTGCTGCCTTGGGTCTTTGTTGCTGCGTGCCGGCTTTTTCTAGTTGTGGCGAGCGGGGGCTACTCTTTGTTGGGGTGCACAGGCTTCTCATTGTGGTGGTTTCTCTTCTGGCGGAGCACAGGCTCTAGGCGCGTGGGCTCAGTAGTTGTGGCTCGCGGGCTCTAGAGCGCAGGCTCAGTAGTTGTGGCGCGTGGGCTTAGTTGCTCCACGGCATGTGGGATCTTCCTGGACCAGGGCTCAAACCTGTGTCCCCTGCACTGGCAGGAGGATTCTTAACCACTGCGCTACAAGGGAAGCCCTATTTTTTAATAATGTGTAACCACATATAAGTGATATCATATAGTATTTGTCTTTCTCTGACTTATTTCACTAAGTGTAATCTCTGAGTCCACCCATGTTGCTGCAAATGGCAATATTTCATTCTTTTTATGTCTAATATTCCATTATGTATATATACCACATCTTCTTAATCCAATCATCCGTTGATGGGCCATTGGGTTGCTTTTATGTCTTGGCTATTATAAATAGTGCCGCTGTTAACATTGGGGTGCATATATCTTTTCAAATTAGTGCTTCCTTTTTTTCTGGTATACGCCCAGGAGTGGAATTGCTGGATCATATGGTAGTTCTATTTTTAGTTTTTAAAGGATCCTCCATAGTATTTTCCATAGTGGCTGCACCAATTTACATTCCCAGGAGCAGTGTACTAGGGTTCCATTTTCTCCACACCCTCTCCTACATTTGTTATTTGTAAACTTTTTGAGTGGTTGAGTTTTCTTATTTTTAAATGAGAACTCTGACGATCAATTAGGAACTAGTTCTTATTTCCTGCTATTACTCCTGCATCTCAGGCAGTGCCCAGCACAGAGTAGGTAATTAATAAATCATCATTTCCCACCACCGCTCAGCACACTCTTCTTATTCTTGTTTTTTTCACTTGTAACCACATGAAATAACATGAGTTTGAAAACACACAAAAGATCTAATTAATTTTGTTAGCTAATATTTCCTGTGTTGAGCCTTCAATGTATATTATTAACATATATTTTATGTAATATATAAAAATATAAATATGTATAATATAAATATATATAAATATTTATATATAATATAAATATGTATTTTATATTATATATAATATAATAAACATTTTTCACATTTCCAAGAGGTTAGTACTATTATTATGATCATTTATTATTATTTGTCATTTAACAGAACCAAAGCTTGAGAGGGTTAGCAAGAATTTTTGATTTGAACTCACACCTAGACTTCTCAGACTCATGAGCCCTTGCACATATCCACAACAATAAACTGTTCCTTCTAAGAGAGCTAGGTAACTGATATGTTGATGATGCCACCAGTGCTAAGTAGAACAATCAAATAACAAATTGAGTAGCAAAACAAAGGTAAGGGAAACAAAGAATTTCCTGCAGACAAATCCCCATAAGAATACATACTGGACCCCTAGTTCTCCTTAGTATCTTTTGTTCCCTAGCATCTAATTTGGTAGAAGGATGAGAAGGGCAGCAGAGGAGGTTGGGATGGGGCTGGAGGACCCCACAAACTCTTGTCACTGCAGCCATGAACCTGGTTAACGACCAGTCTCTCCTCATCAAAATAATGGTGATGTTACTTCACTGTTGCCTTAGCAACCTTTCCTCACTACAGTTGGTACCACTCACATGGTGTCTTTGGTCCCAAGCAGTAATAATACCTCTGCCATATTCTTGCTGATATTACTGCCGGCTTTTGGCCTGGCCCTTTAACTTCTGTGTCACTAACTTGACATTCATTCAATAAATATAATCAGTGCTAGGCATTCTTCCATTAGAACCATCTCTGGCTATAGTGCCAGATAGACATATATACCTCCTTCACTAAATAGGACCAAACTACTCCACACCAAAATTATGAATTTCTGCTCTGAGATGGATATCCCTTCAGTACTGTGTGCCAGGTTGAACTGAGGACAATTCACCATTTTTCCTTTATTCCAAGAGCAAGGGAAGTCTGCTTCCCCAGGGTGCAGGAGCTATGTCTTCTTCCCATGTGTGATCTCTAAGGGCCATTTCCATTTCAGTGCTGGGTTTCTTCTAGAAAGATCCTATTCACTCAGGGGACTTGTCATCCTTTGTGCAAAACCCTAACTTTACCTGTTAACTAGAAATATTAAAGTTGAGCCAAGTACAATGGTAGACAGAGGAGGAAGATGTTTTTCCTCCATCTTCTTTTCCTTGCCCTCTATCCAGCTCACCTCTATAGAGCTAGCTCTGGACCAGACATGAACTGACACTGGAGCAAAGGACAGAATAAGTGGGAATGACACAAGGCAGCACAGAGTTGGCAGAAGTGAGTGCAAAAGAATCAGCAAACAATTACAAAAGAGACATCAACCAAAGAGAGGAAGGACCTGCCAATTTTGGTATTACTCTCCATTTGCACATGGTGTTTACATTCAGCATCAGAGTCGAGTTACACATTCCCCACCAAGACTTTTGTTTGGAATAATTCAATGGCTCCTCCAACTTCCTCGTACCTTGTGTAAATCATCAGCCACCATGTAAATAGCCCAATGACTAGTTTCCAGCAAAGCCTCCTTAGTGTCCCTAAAAGGCAAATCAAATATCAAGGGTCCTGAAGAATTTAAAGCTAAGGAGATTGCTCTTATCCATCTGTGGTATAAATATCATGTATAAATTAAAATTACTATTGAATTACCAACTTTAATATTACTTAAGAAAAATGCAATTTAGAGCAAAATTGGAAGAAAGTCAAATACCTAGTTACACACTGCATGCACTCAAGATAAGTGAAGCATTGCTCTATATTCTTGCTTAGTTTACTAAACAAGGTGGTTTGATTTCCCAGACGTAAATAGAACCCAATATGACCACCTTCCTAACATCAAAAATTGTCTGATGTGTTCACATTGGCAGTACTTCAAGCTTGAGGACAGCAGAACCATTTCAGTCTGTTCTCTGCACTAGGTGCCAAGAAGCCTTTAATTAGCTACTTAGTCTAATTACTCTAAATAGAAACTTATCTGTTCATGTGTCTTCTAGAGCAAAGGACTTGGAGTCCTTGTATTTACACCCAGAGAGAAACCCTCTCTAGGTCTCTGTGTTACTTCTGTGGCTAGAACAGAAAAGTAAGGAAAATACCAGAATCCACAAGTCTGGCTCCTGCATAATCCCATCATCAGTGCTCCATTTATACTAAAATGATTTGTTCAACGACCTAAACCAGATTCTGCTCTTTACAATTTGAATTAGGTCAACTTTTTTTTAAGGGGACAAAAACCCTTTTAAAAGCCAACTTGAACTGGGCAGAGTAGTTTTTTAAACCAATTGCCCAGTGACTTCTTCAGACTGTTGTATGCTGCAAAACATGTAAGAAAATTAGAAAAAAGTTTAAAGAAGCCTAGGAGGAAGTGGGGAGGAATATGGTGAAAAATAAACCAATAAACAAAAGAGCACAACTGTCAGCCGCCGAGGGCAGAGCTACGGCCTCTTCCTCCTGGTTGTTGATCTGTATGCCAAGTACAGCAGAGGAATGCCACACCCTGGAGGACAAACTGGTAGGAAATAGTATGGTCCTTTATTCAGAACATTAAAAAGATCTGAAATTATGTACATTTCATGGGATTTGGAGAATGATTTAAACCCTTAAGCATCAAGAAGTCTAAAACATGAATAAGATTAACCTCTGAAAGAAATGTAAAATTTACTACTCCTAATAAAAACACTATTCGTACGTTACTTGTAAACTGAACTGATGAGCAAAAGCAGTAATAAGTCAGCAAAAGTACATTTCCAAAATTATTGGTTCAGGCAAGGCTTAATGGAATGAAACTGTAGATGATGGAACTTACATCATCAGTTTTTAAATTCTGTACATTTTGAACATCATCCAAAAATACTAATCCACTGCTGAAATTCTGTGAAAGGGAGCAAGAAGGGAAATACTCTATTGCAATCTTCCAACCAAAAGTGTTCACATCCTGCTGTCAGTGCATCAGAACTGTATCACATTCCTTGGTGAATATGCCTCCTCTTTTGTTTGGGTTTTGCTTTTAAATCCTTTTATAGAAGTTTAATGTTTGGCAAGAGCATGTTTCTAAGTTCTTTTTCTACTTTACCCCCTGACTTTACATGAACAATACCAAAGATAAAAAAGGGAGTGGAAAGACTCAAGCATATATTCAACGTGGCACAACAAACTTTGGCTTTTTAAAAATGCTCTTTTATGTGTTTGGTGTTAGGTTGGTAAGTTAAAGGAAGAATTTTTGCCTGTTGAGGAGAGACAGGGAAAATAGATTTAAATTAATTATTTTATGCGTTTATATTCATCATATATCCTGTGCAGACTTATAGAAAAACTGGAGAGTAGTGGAACCACAGTATTTTATATATGGAAGTGTGCCTATGTTTTCTAGTCCTTGTATTTTTAATTTCATATAACCCTCAGCTAATTATTACAATTTGTATGGAAGACAATCTCCTTAAACTATCTTGTCGATATAATGCAGATTCTTTCTTAAAAGCTAAATAAGTCTCTAAGCTTCCACATTCTTCTACAAAACAATCAGAAGCAGAAGCATGAGTCCTCCCACAAGACAAAATGACTACACGTTTCTTCAATGATGGTCTGCCTGTGGCCTCCGCTGAGACGGGAGTCATTCCTTCCTCCTAATTTTGGGGGGAGAAGATCAATTTCTGTTGTATCATTCCAGTTTTCTCCACATTGAAACCACTATTCACATCAACACAGAATTAGTCCACACTTACTTTGATCAAGTATGATAGCATTCTGTATTGTATTTTTTCTCCTTTGACCATACACATTGAAAATCCATACCTTAATTTCCTAGCAAGGCCTTTTAATTTTATTGAGGCTTTGTTTGTTAAAACTTCTCATCTTTCTCTTTTCACTGAAGTTGACTTCTCAAATATGAAGATGCCGAAACTACCTTATGCCGGCAATGCTTTCCTTTTCGTAAATAGCTCTGTTCTTTTTCTGTGCAAATTAAGAGTGGATTAAGTTACTGTAAATGACTTCCTCCAAAGAATATCACCAAAAAGTGAAATATATTGGCTGTGGCACTCACTGAAGTTTTAAATAGGTAAGCTGTAATTGCATAAGAAAAACAAGGAGGGGTGTAGGAGTGGAAAGGGCTACTGTATAAGCAAATAGGAAATCTGCTCACAATGTGAGAGAATACAAACAGGATGTATAAATTGCAAAGCTAACACCAAAGTTTTCTGCTAGCCAAGATTCATAGAATTAGAATTATCTTTTCGCCTGGTAAGATTCCAAAAAGAAATAAATAATGATATTCAGAATTATTTCTTTAATGAAAGAGGTAGCTGAAATTGAAGTCAAAAGATTACATAACTCTTTTCGAAACATAAACAACTGCCTTAGGATAGCTTGTACACAATTATAGACTATTTTTATTTAAGTTTTGAGAGTATGAGCTGAAATTCTCTTGAACAGTCTCTTAAGTATGTTCCTTCATTTTCCTACAATTTTAACAAGATAAGTATATGTTGTAAAGCAGGAGAAGAGAATAGAGTAGGTAAAAATAACAGCCTATAAATATTTAAACCTCACCTATCCTACTGGATTATCCTGTAACTTCTACATACTTTCTGTATTATCCATGTCCTGGCTCTTTTCATTGTCAGAATTCCAAATCCATCCTTTAAGATTTCAATTCATTTAATCCCACCCATGTCAGGAAGTAGAAATATTATACAATAGATAAAATAAACTTAAATGAAATACCTGAGTACCCTGAGTCCCTGTTTCCTCATCTATAAAAGGAGAAATAAAGGAATATAACCTAAGGTCCTTTTCAGGTGAGAATTCTATAATGCATGCTTTGCATGATTGCATTCAATATTAGAGAAAATGTGGAGGTAGTAACAAATTGCTACTTTCAGAAATGACTTTAAAATGGAGCCCCAGGTAGTTGAGTATGGACAGTGACCAAACCTTAAAGTCCTCTGCCCAAACCTGGGCACTAGGTGAGAACTTAATGAAACAGTAAGCTCATCCTACCAAGGAATAAGAATGACAATGTGAGAGAGCAAGGAGCTGATAGTTCTTAACTGCTTCCTATGAACCAGGCTCTGTGTGGCACTCTGGGTGTAGAAAGATGGACCACATAGTCAGGTCATAGCCCAGAGAAGGAGATAAAGGAGTAAACACAAATCTCAGTGCGGTTGTGCTGTATACTGTGATAAAGATAAGTACACAGTGTAATGGAATTACATGGGAAGGAAAATGCTACAGGCTGGGAAGGATTCACAGAACAGAAGACATATCAACAGAATCTTAAAGTAGGTGATACTAGGTAAGGGGCAATTCATAGTAAATCTGTAACTCACTGGAGAAAATTTCCCCTTTTCAGTCTTCTTCCAAGTTGTCTTGGATCCTTCTGGTTCTTTAGTTTTTCATATGAATTTTAACATCAACATCCATTTTCTACGAAAATGCTAGCAAACTAAGAAAACTGAATTTACCTTTAACATGCATGTCTTTCTATTCATGAAAACAGTGTATCTATTGTAGTCTTACTTTGGATCCTCCCACAAAATTTAAAATTTTCCAACCGGAAGGACTTGTAAATATTTTATCTGTTGCTCTTTTGAATGGAATATTTAATTACATTTGAAATGATTTATTTTAAATTATTAATTGTGTATTAAACATCGTTTTTTATACTGATCTTATATGCAGGAAATGTGCAGAATTTTCTTATTAGGTCTAATCTTTTGTGTGTAGATTGTCTTGGATTTTCTATGAAAATAATCATATCATCTTCAGATAATGATAATTTGTTTTTATTATTTCTTTTTAGACCTGTGAATATTTATTTGTTTTGATTTTTCTCTTTTACTAATTTGGCTAGGACCTTTGAAACAATACTGAATACAAGTAGTTATGGTGGGCACAATTGTCTGATTTACTTTAAAGAGAATACTGCACATGTTTCTACATTAAGGATGATGTCTGCAGGGGATTTTTTTTTTTTTTGCTACATCGTGACTGGGTGTCAAATTAGTCTTTTAAAAGACTAATAGCAAAGTAAACACCTATGTAAATACAATCCAGGTTAAAGAATAGAACAATGACAGTATTTTTAAAGCCCCTGAATCCTTTTCTACAGTTATATTATCTGTATAACCCAATAAAATAAGCATAATCATAACATTTGTGATCATCATTGACTTAATTTCCTTTATGTATGTATCATATGTATATATCCTAAAAAATATATTGCTCACTGTAGGGAATATAGTCAATAATTTTAATATCTCTGCATGGTGACATGGTAACTAGACCTTCCAAGGTGATCACTTTGACATCTGTAGAAACAGCAAATCACTATGTAGTGGCTTGCCTTCTAAGTCTTCCTATATTGTCATTTGGTGAACAGTTCTTAATCTTGGTGTCATCTAAATTATCCATCCTTTCCTTTGGTTTATGCATTCTTCAGACTTGCTTAAAAAAATTTTCCTGCCCCAAGTTTGTAAAGATACTCTGTGTAAAGCAGATTTAATATTTGCATTTGCATTAAAATGTTTAATTAACCTGCAATTGATTTTTATACATTGTGTGAAGGGTCCAAATTTATTTTTCTATATAATAGTCAGTTGTCCTAATGTTTTATGAGAAGTCTGTCTTTTTCAACTATCTGTAATGCCATCCGTCATATTAAATGTCTGTTTATGTTTGGGTCTATTTCTGGTGATTTCTTTCTACTCTGTTTCATTGGTATATTTGTCTATCCCTGTGTGCGTGATATAGTGTATTAATTACTGTAGCTTTGTAATAATTTTGATAAATTAGAGGGCAAGTACCTATTATTTTCTTCTTCCTCAGTGGTCTAGACTATTCTTGGCCTTTTAATTTCATATAAACATTTCAGAAGCAATTTATCATGCTTCAGAAAATAAAAGAGCAACAGAAGGAAAATATTACTGGTATTTTGATATCCATAAAACCACTGTGGAAAAAAGTGACAAATTTTGCAGTATGGATTCTTTAAATTCATAAATCAGTTCTGGGTCTCCCTTTATTTTATATTATATCTAATGTCACTTTACATGATTTCAAGAATCATTATGAAATTACAGAAATCAAGACAGTGTGTTGTTTTAAAGGATATCTAGTTATCTAGATATAGAGGTCAGTGGGGTCCAGAAATAGACCCACAAAGATATAAACAACCGATGTTCACCAAACGGGCAAAGGATTCAATAGAGAAAGAATAGTATTTTCCGAAAAAAAAAGAAAGTTGCTGAAACAATTAAATACTCACATGCCATACACACACACACACACACACACACACACACA
Source organism: Pseudorca crassidens (assembly GCF_039906515.1). NCBI lineage: Eukaryota > Metazoa > Chordata > Mammalia > Artiodactyla > Delphinidae > Pseudorca > Pseudorca crassidens. The sequence continues at coordinate 63,032,752 of NC_090302.1, read as the reverse complement.
CACACACACACACACACACCTTAGTCCATACCTCATATCTGTATGAAAATTAACAAAAATCATAGAGTTTTGTGTAATATGTAAAACTATAAAACGTCTAGGAAAAAAACCCAAAATAACCCTTGCTATTTGGGGCTGGCAATGATTTCTTAGATACAACAGCAAAAGCAGGGTCTATAAAAGAAAAAATAATTTGGCTCATATGTTAAGAGAATGGAAAAGCGAAGCCTCAGACTGAGAGAAAATTTTTGCAAATCACATATCTCACAAAGGACTTGTATCTAAAATTTATAAAGAACTTTCTACTCTCAATAACAAGAAAAACAAAACCCAAACCTCAATCAAACAATGGGCAAAACATATGAAGAGACATCTGACCAAAACAAGTATACAAATGGAAAATAAGCACCAAAAGATTAGGCAAGTTATTTGTCAGGAGAATGAAAATTAGAGCTGCAATGAGATACCACGACACACCTATTTGGACAGATAAAGTTTTAAAAACTACTTATCATAACAACTGTTGACATGGATGCAGAGCAACTGGAACTTTCACACATTGCTGGTGGGAATGCTACATGGGCCAGACACTTTAGAAAACAATTTGGCCGTTTCTTATAAAGTTAAAGATACACTTATCATACAACCCTGCAATCCCACTCCTAGCTATTTACTCAAGTGAAATGAAACCTTATGTTCACACAAAAACTTATATGTGAATGTTTATAGTGGCTTTATTTGTAGTTGTACAAAACTGGAAACAATCCAAATGTTTGAACTAGGTACTGGTTAAACAAACTGGTACATCTATATAACACAATACTACCAGAATACAAAGAAATGAACAAGTAATACAACAGTGTGGATGGATCTTAAATGCTTTATGGTAACGGAAAGAAGTCACACTCAAAGTGTACATTCTGTATTATTGCATTTATATTACATGATGGAAAAGGCAGAGTTATATGGACATAAAAGAGATCAGTGATTTCCATGCGCTAGTAGAAAAGTGTTGACTGCAAAGGGGTTGACCATGGTCTATTTGGGAGGGGAGGAAGGTGATAGAACAGTGAACTATCTTGATAGTGGTGGTGGTTAGAGACCTGTAAGTATCTGTCAAAACCCACAAGCTAGTACAGTTAAAAAAAAAAAAAAAAAGTGAATTTTACAGTATGTGTTTTATATCTTAATAAGAGAGGAGCCCACTTCATCTGATTATAATATAATCACATCAACTTTATTTAGGTTAGTGCTGGTATGATATATCTTTTTCTATTACTCTTTCTGTGACCTTGTTTTTAAAAGATGACTTATTTTAAAACAATATTGTTTTCTTTTTAATATAGTCTTATAATCTTTATCTTTTAATTGGTCTGTTTAGCTTCTTTATAGTTAATGGAATTGCTGATCTAGTTTGGCTTAAATTTACCTTCTTGTTATTTATTTTCCATTTGGCTCATGTTTTTATTTTTTATTTCTTTTTTCTTAGATTTCTTAGATTAATCAAGTACTTTTACTTAATGTTTTTCCATTTTCTCCATTTCCCATTTTTACTCCACTTTTCTTGTTTCCTTTTTCAAGTTCCCATCTCCAGCTCCTTGTGGATAATTACCCCTCATGATCTAATTGTTAGGGCCTCATCCATGCCCACTATCCCCTTAAGGCACCAAGAAAAGAGTGGACAGAGGGGCTGATTCCATCAGGCCCCGTCAGAGTTACAGAACTGTAACCGAGGGCTGCACCTTCTAAATGCAGCCTTACCTTTTGACTCCCACCCACACTGGTCTGCCCTTTTTCTGAACTTATATTATACCATGTACCTTGTCATTCATTAAATTATTAAAACATAATATTTCTAAAGAATACAATTTATTGGGTTTTTACTGGACTCTGGGGATACATTATGTTCCAGGTACATAAGTACATTATATGTGTAGTTTCATTTATTTTTTACAACCACTCTATGAAGTTAAGCACCATTTTCCCTATTTTACAGATGAAACAACAGAAGTTCTTGAATAACTTGCCCCAGATAACCCAGCTGATTCATTCACCAGTAAGTATTTGTCTAGCATCCTTATTTCAGGCTTTAAATTTAAGTGCTTGGCATATATATTTTATTTAATCTTCACATCTCTGGAAATAGGTATCATGATCACCGTTTTACAGCTGTGGAACCTTTGTAACAGATATTATGTAGCTTGCCCATTATCACACATCTAGTAAGCATGAGCTTATAATCCATTTCTGACCTTCTCCAAAGCACATGCTCTAAACCATTCCTTCTTAATCTGACTTGTCCATCTACTCCTATACGATCAAGGTCCAGACCTGTGCTTTACATTGCAGGTCCCCACATTGCCCAATGCATACTAAATATTGATATAATGAGAAAATGTATTGATACAAGAGAAATGCCAAAATATCCTATTAATCATAACCAGGGAAATCCAGGGAGAGAGAATGCAATATCGCATTATATAACATCAGTTAGGTTTAAAAGTTTGATATGAGGTCATCTTTCCAGATACCTCAAACAAAATTTTTTACAGATCAACTATTTTTAATGGAAACACTTCTAGCAAAAACTATAGCCTGCCTTCTTATACTAGGTAATCAATATAATTTAATTTACTCTTAAGGCAGGATCACTGTCAAGAAAACATTTTTTAATTTGCTGTAATGTAATGATGCTAATAAAATGTTTACAGTAAGTTTTTACAATAGCTTATCTTTGAATGAAGGTCTTCAACTCTCAACAGCTTTAGCTTATTTATTCTGACAATACGTGGGCTTCCGCAGTAACATTATAAAATTTGCTGCTTCTGTTCTTTTTGTATTGGGAAAAACAGATTCAAGCCCAAAAGAATTATGTGTAAAGTAAATAGACTCTGAGTGAGAGTCTGAGGTTACCACAGGTCTAGAGGATAAATGTAATGACACTGTTTTCACCATTCAAGGGCCTTTTAAATTTACTTTCAGGTTTTTTGTTTGTTTGTTTCTTGGTCTGCAGAGGGGAAGCAGGACTAGGTTAGAATTCCAAGAAATCTGATTCTTGGTCAGTGGACTATTTTTTTTTTATCTGATTTATATTTATTATCCTGCTTATAATGATAATAGCAGTAAATGTTTCCTATCAGACATTATTCTCCTTCTTCTTTGTTCATTTCTATGTCTTTACTAATCCGTTGAACTTGAAATATGAATAGAATTGGGGGGCTACGGGATGGAGTGGGCAAAATGGAGTTGGTGCTATAAAAAGTTAGATGTTAAAGTAAATATGATTAGTTATCATTATGATATAATTTCGTATATCAGTTGAAGACATTAGAACTCTGAGATCAAGAGATACTATTAGTTTACATGGCTAATTGGAGGCGGGCTGCAGAACGAGAACTCTAAAAATCCATTCCCACGTTCCTTCAGTGTTACTATTATTTGCATAACGGAATCATTGCAGATTTCATTTCCTTTTGGAATGGCAGTGCAATAGTGATCTATAATTTATTCTCATTATTTTACATCTTTAGATTAGTCTAATTTTTAGCTGTCAACAGGAATTGTAGAGTACAGAAAACAAATACAACTCATATAAACTAGTCAGTTATAAAATATTTTCTGGGACTTCCCTGGCGGTCCAGTATTAAGACTCCGTGCTTCCGCTGCAGGGGGCAAGGGTTCCATCCCTGGTTGGGGTACTAAGGATACTGCATGCCATATGGTGGAAGCCAAAAAAATAAAATAATATAATATTTTCTGCTCACCTCTTCATATGAGGAACAAAAGAGGGCTATGAACTGTAAAATGCAGGATTAAACTTGGCATCAGTCTCGTGAATGAATCATTCCCTCACTCAAGCCATAGTTATTGAGTACTACTGTGGTCCCGAGCGCTCTTCTAGGGACTCGAGATACATCAATAAGCAAGGACAAAAATTCTATCCCGGTGGAGTTTACATTCTCACAGGGGAAAACAAGAATAGACAATAAGTGTGATATGTAAGTAACTTTTATAGAATGTCAGAAATGTGAGAAAAAAAAAGAAAAAGCTAAGTAGAGGAAACCGAATGGGAGAGAAAAACGAGAGAGAGAGAAGCAGGCGGAGGTGCTGTAGAGTTTGTGGTACCCAAAGCTAGTTCTGCTTATGTCAGTATCGAATTGTCTCTAACTTTTCCATGGATGTAAGTATTATCCTCTTAGCTACTATGTTAAACTCCTCTGTCTTCGACATTTTATTATAGTCTACATAACACTTAGCACAGAGCTGACCTCATGGTAAGAGTTCAATAGATATTTGATGATTTACCACATGCTTATTTACTTAACAGATATCCTTCACTTAAAACTATTTTCAGATTCTAATTGGCCTTTGGAAGTGACACATTAAGTGAACTTTAAATGTTCATTTAAAAGTTTAGCTTTTTTTCTTAATTAGCTAAAGCATTTGGGGAGTAAGGTTCAGCTCTTTATTGGGTACCAAGATTAAAAAGGTCAGATATTTTCATTAAGCTACAGTCACCCATTAGGTAGATTTCCTATCCTTTTACTTTGATATGAGCTCAAGTGCCAAAAATTCTTCATAACTAGAAGCAGGGCATTAGCCAGAAGTCAGAGGAAATGATGGAGACGATGGAGCCCAAAGAATGATGATGAGAGCCTCTGTTTCTTGGAAGCCTATGGCTAAATCATTAAATCCATTAAATCCATTAAAGATGTCCTGGAGGTTTGGGTCATGTGTAAAAAGAACACATGTTCTTCTGCATTGTGGGATTGTCAGGCTTAGGCGAATACTTGTTGTTTACGTGGCTAATTAGAGACAGGACTGAAAACTGGGCCTCTAGAAATTCATTCCCATGTTCCTTCAACATTACTGTTATTTGCATAATAGAGTCATTGCAGATTTCATTTCCTTTGGAATTTAGCAAAACCTAGAAGTGACTTTAGGCTGCAGTCGGAGTTCTGTCTGACAGTGAGGAAGATAAACTCTATGACATCACTGCTCCATTGAGATAATAAACACAATCTGATTATATCAACTAAGATGGAAATCAGAAAAAGCCAAAGCACTCTGCATTTTAAAAATTTTTCATTTTATAATAATGATGGTGATAATAAACGCTTTTATTGGGTATTTACTATAAGTAAGGCTCTCTTTTGCGTGCTTTCCCTGCATTAATTCACTGAGTCCCCCAAATATCCCCACAAAGCAAAACCCATATTATTTCCAATTTACAAAGGAGGACATCTGAAGACAAGGAGATAGTTCAATGATCACGCAGAAAGAGAGAGCCACAAAATCTACTCTGGAATCTTAGATTTGAAAACGTCCCTTAGAATCTTGCTAGTCAAAATGTTTTACTCGGGCCAGCAGCCCTGGCTCCACCTGGGAGTTATGTTAGACATAAAAAAACTCAAGTCTCACCCAGACCTCCTGAACCAGAATCTGCAACTTAACATGATCTTTACATGGTCCATATGCCCGTTAAGTCTGAGAAGTCCTGTTCTACAACGTCCCAGACAATTGTTCCTCCAAGACAGGGAACTCATTAACCCACAGTCATCCTATTCCTCTGTAGGATGGTGTTCATTGAATTTCCTTTAGAAAATTTCTTCGTATTTCAGTTTTCCTATTACTTCTATCTTTTGGTCTTCATGTTTTATTTTCAAACCCATGTTAGGTTAACCCCTCTTCTTATGATACCCCTTTAAGCACTGAGTATAGCTATCAGTTTAGATCTGACATCACCAGCCCCAGCTTGTATCCTCAACCCTCATCTATACTTGGGTCAAAACTCTTCATTTTCAGACAAAGCACCCAAATTTCTTTTAACTTTTCATAAGCCCTGCTTTCTCTCCTGGATGCATTGCAGTGTGTAAATTTCTTCTACATGTGAATTGAATTCCAGGTGTGGTAATTGCCTTCCTCATTCTGGGAGCCTTTCTTTCATCCCAGATCTTCGTACTGGGTCCCTTGCCTTTGCTTTTTATATTTGAGAAGTAGTGTTATGATATCATTTTATGTTGCACTTAATTCTAAAAATTCTCCAGCTTTGGCTTTCATACATTCTCCTGCTATTCATAGTAAAGTAAAAAGTTTTGTTCTATGCTGTTGTCTTTTTCTTCCTGACCTTTCCATTAGTAAATTGATTCAAAACTTCTTTGTTGACTTATCACTAAACTTACTGATAAAATAATTAGTCAAAATTTGAAGATTTTCTTCACAAGTCAGATATTTGCCATTGGGAATATTTCAGTTTTATGCTGTATTTTAAAAAATTTTACAGGCATAGCTTAAGACTTTGTATGATAAGTATTATTTTTACCATGTGGAAACAAATTCAGAATTTAGTATTGAAAATCATATTCTCTGTAGATTTTCTTTCTAGTAGTCTAAATGAAAATGAACATCTAGGTAATTAGAAGTCTTTTAAGAATCCAAGATTTAATGGTTAACGGTGGTCAAATTTTATACTACTGGAGCATTACCAAAGAAATTGTTAAAAATTAAAATTTCCAGAACCACAGGCTCTTAATCACAGAGCCTTAGGTATGGGCTAGGGATTTTTACTTTTAAAAGGCAAGTAGTTCACAGACTACAATTTGAAGATTTAGATCTTTCACAGAATTATTCAGTTTCTTCATCCAATTTATCAGCATCTACATCATGCATAATATTTAATTTTATTTGGCAGGGAGTGATCATCATTAACCAATATCCATTAAATGCCTTCTCTTCACAAGGCCACACAACAGATACCTAATAAAAATCAAGTGCTAAAGCTTTCAAAATGAGAAACTTCACATTTATTGTCATTGTCACTCAGCTTTACCAAGAAAAAGCTACTAGAAAAATGATATCAGCAGTAGAGAGAGGCCGCAGAGTTCTTAGTGTTCCAAGAATTGCTGAGGATATAAGACTCCTTGACATGTTATACACATGTACAGTGTCATTGTCCGTAGCTGTGTCTTTTAATACAAATAAGGAGATATAAATGTAAAATAGGAGGCTGAAATCTCATGTCCTATCTCCATGCCCATAATTTTCCATTTCCTTTCTAAGACATTTCCCCTGATAAGAAGCTTTATGAAAGAGCTTTACTGTATATATGAATAGTCCAAGTGTATAAACCAGACTCAAATTTATTACATATATTTGCAGATTTAAATAGGTTGAGAAATGGGTCCAACAGTCATAAATACTATTATGTAATTTACTATTACCTGTTTTTAGAGGATGTACTTAAGTAACTCTTACTTTACCTCAATTAAGCAAAACTCTTGATGAAACGAAAATGAAAAATCTCTCACTGGTAATTTAGGTCCAAGAACTGGTGTAGGCTAGGACGCTGAATTTATTCAGGTGTTATCCATTTATTTAATGTTGGGCGAGCACAACAAAATGCACATGTGAAAGTTATGGTTTAATTGAAAAGCATATAGCATAGCTTAACTAGACCCTGCTGTATCAGGCTAAAAGTAGCAGCATGTGAGGCTAAGTTTTTAAAAAATCTAATTATGAAAAGAACTATGGTAAAGTTCAGCCAATGCCTCCAAGCCAATATTCAGTCTTTTCAATAGGTAATGACTATATATTGGATAATTTACAAAACCTGGCATTGTATAGCATTGATACAGACAAGTTAAATACAACACACACACAACACACACACACACACACACACCTGCCTTACACATCAGCAGTCACTTGATTTACAAATTCCTCTGAGTACATATAATCTGGTTCATGTGTCTTTTGGCTCTCATTCAGGATTTTTTACTCTTAGCCTAGGATAGATAAATAAGATTTTCACCTGGTAGAAATCACTCTCTATTCATCATTGAAAGTCTAGGTCAAAATGTAAACTCTCTGATATGGAAAGATGACCTTAGTGTTACCAATTTGGTAGACATAATGAGTAAGAAGCACTCATCTTGGTAACCTAAAATAACATATGCTGGTGGATTTCCATAGTTGAGTGGATGCTCTATTCTGTCTGTTTTCTGTAGATCTGTAAAGTAATGGTAGCTTGGCTAAATGTGGGAGTTAGAATAAGGAGCCAACTTTCATTAGCTTTTCCAGATGGCAACAGTTTTTTTCTCAGTCTGCAAAGGACAGTGGATTGGACTAGCATGTTAGAACTCACAAATGGGAAGTTTTATCCTGATCTTGCTTTCTTGCTATATGGCAGATTTAGTGATCTTGATTTTTGTCCAGAGATGAGCTTCAAGGATTCAAAGTAAATCAACTCTTAAAAGCTAAGGGCTCTTCAAACCAGAGCGTGGGAGTTTGTGGCCCCTGTGGTCTGAGACGTCACTTTATTTGTAAATCAAGTGACTGCTGACTTGTAAGGAGGTTCTCTTGAGATGTTTGTGTGTATGTGTGTGTGTTTTATGTTTAATTTGTCTGTGTCAATGCTATACAGTGTCCTGTTTAACTTTGGTAGTCTTTCAGCATTTCCTTTATTATTCACGTATGTGCCTTTCCTTCCATAATGAACTCCCTTATCTATCACATATGCTAAAGGTTTGTGTCAGTAACATTTGTGACTTTTGATTGTGGAAATCCAGTCTTGCAACTGTTAATTCCAGCCTTGGAGTTTCAAAAGTATTGATTAACATTTCTCTTCTCAAATGAAGAATCTCTGAACTTAACAACTGTTAGTTGTTATTCATTCCACTTAGTTGTCAAATATTTTTTGCTTCATATTGGGACCAAATTCAGCCCTGAATTGGCTATTAAAGTTTTAGATAAAGATATAAATATAGAAAAAAAAAGATATAAATATAGATATCCTCATACAACTCATCAGACAATCTTGCTACCATAGATGAAGAAGAATATTCTTAAACATACCATGATGGGTATGTTCAAATATAAGAATTGAACTTAATTACTGTAGCTTTGTAGTATAGTTTGAAATCAGGGAGCCTGATTCCTCCAGCTCTGTTTTTCTTTCTCAAGATTGCTTTGGCTATTTGTGCTCTTTTGTGTTTCCATACAAACTGTAATTTTTTTGGTTCGAATTCTGTGAAAAATGCCATTGGTGATTTGATAGGGATTGCACTGAATCTGCAGATTGCTGTGGTAGTATAGTCATTTTCACAAAATTGATTCTTCCAATCCAGGAGCATGGTATATCTCTCCATCTGTTTGTGTCATCTTCCATTTCTTTCATCAATATCTTATAGTTTTCTGAGTACAGGTCTTTTGCCTCCTTAGGTAGGTCTATTCCTAGGTATTTTATTCTTTTTGTTGAGATGGTAAATGGAATTGTTTCCTTAATTTCTCTTCTGATCTTTCATTGTTAGTGTACAGGAATGCAAGAGATTTCTGTGTATTAATTTTGTATCCTGCAACTTTACCAAATTCATTGATTAGCTCTAGTAGTTTTCTGGTGGCATCTTTAGGATTCTCTATGTATAGTATCATGTCATTTGCAAAGAGTGACAGTTTTACTTCTTCTTTTCCAATTTGTATTCCTTTTATTTCTTTTTCTTCTCTTGTTGCCGTGGCTAGAACTTCCAAATCTATGTTGAATAATAGTGGCAAGAGTGGACATCCTTGTCTTGTTCCTGATCTTAAAGGAAATGCTTTCAGTTTTTCACCATTGAGAATGAGGTTTGCTGTGGGTTTGTCATAATGGCCTTTGTTATGTTGAGGTAGGTGCCCTCTATGCCCACTTTCTGGAGAGTTTTCATCATAAATGGGTATTGAGTTTTGTCAAAAGCTTTTTCTGCATCTATTGAAATGATCATATGGGGTTTTTTTCTTCAATTATCTATAAAACAGAAATAGAGTTACAGATGTAGAAAACAAACTTATGGTTACTAGGAGGTATGAGGGGGAGGGATAAATTAGGAGATTGGGATTGACATATACATATTACTATATATAAAATAGATAACGAATAAGGACCTACTGTATAGCACAGGGAACTCTACTCAATACTCTGTAATGACCTATATGGGAAAAGAATCTAAAAAAGAGTGGATATACGTGTATGTATAACTGATTCACTTTGCTGTACACCTGAAGCTAACACAACATTGTAAATCAACTATACTCCAATAAAAATTATAAAAAAAAAATGAAAAGAAATTATCAATACTAGCACATCTTATTATACAACCACCATTGGTCCACATTTTTAGAAAATAAACTGAATTTTGTAAAGAAAAAAGAAAAAGAATTTAACGGAAACATAGTAGGGTGGGGGGTGGGATGTAAACCACACATTTTGCTCCAACCATTTCCAATATACCGGGCTTGGGGAAAAGAGAGATTAACCAATCAATTGCTAAATCAATCTTTGTCTTGTCTATGTATCTTCCCTTAAAATACTTCAGATGAATTACGACCATTTGTAACCTGGCCCTCAAGTACAGCTCCAGACTAATACACTGAAGATGGTTTTAATGACTGGTGAAATCATTTTTCATTCCTTAGAAATAATGCATCAAGAAAAATCTCTAACTTACAGGGTATGTTGATATAGCCAAAAGAGTTATTTAAAATAATGCATTGTGTAAATGGGTTAAGATTTTTCCACCCAGATTGTATTGCTAGAAACTTCATTCTGTTGGCTGGTCTTTGTAGAATTTTTAAGAGTATATTTAACTAACCATTGTAATTAGATGAGAAAAAGAAAGTAGATACATGAAAAAGGGAAAGGAGAAGGTAGAATTATCACTATTTGCAGGTGATATGGTTATATATCTGAAAAGTCCAAGAGAACTAACTGGAAAACTGCTACCAACAATGAGAAAATCAGTAAGGTAGATGGGTACAAAATAATCAGAAAGTGATAGCCTTCATATATATTATACAACCAACCACCAGCCTGAATATGTGAATAATCAGTAAATTTTAAAAATAGACAGAAGTGTAAAATACATAGGAATAAGTGTAATAAGAAATGTACCAGCCCTATATGAAGAAAACTAACACAAGGCTGAAATACCAAAGAGAAGAATAAATAGAGGGACATATCAGGTTTGGGATAGGAAGACACAACATCATAAGGTTATCAAGTCTCCTTAATTAATTGATAAATTTAGCACAATAAGTAAAATATCAACATTTTTCAGTTAGGCAATCTGATTCTATTAATGATTTACCTTTTTGAAAAAAATTTTTTTAAAAGGCAGCAAACCTATGAAAGAAAAGGAAAATAAGGGCAGACCAGACCTATTAATTTTAAAGCATAGAGTCTTAGTAATTAAAACATGGGGCATATACAAAGACAGACCAATGTAAAAAAATATAAAGTTCAAAAATATGGAGGGAATTTCATATGTGAACAAGATAGCATCTCTAATCAATAGGGAAATTTTAATCCATTCAGTAGCGTTGAGGCAACTGGATGACCATTATTTCTCTTAATCTGCACCATAATAAATTACAAATGGATCAATTTTTTTTTTTTTGCGGTACGCGGGCCTCTCACTGTTGTGGCCTCTTCCGTTGCGGAGCACAGGCTCCGGACGCGCAGGCTCAGTGGCCATGGCTCACGGGCCCAGCAGCTCCGCGGCATGTGGGATCTTCCCGGACCGGGGCACAAACCCGTGTCCCCTGCATCGGCAGGCGGACTCTCAACCACTGCACCACCAGGGAAACCCTATCAAATATTTAATTGTAAAAAATTATGTAGGTGATAAAATGACAAAAGTTAAATAAAGGCTTTTATATGTATGACTCAAAATCTGCAAGAAATAAAAGAAAGCTTGATGTAGCGGGCCGTATAAATATCAAAAACTTTTCATGGCACCAGGACCCATAAACGGAGATTCTAAGGAAGGAAACACAGTGAAAGTTTGTCTTTAACTGCATCTTCCACTCACTCAGTTACTACATATATCCCTCTGCTGACCTTCAGGAAACCACTCATTACTTTCTTATTTATCCTACCAGAGTTTTCCTTTATGAAAATGCAAGAAAATAGGGATAGATTTTTATATATCTCCTATTTTATACAAAGAATATTCTGTATATACTATTCTGTAACTTGCTGTTTTCACTCCATAATATACCCTGGAAACCTTTCTGAATCAGTACATGGGGAGTTTCCTCATTCTTTTTGTAAATATCTGATGTTCTATTGTATGCATATATCATTATTAATTTAATAAGTACCTCCTTGATGGAATTTTAGGTTGTTTTTAATATTTTTTCTTATAAAAATATTAGAAATATAGCTACTGATAACAGTATCTCAACACAGCTCTTAGAAAGATAACATTCTCATTTAGAAAACAGGCTTTGTGAGAGGTGTTATAAAAATCCTGAAGACATATCCTAATTGAGCTACTAAAGACATTGTTGATAAGATATAATAGTTTCCCCCCAAAAGAATCTTACAAGCAAATTTACTGTGATATGACAGGCAGTGTTAAGAGAGTATCTCTATAAAGTGAATATGAAATTATAATCATTATAATGATAAAATTACAGTAATTAGTACACAGAGCAGAGAATTTGTGCCAATGCCACATACTAAAATAGTTTAGGCAATAGTTATCTTATCAGTCACAATCCTTCCCAGAAAAGAAATAATGACAACTCTATAACATTCTATTTTCAACTTTGTGGCACAGAACTTGTTAAATGCTATTTTTATTTTAAAATGATGGTAGCAAAGATAGGATCGTGACATAACATACTATAATGGATTCATTTACTCATTGTGACACATCCCCCTATTAATTATCTCAATCCATTCTACCAATAGCTTTAACCTGATTATTCACCACAGATAAGCATCAATATTTCATGTGTATATTTCCCAAATTTTTGTCCAAAGATACCTTAAGATATAAAAGGCTTAATTGGTATGTTATTTATTTATATGTATATATATATACACACACATATATATACATATATATATATACGTATATGTGTGTGTGTGTGTGTATGTGTGTGTGTGTGTGTGTATATATATATATATATATATGATTTTGGTCACCTCTGGCTCAGAAATTCAGCAGTCACAAGAAATTCTATCCTTCTAGAGGGATTCTTGGTGAAGTATTGTGGTGGTAATAAATTGTAATGTTTGTTCTGTCTCTCACTTTTGATCTTGTGGCTCTAGTAAGAGATACCTTTCCTGAAAGGCATATGAGAAATAGGAGATCTGTCTGGTTGGTGCCTTGCCTTAATTTTTCACAGTTATCAAGAAAGCCATTGTCCTATATTTTCTTACGGCATCTCACACAGGCGTACACTGTTTTCAACAGTGATTGCTTATTCTTCGGAAATTTAGCACTCTATTCTTGTGTTTGCTGTAACTACTTCTCATCTTCCAAAGCATGAGACAGCATAGCCTATTTTATATTTTCAGTTGGTTCAACATTAATACTACTTTGAGAATTTCACAACTCCTTGATGATATTGAAAATTTAAATTATGAAAGACTCTGATACCTAGGGAATGTGTTTCCAAATACTCATTTGGCAGCAATCAAACTTAAACGGTGGCTAACAGTACATTTATGGCCAGAGGAGAATGGTTTATTGGCTTTTCAGAGAAAGTATTTAAGTAAGCATTGGGCTGTCACATTCACAGGAGAGTGGAGCAGGAATATTCATGTGGTCAGAACTCAGTAGGAAGAAATTGAGCCATTAGGCATGCCTTGGTCAAAATGAAAAAGAACATTATTTTTAAATAATGTGTGTACATTCAGAATGGAGATGCCATCTTGAAACTGGTGCATTGTTCAATATTCAATGCTAAAATGATTTCAAATAGGTAATTACCATATTACGTGGAATTGCACAGGTAGTGGTGATCAAATCCTGTGTAATTTCTCTAGAACAAGAAGGAATAAACTGAATTATTGAATACAGAACTAATCACGAGAGACCAAGGTAGAAGGAACAGTCTCTCTGAAGTCAGGCTGAGCTCAGCTAAAATCCAAGTTCGGCCATTTGCTAGCTAGGTGATTTTGGACGAGTTACGTTACATCTCCTGGCGTATTTTCTCATCTGTAAAATAAGGACAGTGTAAATTCCCTTAGGGAGGTTTGAGAAAGGATTTTTTTCCTGATAAACTTTATTTTTTTATTATTTTTTATTGAAATATAGCTGATTTACAGTGTGTTGGTTTCAGGTGTACAGCAAAGTGATTTACACACAGACACACATGTATATATGTTTTCTTTTTTAGATTCTTTCCCATTAAAGGTTACTACAAGATATTGAGTATATTTCCCTGTGCTATACAGCAGGTCCTTGTTGGTTATCTATTTTATGTATAGTAGTCTATATATGTTAATTCCAAAGTCCTAAATTATCCCTCCCCCACTTTCCCCTTTGGTAACCATAAGTTTATTTTGTATGTGAATCTGTTTCTGTTTTATAAATAAGTTCATTTGTATCATATTTTAGATTCCACATATCTTACGGTATTTGTCTTTCTCTGTCTGACCTGTTTCACTTAACATGATAATCTCTAGCTCCATCCATGTTGCTGCAAATGGCATTATTTCATTCTTTTTTATGGCTGAGCAATATTCCATTGTATTGCCAAGCACAAGACTGGCATATAACAAGTCCTTAAAATTGTTTTGTTTCATCTTTTCTTTTACTTTCTCTTTACTAATTTTCCATGGAAACAGAAAACCATCAACAGCATGCACTTGTTTCTGGCCTATGTTGCTTACATTTATATACATTGGTAAGTGATTTGATTAAATTTCTCTAGTGTTATTCACAGCCAAATCATTCCTAAATCATTTATAATAGTCGTACATGTATCTTTAATTATCAGAACAGAAAAGATGTCTGTGAAAGCAAATTCCACAATTATCATCTGGACACAGGATTCTACTCCCTTACTGTCACAAATATTTTCAGTATTATAAGACAGAAGTTCTTTTGTCTTCATTTAATCACATTTTTCCTCCTCTCATTGGTATTGATGTTGGTCAGTAGATCCTCAAACCATATAATCTTTCTCTGTTTTTTTCTTCAACAACTTTCAAATGAGAATGATAGAGATCACCTCATTCATTCATACAGAGACCATCAGAGTATTTGTGGAAATTTCAGGTACTTACTTGATGGCCATCTTGTTTATAAAGTATGTGGACTCAAAATTCAACATAGTTTCAATACGGAATTAAAATGAAATTTTAGCTATAGGAATAGTACTTTTAGTATTTTTGTGACTACTGATGTGTAAGACTATCTCCACCTATAGGAAAGGTGTTAGCTGCTGTAGAAAAGCAATGGAAACAGAAAAAAAAATCAGCTTGACTCAAAACTACAAACGTATACTGGGCCGAAGGAGCTAATGAGTATTCCTGAGCTGGGGAGATAAATTACCAGGATCCTGCTTTCAGAAAATGATTCTGAAAAAAAACTCTAAAATTCCTAAGGTCAGGCAGAACTGGTGCATTGTGAGCTCTAGCCAAAATATCAGGAGCTAGAATCAACCTGAAATTAATTTTTTAATGTGGAAATTGCAGTTTGATCCAAAAGTGGATTGATGTATCGTAAAAGGACAAAATTCTAATGTATATGATGGAAAGAAGTGTGGTAAGGCACCACTTCTTCTTCAGGTTCCTTCTCTTAGAGTTTTGCCTCTTCTTCTCTCTCATCTCACCTCTTCTCTTTCTCATGAGATTGTCTGAAGTGTCTCTGAATTACTGCAGCAGAGAAGCTGAAAACTCTTGGAGACACAACAATACTGTTGTTTGATGGGTGCCTCTGGTTGGTCTGACTTCAGGTCCACCAAATTTAACATCAGAGACACTGCAGCCCGATTTGGGGAGATCTTACTTTCGTGTGGGCTCTGCAATGCAGGCAATACCTGATGTCGGGAAGGGAAAATAAGCAGACATAAATGACCAAGTTTATTTTGGCAGGATGTGCAAAAACACAGACTAAATGCCCAGCCAATCTGATAGGGTTAGGAGAAGTCGCTATCATTTATACAGTGACCCAAAGGAAATAGGAACCTGACATGTAGGAAGCAAGAGAGGAAAAAAAGAGAGGTGGAGAGGTAGCAAAACATGTGTACTCGGCCGTGCAGAAAAATATTGCTTTATGTGGACTTGTAGAGCCTTGTTTTGAATTAGTCACTGACCAAAACGCTCTAGTCAGAAAGCTAACTCTTTTACATCATAATTTGGTTGCAGTTCTTTCCTACTGAAATAAGCCACAAACTCCTCACAGGGTTTGTAGGCAAAGTTCCTTTTTAACAATGACTATGTTCAAAGACAAACGTGAGCATCAGACTCAGGGAGGAAATCTAAACGTCAAAAAGGTCAATCCATTCATTTTACAGATGAGAAAATCCAAATTCAGAGACGGTAAATGCTACCTTCTCTCCTGCTTTGCTAGCTGGAGCCGAACAAGGTGCAGAATCCGGGAGTACTGGTTCTCACTTTAGAACAGATTCCTATTCTCACTTTAGAATCGATTCCCGTTTTCACTTTAGAATAGCTTCCCCTTCACACATCTTCCACTCATACTGCACACGCCAGTCTCCTACTTTCTCCTCCCATTCTTCCCCTTCTCTCTCTTTACTGAAATAGAGATGTAAGAGCATTTCCCAGGAACCTCCCATTATTTTTTTTCTATTTTTGAATTTTATTTTATTTATTTTTTGTAAAGCAGGTTCTTATTTGTTATCTATTTTATACATATTAGTGTATACATGTCAATCCCAATCTCCCAGTTCATCCCACCACCACCACCCCTCCCCTCCACTTTCTGCCCTTGGTGTCCATATGTTTGTTCTCTACATCTGTGTCTCTATTTCTGCCCTGCAAAACGGTTGATCTGTACCATTTTTCTAGGTTCTACATATATGCATTACTATACGAAATTTGTTTTTCTCTTTCTGACTTACTTCACTCTGTATGACAGTCTCTAGATCCATCCACGTCTCTACAAAAGACCCAATTTCATTCCTTTTTATGACTGAGTAATATTACATTGTGTGTATATATATATATATATATATATATATATATATATATATATATATACCACATCTTCTTTATCTATTCGTCTGTTGATGGGCATTTAGGTTGCTCCCATGACCTGGCTATTGTAAATAGTGTGGCAGTGAACGTTGGGGTGCATGTGTCTTTTTGAATTATGGTTTTCTTAGGGTATATGCCCAGTAGTGGGATTGCTGGGTCATATGGTAATTCTATTTTTAGTTTTTTAAGGAACCTCCATACTGTTCTCCATAGTGGCTGTATCAATTTACACTCCCACCAACAGTGCAAGAAGGTTCCCTTTTCTCCACACCCTCTCAAGCATTTGTTGTTTGTAGATTTTCTGATGATGCCCATTCTAACTGGTGTGAGGTGACACCTCATTGTAGTTTTGATTTGCATTTCTCTAATAATTAGTGATGTTGAGCAGCTTTTCATGTGCTTCTTGGCCATCTATATGTCTTCTTTGGAGAAATGTCTGTTTAGGCCTTCTGCCCATTTTTTGATTGGGTTTTTTTTTTTAATATTGAGCTGCATGAGCTGTTTCTATATTTTGGAGATTAATCCTTTGTCCATTGATTGGTTGGTAAATATTTTCTCCCATGCTGAGGGTTGATTTTGTCCTATTTGTACTTTCCTTTGCTTTGCAAAAGCTTTTAAGTTTCACTAAGGCCCATTTGTTTCTTTTTGCTTTTATTTCCATTACTCTAGGAGGTGGATCAAAAGAGATCTTGCTGTGATTTATGTCAAAGAGTGTTCTTCCTATGTTTTCCTCTAAGAGTTTTATAGTGTCCGGTCTTACATTTAGGTCTGTAATCCATTTTGAGTTTACTTTTGTGTATGGTGTTAGGGAGTGCTCTAATTTCATTCTTTTACATATAGCTGTCCAGTTTCCCCAGCACCACTTATTGAAGAGACTGTCTTTTCTCCATTGTATATCCTTGCCTCCTTTGTCATAGATTAGATAACAATAGGTGTGTGGGTTTAGCTCTGGACTTTCTATCCTGTTCCATTGATCTATATTTCTCTTTTTGTGCCAGTACCATATTGTCTTGATTACTGTAACTTTCTGGTATAGTCTAAAGTCAGGGAATCTGATTCCTCCAGCTCCGTTTTTTCCCCTCAAGACTGCTTTGACTATTCAGGGTGTTTGTGTCAAATTTTAAGAGTTTTTGTTCTAGTTCTGTAAGAAATGCCACTGAATATGATAGGGGTTGCATTGAATCTGTAGATTGCTTTGGGTAGTATAGTCATTTTCATAATATTGATTCTTCCAATCCAAGAACATGGTATATCTCTCCATATGTTTGTGTCATCTTTGATTTCTTTCATCAGTGTCTTATAGTTTTCTGAGTACAGTTCCTCTACCTCCTTAGGTAGGTTTATTCCTAGGTATTTTATTGTTTTGTTGCAATGGTTAATGGAATTGTTTTCTTAATTTCTCTTTCTGATCTTTCGTTGTTAGTGTATAGGAATGCAGGAGATTCCTGTGCATTAATTTTGTATCCTGCAACTTTACCAAATTCATTGATTAGCTCTACTGGTTTTCTGGTGGCATCTTTAGGATTTTCTGTGTATAAAATCATGTCATCTGCAGTGACAGTTTTACTTCTTTTCCAATTTGGATTCCTTTTATTTCTTTTTCTTCTCTGATCGCCATGGCTAGGACTTCCAAAACTATGTAGAATAATGGTAGTGAGAGTGCACATCCTTGTCTTGTTCCTGATCTTAGAGGAAATGCTTTCAGTTTTTCACCATTGAGAATGATGTTTGCGGTGGGTTTGTCATATATGGCCTTCATTATGCTGAGGTAGGTTGCCACTATGCCCACTTTCTGAAGAGTTTTTATCATAAATCGGTGTTGAATTTTGTCAGAAGCTTTTTCTGCATCTATTGATATGATCATATGGTTTTTATTCTTCAATTTATTAATATGGTGTATCCCATGGACTGATTTGTGTATATTGAAGAATCCTTGCATCCCTGGGATAAATCCCATTGATCATGGTGTGTGATCATTTTAATGTGCTGGATTCTGTTTGCTAGTATTTTGTTGAGGATTTTTGCATCAATATTCATCAGTGCTATTGGTCTGCAATTTTCTTTTTTTGTAGTACCTTTGTCTGGTTTTGGTATCAGGGTGATGGTGGCCTCATAGAATGAGTTTGGGAGTGTTCCTTCCTCTGCAATTTTTTGGAAGAATTTGAGAAGGGTGGGTGTTAGCTCCTCTGTAACTGTTTCATAGAATTCACCTGTGAAGTCATCTGGTCCTGAACTTTTGTTTGTTGGAAGAATTTTAATCACAGTTTCAATTTCATTACTTGTGATTGGTCTGTTCATATTTTCTACTTCTTCCTGGTTCAGTCTTGGAGGGTTATACCTTTCTAAGAATTTGTCCATTTCTTCCAGGTTGTCCATTTTATTGGCATAGAGTTGCTTGTAGTAGTCTCTTAGAATGCTTTGTATTTCTGTGGTGTCTGTTGTAACTTCTCCTTTTTCATTTCTAATTTTATTGATTTGAGTCCTCTCCCTCTTTCTTGATGAGTCTGGCTAATGGTTTATCGATTTTGTTTATCTCCTCAAAGAACCAGCTTTTAGTTTTATTGATCTTTGCTATTGTTTTGTTTCTATTTCATTTATTTCTGTTCTGATCTTTATGATTTCATTCCTTCTCCTAACTTTCGGTTTTGTTTGTTCTTTCTCTAGTTCATTTAGGTGTAAGGTTAGATTGTTTGAAATTTTTCTTGTTTCTTGCAGTAGGTTTGTATTACTATAAACTTCCCTCTTAGAACTGCTTTTGCTGCATCCCTTAGGTTTTGGATCATCATGTTTCCGTTGTCATTTGTCTCTAGGTATTTTTTGATTTTCTTTTTGACTTCTTCAGTGATCTCTTCGTTATTTAGTAATATATTGTTTAGCCTCCATGTGTTTGTGTTTTTTACATCTTCTTCCCTGTAATTGTTTTCTAATCTCATAGCACTGTGGTCGGAAAAGATGCTTGATATGATTTCAATTTTCTTAAGTTTACCGAGGCTTGATTTATTACCCAAGTTGTGACCTATCCTAGAGAATGTTCCGTGTGCACTTGAGAAGAAAGTGTAATCTGCTGTTTTTGGATGGAATGTCCTATAAATATCTATTTAATCTATCTGTTCTATTGTGTCATTTAAAGCTTGTGTTTCCTTATTAATTTTCTGTCTGAATGATCTGTCCACTGGTGTAATTGAGGTGTTAAAGTCCCCCACTTTTACTGTGTTATTGTTGTTTTCCTCTTTTATAGCTGTTAGCAGTTGCTTTATGTATTGACGTGCTCGTATGTTGGGTGCATATATATTTATAATTATGACACCTTCTTCTTGGATTGATCCCTTGATCATTATGTAGTGTCCATCCTTGTTTCTTGTAACAGTGTTTATTTTAATGTCTATTTTATCTGATGTGAGTATTCCTAATCCAGCTTTCTTTTGATTTCCATTTGCATGGAATATCTTTTTCCATCCCCTCACTTTTAGTCTGTATGTGGCCCTAGGTCTGAAGTGGGTCTCTTGTAGGCAGCATATATATGGGTCTTGTTTTTGTATCCATTCAGCGAGCCTGTGTCTTTTGGTTGGAGCATTTAATCCATTCACGTTTAAGATAATTATCAATATATATGTTCCAATTACCATTTTCTTAATTTTTATGGGTTTGTTATTGTAGGTCTTTTCCTTCTTTTGTGTTTCCTGCCTAGAGAAGTTCCTTTAGCATTTGGTGTAGAGGTGGTTTGGTGGTGCCAAATTCTCTTAGCTTTTTCTTGTCTGTAAAGCTTTTAATTTCTCTATCAAATCTGAATGAGATCTTTGCCAGGTAGAGTAATGTTGGTTGTAGGTTCTTCCCTTTCGTCACTTTAAATATATCGTGGCACTCCCTTCTGGCTTGTAGAGTTTCTGCTGAGAAATCAGCTGTTAACCTTATGGGAGTTCCCTTGTATGTTATTTCTCGTTTTTCCCTTGTTGCTTTCAATAATTTTTCTTTGTCTTTAATTTTTGTCAGTTTGATTACTATGTGTCTTGGCGTGTTCTCCTGCCTGGGACTCTCTGTGCTTTCTAGACTTGGATGGCTATTTCCTTTCCCGTGTTAGGGAAGTTTTCGACTATAATCTCTTCAAATATTTTCTCGGGTCCTTTCTCTCTCTCTTCTTCTTCTGGAAACCCTATAATGTGAATTTTGTTGTGCTTAATGTTGTCCCAGAAGTCTCTTAGGCTGTCTTCATTTCTTTTTGTTCTTTTTTCTTTATTCTGTTCCACAGCAGTGAATTCCACCATTCTGTCTTCCAGGTCACTTATCCGTTCTTCTGCCTCAGTTATCCTGCTATTGATTCCTTGTAGGGTATTCTTCATTTCAGTTATTGTGTTGTTCATCTCTGTTTGTTGTTCTTTAATTTGTCTAGGTGTTTATTCTTTAATTCTTCTAGGTCTTTGTTAAACATTTCTTGCATCTTCTCGATATTTGCCTCCATTCTTTTTCTTAGGTCCTGGATCGTCTTCACTACCATTATTCTGAATTCTTTTTCTGGAAGGTTGCCTATCTCCCCTTCATTTAGTTGTTTTTCTGTGGTTTTATCTTGTTCCTTCATCTGGTACATAGTCCTCTGCCTTTTCATTTTGTCTGTCTTTCTGTGAATGAGGTTTTCCTTCCACAGGCTGAAGAACTATAGTTCTTCTTGCTTCTGCTGTCTGCCCTCTGGTGGATGAGGCTATCTGAGAGGCTTGTGCAAGCTTCCTGATGGGAGACACTGGTGGTGGGTAGAGTTGGGTGTTACTGTGGTGGGCAGAGCTCAATAAATCTTTAATCCGCTTGTCTGCTGATGGGTGGGGCTGGGTTCCCTCCCTTTTGGTTGTTTGGCCTGAGGTGACCCAGCACTGAGGCTACCTGGCTCTTTGGTGAGGCTAATGGCGGACTCTGGGAGGGCTCATGCCAAGGAGTACTTCCCAGAACTTCTGCTGCCAATGTCTTTATACCCTGCCCCCCACCTCTACAGGAGACCCTCCAACACTATCAGGGAGGTCTGATTCAGTCTCCTATGGGGTCACTGCTCCTTCCCCTGTGTCCTGATGTGCACACTACTTTGAGTGTTCCCTCTGAGAGTGGAGTCTCTGTTTCCCCCAGTCCTGTCAAAGTCCTGCCATCAAATCCTGCTAGCCTTCAAATTCTGA
Organism: Pseudorca crassidens; assembly: GCF_039906515.1. Classification (NCBI taxonomy): domain Eukaryota; kingdom Metazoa; phylum Chordata; class Mammalia; order Artiodactyla; family Delphinidae; genus Pseudorca; species Pseudorca crassidens. The sequence continues at coordinate 63,010,609 of NC_090302.1, read as the reverse complement.
TTCTCTAGGAATTCCTTCTCCCGTTGCTGGACCTCCAGGTTGGGAAGCCTGACGTGGGGCTCAGAACCTTCTCTCTAGTAAGTGAATTTCTGTGGTATAAGTGTTCTCCAGTTTGTGAGTCACCCACCCAGCAGTTATGGGATTTGATTTTATTGTGAAAGTGCCCCTCCTACTGTCTCATTGTGGCTTCTCCTTTGTCTTTGGATGTGGGGGGTATCTTTTTTGGTGAGTTCCAGTGTCTTCCTGTTGATGATTGTTCAGCAGTTAGTTGTGATTCCAGTGGTCTCGCAAGCGGGAGTGAGCACACGTCCTTCTACTCTGCCATCTTGAACCAATCTCTCCAATTATTAGAAGTTGGCCACCATTCTGTACACTCTGTCTTCTCCAACTAGTGAATTCCGACTCAAGTATAATATATGCAAATTACATTGACTTGATCTTACAACCATCTGCCATCTTGTGTTTCATACCCTTTGGTACGGAAGTTACCCTAGAGTGGTATGCATTGTTACTTCACACTTTTGTACACACATGTGCTATTCTGGTTTCCCACTTCACCTCCGGTGAACAATAATACTTGACACTTAATAACAGTGTCATAATAACAGCAACAAATAATATTCTTATGATTCATCTTCAACTCACAATTTCAGGAACTTCAGCCCTTTTTTAATATCTCCCCCTCTCTCAGGTATTTCTGGAATTCTCCAATGAGTACATGTATGCTGACATATGGAGTTCATACTACTCACTCTCCTTCATTCATTTTAATTTGGGAGAAGTTGTCACTCAGCCCCTCTGAGTGGCTCCAAACTCCAACTTCTGTAGCTGATCTCTACTGAAACTTCTGGGGCTGCTGGACCAAACTTGCCAAGGCCAGCCCAGTGCTAAAGCTACCACGTACTTCCCACCACCCCCTAGGTCTGTTCCATGTTCTCTCAGTGTCCTCCCAACTGAAAATTTTTTGTTGAAACAGCTCTTTCAGTTTGCTACTAACAGAGTAGCAAACAATCTAGGGACATACACCATGCTGCCTTTGGAATCTCCCAGACTAACCTACTGGGATGTGTTGCTCTTGGATTCAAGTTGTCTGCTTCTAATGTCTCTTCCTTTAAGATGATTTATTTAGCAGAAGTTTTATTTTTGGTCCCTTTTGCAGCTAAGATTCCCAACAGACATATCCTGTAGCTATATAACTTATGATGTTTCATCTCCATAAGATACGATGGAATCCAAAGCACACAAAGATTGTGTGGGGCAAAGACAAAAGGGCTAGTGAGGTCTGAAATGCAGCCCACACTCCACTCACCGAACTACGCAACCTAAGATATGTTTGCACCAAACTATGCAAACTATGTCTACCTAAGATAGTATCTTTTTCTAATTTACTTAATGGCTATGGCCCTGCTTGAATTCTTAGACTGATGCTTCAAATAGGAACTCCTGTTATATGGAGAGCAGGGACCGTAACTTATATTTCTTTTGTATAGACATCATCATATGGCTGAGCAGTGAGCATAGGAGCTACTTCACATGAATATGCTAGATAAAATCTATGAGGAGGCTGATGGTTCCTACCTAGGTAAAATCTCTGGCCCTGGCAGTCTTAGAAAACAATATGGAGATAAGAAAAGTAAAGGTTCTTTAGAGTGCAAAATGCTGGCTTTCTCTCAATTTCTAAAATCAAACTCAAACCCCATGGCATTTATTTCCTCTTCCTGTACTGGATCATTGATACAGCATTGTGGTCAGGACCATATTCTGGTATTCTTCTATCAGGTAACCTTATTCCTCCAGGCATTAAGTGTTCCTAGAGCAGTACCATATAATTCCATGCCCCTCCTTCCTTAACGTGTAATCATTTCACAAAATAGGGATGTTTTTCACAATTCAATATAAAATTCTAGTGCTGTTGTGATTGTTGGTAAGAAAGGAATGAGATGGGAAGAGTCCGATGACTTCCCCGTAGTGAAAGCCAGAATTTCAGAACACCGAGTGGTCCAGCTCCTACTTCCCTTCTTCCTCCGGTCTGTTGGGCAGTGCTAGCTAAGTAGTGAGGACCATCCGGATTTAGAATTGCATCTTCAATTGTTTGACGCTAAACAGTATCTTACTATATGTACTCAGCAAACCTTCATTTTCATTTTCTTGTTTTTTGAAAATCTATACTTCACTCCCCCCCAAAGTTTTTCAGTTTACTGTCAAAGTTCACTGATTCAGCAACTTGCCCTTCCCAAAGTCTTGGAACCCACATACAAAGATTAAACCCTGCTGTACAAAAAGTCAGACAATCCAGCCATGGAGCTGAAGTGGTTCCCACCCTTCACACTTGCCACACCCCATCAGCCAACAATAAATCCCCTCCCAACATAAAAATCCTCTCTCCCCCACTCACTCAAGAGTAAATCCCCTGTTGGCAGAAAGCCAGACTGAACAGATGTGTCTGCCACCACTTCCTGGGGTGGGGTCAGGCCGCACCAGCTTTGATCAACAAAAAGGAGGAATTTCTAGTGTCAAAGGCCCTCTGCAGAGAATGCCCCAGGGCCCACTCCAAGAAGTAAAGGGACCCAGGATTAAAAAGCAAGGAGGAGCATCCCAGCAGGGCAAAGCAGCACAAAAGACTCGTGCATCCAGAGAGGTGATGTCTTGGTCATTCTTCTCATTTCTTGGACAGTAGTACAAGTGCAAAGAAATCCGCCTCTCATGGCTAGAAGCTGTCTCTGAAGAAAGGAAATGCCTTAGTGATTTTGAGTTTAGTCCACCCTGTTATTTAATCATTCTTGCTAGTTAAAGACATTCAGGAAAGACTATTAACCCTTAATGCAACTCAAAGATGTGTTACAGTAGTATTAATTTGTATTAATATTTGACCAGACCTGAAATATCTCCATAAATCAGTACGCTGGCGCATGTAAGGGACCATCACTGTTTTCACTTTCCACTTTCCACTAGGGTCATGTTTCACATTCTCCAGATGAGCCATTCAGGTTGGTCGTATCTGAGTGCTTCACTTGGAACTAAAACTTGAGAGCGTTAAAAAGTATTGCAACATTACTCACAGAAACTGAAGGAAACTTTTACGGTGAAACAGATAGCTAGTGGGAAGCAGCGCATAGCACAGGGAGATCAGCTCAGTGCTTTGTGACCACCTACAGGGGTGGGGTAGGGAGGGTGGGAGGGAGATGTAAGAAGGAGATATGGGGATATATGTATATGTATAGCTGATTCACTTTGTTACAAAGCAGAAACTAACACACTATTGTAAAGCAATTATACTCCAATAAAGAAGTTTAAAAAAAAATTAAAAAACATCTTGCTCAGTCAGCCAAGATTTGCTATCCACTGCCACTGAGGAAATCTGTCCATCAGTGAATACTCTTTGTGATTTATTCCAGGTAGGAATCCATATTGCGTTCTGTTTTGGAGATTTTGTTAATCAGAGTCGGCGAAGTATTTTAACAAAAAATTCCAAAACCCACCCACCAATGTCTGTTGCTTGCACACTTTGCAGACCTGTGCAGGTTGGGGAGTATGGGAAAATTGGGACTCTGCTCCAAGCAGAAGCAGATTCTTTCCCTCTAGTAGCTCTGCCATCAGGCTTGGAGTCCTTTACTGATGCTGTGAATCTGGCAGGGTATGAGGGAAGACAGAGAACAGGAGCATTGCACCAACACTTTTATGGGCTGAGCTTGGAGGAGATTGGTGCACCTCCCTTTCACTCAGGCTGCTCTGGCCTTTGTAACTGCAAGGGAGGCTGGGAAATGTAATAGAGTTATGTGCCTAGTGAAAAAGAAACATTACAGGTTAACAGTTGCTACACAATTAATGCTTACTGTGGGTCAAAATTTGCGGTAAGAATTTGCACAATGAAAGAGGGGAGCCTTTTCATTCTCAAGAAAAAAGTCTATTCTAGTTTACAAAATGCAACATACAGCCTTTTCTTGACAATATGGTTTTTCAGCATTGATTTGTTTTCAAAATTTCAGATGGTAGAAGTTGCAGGTAGAAGAAACACTGAGCAATCATACACATACACACACATGCACATGCACACACACACACATCCTATGACTGCCTGAAGTATAAACCCAAAAGCCTGCATTTACCTTCATACATTTAACTTTTACTGGCAATTGAAGAGCTTTGCAGGCAAGATCAAGTTTTTCTTCTTTTTAATTAATTAATTTATTACTATTATTATTATTATTTGGCTGCATTGGGTCTTCGTTGCTGCACTCGGGCTTTCTCTGTTTGCAGCGAGCGGGGGCTACTCTTCGTTGTGGTGTGCGGGCTTCTCATTTTGGTGGCTTCTCTTGTTGTGGAGCATGGGCTCTAGGCATGCAAGCTTCAGTAGTTTTGGCACTCAGGCTCAGTAGTTGTGGCTCGCAGGCTCTAGAGCACAGGCTCAGTAGTTGTGATGCACGGGCTTAGTTGCTCCGCGGCATGTGGGATCTTCCTGGACCAGGGCTTGAACCCGTGTCCCCTGCATTGGCAGGCGGATTCTTAACCAGTGCACCACCAGGGAAGCCCAAGGTCAAGTTTTTCTAACTCCACATTATTTTCTATATATTTTAATAAACAATGAAGTCTTGTTCAGTTGTTTATAGCTACTGTGTTTGATTTAAAATGCAAAAGGTTTAGGGGATCGTGGAGGATGGAGATGGGTACATATAGGGATTAAGCTTCATTTTTGAAAAGTACTACTATCTTGAATGTTCAGAAGTTTACAACATGTGCAAGAAAATGCATATTAATGAGTGCTGGTGTGCTTTGGGTTGAGATGTCCCTCCTTTGGGACAGGTGCAGTGTGAGAAATACTATGAGAAAGAAGAATGAGGGAAAAGAGATTTCAAAAGTGTTGTTTTTCCTTCTCTCTCCATTTTCCTTTCCCTTACCTTCTCTTCTCTGGGGCAAAGATCAGCAAGTCAATCAAGGGAACAGGCTGTGACAGGGAGGAGCAGAAATGGCCATTGTGGTTGGAAGACTGAGTACATTGAGTAAATAAGCAAAATTGAGCAAATAATTCAATATATTGAGGATAGTGATACACACATAAATGTATGTCTGTGACAAATACATACACACATAGATATAGAAACAAAGATGAATGAGGGGACGTATTTACATAATATGTATACATATATATTTATATTAAATGTATATATTTATACATACATTTCTGAATTCTGTCCACTGAGAGGGCATAGAAACAGTGGCATCCCAATATAAAGTACAGTGAGTATACTAAGCATCTAGATCTTAGCTTTCCTATACCTACCTCTACTAAAGAGGAGTGGGACTCCTTTAAGAAATTGTAATTTCCAGGATTGGGATAGGAAAGCATAAAATAAACCTGGAACATGTGGTTTCTCCAGAAAATTGGGAAATGTTCAATAAATGATGGGAACATATCAAAAGGAATAGAAGTTCAAATAAGGACCTAAAAAGTGTAAATACATAAATAAATCAATGGGGGGTTGAGCGGGGAGAGTAAGCTCTTCCTTACTGTGAATGCCAGTAAATAAATGTAAAAGGAATGATGTAATTAGAGAATCACCTCTTGAGAAATATCACAGCAGGGGTTGATTCAGACGGGAGTCTTCAGAATATGCTAAAGTTGATGGGTGGAGATTTGATGAGGCACAGAATGTTGGCATAATCTCATGATACTTCCTTATCATATATTAGTAGTCCATTTGTAAAGCACAAAATCGAGACTTTGGAGAAAGTTGACAAGAACCAGTATAATGAGGTGACCACGGTTAAGATCCCCAGAGATGGATATGTTGGAATGGTGTGCCTCCTCTTTTGAGGGACTACGAAGAGAACAGCATCACTTCCGTGATTTCCTGTCAAGAAAGCATGGTCTGGTCATGAGAAGTAGCAGATGAACCCAGGCTGCGAATGAAGATATAAAATCGAAAATCTGTACTCTTTCAAAGTATCAAGGCTGTGAAAAACAGGGAAAGACTGAGGAAGTGGTCCAGACTGAAATATCTGAAGACACAGGATAACTAAATGCAGAAGTATTTCTGGATAAGATCCTGGAACAGAAAGGAAAATATGATATTATTGGGGCAATAGCGGAAATGTAGATGGCCCCATGGAAGGATGGTAGTGTTGTATCAGAACTGTAGATTTTCTGGATTGGAGTGTTGTATGCTAGTTATTTAGGGGAGCGTCCTTGTTTGGGTAACACATCCTAGAGTGTTTCAGGGTTATGGGGTATCATCTTTCGAAGTATACTTCGAAAAAGTTAAAAATAAACTAATGATAATGTGTAGATAAGTGACTGGTTATGGAAATGCAATAGTATGTTAACATTCGGGGGAGCTGGGTGAAGCAGTTACAGAAGTTTTCTGTACTATTCCAGCAAATTTTTTTAAGTCTGACAGTTTTTTCAAAGAAATAGCTAACCAAAAATAAAATAAACCGTCTCCATTTAAAGTAAAGTGTCTGTGAATCTCAAATTGGGTACACTTTGATATTTTTTAGTAACTCCAATTAAAATGTAAATTGCTTCTAATTATTTTTGTGGCCAGACCATGTTTTATACATGCAATTCCATTTCAAGATTGGACTCATAGAATCCAAGCTTTCATTCAAGTTATAATATCCAACTTTTATGAAGTGCAAACTAAGCTTTTATTTAGTGATAATATCTGACTTTTATTGAACATAAAAATGCTTTACCTGTATTATTTCATTATATCCTTACAATAACCCTATGGTTAGGCACTGCTTTTGTCCCCCTTTCCTAGATAAACAAACTGAGATATATTAGTTAGGATTAGGTTTGGCTGCACATTACAGGAAAGATCAAAATGACAATAGCTTACGCAAATTTGAAGTTTCTTTTTCTCCCATCTAAAAGACGCCTGAAGATATGCTGTCCAGGGCAAGTCATGGCCGCCCCACCCCCACCCCCGCCCCACTTCTTTCTTTCTGTTCTGCTTTCTTCAGTAAGTGATTTCCATACCTAAGATCAGCTCATGACCCAAGCTGGCTGCTAGAGTTTCAGTTTCATTTGCATTTCCAGGCAAGAATAAGGAAACGAAGTAGAAATCAAGGGCACTGCTTTCTTTCCCTCTAGTTAGTGTTGCCCAAAAGTCCCAAAGATCATTCTGTCATGGCCCAAATTGCCACATGGTCACACTTAGCTACCCAGTAGCTTGGTTAATGTCATGTTTCTGCTGAGCACATTGCTCTGAATTCCGTGAAGAATTCTACTGATAGTGGGAGGCAGCTAGCAATCTCCAAAGAGAGTATTTATCTCAGGTCCCCCAGCTAGTAAACTGAGGAGCTTCGGTTATCTTAGTCCAAAGCTTGAGCATTTCACAGGATGATAAACTGCTCAGTCATGCGGGGGCTGGCACCCTCCTGCAGGTAGCAGCGGTCTCTGCATGGTCAGCAGTAATTGCTGAACTGACATTGGCACTCAGTATGGCTTCAAGCTCATCAAAGGCCTTAGTCCAACATCACCACAGGAGCCAGAATTAGAAAGGAAAAAAATACATGAGTACTGTGTTTGAAGTGAGAGGACTCTATACCTGACTGTACATGAAACATTCTCAGTAATAATTGGTCAGGAGATCCCACAACAGGGAGCGAGGATCGGAGTTCTGAGGCTGTCATGGCCTCTGTTATTCCCCTGTATCCTGGGGAGTGATCTGTGATGCATGGGAAATCTGTAGATGCAGTGGAAATCTTCAGAATATTTTCTCAGTGTCTGAGGGGGTTGAAGGGAGATAAAGAGGTGGGTGGAAATTAATTGGACTTATCCTTCCTTATCACACTTTTCCCTGCACACACAAAACACTCTTCCCATAGTTACAGTAGTCTCACTTTCCTTGGAATAAATAACAGACATCTGTACCTACTCCTGCATTCTCTAGAAAGTAAAGTTTTTTAACCTCTCTTCCAAAATCCTTTAGAAGTCTCTATGGGAGGCTACCAGATGCTAGTTGCCTAAAACTAGACAGCAAGTCTGGTCCTATCAGATGACCTGGAGGACAGTGAAGACCCTGTCTGAAGTTCTACTCTGCATGCCACTGTGCCCCCAAGGAAACAGGAGACAACTGACTAGTTGCCAGAAATGGCAATAGATGATATTTTACCCCTCGAGCGTGACGGTAAAAAAAAGTTTCGACACTTTCTTTATTCACTGTCTGTATAATTTCTCTTTCATAATGAAATCTTTTTAAGCCAGAGGAGGGAAAATAAATTCTCCCCAAATATTCCAAACTAAAATTGCTTTTGGCTATTTCCAAACCTAAAAGAATCAGCCAAAACAATTTCAAGCAAATCTTTTTGAAAGCACAATAACAACAACAACAAATTTCCCCTGAGTGTGATGTTGTGAAGGTCAAGGTCTAACCTGATGTAAACAAAAACATCTCAGTAGAGCAGAGTTAGAGGTTAAATAAATGTTTCTAACAACAGGGATTTAAAGCAGCACCATTAAAAATAGATTCTGTAGCCTGTAAAAAAAGAGAAGAAGGCAATGACTGCCTTTAATCTTTTCTCTGAGTTCTGAATGAGAAACACAGATTCAGGAACTCACTCTGGAGACAAAAGAAGAATAGATTTATGCCTAGAAATGTGAATGAAAATACCTGTACAGCAAGGAAAATACTCCATTTAAAGCACATTATGTGCTAGTCATTTTGATAGAGAATAAAGTCCTTAAAATTTTATTTTAAAAATATATTCATCTTTTTCCAAGTCATATATGTCATTAGTGAAAACACATATAACCAAAAAATAAAAATCCCTCCTAGATCCCAATACCCACTAAATGTTCATTGTTACTAATGTCTTGGAATATCTGTTTCTTTTCTGTGCATACTCACACATATATTTTTAATTTTTTCTAATTTGTATCATATTGCAAAAACTACTCAGTAACACCTTTTCTCACTTAGCAAGTCAAAAACAGCATTAACCTGTATCACTAAATATTGTTCTAAAGCATGTTTTTTAAAATTGCTGCAGATTATTCCTTGTTATGTCCATACATAATTTCTTTCTTTCACAACTCTTTTATTTTCATCTGAATACATATTATTTTCAAATTTCTGTTATTATAATCAGGCCTGCAGTTTACTTTTTACATTTTTCTACATGAATCTTTGTGTAAATCCCAGATTCCTTCCTCAGGATAGTTTTTTAGAATGAATTACTGGACCAGGTAGCAAGAACATATTTAGGGATTTGGAAGCCTATTTCCAAAATGGCATCCAGAAAAGTTGTACTGATATCATTCTCACCAGCAGGGTGAGTGCCCGTCTCTGCCCTCACAGATATACATGTGGATAGATCATTTTATGTATACCTCCATTTTAATAAGGGAAATGTCTTTATTTCCCTAATTTCTAATACAGTTAAATACTTTTCATATATTTAGTATCATAATTTTCTTTTTTGGTTCATTGCCTTTTCATGTGCTTTGTTTTCTCACAGTCCACTTGTATTTTTATCAGTTTGTTAGAACTCACATATTCAAAGTGATGAATATTTTTGCCAGTTTTTAATTTGCCTTATTATTTTGTTTGTGATTATTTTGTTGTCTCTGCTGTTATACAGAAAGCTTAAATTTTTACGTAGTCAAATCTATTAATCTTTTCATTAATATGCTTAAATGTTTATAAAGGCGTATCCTATTCCCAACTGGATAAGTGTTCAGTCTTGTTCAGTTGTGGCTCTTAAATTTAGAGTGCATTATAACTGAAAGAATTACAACGTAAGACTAGCTTAGGGATTTTTATGTGATAATACAGTCCACTCGGTGGGGACATCGTCAAGTGAAATGGCCAAAATGTCCAGGCTTCTGTATGCAGAGGGGATTTCTGACACTGTGATACAGGAAATAGAATGGAGTAAAAGATTTATGGGCAATGGGGGAAATCATCCCTTTCAGCTGAAAGAGTGGTCTTTATGACTGTTCTCATAGGCAGCCCGTAAGATCTGAGAAATAGGAACCCTTCTCAAGGAACAAGCCACTTCAGTAGACGTTGGTAGAAAGTGAATTCTGCACGTACGTGCAAAGGCAAATAGAAGCAATTACAGCTGTGTAAGAAGTTGGTGAAGCAACTATATTTCAAGGCTGAGCTTTGAGTAATTGCTTTTAAAAAGGCAGAGGAATTGCCTCACTTGCTACAGACACCCTGACAGAGAAACACAACATTTAGATCAGAGTGCAGTGACAGAGCAAGCAAGACACAAATACCAGAGGAATTTTTTTATAAGGCCAAGGAAGAGATAGAGAGGTTTTGCAGCCACACTTGGCTAGTAATTTTACCAGCTCTTAGTGGGTTATGGCCGTGCTGCCTTTCAACCTGGCTTGTTAAATTTTTGCTCAAGCTTAAACTTTAGGTTATAGCATTCAGCCTCAATTGGTTTTTCTGTTGTTTTCCAATATCTCTAGATCAAAGATCTCACTCAAATATTGTTAAAGGCAGCATTCTAACCTGCATGATCTGTGTGACAACTGTGATCTAGATTTAGGTTCCCAGAGTGGAAGCACTACGTAGAGATCTCCTTTCAGGAAAGTGCAGAGGCAACGCTGATTACCATTTGGGGGTGTCATGCATACCTGACAGTAGAACGGGACTCCCCTGGACTGGGTTGTGATCAGGCAGGATCACTAGTTATGTGAAGAGAATATTGTCGGAGAAAATTATCAAGATAGCATAAGGTACATATAGGGTAGTTACTGAAAACTCAAGCATAGGTCTCAGAACTGGCTTTAAATAAAGCCTTCCCACCTTCTAGCTGCTAAACCTTGTGCAAGTCATTTAATTTCTCCAAGTATCAGATTCCCAGTCTGTAAAATGATTTTAATATTCTCAACATCATAGAGTTGAAGTGGGGATTCAAGGAGATAATGTATATTAAGTATTTAATCTCCCAGTCACAGAGCCTCATTTATTTATTGGCTCAGTAAACTGTTCCCGTCATTATAAACAACAAACAAGGAAAATTAATAATGTGTTTCTAGAATAATCCCTACATAAAAATGCAAGTAAAATGATTATAACCTAATACCTGCCTATAAACGATAATTGATTATTATCCCACCAATTAGTATCAGTGAAATTTTAAAGGAAATAAAGATTCATGTAAGAGTAAAAACTCTAATGCAACATGGCATTACCAAATCAGTGAGAAAACGGAAACACAATATTGCAAATCATTAGCAATCTCATCTAAAGATTGGTTACTCTTAAGTTTGGTTAAAACCTTCTATCATTATACAGCAAAACCAGATATAAATTCACTTATGGAGCCTTTATCATGTCCTGGGAGTTATGATAACTGTTCTCATTTAAATGATCTCATTTAACCTTACATTTTATTACAAAAGGAAACTGAATCACTAAGGATTTAAGAAAACTGTAAAATCAAACAGCAAAGTAAAGAGTTCAACTGGTATTTTCACTAGGCGTCATTTTCAAGCTTGACATTCTATTCATACACCATGAAGCAAATAGGAATTAATCTGTTGCAAACTGCCCAAACTCACAGCTTTTCTTGCAAGTTTATCTGGAAAAGGAAAAACATAGAACCATACCCACACAGTCAGAAACTAATTTCCAAGCTTTGGCTTTATACAACCAGAGGAGGAGTCATTCATTAAGAGGTATTTGGAATTTTTAGTTTGTTTTTTGTTTTGTGTTCATAAAAGCCTTGAGGAGTTGGGAGGGATCAAAAGAAGGGAATTGGTTATAATAATATGGTAACTTGCAGATCATAAGGCTAGTCAAAAGATTTTTCTTTAAGGACTGATTGAAAAATCTGAGAATTAATGGAGAAGTGTGAGTTTGACGTAAGAGTTCCTGTTGGATATTTAGGAGAATAAAAGAAATACCTAAAACTTTCCAAGGGCCACTTTGGCCTGTTCTAAAGAACCTTGGAGTAGCAAAGCCCGCTGGGCGCTTTACTCAGAATCAGGGGAATGTGCTATGGGCGGAATGAGACAGATGGAGGACTAGACCAAGAGTGTGTGTTGAGGCAGAATGGAGTTTCCTTAAGCTGAATAAGAAAGTCATAGACCTGAAGGCAGCCCGTCAATATTTGGATGCACCCAGGAGAGGATGTCAGCAGATTGCAAAGGCTTTAAACTGTGGGTTCTGGTTCTCAAACTATGAGGATGATCATGTCATATACAGTGTTAAATACCATCACTCATATTGTAACGTCTAAAATAATTTTGTGGAGTGGTGAGACAGCATGGATGTATCCGTAAGAGCAAAGAGACCCACCTCATATTCACACACTTTTTCTGGGTCCTGTATAGCAGCAATCCTCTACAGGACTGCCTGTCACAGTGCCCCTTGGCTGAGACAGGACTCAAGGAAGGAGAAAGTCTACCAGTCTAGCAGAAATAAGGCAAACTTCTTTTCCCCAAATATTTTTTGAAGGCAGGTCACCCTTTTGAGGAAGGGTAAATTGAGAATTGATTTATTTAACAGAAAGCTGACTACTACTGACTACAAATAATTCTGCCGCCTTCTAGATTTGAGAAATGCCACCTGCCAATTTAGTGCCCAGGAGGGAGTTTTTACAGCAATTACTGTTAATGGGAAATAAAGTTCATTTTCAAAATTGCAAACTGAAAGGAGCAGTTGAAAGTTGGATTCTGGTTTTCCTGAACTACGCAGTGTTTTTCTCCCTCATAAAAGACAACAAAGTTGACCCTCTGGTCCCACTGAACCTAAAAGGCCATCTCAGGGAAAACAGGACGTGGTTGAGAACAATGACATCTCTGCAAACCGCAGGCAGAGCCAGCAGACGAATAAAGCCCTGGTGTTTTTCAGAAAGTCGGAAGAAAAGCATGGATTCAAAAGGAAAACAATGACTGTGGAAATACTGTTGTTACTTTTGCCCACAAAGCAAAATTACCACCTTCCTCCTCATACTGGTCCGTTGTCACCTGAATATAATGCCTAGGAATGACCTTCTCTGTATCAGATGCCCTCTTGCCCATGTTCTGAAGCCCACTACGTGGTTTTTGTGTCCTTCGTCATTATTGTGATCTTTTAAATGACAAGTTTGTTCAAAAATTCTCAACAAGGAATCCCTAGTCATATGAGTCACAGAATGTTTGTATGTATATATGTATGCATATCATATATATATATATATGATCTACGTACATATGTTTTCAACCATAAGCATTGAAATTCAATAAGCTAGGAAGAATAACTGTGCGGGTGGGAAAGAATTATGACCACCTCTCCAAAACAATTTGTATTTGGTCTAAGACACTTTATAGCCAGAGTTGAGATTTCTGCTAAAATACAGAAATCTGTGAGTAGGAGATATTTTGCAGTTTTCACAGTTGCTGTCACAATGAGAGCACCTATGAAAATGAACAAGAGAAAAGATCGATTTCAATCAATAAAGCAATAACAATGCATTAAGATATTCCTCTCTGTAACACTCAGCCCGTTCCTCCTACAACATTTCCTTTCAACGTCCTTAATCTAGGTACAAGGATTTTTAGAATTTCAAGCAGTTGTAAAGGAAGACATAATCATTTAAACCTAACTAATTTAGAGGAACATTAGCTCAAGAGCAAAATATGAACCACAATCTACTAAATTTACTATTTCTGCTATTCATCAGTTTCACTGATCATTACAAATAAGTACAATAAAAAGGCAATAGCTGAGGCACTTAAACTACATGAAAGAGAAAAATGAATCTGTGTCATCTTTCAAGAGTTGATTTTTTAAAGTTCTTTTTATTCCTTACTGGCCCCCTTTTGTATCACGTATAAAAAATAATTAGAAATGGTAAAAGTCAATCTAAAGGTCCAGATCCCTGCGTGTGAATAAGCTATTCATGAAAAAGTTGGCTTGCTCCTTTGAATGGTCACCAAGTACTTAACAGACACTCCTGTTAAATTTGTGAGGAAAATGATGAATATCTCTTCTTAGATCATGAGGATCTTAGGCTGCTGGTCCCATAATTTCCTATTATATGATCTTCATCTTCATTTGAATCTTGCATTTTTAAAAAGTTGTTTTAATGTTTCTAAACAGAAAAGTACTAAGTTATAAGACCCTTGAGGGCAGGACCTAAGTTTATTCATCTTGTTTTTCTCCCTAATGATTCACAAAGTAGCCCATATCATTAAAACTGCTTAATAGGTGACAGATGAGAGCTTTAACCTTTGCTCAAAATAGTACCTTTTTTGTCTGATTCTTGATTTTGAACTTGACACGTTTTCCTTTATATTTCCAACTTAACTTGCTTTACTTGGGTAACTAACAAGCAGCTTACTAAGCCAGAATGGCATCTCCCGATAATGAGTTTGGTTATCCAAGAACACCCCTAATTTTGAATTATGTTTTGCTCTTTACCTTATTTTATGTTCTGTTCCATCTTGGCACTTGAATATCCTGTCTGTATTTTGCTCAAATGATGTTGCTGACGTAGGTAGAAAACCCTTGAAATTTATGTGTTCTGCAATTTCTTACATTTTGTTGCTGGAACACCTTGAAATCCTGATTTTGTACAGAAACTGTCAACATAAGGGACAAACTGGTGATTTATAGATAGAAATGTGAGTCTAAATTTCTATGTTGCCAAGCTGCTCATTTTAAAAACACAGTGAATTACAGGAGAAGTAAATCCACAAAACTGGAATGTTTCCCCTCATTTCTCCAATGAGTGATAAGCAATGTTCCTCTTCAGTGAATAACTTTTGTTTATCTCATTGATCATTTGCACTGAAAAATGTCTCATCCAAGTTTCTAGTCATCTCTTTCTTTAAAAAGAAATAATTACAGTAATCTTAGGATGATATTGCATATTAAATACCTGATTCTTTCTTTTGCATTTTATGACAGCTTCTAAAATTATATGCCAATTGGTACTGAAGTTCTGGTTTTGGAGAATAACAGCTCAAAGAAAATATGAACTCGATCCAAATTGAAATTATTTTAAAAGCTACATTATATAATAATGCTCAGGATATAAATGCTAGCTAAAGAAAGGGAAGTTATGCTTACCTTCTTTGTAAAAAAAATCAAAAATTTAACTTAGGACAATGAACAAAAAATCTAAAGAACTATCATGAGAAGATAACATCACACCCACCCAGCTGTAGACTAAAGCCAGTTTTCCATCAGAAGATAACATGGACCTCCACAAAAGTAGAAACAGAAATTTACTGTCTTTCTCAATATTTCCCCTTCTTATACTGCCATAATCTCTGACTCTCCTTGTCTTCATTCCAAAAACAACAACCAAGTAATAAAAGCAGAAGTAGCACAAATTTCCTCTCCATTATCTAAGGCTCAGATCCATTCTTTCCTCTTCTGTAATATCTCTCTTGACTTCTGTGACCCATACTATTATTTTTTCAACTCTCGTTTCACATTTCAGCCATGACATGCAGCTTAACACTAGCTTTTGGACTACTTTTTTCCTTCTAACTGAATTGTACATTGTCTAATATTAACAGCTAACAGTTTGCCTGTTTTACATGTGTCAACTCTTTTAATCCTCATACAACTCTATTAGTAGTACCATTTTAGAAGTGAAAAACAGCCTCAGAGAGATTAAGTAACCTGTTCAAAGTCACAGTCGGCAAAAAGTAGAGCTAGGGTTTGGGTACTGGGTTTATATCCCTAAGCAGAATGCTATACTCTCTCAAAAACATTTCTACCTGGAAACAACTTAAACCTCCTCCTTGATACCTAAGACAGTGCTCCCTGGTAGTAGGGATTCCAGGTATCCAGATTCTGGTAAAGAAGAGAGACTTAGTTGGATTTAATCATGGACATTTATTAAATTTGTGCCTCTGACTTAATTTTGGAAGGCAGAGTAACCTTGGAAAATATGCTGTCATCTTCTGGGACCTTTCAAGATCGTTTTGCCAAATGGGGATGGAGGATACCGAACAAGAAAGGTAAAGGATCAGGTGGGCAGAGATGCCTGTAGCTACAGACCAAGCATGACGTACAGCCAGCTGCCATCTTTTCAGACCTGGACATTCTAATACCTGAATTGGGATCTGCTTTTGACTTAAAATGACTGTGACACTGCCTGTTACTAAGAATGAGCAGACAAGCCATCAGCCTGTCAAAGTAGCCAGTCCACAGCCAAAAAAGGATTACTCTCACTACATAAAGTATAGAGGGTGGGTGAGGAATAAAAATACAGTTTTATATGGATTGTAATCTACACAGTTGAACATACTGGTTACTCATATTCAAATACATGTTTGTGACTTTATTTTATTGTATTAACCCTATTAACATCCTCTGGAATTAATGCTTTACAGAATGGATTTTGAAAAATGCTATTAAATTTGTAAATGAGAGAGACGTTAGGAGGATAAGATGAGGTAGCACGCCAAGAGGGAAACTCAGATTTTTTGAGGGCCTGTTGTGTAGAGTGCTGTCTGGCCAGTGAGTTACATGGTTTGTTCTGATCTAGGACTCAAAAGAAGCCTATAAAATAGATATTATCCCGTTTTGAAGAGAAGGAAACTGAGGAGGACATTTTACCCTCAAAGTTTACTGTGTACTCGCCAGTTTATCTTTTAATTTCCACTTTTCGATTACTGTTAAGCTTTGGTATTATTACCCTTATTTTTATAGTTGATGAAATTGAGACTTAGATAGGTCACATATCTTATGCAACGTCACTTTGACCAGAGAGCCAGGATTCAAATCTAGTTCTAATTCCAACATCTGTGTTCTTAATTGAATGATTTAAATCCTTGAAATTAATTTCACTAAAAGAACTAAGTCATTCAATAATATTTCTAGTCTAGCGAAAGTTGTGCTTATGGCCCAGGGGTCACAGAGAAAAGAATGAAAATCAGCTCTGTGCTAATATCCAACTGCCTAGATGACATCTCTGTTTGTCTGAGTAACATGGCCAAAGCTGGATTTTTGATATTTTCCCTTAAATCTGCTCTACTTACAACTTTCCTCACTTTGGCTAATGGAAAATCTATTCTTCTACTTGCCCAATCTAGGAAAAACCTGGAATCACACCAGTTAACAAAGAGAATATAAAATAAACAGTTGTTAACTGGATATAAAGTTGTTAACTGAGTAACTGAAAAGGCAAAAAGTGGTATAATGGACGTAGAAAGGGCAGGAAGCAGCAACCGTGGCGGGGGAACAGAGGAGAGAGGTCGAAAATATTAACACTTAGTAGCTCAGGCCTCTAAGGAGAGGCCCTGACCGGCAGGTGCCTCTGAGAGTGTGTGACGAGGCTAGTTCTGTGAGCGCTAGAAAAGCTACAAACTGCTCTAAGGGAAGAGACTGCTGGGTTGCAGAAGCATTGCTGCAAACAGGAAGCAGACAGGAAGCCAATAGGAAGGAGCCAGTCCCTTCTTCCCCCTCCGCGCGCTGGCAGCCCCCAGAGTCTAACAGGGGAAAAAAGCAGAAAGGTGGCTCATAGTGTCCCAGCCCCAGTATCACAAAGCCAAATACAAGAAGGGTGAGTTTGCAGTTGACAGTTAATAGCTTATTAACTGGCACACCCATTTAAAAAGTGTATAAGATATTGCCTTCCTTTGCTGAAAATCCTGCAAGGGTTCACTCACCATTTTCCTAAAATAAAAGCCAGAAGCCTAACAGTGACCCATGGGGCCCTGCCTGAATTGCTCCCCAGATCTCTGTCCTTACCTCCAGCTCCTCCATTCCTTATTCCCTCTGCTCCAGCCACTCTGCTCTGGCCGTCTTGCTCTTTCTCAGACATACTTAACATGGTACCATCATAATGGCCTTTCCTCAACAGTTCCCTCCACCATTCTGGAATGTTCTGCCCCAGAGATCTGAGTGGCTAACTCCCTCACCTTCTTCAAGACTTTGATCACATCTTACCTTTTCAAAAAGACTAGTGCTGACAACCCTACTTAACTCAGCACTCTGCCTTCCCACCCCTGCCCTGTGTCCCAATTCTGTGACCCTGTTCTGTGTTTTCCTTATTTTAACAGCACTCATCACCTTCTATCGTATTGTATGAGTTACCTAAATACTGTGTTTATTGTTACAGCCTTCTTTTTTTTGTTTTTTGTTTGTTTGTTTGTTTGGGTTTTTTTTGCAGTACGTGGGCCTCTCACTGTTGTGGCCTCTCCCATTGCGGAGCACAGGCTCCGGATGCGCAGGCTCAGTGGCCATGGCTCACGGGCCCAGCCGCTCCGTGGCATGTGGGATCTTCCCGGACCGGGGCACGAACCTGTGTCCCCTGCATCGGCAGGCGGACTCTCAACCACTGCGCCACCAGGGAAGCCCTACAGCCTTTTTCTTGACTGCTATCGTGTAAGCTCCATAAGAGCAAGGATCTTTGTTTCTTCACTCATATAGCTCAGGCATCTAGCACAATGCCTAGCACATAGTAGGCACACATTAAATATTTATCAATATGAAAAGATTTCACTTTAGTCAGCTATGTAGAATTATTCATGGGAATGAGAAGAATGATTAAATTTTGCTGTTGTTTCCTTTATAAGTACAAAGGACTGTGTTTTGCCTACCCTGATAGGCAGATCAATTTGCTTTTCTTGGGTTAAGCCTTGCAGAAGATGGAAAAAAGTGCTAAAATACAGCCATTTAATAAGGGGAGGTGGCCTAGAATAAAAAATTCCTCTCAGATAACCATGAAGTGGTTGCTTTATAGGCAAATAATTGAGTCGATTGCTCAGCAGAATATATGAACATAAAATAACAATTGCACTGTTGGGCTATTAAAAACCAAATCCATATTTTCGCTTATACATTCCTCATTATTTTCCATATGTCCAAAGGGACCAAGTTTTAGAGGACTTATTTTTTCCAGCCTGAATAAGGTAGCATTTCAAATAATAAAGTGGTAGGTATGTAGCTTTATAATATTTCAGTAACCTGAACCAATAGGTTTTATGTACTTTCTCTCAGTGCATACTGTATTTCACAATAGAGGAATAAAAAAAAATGTTTTAAAAATCATAGACAGCAGGACTTCCGTGAAAATAGAAAACGAAACTGAGGTCAACGCCTGATGTTTTTGTGCTTTGTGGATATTATTTATCCACCTGATAAATGGACTTGACAATCGCAAGTCCCCTAGCCCTTCCACTTCTGGGAGTTCTGGTGTGACGGTTTTGCTCGGCCCCAGGGAGGGTGAGCTGGGGATGTTAGGAAGGCCCAGGCAGGAGGGCAGGGCTGTTTTGGAAGGGCGGGCAGCGAGGAGACAAAGGCGCTGCAGTATTCCCTCTCAGACAGGACAGGATCAAACTCCCTCTGAGTGATTAGCCTCTGGGGTCCCCAGCAGTAACAGACTCAGGCTGGTTCTTAAAACAAAAGTAACAGCTTTCACCAAGCCAATAACTTCTGGCCTGTGTGAGCCCTGGGAACTTGTGCCTCCCAGAGTCCTCTGAAAGCCTGATTCGCTACAACCTCATGAAAAATTTAAAAAACAAAACAGAACTCTTCCTCAAGCCTTTGGAATAAGGAATAGATGATCCTAGAGGGCAGATGGGACACTCCTGGACAGCCCTTCGTACTTGAAAGCAAGGCCAGAGGAGAAACTGCAGAGACAGAGGAGGCGATAACTTGCTGACTGAGCAATGACAAAGCACTCACAGGAAGGGAGAGGCCCCGTTCAGCCCAAAGGCAAAATAAACTGACAACAGGGCCAGGAAGACGGATCGAGAGAAGTTAAAATAGGCATACCAGGAGCTGTCTCAGCAGGCCCGGGCAGAGAAAAATCAGGCCTCGTCACAAATTCATATAGGATAAAGATCGTCCATATCTCCACTGAACAGGAGAAATGAGTGAGAACCATAGAAATGCTGCACATAATCCTATCTGGGTCACCTACCATAGCATAGCATGTACATATCAGAGGACGATGTCAGTATTGGAAAAGAAAAAGAAAATTCCACAGAGTATTGTCTTCCCCTACAAGAGGAACTCAGTGGTTTCCTGAACCATCCCACTTTACTGAAATTAATAATTTCCTTTCTACTCCCTAGAATCCAGGAGCCCCTCACCCCATCTTTCCTCGTCCTGTGTGTAAGATACATTAGGAAGAGGTTACACGGAATGGCCCTGGGAGGTAAAATTATAAAGAAAAGCCAGTCTTTATTGCCCTTCATAGCCTCCCTCCCTCCTCCCATCTCTATCTTTTTCTGCTACACACACACACACACAAACACACACACACCACCTTTTGGGGCTCCATTTGCCTTTCTCGGTTCCCAGCAGAAGTTACTTCCTTAGACATAAGGAAGAAAGGAAAGGCCTATCTAAGCACATTCTTTTGAAGCTTTGAATACATGAATCCCAACCTTTTAGAGATAAGTACACATCTATTCTCCATTTCAAGCTGGAAAACCACGTTTGGAAGAAAACCTGCTGAGAGCATGAGAAGCCCAGTAGCTTCTTCCTTTCTAGCAGGCTCCAGCTACTCCTTCCTAATGGTAAATATGTTTTGCAAACTTGGTAACTTTCAGACAAAAATCCTTTCCCAACAGAAATGTTCATTGGCAGCGGAGAATGTGGTCCTGAGAACAATTGCATCTGTGATTTTGGTTGCAAAACTGCTTCAGGCCATTCCTCAAAAGCTAGTCTGCCATAAAACTGTTAGCATGGCCATTACTCTCAAAACATATTGCATGAACACCATTTTGGATACTTTTGCTTTTGAAATATCTCCTAACCAGAATGCTCTCTTCTCAATTCTTGATTTATTTAAATTATGCCCCTTCCTTCAAATTTGAATCCAAGATTTATCTCTTCATGAAGCTCAGTCGCTGCAGCTGCATAGTTAACAGGTTTGGGGGGAAAACTAACCACCCATAATAATACTCTTCTCTGGGAACTCCACCATCCATATCCCCTGCTGAAGTTCAAGTTTGTTCTACCCAATCCATTTTTCTAGTCACAGTAAACTCAACCAGAGGTGAAAAACCTGCCCCAGCCAGTCAATTCATTTGCTGCCTAGAATGAGTCAGGCGACTAACTTTCACTCTCTCTTGAGTTTGAACCAAAAGACACGGAAACAGAGACTTCAATCAAGCGTGCCTCTAAATTTTAATATTTTTTCTCATTCCCCAGGAAAATTTTATGGAGCTTTAGTTTCCATAATTTCCATAATAAAAACATTGGTTAGGTTTTAACTTTTCCAAATATAAAGTTTTTTATTGAAATATGAAAGATGGATATATAAACTGCCCATGCCCTTCTTCTCCAACGCTAAAGATTCATATACGCATGTCCCATCTGGAGTAGACATGATTCCTCAGTTGAGGATCAGGGCTGCAGTTGGCAAATGGGAATAACCTATCCGTAAGATCAAATAAACTTGAGGTCACCATGTTGGACCATGTGTAAGCAATGAAAGCCAGTCTAGTGAAAGAGTAGACAGACGGTATCAAGATAACTAGAGCTGAAATAAAGCATGCAGAGCCTGAGAGATGGAGTAAGGACATTATGTGACCCTTGGGAGACCCAGAACTGATTCTGTTTCTTACATCTACCCAGCTCCAGTTTACAGAAGAGCCAACTATTTTTTGATTCCTATGTTTGGAAGCTTGCCTCACCATAGACTCCCCCTTTTCCTTGGCACAGAACTAAAACGTTTCTGTTCCTTGAAGTCAAACCAGGCTTAATTTAAGGGACCGATAATAGGTGATCTGGTCTTCAAGTTATGATAGCAACAGATCTAAAATCCACTGTCCTTTGACTAGAGTAATTTTGGACTCTTGCTGATTTTAACTCTGTGTACATTTTGTCTAAACATACTATAACTTAAAGTATTAGATTTTAAAGTGATAATGACACATTAGATGAAGCATAGCTTTTTTGTACGGTATTTATGTTTTCTTCTTTTTTGATGTCTCACAAACATTTAGTATACATAAGGCAGATAATGCGGTCATAAGTGTTTGTGAACTGAAACTGTGCAGTCATTTTATGTATGGTTATTGAATAACATTCTTGGATGAGAGAAAAAAGATCATGACCTGCCTTTTTAACAGTTAGTAAGTGGAAGCAAGTGAGCATTTCACTAATTTGCCATGCTCACACTAAAGCTATGCAACAATAATAAAAACTAAGCATTCATTCTAACCTTTAAAAATACCTTGGACAGAAAGCTAGGGAGATGGTTGGGAATCTTTCAGAAATCAAATAAATAATCAGTGGAAAGGCCAAAATTTAAATTCAGCTGTCCTTACAATAAATCTAGTAATGTCTCCAACATTCCACAAAACAATCTTTATTTTGAAACAAGGCAAACTTGGTCCAGAGATATTGTGTTATTCTACATTATAATGTGGTACCTGAAGTAGCCACTCACAAACTATTCTCCTAATAGGCAGGTGTTCAATATCTAATGCCAGGAGGCCAAGGGTTGATCTGTGGATATCAGTGATGTCACTGTAGATGTTTTGTTTGTTTTGTTGTTTTTTATTTATTTTAATTTTATCGGAGTATAGTTGATTTCCAATGCTGTGTTAGTTCCTGCTGTACAGCAAAGTGAATCAGTTATATGTAAACATATCTCCACCCTCTTTTCCCATATAAGCCATTACAGAGTATAGAGAAGAGTTCCCTGTGCTATACAGTAAGTCCTTATTAGTTATCTATTTTATATATAGTAGTGTGTATATGTTAACAGCTGAACTTATTCACTGTAGTTGTTTTAATGGGCTCCTGGGGAGAAAAGAAGCCATGCCAGTTGTTGAGACTTAAACAGGGCATAAATCACCCCGCTCCTTAACTTTTCCCCTTTTTAGAGCTATCTTCTGAGGATAATATGCTTTGTGTATGATTCACACACAAAGTTGGAGAAGTAAAAAGTCTATACTCTAGGCAATCAATCCAAATGAATGACTTGTTTTATGTCTTAGGGGCATGTGTGTATGTGTGTGTGTGTGTGTGTGTGTGTGTATGAGCATGTGTGTTTGCACACATGTGGTCCTTCCTTTCTTCGAAATTTGGATGGATGTATATTGACTTTCCATTTCAGTCCTTCATGTTGAACCCAAAACACCTGATACCAGGTAGTCATCTGCTCCAGGGATGTCTTATTCTCTCAACCAACAGGCCTCTGAGAAGGAGGCATTTTCTTTAAGTGTTTTTTTTAAATGTCTGTCTTACGTCCATCCCTAAACACCTCCCTTCACATTCTTCCTCACCATACACACACTTCTGTTTCATCCTTCATTCTCTTCTAAATGTTTCAATATCCGTATCATGTAGTAATTATTTTCCTTTATAATGTGTTAAATCATCAATATCAATAAGCATTTTCTGAATAAAGAGTTATTTTGGGTGTACAAAAGTTTTGATATCGGGCTGTCTGAAGGCTACTTGGGTTAAACCAAGATGCAGTATAGTGTGTCTACATTTCAAATCTTGACTCCCCCATTTATTTGATATATGATATTGGGCAAGTTATAAACTTTAAGCTTCAGTTTCTGTATCTGTGAAATGGGGATCACAATGGAACCTCCTAGGAATATTGTGAAGATTAAATAAATTTATGCCTAGAGACAATATAGAACAGTATTTGGCAAATAAGAGAAATTCATAATATGTTCAGCTATTATTATTTAGCTACTAGAGCTTAGTTGGAAGTCTTCTAAAAACTGAAACAAAAAATAAAAACATACAAATTTAATACTTTTAGTTTGGTTCCCCTTCCTTTAACTCTCATCCTGATCATTTAATTTGACTTTAGATGAGCTAAGTAAATAGCTTCCTGCTAATTGAGATGCAAAATGATTAGGATTCTTCCTGATACCGATGACATGTTTTTGTTACTACGGACTAGCAGTGGCCTTACTAAATAAAACAGGTCCTACTATCTAATTATTAGCAGAAAGAATCATTTAAGATTAAGTATACTAAAACCAAAATTATCAGCTTCAAATATATTCTCTGGCATTTAATTGGCTTTTATCCAAAAATTTTATATGAGGTCAAATTATTCAATTACCCAAAGGCATAGTTTTCAATTAGTTAATAATAGAGGTCTCACAAATATCTAAATTGATTAAAATTTGACATGTGCTTATGTATCACTGATTTTTTTTCTCTGTCGGTGGTATGTGGTAATCATACCCATTTTTAATATTTTGTATCTAAAAGTGTATTATGATAACATAATATGGCATATAAATATAGTCTCCATTGCTATCCTTTCATAAAAATGTTGAGCCTTCCTATAGACATTCCTCTGATGTGGAGTGATCATCCACTCTGGCCTGTTTTGGGGGTAGACTCACTAATTTTCCTTATCCACATCCCTTTCAACTGACTGTCAACTCATAGGGTTCTCCTCTCTCAATTGTCACCATAGAATATTCTTGCCAGGGATTACAGCCTTGCATTCTCTGCAGGCCCCTTTGAGAGAAATAATATCACTCTGAAGGTTCCAAATGTTATTCTTAGATTGAGCCAGATTATCAGAAGTATGTACCAGAACTGCTTTTTCACTGTAATGCCAGCAGACTATACTGAGAAAGAGAGGCTTTGAATTACAGTCTTTGGAAGCAATAACATTATTTGGGTGTTGGTGAGGACCTTGTCTATTACATCCATTATATCCACAAAAAGACAAAAAAAACAAAAAACAAAAAACTTCTGGTTGTAATGTAATTGTTTTATCTGTCCCCTATGAGGTCACCAATTCATTGTAGACAAGTTAGTCATTTAGGGTCAGTCAAAACTCAGGATTTTTGGCTCCAGGTAAGGGGTCTAAATAAAAATCCTTCCCTGTAAGAGCTTTTTTTTTTCTGTCAATCCCAATTTAATTTATCTAAAACATTTCTTAAAGCTCAAGTGTCTTACAAGCACCATCTAATGGGCTTCACTGTTTGGTTTCTTTGGCTTATCATAAGTGCTGATAACTTCTTGTGTACATTAACTAATAGGCCTCTTTCAAAGTATGCTGACATTTAGCTTAGTGTTAAATGGTTTTTAATGAGTTCCACCACAACCCCCTCCATCCTGAGTTTCTGCAAATGAAGCCCATTTTCTCTGTAATATGGAGAACTAATGGTACTGTGCATTCCAATGAATGAACCATGTCTGGATCCTAACTGGGTAACTTCAAACAAAATTACTATCACGAAGACAAAACATTCTCACGGTTGACTAATTTTTTTTTTCACTTTTTAGCTAGATAGGTGGCAACCCATAGACCTAGCCTCTGTGTCAAAGTATTTATTCCAAATCATGTGAAGAGTTTAATAATTATTTGAGAAATTTGATCTTTGGGACAATTCAATCAAATTCTGTTTACTTGGAGTGTTACATAGATTTTATTAAAGATTTGGGGACGGTGGTGGTATTTATCAGCCCACATTTTCTCAACAAATTCAGTTCTCCCATTTTTCCTTCATCTCATGGAGACTTCTCAGGACCTAAACCAAGTGAGGAGAGAGGATAGCAATTATTTGGCCAAGTTGGAGAGTAAAAAGTCTATACTCTAGGCAATCAAGCCAAATGAATGACTTGTTTTATGTCTCAGGGGCGTGTGTGTGTGTGTGTGTGTGTGTGTGTGTATGAGCATGTGTGTTTGCACACATGTGGTCCTTCCTTTCTTCGAAATTTGGATGGATGTATATTGACTTTCCATTTCAGTCCTTTATGTTGAACCCAAAACACCTGATACCAGGTAGTCATCTGCTCCAGGGATGTCTTATTCTCTCAACCAACAGGTCTCTAGGAAGGTGAGAACAAGACCAACAAGAACAAAGGCACCATCTCTTCTTTCTGTTGCATTGTGTCTCCTTCTTTCCTGATGCTTTCCTTGATTTCAAAATGTCCCAATTCACTGCATGCCTGTTCTAGGAAGGGGGGAAAAAGTGAATAAAAATAATGTATCATATACAATATCTTTAAGAAATTCACATAAATATTTTACAGACTGTACAGTAAATAATGTATGTGTTTAGAAAGGCAATGTAAATGTATTATAGACTGCAGACTAACTGTTAAGGTCAAAATGAAATCACTGTGTTTGGAGAAATACAGTATGCCCTAAATGGTACCACACAATTTTACTGTAACTTAGTACAGTGCACTTCATAAATCACTGCATTCTCTGCATTACCTGGGAGTCAAGAATCCCAGTGACCAAGGGCACTCCTCCCACCTCTCTCTACTGCTTTGAAAGACTCCAGCTCCCAGCTTGCCACTCAAGGCCCTGCTTTGAACTATGGCAGTGATCAATACCTGCTCCTTGAGAAACTAAATGAGGGCATGTGCATGAATTCACCCAGATTGCCTAATTTTCATGAGGAGGGTGGTGAGAAAACTGATCAGGAAGGGACAGAGAAAACACCCAATGAATTCCAGATGTAACCTGAGTTGCTGCATATTTTTTCAGGTGGCCCAAGACACATCATTTTGGTTTCCTAAAGCCCGCTCCGTGTGAGTCTTGATTGGCCAGTCCAGGGTTCAGTTATACATCAATGCCCTTGTGATGCTTAAATATTATAATATTTACCAGATTATGTGAAAAAGACACAGGTATGTTCTGAAAGATGGATAATCCAAATATCAAAATCTTCAGAGGAAGGGTAAAATCGGGTCAGGCAACTCTTTTTCCAGCTAGCTGAAACAATGGGAATCAAGAATAATGTGGTAATCTAAGTATAATGAAAATGTTTCCACAGTTAGTTACCCGAAGAGCAGAAGAGGAGGCTTACCCCCTTTAGGGTTTTCAAAACGCTGCAGTAATAATGTCTTTGAGAGAGAAACACTCCAAACCTCTAACAGAAATGAAAACAAATATATAAAAAAGAAACCTATAGGTTTAAAGATTATATGTAGAGCACTTTGATTAGTGAGTCAAATAAGAAACAAAGGAGACCTAAAGTGGCAGAACTCAGAAAAGAACTTAAGAATGATGGGAAAGAAGACATAAACTAGAAACCACAGCAGATTAAGGCTATTAAACAATATTAAAAAGAATCATCCTGAAATGCCATAATGAAGGGAGTTGCGGGGGGAAGGGGGATAAGAGCAAAAGACAGCAAAATGGAGGAGATTGGTTCAAGACGGCGGAGTAGAAGGACGTGCGCTCACTCCTGCTTGCGAGACCACTGGAATCACAACTAACTGCTGAACAATAATGGACAGGAAGACACTGTAACTCACCAAAAAAGATACACCCCACATCCAAACACAAAGGAGAAGCGCAATGAGATGGTAGGAGGGGCACAATCACAATAAAATCAAATCCCATAACTGCTGGGTCGGTGACTCACAAACTGGAGAACACTTATACCACAGTAGTCTACCCACTGGAGTGAAGGTTCTGAGCCCCATGTCAGGCTTCCCAACGTGGGAGCCTGGCAACAGGAGGAGGAATTCCTAGAGAATCAGACTTTGAAGGCTAGCGGGATTTGATTGCAGGACTTCAACAGGACTGGGGGGAACAGAGACTCCACTCTTGGAGGGAACACACAAAGTAGTGTGTGCATCAGGACCCAGGGGAAGGAGCAGTGACCCCATAGGAGACTGAACCAGACCTACCTGCTAGGGTTGGAGGCTCTCCTGCAGAGGCGGGGTGTGGCTGTGACTCACTGTGAGGACAAGGACACTGGCAGCAGAAGTTCTGGGAAGTACTCCTTGGTGTGAGCCCTACCAGAGTCCATCATTAGCCTCACCAAAGAGCCAGGTAGCCTCCAGTGCTGGGTTGCCTCAGGCCAAACAACCAAAAGGGAGGGAACCCAGCCCCACCCATCAGCAGACAAGCGGATTAAAGCTTTACTGAGCTCTGCCCACCAGAGCAACACCTAGCTCTACCCACCACCAGTCCTTCCCAGCAGGAAGCTTGCACAAGCCTCTTAGATAGCCTCATCCACCAGAGGGCAGACAGCAGAAGCAAGAAGAACTACAATTCTTCAGCCTGTGGAAGGAAAACCTCATTCACAGATAGACAGACAAAATGAAAAGGCAGAGGACTATGTACCAGATGAAGGAACAAGATAAAACCCCAGAAAAACAACTCAATGAGTGGAGATAGGCAACCTTCCAGAAAAAGAATTCAGAATAATGATAGTGAAGATGATCCAGGACCTCCGAAAAAGAATGGAGGCAAAGATTGAGCAGATGCAAGAAATGTTTAACAAAGACATAGAAGGATTACAGAACAAACACCTAGTAGAATTAAAGAACACACAAACAGAGATGAACAATACAATAACTGAACTGAAGAATACCCTACAAGGAATCAATAGCAGGATAACTGAGGCAGAAGAATGGATAAGTGACCTGGAAGACAGGATGGTGGAATTCACTGCTATGGAATAGAATAAAGAAAAAAGAATGAAAAGAACTGAAGACAGCCTAAGAGACCTCTGGGACAACATTAAACGCAACAAAATTCACATTATAGGGTTCCCAGAAGGAGAAGAGAGAGAGAAAGGACCCGAGAAAATATTTGAAGAGATTATAGTCGAAAACTTCCCAAACATGGGAAAGGTAATAGCCATCCAAGTCCAGGAAGCACAGAGAGTCCCAGGCAGGATAAACCCAAGGAGAAACATGCCAAGACACATAGTAATCAAACTGACAAAAATTAAAGACAAAGAAAAATTATTGAAAGCAATAAGGGAAAAATGAGGAATAACATACAAGAGAACTCCAATAAGGTTAACAGCTGATTTCTCAGCAGAAACTCTACAAGCCAGAAGGGAGTGCCACGATATATATAAAAGTGACGAAAGGGAAGAACCTACAACCAACATTACTCTACCCGGCAGGGATCTCATTCACATTCGATGGTGAAATCAAAAGCTTTACAGACAAGCAAAAGCTAAGAGAATTTGGCACCACCAAACCAGCTCTACACCAAATGCTAAAGGAATTTCTCTAGGCAGGAAACACAAGAGGAGGAAAAGACCTACAATAACAAACCCATAACAATTAAGAAAATGGTAATTGGAACATATATATTGATAGTTATCTTAAATGTGAATGGATTAAATGCTCTATCCAAAAGAAACAGGCTCGCTGAATGGATACGAAAACAAGACCCATATATATGGTGTCTATAAGAGACCCACTTCAGACCTAGGGACACATACAGACTGAAAGTGAAGGGATGGAAAAAGATACTCCATGCAAAGGAAAGTCAAAAGAAAGCTGGAGTAGCAATACTCATCAGATAAAGTACACTTTAAAATAAAGAACGTTACAAGAGACAAGGAAAGACAGTACATGATGATCAAGGGATCAATCCAAGAAGAAGATATAACAATTATAAATATATATGCACCCAACATAGGAGAATGTCAATACATAAGGCAACTGCTAACAGCTATAAAAGAGGAAATTGACAGTAACACCAATGATAGTGTTACACCAAGTGTTACATGACTTACACCAATGGACAGATCATCCAACCAAAAAATTAATAAGGAAACACAAGCGTTAAATGACACAATAGACCAGATAGATTTAGTTGATATTTATAGGACGTTCCATCCGAAAACAGCAGATTACACAGCAGATTCTTTTCAAGTGCACATGGAACATTCTCCAGGATAGATCACACCTTGGGTCACAAGTCAATCCTCAGTAAATTTAAGAAAAGTGGAAGCATATCAAGCATTTTATCCAATCACATCGCTATGAAATTAGAAATCAATTACAGGGAAAAAAACCGTAAAAAACACAAACTTATAGAGGCTAAACAATACATTACTAACTAACCAAGAGATAACAGAAGAAATCAAAGATGAAATCAAAGAATACCTAGAAACAAATGACAACGAAAACACGACGATCCAAAACCTATGGAGTGCAGCAAAAGCAGTTCTAAGAGGGAAGTTTGTAGCAATACAGGCCTACTTCAAGAACCAAGAAAAATCTCAAATAAACAATCTAACCTTACACTTAAATGAACTAGAGAAAGAAGAACAAACAAAACCCAGAATTAGTAAAAGGAAAGAAATCATAAAGATCAGAGCAGAAATAAATGAAATAGAAACAAAGAAAACAATAGCAAAGATCAATAAAACTAAAATCTGGTTCTTTGAGGAGATAAACAAAATTCATAAACCTTTAGCCAGGCTCATCAAGAGAAAGAGGGAGAGGACTCAAATCAATAAAAGTAGAAATGAAAAAGGAGAAGGTACAATGGACACCACAGAAATACAAAGCATCCTAAGAGACTACTACAAGCAACTCAATGCCAATAAAATGGACAACCTGGAAAAAATGGACAAATTCTTAGAAAGGTATAACCTTCCAAGACTGAACCAGGAAGAAGTAGAAAATATGAACAGACCAATCACAAGCACTGAAATTGAAACTGTGATTAAAATTCTTCCAACAAACAAAAGTTCAGGACCAGATGGCCTCACAGGTGAATTCTATGAAACGTTTACAGAAGAGCTAACACCCATCCTTCTCAAACTCTTCCAAAAAATTGCAGAGGAAGGAACACTCCCAAACTCATTCTATGAGGCCACCATCACCCTGATACCAAAACCAGACAAAGAGGCTACAAAAAAAAAGGAAACTACAGACCAGTATCACTGATGAATATAGATTCAAAAATCCTCAACAAAATACTAGCAAACAGAATCCAACAACACATTAAAAGGATCATACACCATGATCAAGTGGGATTTATCCCAGGGATGCAAGGATTCTTCAATATATGCAAATCAATCAATATGATACACCATATTATTAAACTGAAGGATAAAAACCATATGATCATCTCAATAGATGCAGAAAAAGCTTTTGACAAAATTCAACACCCTTTTATGATAAAAACTTTCCAGAAAGTGGGCATAGACGGAACGTACCTCAGCATAATGAAGGCCATATATGACAAACCCACAGCAAACATCATTCTCAATGGTGAAAAACTGAAAGCATTTCCTCTAAGATCAGGAACAAGACAAGGATGTGCACTCTCACTACCATTATTCTACATAGTTTTGGAAGTCCTAGCTATGGCATTCAGAGAAGAAAAAGAAATAAAAGGAATCCAAATTGGAAAAGAAGAAGTAAAACTGTCACTGTTTGCAGATGACATGATACTATACAAAGAGAATGCTAAAGATGCCACCACAAAACTACTAGAGCTAATTAATGAATTTGGTAAAGTTGCAGGATACAAAATTAATGCACAGAACTATCTTACATTCCTATACACTAACAACAAAAGATCAGAAAGAGAAATTAAGGAAACAATCCCATTCACCGTTGCAACAAAACAAAAAAGTACCTAGGAATAAACGTACCTAAGGAGATAAAGGACCTGTACTCAGAAAACTATAAGACACTGATGAAAGAAATCAAAGATGACACAAACAGATGGAGAGATATACCATGTTCTTGGGTTGGAAGAATCAATATTGTGAAAATGACTATACTACCCAAAGCAATCTACAGATTCAGTGCAATCCCTATCATATCACCAGTGGCATTTTTTACAGAACTAGAACAAAAAAATCTTAAAATTTGTATGGAGACACAAATACACCAAATAGCCAAAGCAGTCTTGAGGGAAAAATACAGAGCTGGAGGAATCAGACTCCCTGACTTCAGACTATACTAGAAAACTGTAGTAATCAAGACAGTATGGTACTGGCACAAAAGCAGAAATATAGATCAATGGAACAGGATGGAAAGCCCAGAGATAAACCTACGCACCCATGGTCAGCTAATCTATGACAAAAGAGGCAAGGATATACAATGGAGAAAGACAGTCTCTTTAATAAGTGGTGCTGGGAAAACTGGACAGCTACATGTAAAAGAATGAAATTAGAACACTCCCTAACACTGTGTACAAAAATAAACTCAAAATGGATTAGAAACCAAAATGTAAGACCCGACACTATAAAACTCTTAGAGGAAAACATGGGAAGAACACGCTTTGACAGAAGTCACAGCAGGATCTTTTTTGATCCACCTCCTAGAGTAATGGAAATAAAAACAAAAATAAACAAATGGGACCTAATGAAAATTAAAAGCTTTCGCAAAGCAAAGGAAACTACAAACAAGACAAAAGACAACCCTCAGAATGTGAGAAAATATTTGCAAATGATTTAATGGACAAAGGATTAATCTCCAAAATATATAATCAGCTCATGCAACTCAATATTAATAAAAACCAACAACTCAGTCAAAAAATGGGCAGAAGACCTAAATAGACATTTCTCCAAAGAAGACATACAGATGGCCAAGAAGCACATGAAAAGCTGCTCAACATCACTAATTATTAGAGAAATGAAAATCAAAACTACAATGAGGTATCACCTCACACCGGTCAGAATGGGCATCATCAGAAAATCTACAAACAACAAATGCTTGAGAGGGTGTGGAGAAAAGGGAACCCTCTTGCACTGTTGGTGGGAATATAAATTGATACAGCCACTATGGAGAACAGTATGGAGGTTCCTTAAAAAACTAAAAATTTAATTACCATATGACCCAGCAATCCCACTACTGGGTATATACCCAGAGAAAACCACAATTCAAAAAGACACACGCACCCCAATGTTCATTGCAGCACTATTTACAATAGCCGGGTCATGGGAGCAACCTAAATGCCCATGGACAGATGAATGGATAAAGAAGATGTGGTACATATATGCAGTGGAATATTACTCAGCCATAAAACGGAATGAAATTGGGTCATTTGTAGAGACATGGATGGATCTAGAGACTGTCATACAGCGTGAAGTAAGTCAGAAAGAGAAAAACAAATATCGTACATTAACGCATATATGTGGAACCTAGAAAAGTAGTACAGATGAACCGTTTTGCAGGGCAGAAATAGAGACACAGATGTAGAGAACAAACATATGGACACCAAGGGGCGGAAGTGACGGGGCGGGTGTTGGTGGTGGGATGAATTGGGAGATTGGGACTGACATATATACACTAATATTTATAAAATGGATAACTAATAAGAAGCTGCTATATAAAAAAAAAATTCAAAAATTCAAAGAAAAAAAATAAAAGACAGGAAAATGATCCCAAAGATAGTAATTCAAGCAATATGATCACCTGGGAGCTTGTTTTAAATGTAGATTACTGGGCTGTCCTCCCCAAAATTTTAGTTCATAAGTTTTATAGGGCCAGGGAATGTGCATTTTGAAAAGCTTTACAGGTGATTTTGATGCAAGTAGATTGTGAGCCACATTTTGAGAATCCCTTGGTTATCATGACAAAATGTGAGGGCAAAGAGGGATGGATGGAGGGGAAGGAAGGGTGTGTGCATCAGAGAAGGACAAGTTAAGCATTCTGTCTCATGCCACACATCAACTATTGCAGATATTTGGCACCCAAAATCACTATCATTGTATATAATGAGCACCATGCATCTTTAAGAAGGTTAAATTTAGTTCAGTATTAGCAAGAAAAAAAAAAAGCAAGGTGCAGGCAGTTACATTCAAAGTGAATGCTCTTCTAAAACAGGGTACTGCTTACTATAAATCCTATCCATCATCCTATGGAAGCATGTGGTTTGTTAAAACGTTATACCTCACCGATAAATGATGGGTGGTCTCATTGTCAATTAAACTTCTCTTTGACTGTTTGTATAATAAGAGGACTCTGGGAACAAAGAAAAGGCATTTGGTTTGTTTAGTGGTATGGGAACAAGATAAATTAAAACCATGAGAAAAGGGGAAACAAAACAGAGAAGAAGCATGCTTAGGTTATCAATTTCTATGTAACAAACTACCTCAGCCTTAGCGACTGAAAGCCACAACCACTTCATCATATCCCACAATTGTGCAGGTCAGGAATTTGGGTTGGGCTCTGCTGGATGATTCCTTCGTCCCACATTGTATCAGTGGTGGTTACTGGTGGTATTCAGGTTGGGATGGGCTGGTCTAGTGAGTCCAGGATGGCTTCATTACATGACTGCCTCCTTGGAGGAAAGGACTGGAAGCCTGGGCTCAGCCAGGACTGGAATATCTCAACATAACCGCTGCAGTATGGCAGGCTCAAGGTATCTGTACAGAACGGTGAAACTGCCTGCTTCTCAAGGCCTAAGACTGGAAACTGGCACAGTCACTTCTGTCCTGTTCTATTGGTCACAGCAGTCAGAATGCCCAAATTCAAGTGCAGAGGACAGACCCTACTTCTCAAGGAGAGGAGTGCCAAGGAATTTTCACCCGGCTAGCTAAAATCTACCACCGAAAATGGCTGTGGAGAGTCATGTAAATATTTCTTTCTTTGCTGGCACATCAAGGATGAGTGAACTTGTAATCATTGCTTCCTTCCCCCCGCCCCGCCCCAGGTGAAGCAGTCTTCAAAGGATAGTTAAACTAATAAAGTCAGGATTTGTATGATTCACTTTTTCCTTACTAATACTGTAAGGAGTTCTAAGCAAAGATCCAAAATTGTGTTTTGTATGTAATGACTCACTGGTATAAATTAATTTGTCTTGAAGTGTATTACAAATAATTGGTTGCTGATAGTAACTAAAAATAATTTTCCAAATACTTATTTTTTAAAATAGAGTTGGGTTCAATGTCACTCTCATTCACATGTAGAGTTACATGTAGTTCCTAGAAGTCTCCCCCAGTATGGGATAAGCCTTTGGAGATGTTCCAAGTAGGTAGAAATTACCAGGCATTACTGGTGATGTGGAAAAAAATTCCTTTTCAGATGTAACTTTTCAGCTGAGACCCAAAAGATGAATGGGAGTTAGCTGTGCTAAGAGTTAAGAGCGTTTCAGGCAGAGGGAACGTGTGTAAAGGTCTTGAGGCTAAAACAGGCTTGTCTTAAACAAATAGCATGGGAGAAGATCAAGACGTAGGAGAGCTAAATCAAGCCAGGCAGTGACTTGGGAACACTAAGAATCACTTGGGCAGGGGCGGAATACTCAAAACAAAAAGAATAAAAAAAAGTTTTTAAAAAACACATGAAATTGAGTTAGCTTAGTCATTAATCACAACAATATTCTCCAATTAAGTCTTACGAGATTTGCAAACAATTTGCAGAATTGGCTAGGTTTAGTATCATCTTCTTCCATGTCTCCTGTGTAACTTTTAGAGAAAAACATGGAGAAACAGCTAATAACCAGGGAGTGGATCGAGGTAACATAAGGTCCTTGTACCGTTAGCAAAATGCTAAGCTGGTTTTCAGTTACTTTAAATATTTCTAATAAATTTCATCATAGAGTTGTAAAAACATTTTTCCAGAATATCTCCTTTGATTAAATTCCTTCTTATTTTATAGAAAATGGAGCTAAGAACCAGAGAAGTTGAAGGACTGCGTCCCACGGCCAGTTGAAGAGCAGTGGCTGGAGGAGACTCATCTTTGCCTGATATTTCCAGACCATCACGACCCACCGTATATCACTGGATGAGCTGATGACATTCCTGAAATGCACCTTTCAAATTTAGACAAATGAAAAAAGAAATCAACTTCCATCGCAAAGCATCAGAGATTGGGCTCTCCACAAGGCAGATTGAGACAGAGATGAGCATTTATTAGAAAGTGCTTTTAGGATCAACACTTATGTGGGGAAAGAAACAGAAGCAGGATGAGCAAAGAGAGAAGTTCCCAACCCTGCAGGGAACTCTCAGGCTGGAACGGCCCTTCAAAGTTGTCCTGCATTGGGTCCAGAGAGCCAGGTCCTTATACCCATGCATCAACCTATCATTGTGTTTGGACTGCCCGGGGAAAGGAGCAGGTGGCTCTTTTTAGAAGATACCATTCCCAAAGATGGTTAACAGCTGGCTGCTGGCAGTCAGACCTTCCCAGCAGCTGGAGTATAAATGCTTTCCGTGGTGGGCAGGGAGAGCTGAGCAACGCAGCACAAGGTCCGGAGCAGAAACACCACCACTTCTCACCACCCCACTGCGACTACCTCCACTAAGCCAACCGTGGGTCACTCCTGGACTCTTGCCGTAGCTCCCGGATGGTCTCCTGGCTTCAAGTTTTGCCCTGTTCCAGTACATCTGCCACATCACAGACGGAGTCCACCTCTTAAAACGTAAGTGAGATCACGTC
The DNA here is from genome assembly GCF_039906515.1 of Pseudorca crassidens. Taxonomy (NCBI): domain Eukaryota; kingdom Metazoa; phylum Chordata; class Mammalia; order Artiodactyla; family Delphinidae; genus Pseudorca; species Pseudorca crassidens. The sequence continues at coordinate 62,974,643 of NC_090302.1, read as the reverse complement.
TCGTCCTCGCTGGAAAACCTGTAATGAATTTGCGTCTCACACACAGTGAAATCGAAATCCTTTACCATAGCCTGTAATGCCCTACTTGATTTGGCCCTTCATCTTTATTGCTTTCTCTTTTGAACATACAGTGTACAGATTTTAAGTGTACAGTTTGGTGGGTTTGGCAAATGCACACACCCGTGGAGCTGCCCCAATTAAAATACAGAATACTTTCCTTCACTGCAGAAAGCTCTCTTGTGTACTTTTGCAGTGATCTGTCCTGCCACCCACCCCCACCTCTATGACAGAGGTAACCACTGCATTCTAATTTGAAAGATCTCGCAGCAATTTAAACCAACAGTAAATAGAATTGATTAAAAATATCTAATTTTTCTACTTACAAACTAAATGATTCACCCCTCTCAGAAGGTAGGCAGAGAGGACAAATCAGCAATATTCGGAACCGCTTCTTCCACAAAGAAACACTTTAAAGCTCTATCACCCCTTAAGCCAGGATTTCACATAAAGTGGTATAATAGTCATAATTAGCATTTTGCAGTGGTTCCAACATATTCAAGTTTCATTTCCTGATGTGAGCATGTATGCTTACATTTGTGCATAATAAGCATCTTCTGGTTTGAGTTTGCTTTGCTCACTGGAATGTAAATTTAAAAGAATCTAATGTATTCCTTTAATGACAATCATGCTGCTACAAGTAAACAAAATGGATGCCACTGCCCTTAATTTTTAAGCAATATGAATATCTGTAGCGAGAACTACATTCACGCCAGTGCCAAAAAGATTGGCTTTAAATAGGTGCAGATGTTTAAGGTGTTTGTTGTTACAGTTCTTGTTGGTGATTCTTCAGCATGTACCAAAATGCATCATTTCATAAGACTGATTTTGGCAAAGGTATTTATTCCCCTTTAGCTTTGAAGATTTTTTTATGAGGTACATTACAACTCAAAACGAATGAAGGATTTCAAATGCACCAACTTCTTCCTTCTGGATATTTTTCCACATAGCAAATTTTTCAAAAATAACTTTGATTGCAACCAAGGGTATGTATTAGCCAAGCTTTATGGTGTTCAGCCAGAGATCTCCGAAGTAGCTTGAATAAATTGGGGAGAAGAACCAAAGGATGACAGGACTGGTGGTGGTGTTGAATTCTTGGTGCCCCAGCACCATGTTCGGGAAGTCACTGAGCTTCCAGTAGGATGCAATAGGGGACAGGTTTGGGTCTTCAGCTACCTATGAATTGGAAGACAGTGGGTGGTTATTCCTGGCAGACAGTATCTGAACTCACTTTTTACAGGTCTGTTTCAGATGACTGTTCCATTTTGATGACCCCCTTTCATGGGGAATTCTGAGATGTTAAATAACATTCTGTTGTTTACAGGCAAAGTTGTACCAAATCCATAGAGGAAACAAATCACATTTACCTGTTTCAAATGCAAACTGTTTACCTGTTTCAAATCACATTTACCTGTTTCAAATGCAAACTGATGAGAACAATTTGTTGTATGTGAATATTCGAACAGTTCCCACCAATACACAGTTCAAACCAGTACCTGATAAAAGCATGTTTGCTATTACGACATTTGATAATGAATTCTTAAAACCGTCACTCAGGGCATACTGGAACTCAGCAGATTTCTCAGTATTGTCCAAGAGCATGGTCCTGAGAACAGAAGTGCCTATACGAGTTGACTGCAAGCCATTGACCTAGTCACATTGAGGTCTCATGTCAACATTGAATTCAACCAAAGAATGTTCGGATAGTTTGTGTATGAGTGTCAAGAGGACATTACAAAAAACAAACCCTACAGATTTAAAATGATTGAGCTTTGAATTTTATCTACTTTTATCTCATAAAGTTCATGAAACACTTGTAGCGTATTATTTGGTTATATACTTCATGGTATATAGAGTATCATACGGCTTTCGCTACAGAGCCACTCCAAAAATTCAGTGGCTTAGCCATTTTATTATTGGCAGTGCTGCCCGGTGGGCCTTCTTCTGGTTCAGGCCAGACTCCTGGCCTCATCTGGGTTCACTTATGTGTCTGCGGTCATTTGGTCATTTGGCAGGTTGTCTAGGGCTGACTGGTGTCAGATAAACTTGCTTACAGGTCTGGTGGTTATGGTGCAGTGTGTCAGCTGGAACAGTGGGGTATCTTGGCTCTCTGATTCTGATCATCCCATAGGCTAGCCCAGCCCTACCCATATGGTGGCACTGGCAGGGGTTCCAAAACCCAGTATGAAAAGGGACTTTAAGTCCCATTTTCAAATTGCATTGACCAAAATATTTGTGGTTAAGCCCAAAGCAAGTTTGGGTGGGGACCATACAAGGTCATAGATACAAGAACAAGTGAAAATTTCAGGACCGTTGTTTCATTAATCTCTCACATATAAAATGTGTGAATTCAATGTTAATAACCTATAGAGAAAATGGAATTAAAAATTGAAGTGTCAGTTTGAAGTACTAATGCCTTTGAGTGATATAACTGCCTCTAAGGAAGCAGCTTCTTTGAATAACACCATTGTTTTTTTTCACATCATCCTGTATTGTTAGGGGTTCAGTCGTTCCCTAGTCCAGTTTGTTTCCATGTAGAAAGAGCTCCACTAGGATTACACTCTTGGCCTCTCTACAGCCCCTCACTCACTGCTCCTCGTGGGAGGAGGGTTGAATTCTCTTTGATATTTTCAAGAAGAATCTACTGGGTAGCTCTTTTCTCTTACTCATGTAGATGAAGCTGGCTGAAGACAGCACATGTTCTTTGCCATGAGGTAAAAGCAGAGGGCTGCCCAGTATGATGGGTAGGTGAGTCTGTTTAAGTCTGTAATTTAATATTACAAAGGTCACCTTCCACAGATATAAGCCATATCGTCCAATATGTAATAAAGATGATATTGTTATCTCCTATTTGCCTTAACCTTTTGTTTTATGTCTCATTTGAATCAGAACTTGGTCCCCTTCAAATCCTAATGTTGGTTGTGGGAATACATGAGATTAATCCTGTCCAGCTCAGAGTTGTAACTAATATATGGAATACAACTTGAAAACTTACTTATTCCCTTCTGGTTTCTCAAATGCAGTGTCTGTTGTGCCCTCCACAACAGAATCATCTGGAGCATTTGTTAAAAATTCCTATTTCTGGGCCCCAATCCAGACCTACTGAATTTCTGAGAGTAAGGGTCAAAGAACTGATTATCTTTAACAAACACCCAAAATGGTTATTAATTTTAAATTGCTTTTTAGTTATATAAGGAAAGAAAGTATGTTGTTTTCTTTTTAAATTTTTTTTTATTTTATTGGAATACAGTTGATTTACAATGTTGTGTTCGTTTCAGGTGTAAAGCAAAGTGATTCAGTTATACATATACATATACTCATACTCGTTCTTTTTTAGATTCTTTCCTGTTATAGGTTATCACAGAATATTGAATAGAGTTCCCTGTGCTGTACAGTAGGTCCTTATTGGTTATCTTATATATAGTAATTTGTATATAGTAGTGTGTGTATGTTAACCCAAGCTCTTGATTTATCCCTCTCTCCCATGTTTCCCCTTCGGTAACCATAAGTTTGTTTTCAATATCTGTTAAGTCTGTTTCTGTTTTGTAAATAAGTTCCTTTGTATCATTTTTAAAATTAGATTCCACATATAAGTGATATCATATGGTATTTGTCTTTCTCTGTCTGACTTACTTCACTTAGTATGATAATCTCTAGGTCCATCCATGTTGCGCGAATGGCATTACTTCATTCTTTTTTATGACTAATATTCCATTGTATATATGTACCACATCTTCTTCATCCATTCCTCTGTCAATGGGAAAGTATATTGTTTTCAAAGTACCACTCCTGTCTTCTCTCCAGATATCAATATGTCACATTTTCCACCTTGTGTGCTAACCAAGTTAATGACCATTTTTTACTTTAACATGGCTCCTTGCAGGCTTTTTCATTGATTTTACATACTATATGTGTATGACCAAGATAGTATTTGCTAGGTTTTTCTACTGTAGAGTTACATCATTTCCCCCTTTCCATATTATACTCTTTTGAAGCGACTCACTAAGTCCAGCCCACGTTCAAGGGTTGGGGAGGGAGTGGTTAAGCTCCATCCCCTTGGAGGGGAGTGGGTACCATCTACAAAAAGTGTTCTGAAGGAAGGTTTGTCTCTTCTCTCCTACTTATTTATTTAGTCAGTCATTTATCTGTATCAGTATGGACTCCCGTATATTTATTTTATACTTTGGGTTACAATCCAGTACTATGTTATTTATTTTATTACTCAAATTGTTCCAGCTTTGCCACTGGGAGCTCTTTTAGGTTGGTTCCTCTGTCTCTTTGACAAGCCATCATCATTTGCTTCCTGAGCACATTTTTGAGACACTACAAGATACTCTAGACTTATTTTGTGTTTTCCCCCTTTTGCTTTTATATTTGATAAATTTCTTTATATATTTTAGATGATTTTTCTTTATATATTATAGATGTGTGCTATATATATATATATTTGAAAGTGTTTTTCCCAGTTCTTTGCTTGTCATATAATTTTGATATAATCACAATTATGCATATTTTAAGGGTTTTTTTGGTTTGTGTAAGAAGACCTTTTTTATCCCTTTGGTCATAAAAACATGCTTATATGTTCTTCTAGTAAATTGACAGTCTTGCTTTTACTTTTTCATGTTTAACCCATCTGGAATTTATCTTTGCATATGACATGAAGAAAAGATAACCCTTTATTGTTTTCCACACAGATAGACAATTACCCTAACATTGTTCTCCACTGTTTGGGATTGTCACTTCTGTCATTTGCCACATTCAGTCTCTTTTCTTCTCCCTTGATCTGCTTGTCTGTTCCTTCATCAGTATCACACAGTTTCAATTACTGTAGCTTTGTTATATGTCTTGATTTCTGTTTGGCCACGGAGTGTCTTAAGTCCTCTAGGTTTGAAAAAAACACTGATCTAATGCAGGGTTTCTCAGCCTCAGCACTATTGACATTTTGGGCCAGGTAACTCTATGCTGTGGGGGCCTTCCTGTACATAAGATGTTTGGAAGCGTTCCTGGCCACTAAGCACTAGATGCCAGTATCATACTCCCCTCAACGTGACAATCAAAACTGTCTCCAGATGTTACCAAGTGTTTTCTGGGGAGTGGGGTCAAACTTGCCCCCAGCTGAGAGACACGGTGGCCTAATTGAGGGACTAATGTGATGGACAAGACTCTTAAAGGACCTACTGTAGATTAAGATTTTCCTGGGTATGGTGATTCTGGGGACACTGGAGAATTGCACTTCCGTGTCTCCTGGAAATTAGGCTTGGATGTATAATTTACTTGGCAAATGAAATAGAAGTAAACATGATACGTGTCCCCATTGAGAAGTACCTAAAAGCCAATGTGCACATTTCGTGTTCTCTCTCTCCTCTGTCATGGAGAGATTGGAAGCATGTGTTATATGTCAATGCATCTTCCAGTGACTTAGTTGAGTAGCACCCCTACTAAGCCAAGTTGACTGTAGTGTAAACTAGAAATGAACTTAATATTTTAAGCCAATGGGATATTTGGATTTTTGTTTTCAAGCATAATTCGGTCCATCCTGACTGATATACTAGAGTCTGAGCAATAAGAGAAATATGGTGCTGCTACTATACCCTGACTTAACTAGAAAATTATGTCTCTCTTTCTGTGTGTCTTCTGTGCCTCAATTCTGGGGAAAAGTATGAGCAAAAAACTGTCTAGGTAAGTGAGGTTGGCAGAAACTTTTGTTCTTCTTTGTCTGTACTTCCAGATACCAGTTAAGGAACTGGAAACTAAAAATTTTGGTGATGTGGAGAGAGGGTCCTATTCGAATCTCCATTAGAAGCCAAAGCACAGGTTTTCCTGTATCCATTTCATGGTTTCACTTCTGCAAAGGAGCTTCATATAATTGGATGGTCCTTAAAATATTTTATCCCTAAGAAACTCTCAGAAGAAAACAAAGCAGGGTCAAAGGAAAACAGACAAAGGCCTTCCTAATTTCAGGGGGAAAAAATCAACAGAGAACTGCATTTAGACTTGAAATTCAGTCTAAACTTGGGCTTGCTTTTACCAGTACTTGCTGTTATCAGTACTTCTAAAAACATTTCATGATGTAGTCGTTCATTGTATCAAATCTGAGACCTTGCTTAACGGCCATTTTTCTCCAAGTCTAGGAGATAAATCACATGCAACAAAACGGTACAGTGACCTCTTCAGGTTATTTTTTGGTAGGAGTTTACAGTGTTTCACCATGTTCTCTGTAGAGACCTTCATACAGTCATCAAAGTCTTGCAGACTAGAGTATTTATATTTAAATGTTCTGTCTTCTCTGCAAATCATTCCCAATGCCAGTGAGACAAAGTCTAAGGAATTACTTTATGGAGACTTTGGATCATTCAAAGAGCCTCCAGCTCTCCACATACCCTTTGGAGCCAATGCCCTGGAACGGAAACTCTAATTTTCTAAATTGGTAGGTGTGCACCATTACTCACCACGCAAATTTATTGCCTAAGAAAGCGGAAACAAGTGTAATTGGCTTATGCCAGGTAGAACTCCAGCAGGTGTACAGCTCTCCTGTCCAGCTACATAAACCCATCTCCCTTCAGTTCTTTGGCACCCATTTGCCAGAGACTCCTTATTCATGTCACAATCATTTGCAACCCAGTTCCAAGGGAACCTGCCAGGCAATGTCATTCTCACTTTAAATGACTTTGGTCAACAAATGAACTCAGTTCTATTGTAGAAGGCTTAATGGTATTAAAATTCCAGTTGCTTGAATGTCAGCATTGGCACTTTTGATCACTAATATTGAATAGGTTCTTCATGGATTGAAACATTGGGAGCATTTGTACCCAGGAGCAAGGTAACTTCTTTGAAGTTGTTCCTTGAGTGTTATGGACAACAAAAATGATTCTAATAACAGGAAAGAGTCAAAAAGCTGTCTTTCCGGACTGCCCCAACGCAAAAGTGCTTGGCCCATAGCTGGCTCTCAGGAACTTTCAAGTGGAACACCCAGCTCAGGCCGACATCTTTGATGGACAAAACAGAGACTTGGTGGTTTACAAAAGCATCTGTACTGAGAAAGTGAGTAGTCAAAGTTCCAAATATGCTTTTCTGGAGTGTTTCATACCATTATTTAAAATAAGCTTTCTGTTGCTCTTTTAAATGACGGCATGGAATATCTTCAGTAGGAAGTGTGGAAATGTGACTGGGCATACTTTTATTACAGTAATTATGATGATAGTAGCAAATTTATGGCGTGCTTACTATGTGCCAAGCACCGTATGCTAAGTGTTTTCCTGGATTAACCATGATGGGCTCCATGAAAGCAAGACGTAGCACCCTGTCCCCAGTAGCTGCAGACACATTGTGCTTGGTACTTGGAAGTGTTTCATAAGTACTTGTTGAATGAATAAATTACTACAGAATCCCATTTAGCCTCATTCTATCACCAATTTACCTATAAGGAAATTAGGCTCAAAGGTCACAGCTCTGCAATTGTTGTAGGAGTATGATTGGAATGCAGGTTGTCCATCCATAAAGCCTATGCTCTTGACCCCTATATGGTGTCCATCTAACCTTTCAATTTTAACCTGCAGAAGAACATAGAAAATTCAGGAAAGGCAACTTCATAAGGATTCACTGATTCCTAGGTTTCCCCACCTTATTCCACTAATTATAGAGTGGCAGTATAAATCTCGTTCCCTTGCCCATTCAGGAAATAAACCTAAGTGCAGGGTAAATAAAGAATGTCATGTCTGGGAAACTAGGACGTGAGGGATTAGAAAATCATAGACATCTTGTGCAACTTTGGGGAGATTTTATTTGTAGTATCACACCAATTATACAGGTCTTTCTATTCACATAAAGGGCTCATGTAATCACTGACTCTTACAACTGACCTCTTCTTGGAAGATGACAAAGAATTCATTGTGCAGGGCTTTATTAGACAATTACTACAGGTGAAAACTTCTGCATTCCTTTTTCATTATGTCTTTGGCACTTCTGGGAACAGGAAAGGCGCTGAGTTGCTTACATACCTGACCAGTGCCATGCAATTTTGAGCCGGCCAGGATAGCTGCTCTTGGGCAAAGCAGTAGAGAAGAATGCCTCCATTGTCAAGCCTGCAGCTGCCCTGCTGAAAGGTAAAGAGGAGGGGAGATTCTAATGCACCCTACATTCCTTGGACCATCACATCAAACCACACGTGGCATGAAAAAGTGCAGATTTCAATTTAGGTAATGTACACGCCGTTGAAGGTTAGCAGAGGACCATGACCAGGCCAATTCATCTTCAGTAGATTAATGTCTGGGTTAGGCAGGTATGTCATAAAACATGGCCAATGCAGGGAGACACACCAGGCTTGCCTCCTCTAATGCACTGCAATGCTGGCCTGTAAGAGAGCTTTGATACTTGTAGAGCTATTGCTTTTAAACCTTGCCTCTGACCCAGATAATGTCAGAATGTCTGAATGCCTGTGATCCTCTTGTTCCACAAGAGCATCCCTAATGTAATGCAAATGCACATTGTAGGGGAAATTCCAGCTGAGAAAATGAGGCCTTATATTTCTAAAACCATATACATGTCAATAGCCCATTATTCTCCTGTTTTAAATGTAATTGCAGCCCAGTTTTGAATGAATTCCTGAAATAATAAAATACATTGAGTAGCAGTCCCTGACTCTTGCAGTTATTTTATGCCTGCTCTTCCTCCCGCTGTCCCTCCCCAGCCTCAAGAAGCAAGCAGAAGTTGTGGAGAAGGAAGGAGAGGAGAGAGAAAAGTGGAAGTCAGGTCCCTTGCCTTGAATGTGTTATCAGAACACTATGTGCAAAGAAAATAGGCCGCATTACAACATTGGTGCCTCTAAACCATTTATATAAATGTATCGTGCATGGTCCAGTTTTGCATGACAAATCATTTCCAGGCAATTAAGCATACTTATAATTGTTTTCTTTGGTAGGAACTTCTTTCAATTTCCAATTTTCCTTTAAAGCTAATGTTTCCTGTAAAGCCTCAACAGCAGTCACTTGGAAAGAACCCTTCAGAATGGCTTTCTTTCTTAGTCATGGGAGCTGTCTTGCCTCCTCTTGATAAATTTAACATGTGTGTAGTACAACCTTTATCACCAGAACCGGTGGATTTAAAGAGACCATTATTTCATTTGACTGCCCTCCTCTCTACCCTTGTCCACCGACTTCCCACCATCTCCTTTTCTCAGGAATTGTCTGAAAAATACTTCTTATTTGGTTAAAGGTATCAGAAGTTAATTTTACAGCTGGGAGACTCATAGTGATCCTCCTAATGTTCTCTCTTTACAAGGTAATTGAGACCACTTCTCATTTTAATAAGTAAAATTAAGATGTCTTGACTTCCTGGAACACAGGTGTGAAACTTACCAGAAAGATTCCCCAAAATAGCAAGTGGGACCATTTTAGAAAATGAAATGGAGTGTTATTCAGTGTATCCTTGCACGTTTGTAGGAATTCTGACTTCTCAATTCCTTTTAACTTTCAAAAGAGCAGTGAAATATGATTTTTTAACCTTAAAAAGTTCTTGAACTCAACTGTTCCTTTACCTGTGGGTTAATTTTTACAAGGGGAAGATCACTGTGGTCCAAATTCTTCCCACGATTTCCTACAGGAAAACACTTTTGGGTGATCCCTGTGGTTCTTTGGCCCAAAGTTTTCAAATCTGTTTTCTGTTCTTTGAGTCCCTGAGTTGCATGATGAAGTGTATCACCCTCTGGCAGAAAGAGTCTATTAAGTTTATCATTTTGAATGCTTTTTACTACATGTAACAAAATACTCAACCAAAAGTTGCTTAAAACAGAAGACACTTATTGCTTCCAGAACAAGAAGCCCAGAGAAGGTGATTCCTGAGTTGTGTTGGGATTTAATGATATCCCTAAGGGCTCTGGTCTTCCCAAGCTTCTGCTCTGCACTTCCACCATTAGGTGATGAGATCTCTCTTGATGGTTGCCGATGTACGAATCATCAGAGTTTTTTGAAACCGCATTCCGAACAGAAGAGGGGAATAGGAGTGATGGCTGAAAAAAAAAAGCCTTTCTTCTTCATACTTCTGATATCACCCCATCAGCCAAAACTGGCTCCTATATCCACATCCATAGCAATAACTGGCAGAGGGGAAGGAGTTACCTATGATTTACGTATGACAACAGGAGGAGCCTCCTGGGACAGAGCACCTTGCTATGAAACAAAACTGTTTTTTTTTTTCCTTTAATAAGAAAGAAAGGTGGAATGGTAGACACCTTATAATATTTGTCGCATTAAGGGACAAAAGGAGTAAAGTACTATGTCTTCTTCCAATTAGCCATTTTGATTCTTACTGTTAAATTTACTGCCCTTTCAGGTAGATGGAGAGACTCTTAATCAGATTGAAAAAACCTTGAGAATGCAATCTGGTTAACAGGCATTTCAGTCTTCAGTCAGAATCAACTTTCTGCTCCATTGGGGGGAAAAAAATCTATAAAATACTTGCGTTAAGTAAGACACTGGTTTGTTTTCTCTGGACCTGTTTGGCATTGCAAATCACAAATTGCTTTGGAAAACTAGTTAAAGTTGGTTGTATAGAACTTTGATTATATGTTTCAATAGAAATTATCAAAAATTATGATTGGTCTTCTAGCCAGCCCCCCAAACTCTATACCTCCCAGGAGATCCCTGGGGTATACTGCTGACTCTACCCCTGCACTTACATCTTAATTGTTTCCTGAACGATAGTTACACGTTAAGCAGCTATAAGTCTTGGGTCACCTGTAAAAAGTGCTTGGAATTTACCCCCAAATTCTGGTGCTATGCCAAACAATTTATGTCCTAAAGCAATCAAATCAATCCTTTGCTATAGTTATAAACGTATTTCTTTGATGTCTCAGTGAGCTCATCCTTAAGTATTTGAAAGAGATGCAGTGCCCTTCCTGCAATTGTCACTTGGCTCAGAGCCATGTGGATTTGCTGCTTCTGATCGTGTAATCCACATAATCAAAAGTTTTTCCACCTCAAGAGTCAGCCTGTTCCATTTTATTATTCCATGTTGATTGCATCAGCCTAGGAACAATGGATGCCATGTGGCACCCCTTGCTTTGGTAGCACTCTTTCGGTGGTCAAAAAGATGAGTTTTATTTGTTTCTTTGGGGGCCTTATTTATTTTATATAGTTTTAAAATAAAGGTTGAAAGTTTTAAGGATATTTACAAGTTCCTTTTTATCATGAACAAAATCCTGATCGTAAAATGGAATGCTTTGAGAATCTGTTAGAAAGCCTTGGCTACCAGTTAATAGGCATCTGAAAAACAGTGGCCCCAACATCTTCGGGGTTATCGTTCCCTATCATAAAAGAGCTCCAAAGAAAGCCCAGAACTAATATCACGGGCATTCAGTGCATGTGAATTTCTTCTCTATTTCTGCTTCAATTCCACCAGTTCTGTCCTACGGTTCACAGTAAAGAAGCGGAGTATGATGAGAGTGGAGGATGAAGGGTCGCCAAGGAAAAGGAAAGGGGTCGGAGAAGAGGGGAATCCTCATGGGGACAGAAGGAAGGCTAGGGTGGCATTTCCTGGTAGCTAGAGATTGTAAAATTATATTGTTAACAAGTAGGGTGGGGACTGCCCATCGTGGAGTCCTCAAACATTATTTAGTGAGGTGTTACCGAGAACCTTGGCGCTTTCATCTTTCTTTAATCTATATCACAGATTGTATTCATAGAAATTCCATCTCTTATCTGTTTCTCATCAAGCTGACTTTCTGTCAATGTTTGTAATCCTAAGGATAGACAAAACTCAACTTAGCTTCACTTTAGTCTGAAGGGGGAATTATTTTTTGCAGGTAAAAAGTCTCTTTAGGTCTTTAAGTCTATAGTAGTTGATTAGTCCCTGAAGTAGAGAAAATTAAATTTTGTGGTTGAGACCCAGCGTACTTGGATGGTTTCATAATACAATGGCCACCGTCCAATGGCTGACAACCAAGAACTAAGGTGCACTCTGTACTTTACTCCCTCGTGCAACACCTGAAAATCCTGGAGTGAGTCAAGCAGCAAGTTAATGCTCAGACAACCCTCACCTGCAAACCATGCACAGTATAAGGAACTCATTTTAATGGTTTTTGGCTGAAGTCATAGGGGATAGGAATACAAAGAATGGCCATGATGGAATCCTGGGAAGTGCTGAAAGCCCCTTAGTTTGTGGTATGTTTTTCCCCTTTCCAGTTTCTTGTTACCTTAACTGTGCTTAAAAGACAGTGATTTTTTTTTCTTCCAAATTCCAGGCTGTACAAAGGCCAAATTGAACACTGAATAGCAAAAAAATAAAATAAATCTTCTGAATAGTTGTATATATGAAGGGACTCTTTTGGAGAGCAGCATTTGGAATTTAACTGTGTCTGTGGAGCCCCTCTGGTCCTAGGCTGAGATTCCTTTGCAATGGACAATCCAGTGATTCATGACTCCACATATTGTCAAGTTGATGAGAAGAACCAAATAGGCAAAAATACCACTTGCAAACAGATCTTGGACTTTTTCCTAAGTCAAATCTGAATCTTTTTTACAGATACTAAAACGTTTGGTTTGATGCTCTGTGCTTGTGTTCCCAAAGAAATCCCTGGAGAAAAGTCTTGGTATTTTAATTTGTTTATAATGGGTGTGGGTAGTGGGTTAGGGACAGAGATTGAAAATAACGATCCAAAAACAACAGAGATAGAGGATGTGGATATGTATTCATTTCCTATTATTGATGTAACAAATTACCACACACTGAGTGGCTTACAATGACACAAAGGTATTATCTGACAGTTCTGGAGGTCAGAAGTCCTAAAGTCAAGGTATTGGCAGGGTTGCATTTCTTCTGGAGGCTCCATGCCCTTGCCTTTCCCAGCTTCTAGAGGCTGTATTCCTTGACTCACGACCCCTTCCTTCATCTTCAAAGCACATCACTCTGCCTTCTGCTCACACCTTCTTTGCCTCTGATTTTGACACTCCTGCCTTTTTCTTATATGGACCCTTGTGATTACATTGGGGCCACCTGGATAATCAAGCACACTATTCCCATCTCAAGATCCTTAATCACACCACCAAAATCCTCCTTTTTTTTTTTTCCCATATGAGGTAACATATTTGGAAGTTCTGGGAATTAGAATGCAGACATCTCTGGGGGCCATTATTCAGCTACCACAGGATGTTTTAAGCTAAACTTTCTAATTAAATTGCTGATTCTGGGATGTGTGATATAAATTCCTTTTCAACAAGGGATGGGGTGTGTGCTGTCTCTATACCACTGTGAGAATTCTTTTCTAAAACTCAGTTCTGAGATGAGAGTGGTTTTGCTACCAGTTCAAAAAACTTTAAGAGCTTCCCATAATGTAAAATAAAATGCATATATGTGCTTAGCAAGCCATTCATCCAAAGTTTTTCCCATATGGTCCCAACTCCATGCTATTATTTCCATTTAAACTGCTCACTCACCCTGTGGTGCATTTTCTTCCCCGTGAACCCTAAGCTACTCCCTCAGCCAAGTCTTCCACTATGTGATCAACATGCAACCCATTCTACAAGAACTATTTTGTATCCCATCAACCTCCGTAAAGTGTTTCCAGATACAGCTAAATTTGGAATGATCATTATTAAAATAAGAAATCCAAAGGTTTTTCAATGACAAAGAGATTTCATATGCATGATGTCATTTGTTTTCAAAGCCTCTTAAGATTAATTTACTTCATTTCCAGATGAAGAATCTTAGTCTCAAAGAAGTTAGATTGCTTGGTGAAACCTGGGACCTCTGAAGCCATCTCTCTCCTTGATCTTTTCCTTCAAACTTTGTTTCTTTGTCATCATATTTGCTGCAGACTGTTTTGTATCACAGTTGTTTGTACTTGTCTGTTCATTTCTGCCATTCTGTAGGCTCTGAGAGCAGGAGCCGTGTCTTTCAGTTTTGTATTCCATTTAGACTCCAAGAAAAAGAACTATCATTTATTGAGTGCTTATTGTATACCAAGCACTTTTCACTTTTTTATATTATTTGTACCTCACAATTACTTTGTGAAAGCAGTGTTATTATTTTCATTTGATAAATTAGGGCATTGGAGGTTAGAAAAATTTCATAAATTTCTCACGGATGCACAGCAGCTCGGCCTGATTCTCAAGCACACATTCTCTCCATGTACCCTGCTGCATACACACTCAATACATTTTTGTTGAAGGAAAACAAATATCACTATAGTGTAACTATTGTGAAATATCTTTCCCTCAGGGAAATAGTAAGGTAAATGTGGGATATGCCTTAAGGTGAAGTTCCAGGAATACTTTCTGAATGCCAAAAACCACGGGAAGAAGGAGAACTTTGTCAGTCCACCTTATACTTCAAGGCCATCGAACTATCCTCCCCCATCAGAAAACTGACGTTTGAAGCCAAAGCTTGCTTAAGAGGCATGATTTTTTACCCTTTGGTACATAAAAAGTACCTTACACTCAGTTAGCCAGGAGAAGTGATTTCAGTTTTATTTCTGGACAATTGAGTAACACTTTGGTATGTGATTCACTGCCAAGTGGACGCCGTTGTTTTCACACAGCTGTAGTTAGGGATGGTGAGAGCTATTTACTGGGAAAATGATAATGCAAGTGGATGTTGTACTGAACCCAAGGGCAAGATCATTTCTGTTGTACTGTTTCACAGGATTGCAATTAGAGTCTGTTTGGTCAGCTTATTGGTAGAGCCTATGTGTTTGATGCTAATTCACAGGACAAAGTTATAGAAAAAAAAAAAGTTTACATTTTAAATTAAATCAAATGGGGTAAAGATTCAGACCCAGTCAATTCATATTTTTCAGATTCATAGTATACTTTTCAACCATATAGAATGTATTCTTTCCTTTGGACTTACTTAACTGAAATGTTCGTACTTTGACTCAGTAATCTCATTCCTGGGAATGTACACGAAGGAAATGTTTTAACATAAGAAAAGAAGCAATAGGCCTGTTTTTGCAATATTATTTGTAATCACGAAACACTGGAAAAAACCTAAATGTCCAGCAGTCAATGAATGCCTAACAAATTATGGCACGTCCTCTTAAGGGAGTCATTATGCTGCAATCAAATCATAATTATGAAGGTTATTCAATTTACAAAACCGTGTAGCAATATGGGAAATGCTGATGGTGCACAAGTCAGTGAAGAACTAGATGGCAAGTTTAGCCAAGGTGTCTCATTTTATGGTTTGGGATGCAATTCACATACCTTTGTCAGGTGCCTCTGGCCAGTAATGTCATAAAGTCCAGGCTCGGCCACCAAGTCCTCAGCTCTCTCCTCATAGGATAACCAGAGATTCCCAAACGTATTCCAGTGACTAAGATATGGGAGAAGTCTGTTCTACTTCAGTCATCCCTCCTTGTGCTCCCGAAGCTGAAGGTGGCTGCCTTCTGAATATAACACAGTCTTTTCTGGCCATGTCCAAATGAAAGTAGCTGAGGGGAAGCATCCTGCTCCAGTAGATGTCAGAGGCACCAAGGTGATGTTTACTCTTCCATCACATGTGACAGTGGGAACTCCCCATCAAAATGAACAGAGCCCTTGGTCTCCAAATGCTGTTAATTATCTCACCCACCCATGCCCACAGGACATGAAGATGCCCCAGAGTAGTGGACTCGGGAAGGTTTCTGGTGTCAATTCCTTCATAATCCAGTGTTGATGGAGAAAGGGGCTATAGTGCAATCGTGGCTGACTTGGAGAAAAGCCTCCTGGAAACCATGGAGCCAAACTGTCTCCAGGAGAAAATGGAGGCTGTGGGAACCAGTGCTGCTTCTAAAGCAGAGATGATTGAGAATTGCTGAATACCGAGGAAACTCTGAGACATCCAGGTGGCAGGGAGGTAAATACTGTTCTCAGGATATAGCTTCATTCCCCTGCTCTGGTTCTGACCATGAAATCCCCATTGGAGCCCTCTTCTAATCATAGCACGTTCTTCAGTGGAAGTCTGATCCCTATGTAATGCTCACCTAGGAGAAGTCATCATTAGGAGCCTGAACCCCAGGTATACAAGTCCATTGCACATTCAGCTCTTTGTTCACATACACAGGCAGTCCCTTCCTGTGGAACAAGACTGAAACAGGACGAGTTCCTCCCTAATGTAGAACCAATGTACCCCTTCCGCTCTCCATCTTTGCTCAGACCAGGAAGACTTTTGGTTTCAGCTCTCTTATACTTTTCATCTGTCTCTACCCTCACGGAAACAAGATTTTAGGAACTTAAAGTCTTTAGGCGTTGGTTGTAGCTAACTTAACCCAGCTGATAGAGCTCCCTTTCTCCAAATCTCTGGAGACAGATGTATAGCACAGAATTAAAGTCTAGAAAAACCAAGAAATCACCGATTTTACAACTCACCCAATGTTTAAATCTTCCAACTTGATCCAGAAGCCACTTCAAGGGAGCAAAAGGGAAGAAGAAGGAGAAGAAGAAGAAGGAAATGGGAAGGGGGTCTCTGCTACGCAAATTATGAGCGACTCCATGGAGGGAAAAAAGAAATTCTCCAACTGGAGCAACTCCATTGTCAGCCTTAGTGGATGTAGGAATTCTGCCTCCTCCACACACCCCAGAAAAAATTCTGAGAAAAAGAGTTTTATTACTTTAAAATAATTCTGAAAACCTCTGGTCTGTAGTATGCTTGTACATCGTCATTACGTATTTATGTATGTATTAAATTATGGCATCCAAAACAGAACGACATCGCAACGTGACCCATTAAAAATAATAGTGGCCCTACGGATAATACCCTCAATACTTGACTCAGAGGGAGTTTTTTGCTTTGTTTTCTTCTTCTTGTTAGTTTGTCATTGGTTTGCAGCCACAAAACTTGTCTTCCTACCCCTGTATGGAGCAGTTATTGAATGAAACTGCCCCCTGGGAAGAGGTGTGAATGTGTGTGAAGCAGTGCCTTTTAGCTTAGAGCACACCTCAGAAGGGCCTCAGCTGTGAACTTTCAGCAGGAATGCTCACAGTGGCTGGAAAATGGGAGTCTTAATCCCGGAAGGGGCCTTGAAACACAGTATGTCCTATAGTTCACACCTCGCAGCCCTTAGGTCCCTTAGTTTCATAAAATAAATTTGCTCCGTCTGGGACCAGCTCTTCCAGGATTCTAGTTGGTCTCTTTTACTGGGGAAACTTACAGGAAAAGGAGAGTGAACTAACTGGGCCTGATCCTCAGCTTTTTCTGTCCTCCAGCTACAGGAGATGAGAGCCTCTTTACATGCTACCAAAGTGCTCTGGTTTTCACAATTAGCCTTAAATTGGTGGTAAAGTACTCATAAGCATTTATCATACTTCTTCCAATGCATTGATTGTTCCACATGAGAGCTATCTAATTTCTTAGTTGTTATAAGAACTACCCTCTGCTGTCCTCACATACTTAAGATTGAATGCCAGTGATGTTGCACCAGCCAATGTATTTCCTCCCCTCCCAGTTCAGCACGGGTGAAAGTTTTAAGGATTCTACTGCTACCATATCCATGGAGCTATCAATATTGCATGTATGTCCAGTGGTCAAGTCCTCATTGCTAGCCAGACAGACATAGATACAACTTCAAAATCACATTCGGCGTCTGCTTTTAAGGACTACTCCTGGCACTGCTGAAGCTTGGGAGCCCTAGGAAATAGACTCTAAGATGGAGATTTATATGCAAGAAGTTAATTGAAGAATGCTCTTGGTAGTAACAGCTGTCAGGAAGTCGGGGAAGCAGGGCTGGGCATTGGAACAAGTTGAACCATGATGCAATTCCAACAGGGAATGCTGAAGTGGGGATGGTCCTTCAGAGAGGTCCCAAACTGAGGCAACTGTAGCCCCACATGAGCAGTCATTGGATGTGGGCTTCCTCTCTTCCTGAAGAGAGGAAGCATAACTTTTAACAGCCCCCTTCAGCAGAGAGCAAAGCTTAGGGAACTTCTCAGTTGTGAGACATTACCCATCCCTCCCAGAAGCTGGTGAAATGAGGGGCTTCATTCTTGCTGGGGGGATTCCAGTGGTATATAACAGTATCTACTATAGCGTCCATCTCATTCTTGCACTTTTCTACAAGGATGTCATCAGTGACTGAAATCACTGGTGATCTCCACTTAAAAGGATGGAGATTGAGAGTTTGGGATTGACATGTACACACTGCTATATTTAAAATAGATAACCAGCAAGGACCTTACATAAATAAATAAATAAATAAATAAATAAATGGACAGAGAGATGGTAGTCTAGTGAAGAGCGTTGAAAACACTCTGTCAAATAGTCACATGAAGATAGAGAAGTTTCAGAAAACTCAAAAGTTTCAAAACTTGAGTTTCAAAAACTCAAAACTCAGAAGACTCAAAAATCATATTTATGAAGAATGCTTATTCCAGCACTCTAAGAGGAGTTAATGGTCACCAGAGCCTTGAAGGATTTTACCACTAAAATTAGTAACCAGTTGCTCATCATTACCCTAAGAAAACAAAAGATATTGAAGTATCAGGAATTTCAACCCAAGAAGTAGGAAAAGTTACAGATAATGAAGATTGGATAACGTCACATTTAATACTAGGAGAGATTATTGAATATTTTGGAGATATTGAAAAATTAAGTCTATTTTCATTTGTGTGTTTGTACTATTACATAATAGCTACCATCTACTGAGTGCCTACTCAGTAAATTGAATAAGATATTAGCCTAGGCATTTAATTATACCATTTTAATTTATATGCTCTTCCTGCATTTTGCACATGTAATTTAATTCCCACACACTCTAGGATATGTACTAAAACACTTCCTCTGTTGGATATAGGAGCATATTATAGAATTAAGTAAAAATAAAAAGCTTTGGGGCTTCCCTGGTGGAGCAGTGGTTAAGAATCCACCTGCTAATTCAGGGGACATGGGTTTGAGCCCTGGTCCGGGAGGATCCCACATGCCGTGGAGCAACTAAGCCTGTGTGCCACAACTGCTGAGCCTGCGTTCGAGAGCCCGTGAGCCACAACTACTGAGCCCATGTGCCACAACTGCTGAAGCCCATGCACCTAGAGCCCATGCTCTGCAACAGGAGAGGCCACCACAATGAGGAGCCTGCGCACCACAGCAAAGAGTGGCCCCCACTCACCTCAGCTAGAGAGAGCCCATGCACAGCAGTGAAGACCCAATGCAGCCAAAAATTAAAATTAAAATTAGGTGAAAAGACAGCCCTCAGAATTGGAGAAAATATTTGCAAACGAATCAACATACAAAGGATTAATCTCCAAAATATATAAACAGCTCATGCAGCTCAATATTAAAAATACAGACAACCCAATCAAAAAATGGGCAGAAGACCTAAAGAGACATTTCTCCAAAGAAGACATACAGATGGCCAAGAAGCACATGAAAAGCTGCTCAACATCACTAATTATTAGAGAAATGCAAATCAAAACTACAAAACTACTCTGTTTAGAATGGGCATATCAGAAAATCTACAAACAACAAATGCTTGAGAGGGTGTGGAGAAAAGGGAACCCTCTTGCACTGTTGGTGGGAGTGTAAATTGATACAGCCGCTATGGAGAACAGTATGGAGGTTCCTTAAAAAACTAAAAGTAGAATTACCATATGATCCAACAATCCCACCACTGGGCATATATCCAGAGAAAACCATAATTCAAAAAGACACATGCACCCCAATGTTCATTGCAGCACTATTTACAATAGCCGGGTCATGGACAGACAAAAGGATAAAGAAGACAGATGGACAGACAAAATGCTGATGGACAGACAAAAGGATAAAGAAGATGTGGTACATATATACAATGGACTATTACTCAGCCATACAAAGGAACAAGATTGGGTCATTTGTAGAGACGTAGATGGATCTAGAGACTGTCATACAGAGTGAAATAAGTCAGAAAGAGAAAAACAAGTATCGTATATTAACGTATATATGTGGAACCTAGAAAAATGGTACAGATGAACTGTTTTGCAGGGCAGAAATAGAGATACAGATGTAGAGAACAAACATATGGACACCAAGGGGGGGAAGTGGTGGTGGTGGTGGGGTGGTGTGATGAATTGGGAGATTGAGACTGACATATATACACTAATATGTATAAAATGGATAACTGATAAGAACCTGATGTATAAAAAAATAAATAAAATTCAAAAGAGAAAAACATAGAGGAGTAAGTTCTAATGACTAGTCATGCATGCATAAATAATAAATAGCAACAGGCTCAAGGATGGGCACTTGACCCTAGCCAGACCACTGTAAACTCATTCTGGCACAAATTCCTGATTTTCTTTGTCATCTGAGTCTAGCTGTGCCTGAAGTTAGGCCAGTGATAATTAGTGAACAAGGGTCCTCCTGACGACTGTACCACGATTGCTTTGTGGACACTCATGCTGTAAATTTTGCTTCTTTTGCCTTCTAGAATTGATTACCATCTAAAAGAATAACTTCTATGCTTTCCATTTCGTGCATTTTTCAAACTCTCAGCCACATCTGAAGGTTCCTTTTACACAGGTGGTTTGCATACCGGTTGAACGACTACATGATTCCCACTTAAGATGTGCTTGTTCTGAATAAAGAATCTTCTTAACCTCTTAAGAATTTATCCAGCATAATTAGATACACCCTGATTCATCCACATGCTATCCAAAGGCTAAATATCTGTGGTTTTAATTGAAAAAGCTCGTTAACTTTAAATACAGCTAAAGTTATTGAGGGAAAAAAAATCTCAGTAGAAATCCTCTATTGGATTGTCTAGTTAACTAAAAGGGAAAGGTTTGTATATTCTAAACCAATTAATCTTGACGTTGTTTCCACCATTTCACTGACTTTGGATCTGAGTCTAAGTACTTTGAGAAAAAAGCGTATGCAGGCATGCTCGTTGAATTACTTGCTAGATATTCAGCAGACTTTAATATTTTAAACTAAATCGTCTCTCTGGGTAACCAAACAGTAGATGAGGGGAAATTCCTCGTCATAGAATCCTTCCAGCTAATAAATG
Organism: Pseudorca crassidens; assembly: GCF_039906515.1. Lineage (NCBI taxonomy): Eukaryota > Metazoa > Chordata > Mammalia > Artiodactyla > Delphinidae > Pseudorca > Pseudorca crassidens. The sequence continues at coordinate 62,953,642 of NC_090302.1, read as the reverse complement.
AGGAAGAAATGACATAACTAGAATATTACTGTACCGTAACCCCTCATGAATTTGTGCTTGTAGACTTTATCAATAGCTCGTTGCATCACTAGCAACCGAAAGGAAGCACTCAACACCACTGTAGTAGTCTTGCTAAAAAATGTGAGCCTGAATCTGATCAAGCCTCTAGAGCAGGGTTTCTCAGTCTCACCACTCGCTTTGGGCCAGATCACTCTTCGTTGTGTGGGAGACATCTCCACAACATTCTCCTGAAATTCGCAGATCTTTAGTAGCATCTCTGGCTTCTACTTACCAGATGCCAGTATCATCCCTGTGTTAGGAAAACCAGAAATGTCTCAAGACATTGCCAAATGTCTCCTGGAATGGGGTGTGTGGCAGGGCAGGAGAGGGAGGAAGTCACCCTCTGTTGAGGGTCACTGCTCTAGATTCAACTACCAATTTACAAGAAATATATAGGATAACCAGACCCTGAGTAATTATTAAAGACAAATAGCTTTTCTGCTTGCTTGCAAGGGAGAAAAATGGAAGGGAAATCCCTAGATTTAAAATTGATTTAAGAGATATATAAACTACTTGCAAAGTGGACCTTATTTGGATCTTGGTTAAAACAGACTTTACAGTAAAAATAATAAATAAGTCATTTGAATACTGACTGACTCTGGGTATTTTAAAGAATCATTGTTAATATTTAACTGTTCAGATGCTGCAGTTATGTTTTTTAAAAAAGAGTGTTCATCTCTTAAAGATACATGTAGAAATATTCAGAGATACAATGAGATGATATCTAGGGTTTGCTTCAAAATAGTCTAGGAGTGGGATAAAGTGGCAGGTGGGAGAATCAATTTAGCCACACAGATTGACCATGAGTAGATAATTTTAAAATGTGGGTGATGGATACTTGAGTGATATTGAGACAATCCTGCTTATATTAGTAAAAATCTAAAAAACTCCATGACAAAAGTACAAAATAAAGTGAATTATTTCTAGGAAAGGTGGTTTCTTTGGAGAAAGAACTGTACAGAACATTTATAAGAACAAGAAAAAATTATCTGTATAATATTCATAGCCCTTAGAGGAAAAAACAGCTCTGAAAATGTTTTTTTTATCTTTAAGACCAGTTTTTTTAAAGTGGGCGGGAAATGCCTTCATTGTACTGGAATGACCCCTCTTGCATGGGGGAACACCTGCAAAAATATCAAATATTGTAAACTCGTTTAACCAGATAGTCCTTAGGGCCAAACATATTTTAACTTTCTCACAATGTTAAAACCATTGTTTAATTAATTCAGCTAAAAGTTTTTCTAATCAAATTTCCATCTCTCCTGTACAAATTCACAAGATAATTCTTAAATTTTCTTTTTTTGTCCTTGTGTAAATGCATATCTTGGCACTATCACCACCACAGCAGTCAGTCAGCAGCATCTGAATTGCTCCCAAGTGATCTCGCTTGCAGACTCTTCCCTCGCCAGTTTTTCATGCGCAAAGTCATGTTTAAAAGCACAGACCTTACTATACCACCTCCTTACTTAAACACCCCAGTGTCTTCCAGATTCATCCACATTCATTCTTACACCCTCAGTGTGGTAGTCATAGCTCGCTATGAGCTAGACAGTGGATATTTCTAATCATTACTCACTGTATTAAATCTGACGCCCTTACAACACATTCACACATAAATCCTAGGCTCCAGGGGTTCCCTTTCATTGAATCCACTCTACAGGTCCTTTCCTACTTAAGTTTATTCATTCTATACCTATAGTCCCATCGCTCCCACCTTTATCTTGTTTTTTCACATGTATATCGCAATGGTTGACCAATGACCAACTATTCTATAAATCATTACCCATTATTACCAGTTGGGATGAATCAATCTCCTACATTCCCATTCCTCTGTACTTGTTCCACTAGTAGTCAGTGCCTCAGTCACTTTGGATTAAAGTATATTTATCCAGGTTTGCCACTGCACTGAGATTTCCAGGAAGACAGAAACCATATTTTCTCTAACTTTCATGGTTATGGCAACTGGTTACATACATGTGGCACAAAATTTTTGCTGAGTTAAGTACAGTGATGTTTGGACTCCAGAAAGTAACTAAATCTATCACCCAAAGTAGAAATGCAGGCAAAAAGATCACAGAATTCAGAATGGTCAGTTTGAAAGAAACAGTAGAGCAGAAATCCTTGTGAGATGATCTAATCACCAGAGGAGGGAGAAAGCATACATGATGAGTTTAGAGGTTCAGGATGAGGTTTGGTTCTTAAATCCTGAAATTCTTAACCTCTCAAAGAAGCCTCACCTACAAATAACTGGAACAGAACTGGCACTGGAATGCTCCCTTATGAATAGCTGGATAAGCACAGATATTCTTTGTCTTAGCCCAGTTTCTCTAGAAAACAGGAGCTGACGCAAGACTTAAGTGCTAGTGCTTTACTGAGAATTAAATTATTTGGAGCAAAGCAGCCAAAGTGAGAAAAAAGAAGTGAGGCAGAGATGCATGAGAGGTAAATACAAGATGACCCTGCTCCACGTGGCTACGTGGACACCTCTGGATGAGCTATTGAGCTTAGGAACAGTACCTAGGGTGGGGATGGAAAGGGAATTGTTCTGCCTCTTTCTTCCCATATACTGTTCCCACTGGGCAAACTTTGCCCCAGGTTATGTCACCTGGCTACTTCCACAGCTTCGGGGGAAGCCATATTCCATACCTTATGGAGCCGTGGTTCTTCATTTGAGTCTAGAAGTGGTAAGGTGAGCTAATATTTAAAATATTATGATCCTTCCTGTTAGTAACACGTGGTTCCATGGTCCCTTCAGTTTGACCAATCAGATGAGCAACTCCTCCTACACCAGAGAACACAGGTGAAAGGCCTAAGCATGGGGAAAGTGTAGGGGTACAGTCCTCATTTCTAGCAGTCAGAATTTCCCAGAAGTTTCTAGTGGTGGTGAGAATACTAGCAATCTCTCTGATGAGTCAGTCAAGACTGAGTTGGGGATGGTACTGAATTAAGATCAACTTCGGCAAATTCCCCCAACCCTTCTTCCAGAACCAGGCAACTATTACTCTACTTTCTGGTTATGTAAACTTGCCTGTTCCAGATATATCATATAAATAGAATCATGCAGTATGTGTCTTTGGTGAATGGTACATTTTACTGAGCATAATGTTTTCAAGGTTCATTCATGTTGTAGTATATGTTAGTATTTCATTTCTCTTTATTGCTGAATAATATCCCATTGTATCAATATATGATACTTTATTTATCCATTCATCAGTTTGTTGATATTGAGTAGTTTCTACTTTTTGGCCATTATGAATAACACTGCTACGAACATCCATGGACAAGTACTTGTGTTAACATATATTTGCATATGTATACACTTAGTAGTAGAATTGATTGGTCATTTAGTAATTTAATTTTTTGAGGTACTGCCAGGCTGTTTTCCAAAGCTGCTACACCATTTTACATTCCAACAGCAATGTATAAGTGTTCCAAATTTTCTGTATCCTCAGTACTACTTGTTATTATCTGTCTTTTTTATTATAGCCAGTCTAGTGAGTTTTATAAATTGAAATCTCAGTGTGGTTTTGATTTACATTTCCCTGATTACTAAAGATGTTAAGTATCTTTTCATGAGTGTATTGGCTGTTTGTATATCTTCTTTGGAGAAATGTCTATTCAGATCCTTTGCCCAGTTTTCAATTCAGTAAGAGTTTGTTATATATTCTAGATACAAGTGTCTTATCAGATATATGATTTGCAAATACTTTCTCCCATTCTTTTCGCTTTCTTGATGATGTCCTTTGAAGCGCAAAAGTTTTTAAATTTTGATAAAGTCAGATTTATTCTTTGTTGTTGTTGTTGCTTGTACTTTTGGTGTCATATCTAGGAAAACATTGCCTGATCCAAAATGTATGCCTATGCTTTCTTCTAAGAATTGTATAGTTTTAACTCTTACATTTAGGCCTTTGATTCATTTTGAGTAGATTTTTGTATATAATTTGAGGTAGGAGTCCAACTTCATTCTTTTACATGTGGATATCCAGTTATCTCAAGTTACCATTTGTTGAAAAGACTGTTCTTTCCCTATTGAATTGTATTAGCACTCTAATCAAAAATTAAATAACCATAAATGTTAGAGATACTTTCTGGACTCCTAATTCTCTTTCATTAATCCATAATATTTTTCTTTCTGCTGGTGTCACACAGTCAAGATTCCTGTAGACTTAAAGTAAGTTTTGAAATTGGGAAGTGTGAGTGCTCCAACTGTATTCTTCTTTCTCAAGATTGTTTTGGTTATTCTGGATTCTTTTCATGTTCATATGAAGTTTAGAATCAGCTTGTCAACTTCTGCAGGGAAAACAACAAGGATTTTGATAGGGATTGCACTGAATTTGTGGACCAGTTTGGAGAGTATTATCATCTTAACAATTTAGATCTTCCAATCCATGAACATGGGATATCTTTCCATTTGTTTACATCTTCTTAAATTTTTTAAGGAAGATTTTGTAGTTTTCAGATTATGAGTTTTACATTTCTCTTGTTAAATTTATTCCTAATTCCAAACTCTTTTTATTAATAACAAACTTCCTAACATCTGCTTTTTAGTTTGTTTTTATTTTTTATCTCTCTCAGTCTAATCTCTGCATTTTGGTATGGCAATATGCAAAGCAATTAAACCAGTAGTAACATATTTAATCCTCTTCAGAACCCATGAAGGCTGCACTGCAGAATTGGTGTGGTAGTAGAAAAAGCCTGAGCTTTCAAGTTCAATTTTCTACTTTTCTCCCATTCTTAACTGTATCACCTTGGATTAGTTATTTAATTTCTGAGCCTCATTTTTTGTCAGCGAAAATAAAAATAGCTAATTTTTTTAATATCTTTATTATATTCTAAGCATTCTTCTGTTTTACACATAGTAAATAATTTAATTGCTCACAACAACTCAGTGAAGTAGGTACTAAAAGTTATATTTCATAGATGAGGACACTTACTCTCCAATTGGCTGAGTTATCTGTGCAGTCACATTGTAGATGGTGCAACCATGAATCATACAGAGGCGGTTTGGCCTCTGTGGCCATTCTGTTAACCGCAGCAGCATATTAATTCCTTCCTCAGTGGTGGCAAAGGAAATTAAATAAGAAAAAAATGCATAATATCCCTGACTCATGATAGGCATTGTATAAAAGCTGTTCTTTATTAGATAAAATTTTTCCCAATTAATGATGGAAGACTGTTTTTTTTTATTGAATATAAATGAGTAGATTGTCTTTATTTGTGTCAAGATAATGAATATAGAGGTAAATTAATAATGAAACCAACAAAATGTAGGCTTCATGTTCCCTCACTTATACTAGCTCCTTACACTATCTGATTTGTAAACTTACAAACTTTTTAAAGAAGTTCCATCAAATTGTATAAGCTTTAGATTCCAACAAAAGGTTGGTCTGATCCTGAATATATATTATAAAGATAACTAGTGGATAACCCAGAGATTTCTCATTTGAAAAAGTAAAGGTGGGGCATCATCTACAACTGAGATGATGGTGGCGGTGATGATGATGATGATGATGGAGAGGAAGAAGAAAAAGGAGGAAGAGGAGGAGGAAGAAGAGAGGAGAAAGGAGGGGGGAGGTGGAACTGGAGAAGGGAAAGAATAGAGTTTAGTTTTAGATCTGTTCAGTTATGGGTGTGAGAGGAACAGTCAGAGAGAGATGTCCTATTATAGGGGTGACAGAACAAAGGTATAAATATGGGAACCATTAGTAAGGATGATAGTTAAAGCCACAGTTATGAAATCTATCACCTCAATGCTACCTCAGGAAAATATGTAGCATTAGGTCAGTGGTTCTCAGCTAGAGGAAAATTTGCCCCCCAGGTACCTGGGAATGCTACTGGCATCTAGTGGGCAGGAGACAGAGATGTTACTAAACATCCTACAATGAAAAGGATAGTCCTCCATGACAAAGAATTACCTGGCCCAAAATGTCAATAGTGTGGAGATTGAAAAATCCTACATTAGATGAAGGCCGAGGGGTTGGACCAAAGCAGAGACTGAAGGAAATATTGTTGAGAAAGGGATGAGGAGAACCAGTGTTTCTGCAGGCAGAGAGGGACAGAATGCATTCTGAAAAGACTATACAGAAATACAGGAAGTACAAAATGCCTTTGATTATTCACCTTTTTTAGGTCACCCCAAAATAGTCCACCATACTTTCCTGTCAGTGGTATCCACCATCTTCCCTCTGCAACTGTCTCATCAGGGTGATGATTCTCAGATGAAGTAATGCAACTTAATTATGTCCAGGATAATAAGGGTGTGAATAGCATGCAGATGCTCAACACCTGCTAATCCCAAACTGAATAACTCTTCAAGTTAATGCCTTTTCATGCGCCCTGGTTCCAGATGTCTATTCTGCAAGTTTTGTTTTGCATCTAGTGTTAGGGTGTGTCTGGATTGATATTACACCATGACACTTATGGCTTATGTTAGTTGTTTAGTTAAGGAGAAACTGAAAATAAATTATCACTGTGCTAATTTGCACAGATATTGGCAGTGACTATTCATGTGACTTTGTGATGGTTAATTTCTGGGAAAAGATACTTGTACTCACACAAAAATACCAGTATCAAATATCCTTTTTTGTCTATCCATGAGCAGTTTCTTTAAACCTCCAGTGGTCTGCATTAAGCGCTACCCAAGAATGCAAGTATGGGGTAGGAGAAAGGTGGGGGTGGGGAGGTGGGAAGGGAATCCTGACACATTCTCTCTGTACATATTCTTAGTCATGGTCATAACCTTACACTTCTTTCAACTCTCCCTTCTTCTCTGCTATTGCTCCAATGAGCTTGTTAGCACCTTGTCTTCCATATTTGACTCATACCATTATCTTTCTTTTAATTGTGATCTTGGACTTTGCCACCCATATTTCTGATTCCCTACTGTCTGGGGATATCTAAGGTTTGTTTTTGTTTTTTTTTAATGTTTTGTTGTTTGGTTGTTTGGTTGGTTGGTTGGTTATATTTTCTTCTCAGTATCCATTACCTCTTCTTCTGGCAACACCACCTTGATTTTCTTTTGGGGAATAAGCTGCTCAATACATATGGTTTTGGTGGGGTATCCCATCCTACAGAGTCTAGAGGTGGATCTTGGACCTAGGCCTAGCTAGTTTGTGCATTCTATTCCCTTAGTCAGAGTGACTGGTTCATGGATGATCTTGTGCCACAGGTTAGCTCAGAAAGATTCAATCCCAGGGCATTTTCTAAACTTCTGAGGAGATGCTTTTCTTTCTGCTGGTTTGTTCAGCTCTGAGGATTTCAGTCTGAGCATTTCAGCAGCCAGTTTTCTGAGAAGAGTCTGTTTGGAAATGAGGCTGACAAAGGAGAGCAGATCCATAGGATGGAGGGAAAGAGAGAAGAGAGAGGGAGGGGCAGTGACAGTAAAGGGAACAAGAGACAAAGACAAAATGACAGAAAAAATGAGTCATATAGAATTCCTAGAACATCATTTGAGCTCCCAGTCCAGCTGGACCTGCGAATCCATCTCCAGACTTTTTATTGCAACACAAAGCGTTGAGTTTCTATTAATGGCATACAAAACCAGCCAGACTAATTGCTTTACCCATTTCATCAATAATTCTTAGAGGCACTGGAAATGGAGGGCAAAAAGGATGGAAGTGGTCCTCATGGAACTGGCAGTCTAGTTAGGAAGGCAAATTTTAAACAAGAGAACACAAGAGTAGTAAGTACTAAGGAATTTGTACAGGGCACCTGGATGCATGAAGCATGAGGGCTTGATATGGTTAAAAGATTCAGGGAGAATCTCTCAACTAAATCCCCAATAACACTGACATGCATTCTTGTCTTAGATTGTGTACTAGTTATCTATTGCTGTATAGCAAATTATCCTAAAACTTCACAACTGAAAACCACAGATTTTTTTTTTTAATCTCATAGTTACTGTTGGTCAGAAATCCATGGGCAACTTAGCTGCCTGGTCCTGGATGAGGTTCTCCCATAAGGCTGCAATCAAGGGTGCAGTCATCTTACAGCTCAACTGGGGAAGGGTCTGTTTGCAAACAGCTTCAGAAGATTTGCTTTCAAACTCACTCAGCTAAACTTCCTCACAGAGCTGCCTTGCAGCACAGCACCTGGGTTCCCCTAGTGTGAATAATCCAAAAGAGAGTGAGAGAGAGCTCCCAAGACAGACCCACATTCTTTCAATAACCTAACCTCAGAACTGACGTATCTTCACTTCTGCCATATTCTGCTCATTAGAAGCAAGCTACTAAATCACGTTTACACTTTAAGGGAAGGGATTACACAAGAACGTGAGTACCAGGAAGCAGGAATCACTGGGGGCCATATTAGAGATCGTCTACTATAGTTTGGGTTCTCCTAAAAGCAGGTCCTGAGACAAGGATTTAGGTGCAAAGATTTTATGGAAAATTGATCCCAAGAAGTATTGTGAGGAAACAAGGAAATAAGACAGGAAAGGGAGGACAACCAGTAAATGGTTGCCATTGACTGAAGGTTTGTGTCTCTCCGAAATGCATATGTTGAAACCTAATCCCTGATGTGATGGTATTTGGAGGTGGGGGCCTTGGGGAGCTGATTAGGACATGAGGGCCCTGTCCTCATGAATAAGATTAGTGGCTTTATAAAAGAGCTTCCGGAGAGATCCCTCACCCCTCTGCCATGTGAGAAAGCAGTGATTAGAAGGCCATCTATGAACCAGGAAGCAGGTCTTTACCAGACACTCATCCGCTAGCCCTTTGATCTCAAATTTCCTAGCCTCTAGAACTATGAGCAATACATATTTATTATGTATAAACCCCGCCCCAACCAGTCGATGGCAGTCTACTATAGCAGCCCAAAATGACTAAGATAATGGTCTCTGAGGAGTGGATTTTACCTCTGTGCCACTGGGCTCCATGCCTTTGGGATCCCAAGAGACTGAGTGGAACACTGCTCAGAACTCTCCCAACAAGGAGTAAGGAAGCTGGGAAATGTATTCATCATTTCCTGTCTCACTTTCCTTCAAGGTTACCTGCAACTGTCTGCAGGGATATGGGCAAGCACCAGCAACACCTGCTACAATGACCCTAGGACCTACCCCTGTCTATTTGACCTGGCTCCTGGGACTTTTCCTCCTTGACACTCACACCCCACTCACAAGAGTCTGGTTGAGATCCAGTCACTTTTGAATACAAAGAATTCATATCCAACTCATAAATATCCACAATGCATCACCTGTGTATATTTTGGTCCATTTGAAATTATAAAATGGATCAAAATACAATCTCAGCTCTTAAGATGTGTCTACTTTACTGGACAAGATAAAGTAGGTACAAATTGGGCATTACATTAGAAAGTTAAATACTAGTGGTGTACATTAAATATCATGGGAGAGAAACGGGAAAGCTTTCTGCATAAAAAAAAATTTGTCTGGATTTTTAACTGCAAAAAGGTAATGTTTAGATGCTAGAAACAGCCAGAAATTTGGTTTGACAAGAGGCATCGTGTGCCAGAGAGGTTTATAAGAGAGGAGGTTGAAGGCTCAGTCTAGGTATTGGAAAGCTTTTAAGTGCCATGTGATGAATTAGATTTCATTGGCAGCGTGAGATTAATTAAGGTGTTTGAGATAGATGTGACATAGTCATAGATTATAAAATAAATAATATCCCAATGAACATTTACATCTCACACTTAAAATGAACAGAAGGGAAAATGGGATTTTTAAGGTTTTTAAAAGTTCTGTTTGAAGTGAATTGCTATTGCAATTATTATTATATATTATGCACTATTATTGGCAAACTCCTAAGCATACCATGTGCTCCAGATCAGAAGGCAATGAACTTTCTGTAAATGATCAGACAGTGAATATTTTAGGATTTGTAAGTCATATGGTCTCTGTTGCAATTACTCATCTCTTCTGCTGAAGAACTAAAGCAACCAGAGACAGTCTATAACTAAGTAGATGTGACTTTGTTCCAGTCAAACCTTATTTACAAAAACAGGCCAGATTTGACCCACTGGCCATAATTTGCTGACCCCTGCTCTAGATCAATGTTCCTCCAATTTTCATATGCAAAAATCACTGGAGAGTTGTTAAAATGAAGATTCTGATGTAGTAGGTCAGAGGTGGATGTTTGCATTTCTGACTAGTTCCTGGGTAATGCTGATGCTGCTGGTCCTTGGACCACACTTTGAGGCTTGGGAAGCACTGGGAACACAGAATCAGTGCCCAACTCTCCACACGATTCTCCACAATTTTCCATCACTCTCGGGAGTGCCTAACATTATTGAGATCCTGCTATGAATACAGTGCAGTGCAAAGCAACAAAAGGAGATATAAGATGCTGTCTCTAGCCTAAAGGATCTTTGGTCCAAGGCGTCAGGGTTAGAGGCAGTACTTTCCCTTAATGCATTCAAAGGATCATACCTTTAAACACATATTATTTATAGAAACGTAGTCACTCAACTTCCTCCATGAATGTTGCTTTACTTTCTTCTTCAATTAAAGCCAGTCTAGAAAGAATTGGGGGTGATATTTACACTCCCCTAAGGAAAATGGGGGTAAACACACCTAACACTTTCTCCTTAAGAAAAACACTTAACTAATAGAGCCAGGAATTACAGTACACCCTTGATACTTGGGGCAAGAGACTACATGACCCACGTCCAGAAAAAACTTTCTTTAGAGAATGTCTTCTTCAGACAAAGAAGTGCTTTTGCTCACTAGTCAAATATTAGTACTGAAAAAAATACATGGGTTTCCTTTAAGACAGCTCTTTCCATTCAAAATGCTAGGACTGTGCAGAAAAGAAATGAATTGATTTAAATTATCTGAAAATCATTTCTTTAAAGAAAAAAGAAGGAAGAAGAAAAAAATGTATCAGTGGTACTTCTCAAAGACTACTGGCTCAAAGAAAGCCTGGGAAAAGAAAGGCTATTGCCAAAGTAGTTCCAAACTTTTTGTCGTATAATGTTCTAAATTTCTGGGGAAAGAGAGCCTTCTGTTTTTGCTTATAATGCCTCTTCAAGGGCCTCTGATCACTACAGCTCCACCTAGTAACTGCTTGCTTATACACTCCAAAGGACAGCTCAAATGGCCACGAGTGCCCTCAGAAGGCTTTCTGTAATGTTGGGTTCATGTGGGTCCCCTCCTGCAATCACCCAGTGAGTTAGCATCATCTACCTAATAAAATCTGCACTCCATAGATGGAGTGCAAGTGCCTCCGGGATCTCACCCTTTCCAGCTCTTCCAGTCTCATCTTTGGCCAATCCCCTCCCCCAGAAACCACCACCACATGTCCTTGAATGTATAGTGACACCAACTTCTTCGAAGTTTTCTGAGCACACCAGACCTGATCATTCCACAGCACTTGCAGGTCACCCTGCTTGGAACATCTGCTCCTGTGCCACTTGTCCCCTTCCCTCTGTGTGCCCAGCACACTCTGACTAATGCTCCAAAATCAGCCCAAGTGCAGCCTCCTCTGTAAAGCAACTTCTGACATAGGATCATGATGCTCTGTGCCTCTATTGAACTTCATATCTACCTCCATCAGAGCATTATCAAATCATGTCATTTATGTTTTAAATCTATTTCCAAGCAAAACTAAAAACTCCTTAAGAACAAGGACTATGCCGGTTCACCTTCCTATTTCCAGTTCTCCCAAATAGAGTACTGGATGTAAAACATAGGCTTGAAACATGTCTGAAAATGTTGATGAGAGTGAAAGAATGAATGAATCAACAGGGTGAAGATATTTACGCAGAAACAGCTGTCAGCGCTGACCCTGGCTAATTAAATAATGAACGTGTAAGCTATTAGCCTATAGTTCCCACAATACCTCTACTTACAAACAAGATCTAGTTTCCAGGCTTTTAATCCATTAAATCTGTCCTTGTACCAAGCAGCTGGCATCACATAAAAACAGGTTTCCAATGCCTTCTGATTGGTCACAATCTTAGTTCTGAACTGCTTGTCCTAACCTACTTCATATACTACACTCCATGTGTTTCTGATCCTTCTGGCTTATGACCTCATTACACAATCTCCTGTTTACAACCTCACCTCATTCTTTAGGCCTGAACTTGGTCTTGCTTATCTGGCTATGGCCTGGGTTCTTCTCCTTGATTATATATAACTTGAATTCTCTCTTTGCATTCATGGTTCTCTTAAGAATAGGTACCTCTTAATATCCAGCCTATTCTGAGAACGGCTTTGGTTAGTGCTCTTGCCGGACTCAACCCCACTGTTCTGAGTGGAATGCAAATACAAGGGTGACCCTGAAGCACTAATTGAGGGAAACTGACCTGTACTGCAAATATTAAAAAAGAAGGGGGGGGGCTTCCCTGGTGGCGCAGTGGTTGAGAGTCCGCCTGCCGATGCAGGGGACATGGGTTCATGCCCCGGTCCGGGAAGATCCCACATGCCACAGAGCGGCTGGGCCCGTGAGCCATGGCCGCTGAGCCTGCACGTCCGGAGCCTGTGCTCCGCAGCGGGAGAGGCCACAACAGTGAGAGGCCCGCATACCGCAAAAAAAAAAAAAGAAAAGAAAAGAAGGGGAAAGTAGAGTCAAAACCATAATACAATATATACATCATGCCAACTGGTACATGTTATTCCATTGTAGAACCATTTGCATTCATCTCAGAAAAGATCTAACCTTTAATAGTCAAGTCATCAAGAGAAAGATGCATTGAAATGAGGAAAGAGAAAAACATTTTAGAAGAGTGTAGAGAAAGGTGATAAAGGGATGAATGAAAAAGGTAAAACAAAAACAATTTGGTATAATTACCCAGGGTGGGATATTTAAGGTCGAAGAGTTTTGCACCTAATATTGAATCTACCTGGAATTCAGTCTGGCCCAAGTCCTACTGCAGAAGAGGTAGAAGGAAAAAGACTTAAAAGAAACTACCAGAGAAACAAAACAGAAAGAGTCTTGGGCCAATACTCTGAATCTGTGCATCACCTATGGCAGGGGTCCCCAACCCCTGGGCCGTGGAACTGTACCAGGCCTGTTAGGAACCAGGCTGCACAGCAGGAGGTGAGCAGTGGGTGAGCGAGTGAAGCTCCATCTGCCGCTCCCCACCGCTCCCCATCGCTCGCATTACCGCCTGAATCATCCCTCCCCACCCCAGTGCGTGGAAAAACTGTCTTCCATGAAACCGCTCCCTGGTGCCAAAAAGGTTGGGGACCGCTGATCTACAGAATCCTTGTATTTCACCGATACGTGAGAGAGAAATAAACTTCTGTGTTGTTTAAAAAAAAAGAGTAAGAGAGGAAAAATAAATTTCCAACCTTACATAGGTCGGCAGTAGTGGAGGAATTAAGGTTTGACAAGTCATCGTGCTAGAAACGGGAAAGAGAGGAGGAGGTACTGCTGGTTAGGAGCAGAGACAATTGGAGTCAGGGAGACCTGAGCTTGAATCTGAGACCTGTCGTTTTTAGGCAGGGAGACCTCGGAGAAGTGACTTGGCTATGCTATTTGCCAATTCCATCATCTATAAAATGAGAATAAGTACACCTAACATTCAAGTTGGTTTAAGGCTTAAATATCATCATGAAGAGTAGTTGATGCAACATTATTTGAGAATGTTCTCATGTCTGCTATGTCCTAGGAAAAGATGGAGGCTTAATTCCTACTCTTCTGGACAGTGTCCATGCAGTTTATAGGCTAAGAATAATGTGTGATTCATCAATGGCCATAACTATTAGACTGTTACTGATGAACCAGAATATAAATTAACTGATTTGTGGTTTCCTTCTCTTCAAATTACATCCCCTTCATTTTGCTCAGGAATTCTCTCTTGGATACTTTCATTGGCAACTCCACTGATGCCAATTATTTAGACCACGAACTTTGGAGACATCATTAATTCCTCTTTCACTCTGTATCCAGCCCAAGAACCCCCTCTGTCATTTCATCACCTTCACTGCTACCACCATAGTCCAAGTTGCCTGAATTATGGTAAAAACCTCCTAAATGGTCTTGCTGATTCTACCCTTGCTCCCCTATAGTTTATTCTGAAAAGAGGAGACAAAGTGATCCTCTAAAAACATCTTTCAGATCCATGCCTTTGTTCAAAATCCCCCTGGCTTCCTTTGTCACTGAGAACAAAGTCCTTTTGATGGCCTGTAAGGCCCCACATGATCTAGCATCCTGCCTCCTCTGGTACTCTACCTCTTACCACTCTTACTCCCCGGTGCCCACTCCACACAAGCTACATGGGTTTCGTGTTGATCCCAGAATATGCCAACCTGCCTCACAGCATTTGCTCTTGCCTGGAACACTCTTCCACAAGATACCTGCCTGACTTCCTCACATTTCTCACGTCTCTACTGAAATACCACCTCATTACAAAGGACTACTGTCTTGGTCTGGGTTTCCCCGAAAGCAGAACCTGAAACAAAGGTTTGGATGCAGGTAGTTTTGGGGAACATTGATCCCAAGGAAGGGAGTCAGGGAGGAAGGAGAGAAAGCTAAACCAAGGGTACATTAGTGAGCTGGTCGATGTTACGGGCAGCCAGAGCTCAGTCTGGCTAGGTCCCTCTGTGGATCATGAAGAATGCTCCCCACAACTGTCTGCCCAGACGAGGAAGAGGCAAGTAGGTACCTACCACACCCCTTTCCAACTGGTCAAAGCTTACCAAAGGGAATGTTACTTCCCTTGACCAAGTGAGTTCATGCATTTCAGGATGCTCAAGGGGAATAAATTCAGTAGGGCAGCGAAGCCTCTGAAAAGAGAATAGAGATCAAGGTACAACTAAGTTGACATGCTCTTAGATGATGAGAATCTGGCTGCTGCAGCAAAGGATGAAATAAGAAAGATGGCTAAGAAGATATGAGACAAGGCTCAAGAGTTATCTCTACTTCCCTATCCAAAATAGCACTCCACCCCTACCCTGTCACTCCCTATCCCCTTATTCCTAACCTCATGTATTCACTTGCTCATAGGCTTAAAATTCTTCCCTACTAGACTGTAAGCAGCATGAGATTAGGAGCTTAGTGTATTTTGTCTACTATAGTATTCTCAATCTGGAATGGTTTGTGATATACAGCAACAAACATTTGTTGAGTAAATGAATGGTTTTGTATCTGTAAACTGATATGTCTGAGACAGAGAGAGAGATCTAAATATCAAGTTGTCTTTACATAGTCAAGATATGTTGGTGTTTTTTTGCCATTGACTTATCTGCCCATCCAACTTTCCTAACAATCCAGGATTCTGCATTTCTCCTAGGGAAGTTAAATCAGATTTAAGCCAACAGGCGTCAACAGAATTACTGTTGATGCTCTAGATCAGTGGTTCTCAAATGCTAGCATATATCAGAATCCCCTGAAGGGCTTGTTATACCACAGCGTGCTGTGTCCTACACCAGGGCTGGATGGGGCCTGAGAATGTGCATTTCTAATAAGCCCTATGTTACTGCTGGTCCCGGGACCACATTTGGGAAACCACTTTATTAGACTGCTCTTGTAGCCCCTTGAAGTGGGCACTTTGCCTGGCCTAGGATTGGTGAGACCCAAGAGAAGAAGGAAGCTTGTTTCATTTAAGCTGCTGCAAAGCCCAGTACAATCCTGCTTCTTGGAGACTTTACAAGGTCACCATTCAACATGGGATTTACTTACTGTGTTCAGCTAATCCTGATGAAGAGTTCAGGCCTGTTTAAGAGCTCTCTTTACAGTCAGCCCTAGGACCATATTTTTTAAATAAACCATATCTTTCTTTAATTGGCACATCTAAGTGGAAGCAGAGAAGCAGGATATGAAGACCAGAGTAACGACAGTAAAAATCTCAGAAATCATGAGGAAAATGAAAAAGGGCAATCCTGATTTGGAGGCAGAGTTCTTTTATGCTTGATAACTTTGGAGGAATCAAACTGATTTCCTTTGAAGAGGGGAAGAAATTGCAAGACAAGTAATTAGCTCTCCATTCCACAGGAAAAGGTAGTTGACTATGGGCAATGGTCGGCTGCTACTATTGCTTTTAATGCTGTAGTTCTCAATCAAAACCAGCTGTCAGCGGCACTGATTTCAGTGGGTAACTTGGGGACCAAATCAGATGTAAGAGAAAGAGAGACAGTGTGTCAATCCTGAGTCTTTGCCTTTGCTTTCTTTGGTGGCCATTTAGGAGGTGGTAGAAACACAGGACGCTGTTCCAAAAAATTCAGCCTCCTGTGCTTTGCCTCACGCTCCCACCCCATCCCACCACTCTAAACAAACTAGGCCGTACTTTAATATAGCACCTATTTTGGGGTTAGATTTCACTGGAATAAGTATTTTTCAACAAGAAATGTCATTTGTCTCTTATGGCACAAGATTAACAAAGCTAATTATTAGAGAATATAAAATTAATTTACTAGCTGAATTTAACCAACTAGCTAACCTCCCAGAGAGTTGAATCTCTCTCTAGCTGGGGCAGTTTTTATTCCTATTGGTTACGATAAACTTGGGAATTTTCCTCAAAGCTTATCCTAATTCCAAAAAGATCTTCTGAGCCTTTTGCATTCTGAAATTCTGGTGGAATTATGCATCATTTTGTATACTAAGGGTTTGAAATTGTAGTTCTTTACTAAAACTTTTTAAGTCTGAAGATGCTTATAGAGTAAGATACATATATATAGGTATATGTAAAATATAGGTATATAGATGTAGATAAACAAAGATGCTTACAGCATAATGATGAAATTCTCAACCAATGACCTTTGGGCCAAATTTGAATCTTTACAAATAGCCTTTGCAAATCATCTGAAATCTTTGCCAATTCTTGAAAGCACGTCTCGTTCTCAAAGTTTTATAAATATCATTACCCCTTTAAATAAGTGGGAAGAGCAAATAAAATTGTGTAATGATCCTTTTAGAATAATTTCTAGAATTCTTTCTTAGGCTTTATCATATGGCAAAATTTCAGAAAACATAACCTAGAATTCTACAAGACTTATAAAGATATTAATATATCCCTATCCATTTACATTTCCTGCCCCCAAATTCTCCTGAGAATCTTAACAATATTGCTTTATTTCATAAGATCCCAGACTTGCCAATAGAATTTGCATATGTGGGTTGTGACCCATCCCCAGTTCTAGTTGCGGACGTGCCACAGGAAGGTCTTATTGCACACCTGAAATTGAGCTGTTCGTACTCTTCTAAGCAGGAGATGATGAAATACAAACTTCCTTAGTTAACTACTCAGGAGTGACTATCTCCAGTGTAAAAGGCATTTTATAAATTGGGGACATTTTTAAAAATCCAAAAGGAGGTTTGGATCAGCAAGATGACATTCCTAGAGGTCCCTTCCAGAATGATGTGATGTGATAGTCTCACTGGGCAGCCCTTCCAAGGTGATCCAGTGTCAAAGATGTGGCCCAACAATCTGTAGAATCTTGTTTGGACCAAGAAGAAAATTAATACCTGGGCTCCGAGCACCAATGCAACTCTGTAATTAAACACAAACAAGATCTTTTTCAGTATTAAGCAAAATGCACGGACATTTAGTCTACTCAGTGTAAAGCCCCACATGGAAGCAGCATTGACACTGAAGTGGTGTCTGAGGGCCTATTCAAAGCAACTCCAGAAAATGCTTCTCATGCAAAAAAGCAACTCTCAATTCAGGGTAGCAGGGCTTTACCATCTCATGTTGTTGGTTTTGTGCTCATTTTGGCAATAAATAAGAAGTAAATTACAGATTGAATACTTCTACGAAGATGCAGTTTTTTCCTTGAAGAACATAACTAGTCTACATCAAATAAAAATTGTGTGTGTGTGTGTGTGTGTGTGTGTGTGTGTGTGTGTGTGTGATTTACTCTTTAGATGCCTGATGGTTGATGGATTTTCATTGCACATTTAGAAGCCATATGGTAATGCTAGGTCAGTACACACTGCAACACGGCATGAGTCCCTTTGTCACAGTGTGCTGCAGAGCCCTTATCTTCATCTGATTCCACAGCAGTGTGGGTCTGTGCCAGAGGGATGTAGAGGGCTTCAGAGCAGCTTCTTTCTGTGAGCCCATTATGGGAAAGACCCTCTGGTGGGCTGATGATTATCTAACATAAAGGACTCTGGATGGGCAGGTCTAGTGGATAATAAAGGGATAAAATTCAGAAGTGGCTTTGGTTCAGATGCCACAGAATCCTCATGGAGCCAATCATAATCTTGAGAATGACCTCAGAAGTACCCTTTTCTTTAGGTTTCCCTTATTCATAGAGAACTTCCGGGCTAAAAACAAGAATTCCGTAGTGTTTGTAGACTGGAAACTTTTTAACTATGGACAAAAATTTAAATTTCTGGTAACCAGAGAGAACTGGGTGGCAGCAGGAGGTTTGGAAGCAGAAACCAAAAGGAAGTTAAGTTTGGAGGTTCAACCAAAAAGTGATCTGGATAGCAAGGACACACTAAACCTTATTTTTATTTAATAACATTTGGCCTTAATGAATCAATGGGACAGAAAATGGGAAAAAAGGACATTAGAATTGTGGCTTGTATTTTGGGCTCTTGTTTCTGGAGATAACAAAGGTTAAATTTTCTAAGTCCTGAGTTTCTCATCTACAATAAGGGAAGTTGATTAGAAACCTCCAGGTTTCCTTCTAGCTCTCAGATTCAATAATTGCAACTATATAACTTATGATTCTCTTGCTACCATTTTAAAGCACCTACACTGATTTCTATGGGAACCATAAATAAGGGAATAGAAAACATGTGTTGTATCTCATTTTCCTTTACTCCTTAATATTACGGTAGGGTCAAGGCTCTAAGAATACTTCTATGATCTGCTATTTACATGCCCAGCCAATAGGCCAAGATAAGTCTTGCGAAATCAACCGTTTTGTTTCTATTACTGCACTGAATCACTATAGCTGTGAACTATTATGTCAGAATCATGTCGTAAGACAATATTCAGTGACAAGATGAAAAGGTTCTTTGCCTTATTCAGACCAAATATCTATTATGAAAATAACTAAATAAGATTTAGG
Organism: Pseudorca crassidens; assembly: GCF_039906515.1. Classification (NCBI taxonomy): domain Eukaryota; kingdom Metazoa; phylum Chordata; class Mammalia; order Artiodactyla; family Delphinidae; genus Pseudorca; species Pseudorca crassidens. The sequence continues at coordinate 62,934,660 of NC_090302.1, read as the reverse complement.
GTGCTCAGGCCATCCAGGCTGTTGGTACAGAATCTCCCCAGTTGATTGCAGCATTGAACAACCCTATGCTTTCCCCAGTCATTAGGAACCTGGTCTTTGAATCTGAATGCGAGCTGTCTAAACAGCATTAGTAATGAGCAAAATGAATCCAACTCAAGGGCCTTGTTAGTTGCTTATCCTGATCAACTGTAGGCTCTATTATATGATTTAAATAGTCCTCCTGCTAGGTGAAAGTGAGTGGGAAAATAAACATGATTTTTGAGCAGTGCAATCATTGTACATTTAAATGTGCATATATGGTATGTCTTCATTAACTGCACAAATATTAAATGCCTACTACATTCAAAGAATACTTGAATCTATTAAAATATGACATTTTCTTCACCTTCTCCAAACACCAAGCCCTGATGGATTTAGAGAGAACGGAAATATCTTTTCATATTATTTAATCAGCCAGCCATGGATCTATCATCATTCTAAGCAAAGACCTTCTGACAAACTGCTGTTTCATTATTCTGCTGACACACATAAAGTGGGCTTTTCCCATGAAGCATACCTGAACCTCCAGAGCCCATGGATAACTTGTGCTTAAGAGACTAGATGCTGTTATTCAGAAGCACGAACACGTGATATTGTAGACTCTGCTGGTGTGCGGGCCTGTGTGCGTGTGCGCGCACACACACACACACACACACACACACAGAGTCAGCACTGAGCCCTGAACATCTCTGCATTATTGGCCATGGTGTACAGCATGCTCTGCTTCTCCACAGTTTCATTTTGAGCTGCAGCTAATCGAAGCACATGCTTCCTTCCTGGCACCAGCACAGCCCAGATGTGCAGCCCTGGAAGGCATCGCTCCAATGGTGTCACCTGCCTATAACCTCCCTTGCCTGATTCTCCAGCAGATCCCAGAGTGGTGATGCTGGGTTTCCTGCCAGCTTCACCTACTTTCACGCCATTCTCTCATAAGTAGAAGAAACTGGTGCACTTTGTATGTTGCTAAATTGAGAAGGAACAGATCACGGGCACAAGAATTTTCACTTCTAAATCACTGAGAAAATGGAAAAGGTTTTTGCATGCCTCCATATGTAGTAGAATATTGTGTTCATACACGAGAGGCTGGGCTGAGCAGCAATCGACAGATGTATGACCTGTTCTGGAATGGAGCTGAATTCTTAATCATTCTGCTCTACATTGAAATCACACATGGTTGCGGGTAAAACCCCAACCATGGGGCCCCCTTAGACAAAGAACCATTGTTTGTGGTTTTGGCCCCGGAATTCTCCTGGACTTCTGTGGTTCTAGGCAAAAATGGTAATTCAGTCAGTTCGACCGTACACAAAATAGGAACTGATTCTGGCAGATTGCTCAGTTTTAAACATATCCAACCCCTGTTTGAAACAATTTTGCCCGATTTTCACGGAGGCTCCATGTTAATGGCTTACATTACTTAGACATAAAGGCAAAGCCCTGACTTTCTCTAGTAGTTTTGATGTAAAAAGGAAGCAATTCCCACCCAATCTTACCAAATCAGTTGTCCTACATCTTCATGGTTCTGTAGCTCATAGACAGAATTTACTCCAAACACCTTTGGAAGTTCTTTGAAGCAAGAAAGTAAAAGAAGGGCAAAACAAGACTGTTTTAGAACAGATTGGTGTAGTAATGGAACATCACCTTCTTAAAGGGACATCAGTAATATTCTTATGTATCAAGAAACAGTTTCTTCTGCACTTTCTCGTGTTGTTCAGAGTGTAATGTTGTTGCCCAAAACAGTACGACATTAATAAAAACAACATCCTTTTTCTTCTAAAATTTTTCATCACTCATGTGGACAGTAATATTTTCTCAACACTGAAAATGTGTAATGTCTGGTGGATAGATTCATAGATTCAACAGTGGGGTAGCCCTCAGCTCTTCTGTTTCTGTGTTCACTGTTCCATGGGATTTGAATAAGATACCAACTGTCCTAACAGTGGAAATGGCAAAGATGTCATTAGGTGATTTGCGTTCTCGTTTTGGCCCTGCCGATAGCTTGCTCTGAGGTCTCAAGCGAAACACTTAATTTCTCTGAGACTCAGGGTCCTCATCCGGAAAAGAGATCAGCAGTTTTCCAATTTCTTTAGCACCAAAATTCATGTATTAAACAAAATCTCTAACACATAAAACAGATGAAAGTAATTCAGATATTAGCGTTTACTTTTGTAAGTTTAGATTCATAATGTGTTGATTGGCCCTCCAGTGACCCCTCGGATCATATATATGAGAGAACCTCATTCTAGGTGTAATGGAAACCTCAAACGATGATGATTTGCTGAAGGTTCTATGCAACTGCTTTACCAGCCCTGAATGTCCAACCTCTGGGATTTTTATGAGAGAATAAAACCTTGAGTATTTAAGCCATAGTTAATTTCGATTTTCTGTCCGTGTAGCTGAATCTAATCTTAACTAAGTAAGTTGGGCCCCACCCCCACCCCAAAAGGCTGAATTACTATGCCTGTTTTCCACCAGATGTGCTAAGGGAGGAGTCCTGCACTGAAAGTACTGCAGCCAGAGGGATTAGGTGATTTCCTGTGCAACCTTATCTTCCCCACACTTCCTATTTTCAATCATATCTTACATCTCTGCAATTTTAAAAAGCCAAACTAATACTCACTTGTTCAGGGCTTAAAGAAGAAAGGTGAAGATAGAATTGGCAAAGAGATGGAAGAGGGCGAATGGAAATAAAGGAAATAAATCATATATCATCTGAGTTGGGACAGGATTTGGGGGGTTGTACATTGTATCCATTGCCTAATTCCCTGTAGAACTTTCATTCTACACGCTTAGATGAAGCACTGCCATGTAGTAGATAGTAAGTGTTAGCCATGAAGAGATGAATGAGACATTCCCCAGGTTCAAAATAAATATATAAACTAATGGGATACCTAAGCACAGAAACATGTAAGTGCAAATACTTTATACCCCTCCAAATTGGTTATCCAGTCTCTACTGGAACATTTTCTATGATGAGCTCTTATTATCCCATGCCTCCTACATGGTCTCTTCCATGAGCAGATAGTACTAATAGACTTCTCTATCTAAAAGAGCACCCCGCCACTCTATCCCCTCTTCCTTTATAGCACTTAATCACCTCCAGATACATCACGTATTGTATTTTTATTTCCCTGGTTAATGACTCTATCCTCCTCACCCTAGAATAAAAGGAGTGTGAGAGCAAGAACTCTATTTTGTCCACTGCTTTCTCTTCCAATGCCTAGAAAAGTACCAGGTACCTAATAGGTTTTCAATAAATACTTATTGAATAAGATCCATTTTAAGAAAGTTCTTTTTGCTATTGAGCCAAAGCATGCCCTGATTACTTAAGTCTATTTCACTTCAGTTTATTGTTGGATTCACTTTGTGTTATATTTCACTTTATAATGGTGAAAGAATGCTATCTATATCTAATGCTAATATCTTGACAGTAAAATGAGACACTAAAAGACAACTTCTTTCAATTAATCCTTGATAAGCATCCTGGAATCATATCAAATAACTTTCATGTCTTTTCTATATGACAGCTCGTCAATTACTAGGAGGCAGTTATCCTATCCTACCCTCTTGCATCCGCACCGATAGTCTCTTATTCCTCCTGAAATTTTCAGTTCCTTAAACTCTTTCTCATGTGGCTTATCATGTCTCTTCATTCTTGTTACTTCCCTTCAGTTGTACACTAATTGGTCAAAATTCATTCTAAAATGCACTGCCCAGCACAGTATAGCATAACACTCTCAACTCCCTTTTCTAGATACCATGTTTTTATTAATGCCTCCTAAGAGACATTTGCTTCCACTCTTAAGTCATGTTTTCCTCTTTCTTGTATCCTAAACATTATGAAATACTTAATGTGAATAGAAAAATGACTATTTAATAGTTGGCTTAGTCCAATTCCTACCAGCTAAGCCAGGAGGAAGCAGCCTGACCCCTGAAGGGCAAGCCTGGGGAAAGCAGGAAGTAACTAGCTAGCCCAGGAAGGGCTCCTGCTGGGAAGGAGGAAGCTTTGCTGCACAGGGTGTAATCTTATGCAAATTATGATGTCTTCTACAAACTCATCTTCCAGTTGTAACTAGGCTGCTCATTCAATACTGACAAGAGTTTAAGGCTATTTCTACTAGCTACCAAAACATCTGGAAGAAGAGGTAAAAATCACCCAGATGTTGGAGGAATGATAGAGTTGAGACGGCAGCTAGTGGCAACTGTCATCGTCCTTCTTTTTGCACTCTTACAAGACCTCATTGAACCTCTTGTTTTTCCAGTGTGTCAGCCTTACACACACACATACACAAGCACATATATATACATGCACATATACACACCTGGAAGTTTGTGAAGGACTTCCATACCTTTTACAAGGGAAGGAAAAGGATTTAGATTTTTATCTTCAAGATCTACGTATCAATGAAACTCATCAGTTTGAGGTTACTATTTATACTTGAAAGTTGTAGTAGAATTTGGATTTTAATTTTGCAGTGTCTGTGATCCTTCAGAACTTTTTTTGTCTCATACCAGAAACGTGTTGGTTCCCATGATGACAAATATCAAGTGCCTGTTTCTAGCACTTTCAGCTTCTATTTTGTCAGTTGTCTCATCTATAGCTGCCTGATCTCAGGGTCCTCCTGTGTTCCATTGATTCTGGGAGTCCATGATATCATGACAACAGAATCATGACCCCATGATGCTGTCGTCACTGCTTTTTCTATAAATCTAACACCATAAGATAGTTCATACAGTGAAATATTAGATTAAATATTAAAATTATGTTCCTCTATGGCATTCCCATTAGTGGAAAGACTATGAGAAGAAAAGAGACCACAGAGAATTATATATGGGTCTGTTTCCATAAATATACTTTTCTGCCAAAAGTTATATAGATTCCTTGCATTTGAGTTCACACACTGAGTTATAGTTGATTTTCCAATGGAAAAGAGACATATCCCTGTGGCTAAGTGAATGGGAAAGGCAATGCAGGCGTTTTCTTTTTTTCTTTTAGCACTGAAAAATTTTACTGTGATAAGTAGGGAAACTTCTAATGCCACTGAGAAATGGGAAAATAAAAGAGCATATTGCAAAATATAGAAATTTATAGCACCACCTATTGGTTTCAAAATAAATATTGAAGTTGTTTCTACTTTTGCTAATTATGAAGACTAGTATAAAGAGACATTATTATAATTTTGAGTCTTATGAAGATTAATATTTTTACTTCCCAGTGAATGATGCTATGGAAATTCTTTGAACAAAACTCATATTTAGGACTAATGTAAAGTGAAGCTTTTATATGCCAGGGAAGTGAAACAGAATTGAGATTTGTGCTCATGCATTTACGTGTGCCAAGTTGTATTCAGTTTTTAAAATCACCCTTTCAGTGTTATTTCTAAACCGATGAAGTTGCATTTTCTCTATCGGGCAACTGGAACGGTTGGGTTAAAACTCATCTGGCTTTTAATTTCACCATTCATGCCTTCCCCTAAGATCTGGAAAAGGTGCTGAAAATCTCTCATTAAATTCTTATAGCATTGGCTACTCCAGACTCTCATTCAGATGTTCGTTACCCTTTTATTCAGTCCAGCCTTCATAACAGTGAGGGAGGCTTTGCGGGAATCTTAGAAATGCTTGCTTTCCACTCTGCTTTCAGAATGTTCCCGTCTACAGCTTTTTCCAGAATGCATGACCCTTCCTAGGAGCAGGGAAGGAAAGAACCATTCGTCTCTTTCCCACAGCATATGGACAACACTCTCCGTGGAAACTCCCTTCCCCACCCTTGGGACTTCTGAGTTTACGAAAGGATCACTTTAAGTCTGTAATAGAGCTTATGAACATATTTGCTCTGACCCTATTTCTTTTGCATGGATTATTTTTAAAATCAAGTTTCCCTTTGTAAGACTTGAAGTGAAGTAAAAGCCTTGAGGCCATCAAACATGACATCCTGCCCCTAATATTTGTAGTGGGCGAATGATCTGGAAAACTGAGCTATATACAGAGGGCCTCAGAATAGAACTGAAAGAAAAATAATCCCATTTTGACCCCACATTAAACACTGGTTTTAAATGGTTTCTTTTCACTTAACCAACCATTCTCTAAAATTTCAACAGGCATTAAAATATGAAGAATGACTAAATTTGAAAGCAGAGGACAAGAAAGAAAACAATACAAAAATAATAGTGGACTCTAAGATGAGTCAATCAGAAGGAAATAGACACGTTATCTTCAGGGAAAGAATTGTTAGGCCGAACTGTATAAAATTAAATTTTTTGTAGGTCAGAAATTGTCAAATGGTATAAATTTCACATGATTCAATCAAACATTAAGTGAAGGAAAAAACAATTCAATCATGTTAGAAATGAAAATGAAAGCGATAGAGGAAAAGAGCCAATAATGCTTCACGTAATTCAGAGAGTACAAATTAGCATTTGAGCCTTTCTTCACCAAAACTGTCCAAGTGGTTCATCTTCGCTCCCTCTGTGACTGACTTGGTGCTCATTTCTAATCATGAGCATTTGCTACTACTTTCTTTCAAATACTGCAGCGCTTCTCATCCAGTTTCTAACAGGTAGTTTAACTGTTTCCATATTTGGGACTACCCGTCTTTAATGGAGTAGAATTCAAAATGGGATCCATGATCTTATTTAGGGATTTTTTCATAAAACAGTTATTTTTGCCTTGTTTTTTAGATTTTAAGATGGTTGGAAGCGGCCACAGCCTGATTAGACTCACTGCACACTCCCCCCACTATTCTAAACAGGCTTCACACTAGGCAGCCTTCACACCCTCCCTGCAGGTCTTACTCACAGAGCAAGTCATAATAACAAGCTTCTACGCCCTGGCTGGCTTTTTGGCTCAATGGGACAGTTCTGTTGCCAAATCCTGCTTCGAGGGCTTCATGGGTTTATCCTTACATGCACCTTTGTGACGTCCTATATTTTGTCTCTTTGAAGCTCAGGTTCATTTTCTGTGTCTTCTTATTGCTATATGGGTGACAAAATGTCTACATCTGGAAGGAAAGAAACCCCTCAGATATTTTTGTTTTGTCCTCTGAAAAATATCCTGTTGTGCATGTGGGGAGAAGCATGTTAGTAATAAGAGAAGGAAATGATGGGGTCAGCAGGGCTGTAAGAGACAGTCCAGATGAAATTTAAAGAGGGAACTGCGGTGACGGTTTTTGAGAAAACTGGGTGATGCGAGTTTCAAAACCTACAGCCCATAATCTGGACTCGGCTAAAACATACCAGAAAGCTTAGCTCAGACCTGTAAGGTTGACTTCTTCTAAACATAAAACAAGGAAACGTGGAAGGTTTGCTCTTTCTCTTTAATACAGAACGTTAACAACCTGCTTTGGGGAACAGGAATCTTTTTATGGAGTAAGAACTAGCTCTTTAAAAATGGGAAATACGTGTGGGAATGGTGTTTATTTATGCACTCGTAAGTATACACACATGCAATGATTATTAATATTTACATACACATACACGTATGGAAATAATTGTCTCAGAAAGTGGTTTAGATCTAGAAACAATTGGCAGACAAAGAAAGGAATGGTCCAGTCTACAAAACCATCCCAAAGGACAACAGTCCTAACAATGGGAAGGCTGATAGCATAATAATCCCCATAAAACAACATGGGGAAGAGGGAGTGGAGGATTCTTCAGTATTTTTATGGATTCATAGGAAAGGTTTTAGAACCTAAGTTCTTTTCGAATTAACTTTTATTTCCTTGTGCAAAAATAGATTGACCGCTTCAAAGGAAGGTTAGGTGGGTGTCAGAGTCTTGGCAACGGGTGATAACTGCCACACTTGGGTGGGTGTTTGCTAGATGGAGGGAGAATAAAACAGAAAATAAGCCCTCCCTTCTGAAAAGATACTGCCACCACGAATATGCCACTGTCCACTACAGAGGATGTGTTTTGTTCTGTCTGTGCAGGATTCGGGTTGATTTTCATCTCTGTACAACACACGCCATGGAATATTTACATGTTTGGGTACATCAACAAAGGGAAAAAAACAAAACAAAACAAAACAAAAAGACCCACACGCAACACACACACACAGACACACACGCACACACACACACACACACACACACACACACACGCAAAATGGGATTGTGCTCCTTTGTTTTGCATTTTCTGTAACCCAGATTGCGGTAATTATCTCCCTGGCTTTACAAGCCTTGTCTTTCATTCTAAAGGCAGTTTTTGGAATCGTGTTACACTTAACTCAGTTTAACAAATAAGAGTAGTCTGGCAAAATGGCACCATGTGCTTTCCACAAATATTTGTGGTATAGGCAAGCTCTCAATGTTTTCATTATGCCCAAGGTTCTTTGATTTGAAAGCAAGTGGAATAATGTAAAGAGGGAGAGAAGCATGGATTTGGGAGCTGGGTGTGTGTTGGATGCACTTTGCAGATTCTTCTGTGCCAGAGAACTGAAAGGAGGGAAAAGATACATTTTAAAAATAACTGGAAGAATAAAAAGAGGAAGGTTTGGAGGCATTTAGCAGAGCACAGTTTACACTGGCGTGAGCTCCGGGCTAATGATGAAATAATAACATTTGGCACTTGGAGCCCCAGAGGCTGACAATGCGTGCACTGTAGCCTGTGCACTTCACACGTTTGCCGGGCTCTGTAGTCGGGACAAAGAAATGTAGCACAGAGGCAAGGAAAGAAGGGGTGAGAGCGAGAGTCTGCATTCAGGTTGACTGTAATATAAATATACATATACCGGGCTACAGATGTTCCTCATTGGCGAAGACTGGCACATCATTACGTGCTGTGCTTCATAATATTTTAATGAGTTTTTCTCCAAATAGCAACAAAAATGAACAATAAGAAGCTCTTAGGGAGGGAAAGTTGGTGTTGTTTTTGTCCCTGGGAAAAAAAAAATTCTCATAATAGGTTATATTAGTAATGGCAGAAAAAAAGCTCGTCTGGGTTTAATAAAATGGAATCGAGTTTAAAATATGGTTTCTGAAACTAGTTTCCCTTTTTTTTCCTTCAACTTTCACAGTTCATTCTGGCTAAAGGAATAACGTTAACGGGTTGTAGCGTAATTCTGGGTGATTGTTTCTCTCGCTCTCTCCCTTTCTCTCTCCCTCTCTTTCTCTTTTTAGGGAAAAAAAATATCCTTAAGTGGAACTGTTGCAACAATGCTGTTAATATATTGTTCCAATTAAAGTCTTGAAATAAATAACAAACCACTTAATATGTGTTGTAAATGTCGTGCTGATTTAAGCATTGTTACACGTAGATTACATCTCTTCAGGGGATGGATGGCTGGGTCCTCAATGGAGGTTTTCTCTTTGAGCATGTGTGTGTGTGTGTGTGTGTGTGTGTGTGTGTGTGTGTACACTCACATGAGGTTGTGTGTGTGCCCCATTGTTCTTTTTTATTTGCTATAGGGTAAATTCCAAATAAAGACTTAAAGACTAAGGGAAAGTTTGATACCTGCAATACCAGTTTTTAGCATTACTGCATTACTGCCCCTGCAAGGAAAATAATTATTTCTGGCCATGTTCATTTAAAAAAAGAAACAAATCTATAGCAAAATTAGAGTATGCCCCTTATTTTAAGATGTAACCCTTTGAATGGGTTCTTTACACAGACCTTTTTATTTTAATGTAAGATAAGAGAGTTTAGTTTATGAACATGTGAGTAGCAAAACTATAATAAATATAATAGATACCTAAACCTCTGGATGTTATTTGGTGAAGACCAACAAATTTCCACATATAACATACTGTGTATTCAGGTATGAAGCGCAGATACTGTCTTCCTAACTTGTGGATTAGACATCATTGATTATTATTTGGAATGTCCATTTCTCATGTAAACGTTCTATCATTTACCAAGTTTGATGTTTTTTATTGATGACAGAATATGCCCAAACCTCTTCCCATTTTTGTAAATCCCACTGTGGTATATGTGAGGATTAATGAGAGAGGGAAATCTCATTTCAAGGGATCCATCAGACGACTAGGCTTAAATAACTCAAATTTATTTTGACTTTTTGCATTTAGACATTAGGAAATGACAAACAAAAGCAGTGGACTCCAAGCATATATTTGCGTGAAATAACTTTTAGGAAAATTCCTGAAATATTATTTAAAGACAAATTAATTGTCAACCCCTCTTATATACCTCCTTCTTTGGAAAGTAAAATGCTGTTAATAGAGAAAGCTGGAGACACTACAAAACTTGTCATGTCCTCCAAATCAGAATTTAAATGAAATTGAATTATGATGAGTACAGTTTTAGTGTCAAGTTTATTTCCATTTTTTTAGAAGTGGATATTCTGTGCATGACAGTTTTGTTAACTTAATTGGCCAGAATACATTAACAATCTGAATATCACTTCCTGCTATCCTAGATAAAGGCCCTGGATACTGTAGCTCTCTCTTCTCTCCTCTCTCTCTCTCTCTCTCTCCCTCTCTCTCTCTCTCTCTCTCTCTATATATATATATATATATATAGATATATATGGCAATTCTAAAAAAGTTTTCTGTGAACATAGATAAACTAATATGAAAGGTACAAAATGAGCATGTGTGGCTTTTGATGAATTCTTGATTTCTAATAAGTAGCCTGAAGAGTTAATGATTTTTTTAAGAAAAACAGATTAATAATAATGAGTTAAACTGTATGTGGGCTGAAACAGCTAACTAAATAAGACGTTGTATAGTATTTGAAAGCCTGGACTTGGTGGTAGCTGGATTATATGGACTCAAATCCACACTCTTCCACTTAATATCTGGGTCCTTGAGCAAGTTTATTAACCTCACCATGCATCAGTTTATCCATCTGTGAAATGGAGATGATGGTAATACCTTCCTCACAGTCTTGTAAGGATGACAGTAGTTAAGAAATGCAAAGTGCTTAAAACGGTGCCTGGTACATAAGTACTGAAAAATTATTTGCTATCATCATCATCATTACTATTATTACTATTTAATGAATCCAGTATGCTACTATTAAATCTCTCCACTTACCCTTTGAACTAGACATTAGAAGTCCTGGGTCTCAGATTCAGCTCCACACTGACTGGCCTTGTGATCTTCATTTAGCCTGTCTCAATCTTCTATTTCCTTTAGCTGTAAAATTAGGGAAAGTTGAGAGATAATTTATGAGTCTAGTTACATGTTAGAACATAAACCTTTTAAAATAATTCAGAAGTCGACTGAGGATATCTAATGATGCTACGAAGAAAAAAAGTGATGCAGGGGAACGGAAGTCAAGGGCAGAGGGATTGAGAAGCATGGAACCTGTCCCCCACATCGTGCCCAAGAGAATTTTTCCTCCCATATGTAATGCCACAATATCTAAGAGGCCACAACATAAAATATTGGGGCCACCGTGAACAACCGAGGGTCACTATGGTCTAAAGCTGTGTTTAGAGTCCTTAGTCTTTTAGCTCCTAGCTCTCTTCGGAGAATAACTACTACCTAGAATTCCAAACGCAGAATGAGAGAGACCACGAACTTGTCTTCAGAGATCTTTGGCTTCTTCTCTCTGGACCATCAGCCTTCTTGGCTCACTAGAGTATTTTAATCCATTCCATAGAATTAAATTAGTATTTTTTAAAAAAACAAGCAGAGGCATATGGAGTTTTCTCTTGGGAGCTGAAGTTGCATTTTCTTTTTCGGGGGGGGGGGGTCTCTCCTGTCTGCTGACCACTACTGGTGACCCCATGCAAAACCAAGTGCTTCTCAGCTGGAGTCAGTGTGGAAAATAAAATACCCATGCACTACACAGTTTCCCTAGATGCCAGCACTGATGGTTTCTACTTATGAATGTTGAAAATATTTGACATTCTATCTGCTTAATGATAATAACACCTAACAGGTCCTGAGTACTTACTCTGAGCCAAGCTGGTTTCTAAATGCTTTCTAGATATTAACTTGTGGATTCCTCCCCAAACCCTCTGAGGGCATTTGTCTTCCATGTCTCAGATGGAAAATAGGACAGAGAGGTGCAGGTCATACCGTGAGGAAGTGGCACAGCTGATGCTGGCATCCAAGTTTCCTCTGACTCGAGCACCCAGGCCTCTCGCAGTTACACCAGGACCCAGCTCCAACAATAAGTGCAATACAATAAATTTAAAAAGTGAAGTCAGGAAAGCTTCCCAACCAGCTATTAGGATTTATGACTACTAAATCGGACTATAAGATATATCTATCTGCCATCCCCCAGTTTTAAAAATAAGAATGCTTTATGCTTTGAATGGTGACTTCACATCTTGTTCTGATTTGAATTTCCCAATGACTTTGAGATGTAAGGAAAACACCCAGGTTTTGGAAAAGTACAAGTTAACACTTCCTTCTCTTGCTCGTAATTTCTACTTTAGGTCGTTTCTAAGGAAATTTACTCTGTGCTACTTACATACTAGCAAGCTATGTAATAAAACCCACTAGCTCATCTTAGGATACCAAGCCCAGATCTAATTTGATAACAGTGGGAGAATCTCTGGCTGGTATAGATCTCAGAGCCCTCCTTCAAGTTATATTAGGGGTGTTTCTATTATTCTACCACTGTGGCTTAGAACCTCTAATTCAATTAACAAAAACAAGTCTAACCCCGTCACCGTTGGCCAAGAAACAAGTGACTCCTTCATGGAGGGGAGAGTCCTAGCTGTCTGGTCTAGCCGCCCTGCCTACACTTTGATTCACGCTGCATTGCCAGCCTTGGAGGACTGACATTTTATTTTATTAAGCAGAGCCGTCAAGCCATATCTCCACTGGACAAAAAGGAAAAGGGAAGCTCAGAGTGGTTTGAAACTCCGAGTGAATTTTGAAGTAGTAAATGGAGTTGAAGCTGGATTGACTCTGAATATGCATATTGTTTTCTATTTTAAAAAGTTGAAAAAAGAATGTTTATGTCTAAAATATATTTTGATATGTAATATCTTTTTAATCTTTGCCTCAAGAAAACAAATGACAATGCCAACAGCATTAAAAAGAATTAACGTATTATGGTTCTCTATTGCTATCAATTATAGCTCTACATATATGCATCCTTTTCATCTAATCAGGATGGCTTAAATCAAGACACTTATAACCCAAATTTTGATCACTATTAAAATATCTTAAAAGCTCAATATTTAGTGAAAAGAATTCCAAATTACCCTGGAAATAATGTGAGGTATACATACACACTGCAGCCCATGACATCATAAGATAGTATATTAGGCAGTCATGCAGCCAAGTCTAGATTACTTTCTTCCAGGTGTCTCAAGCCTAGGCTTTTCTCTTCACTTCTTTACCTGCAACATAAACTTTGGAAGTTAGGTCAAATGGCTTTGAACCCTCACTCCACCATTTAAGAGCAGCCCAAACTGGGCAGAGTTACTTAAAGGTTTTGAGCCTCAGTTTCCTTATCTTTAAAATGTGAGTAATAATTCCTGCCTTACAGCATTGCCAGGATTTAAGAAAATGTATGTGTTGTTCCCATCAGAAGGCATGGCTCATAGTAGTTGCTCTATAAATAATCTAGCTGCTGTTTCTGTAATTATTTCTACCTTTCTCTAATTTTCTGTATCTGTTGCTGATACTATCTCAAATCCAGTCAAGCTCTTCGTGATGAGATTGTACAGTTCTACCTTGGCCAGAAAGCAAATAATCAAGTGAAAAATGTATACAAAGGTCATTAGGGTATAGGGAGTGAGAAAGAGATCATGAGAAGAAAGTTGAGCTATCTCTTATTGTTTTCCTGAACCTGGTATTTGAGGGGTAAGGGAGTAGCATGTGATGGTTTCATTTTCAGCATTAAGAGGCCGCATATTGTCATGCAACTAAAGAGAAGAAATGATACTCAGGAGTAAGATGTTGGTTGCAAAAGAAGCCCTTTGTCAATATGACTCACTGGCAAATATCCAAGGATGTACATTTCTAATTTCCTTTTACTCAATGAACGTTTATGCTTATGAAAAGAGCCTATAAGCATTGACTTGATTTCCCTACAAAACAAAACAAAATTGCCATTATGAAGATGGTCTTGTTTTTGTTGAGTAGGTTAATTTCAGCACCCCCATCTGAAGGCATGCTACTCTAGCACATAGAAAAAAAAATCTCACTAAAATTTAGGGAAAATCTTGTAAAAGAAGGACTCCCTCGAAAACCTAGTGTTGAGGAATCTGCCATTTCTTCCCACTGTCAGGGGAGCAGGGAAATAGTGCATATGGGTGTGTCCCTAGACAAGCAACCCAAGAACGGAACTGGAGAAAGCAGAGACAGAGATAGCAAATGTCTGGGCTGTCCTTCCTGGCACAGGTGTGTTTGTGACGGGCTCCACGTCCATGCAATGGATTCAGCTGGATGGGAGCCTGGTCCATTGCAAGTGATGGAGGGAATGGAGAAAGTTGTTTCCCACGGAGAGGATGAAGTTCAGAAGGCAAAATGAATCTTCAGGAGAAACTTTCAGGCCTGCGTTACCCTGGAAATATAACACAATCCTATTCAGCCCACAGGAGGATCCTCTTAGGCTCCACCATATAGTTTATAGTTCTCACGGTACTAAAAGGAGCTTTTTAAAGAAAACCTTATAGATATTTTCCCACTAGAATGGGCCTCAGAAGCAAAGAAGATTTTCACTGTACTTAGAGAATATATTTGGTGTTTGCATGGGGAAGAGGAGTGAGGCTTAATCCAAGTGATTCCAAAACATTTCATGGTGAATGTTACAAAAAGGTCAAGTTCAGCTCAATAGAAGAAAAAACTTTGACAATTACATCTATCCAAAAACTGGAATGGACTGGAGGTATTCCAGCAAAGGCTGAAGGAGCCCTGGTTGTGCATGTTCAGAAAATCTATATTTTGGAAACGTATTGGGCTAGAAACCTAAAATGCTATAAAAATATTCAATAAAAGAGGAGAGTCTTGGTATCAGAAAATACTGAAAAACAAAGTTGCATCGATTCTAAAATAATACATAGAAAGCGAAGCTAAACTGCCATGCTCTCCTCCCCACCATCCCACTCAAAACCCTGCCATTAACTTGGTGCTTGGTGCCCAGAAGACAGGAGCATGCACTGCGGACAGTGCTTTGCTTCCAGTGACTTCAGGAGGAGGCTAGCTGCAAGCAAGAACTGGATGATGGTTAAGCCACGTGTTTCTAAACCATGGGTTTCTAGTGGCCTAGAAGCATCCTGGTTTATCTGGCTCTGGTGGGAGCCTTCCCATAGCTCACCAGGTCTCCTCTGCTGATTTGTACTGTGGAACAGAGAGTATATTTCTCCAGTCTGTAATCGTAATGTCTCTGCTTTACCACTCTTCAAGAGGATGACTTTAATTACAACTATGCCAGAATCATGTTTAATATCCTTGATCACAGGAAATTCTGTTGGCCTTTGCTTCTTGGTTTTCATTACCTGAATGCCCCCCATCCCCTTTCTTCACTCTGTAAACTCTGACTGATGCTTTAATTCTTAGCCCTTGAACCCTTCCCTGACCATTGCATGAATTCTTACCTGGATATTCTTCCGTCTCTTGTACTTCCATGGAGCTGTGTATAGATCCCTACAGTAGAACATATGACCAGGACCTGCCACAAAATTTACACAGCCCAGTGCAAAATGAAGATATGGGTCCCTTGTTTATAAATTACTAGGAATTTTTTAATGGTGGCACAGAGCGTTAAATCAAGTGTGGGGACTTTTGTGATTGCACAGATGACATGTGTGTGAAACCAACCCTACTTCTGATACTGTAATCAGATTCTGTGTTACATATTCTGTGTTGATTTCAGATTACTAATCACCAATCACCCTTTTTTGTGGTAGTATCAGAGTTCCATTGGGGGGCTTACTTCTTCCCCAATGTATATGTCTCAGTGCACCTATAAATCAAGGCCCCCCGCCTCTCCTGCTAAGGAATAGGCACATGACTAAACTCTATTAACTCCTCTCTCTCCTTCCCTCCTTCCCTCCCTCCCTTCCTTTCTCTTTCTCCCTCTTTCCCTCTCTCCTTCTCCTGAGTCTTGAATCTTGAACAGAAAGATACAAGAACAGGGAAAAAAATTGGAATGCATTTGTTCACTGGCAGCGCCCTCCAAGACTGTGGAGAAGTTATTGGTACTTAAACCCTTAGACATGCTAGTTCTTCTTCTGTTTTCAAGCCTGATTCTACAGCCTTCTCGTTGATCCTGTGAGTGTCCCAAGAGCTTTCCAATAAATTTCTCTCCTGCTTAGGCAGCCAGAATCTGTTTCTGTTGCTTGCAATCAAAGAACCCTGTGAGTGATAGTATATCTCATTCTCTCACTGGACTGGGAGTTCTTTGGTCTAATTAAAATTATAGCATACATGCATTAACATACATACAGAAAAGTACAGAGTGTTTCACATATGGGATTTCTTTTAATTTTCAAAATGAGCCTTCAAGAGCTGTCGCTATCTTCACTTTTCAGATGACACCAATGAGGTTCTGGGAGATCAAATAATTTTCTGAAAGCGTCCCGTTTACTTAGTTATGGAGTCAAGCTTTTCAGACTGAGTTTTTTTCTGACTCCCAAGACTACACTGTCCCATGATGTTTTGTTCCTTTTGCATCCCCATTGTCTGGCACATTGCTGGGCACATCGTATTCCCAGTAACTATTAAACAAGTGAATGAATAAAGAAAAGAAGGAATATTCCCACCCATGTCTTTATCCAGTAGCAGTTCGTAACCTGTACCTAATGGTCGACAATTATAAAGTCAGATTTTTATCTTTTGCCTCTCTTATCATAATATTTTATTTGCCATTTACTACTATGAAAACATTGGCAGATTCATCACTTATTTCTAAAACTAGCTTAGCATACCAATATCTCAATTTATTTCATGATTTTTTTTTTTAGCAGTTCACTGTGACTGCCACTTTCCAGATCGAAGGCACAATGATTGGCGCAAATATATATCAGTTCTTGACTGCCAAGGAACAAACTGCAACTTTAACTATTCTGGCCTTTACTTTAATAGAGACATTCTCAAATGATTGCCCTTTACCCATAAATCTTTGCAAAATCAATAATGTGGAAGGGGTAAAGGTATATAGAGTCTGAGAGTCTGCCTGAAAATGTAATTGTGCCACGGTCCGACAGCCTTGAGGAGAACCAGACAGACAAGAAGGTAGCTAGAGCAGTTCAAAATTCTACATGGGATCTGTCTATCATATAAACAGAGCAAATACATCTGGCAGGTAAAAACAAAACCCATTATTTCCCCCCTTATGTGTGTCTAAACAATTCAATGTAAATAAGATGTTACTGAGCAAAGGACTGATCTTTACTGTTCCGTGTACAGGTTCGGAGGTAAAAAAAAAAAAATTAATTAATTACAAAAGCTTGCAAACAATGTAAACAGCATTAAGCACAGTAATTATAAGATAAGCACTGAAGCAATTTTCAGTTGATTAGGGGTGGATGTACAGAGGTAAACCTACAGTTTGCCTGCTGGTGCAAGAATGGCTTAGGTGCCAATTAGTGGTTATTGCTACTAATTATTAAAAACATTTTTAAGAGTAATTAAAAATTAAATGCACCTGGGCTTCCCTGGTGGCGCAGTGGTTGAGAGTCCGCCTGCCGATGCAGGGGACGCGGGTTCGTGCCCCGGTCCGGGAAGATCCCACATGCTGTGGAGCGGCTGGGCCCGTGAGCCATGGCCGCTGAGCCTGCGCGTCCGGAGCCTGTGCTCCGCAACGGGAGAGGCCACAACAGTGAGAGGCCTGCGTACTGCCAAAAAAAAGAAAATTAAATGCACCTGTATGATGTCTCATAACTGTGTGGTGGTAAATTGCTCTGATTTTCCATATCTATCACACAGGAACTGCTCAGTAAGGTGGAGAAGCTTCATGACACCTAGTATCAGAAGCCAAACTATATATGCATATGCCTTTTCTGTGCAAGCATTGCTGGAGCTCAGTTTTTCTGCTCAAAAGTTTCTATGAATGAATGCTACTAGGTCAAGGTCATTACAGTGCTAATGAGGACCATAGCTGAGGGCTTAATCCTTTACTTCTGACATTAGTTATATCCTCGTTGTGATAAAATACTGTTGAGAAACTAAAGAAGTTAAGGAAAGATAAAGCTTAGCCTCTCTGGGACCTCACTTTCCTTCTTAAAAGCTGTGCCAGAGAGGACAACTTCAGAATTCTAGTACAAATACTGGGATCTCACCATTAGCTCTGTGACCATGGGTACATCACTAATCCTCCTGGCATCGGCTATTTTACCTTCAAAGCACAGAGGTGGATTAACTGCCCTTGCAAGTTCCTTCCAGTGTTAAAAATCTGTGTCCTGATTGGGCTGATATTCATATGACATGAACAAGAAGAAATGGATAATATTTACTGAGTGTTCATCCAGTCTCAGGCTTTTCCATCAGTGGGTCAAATCTTTGGCTGTGCTCCGGAATTACCTGGAGATCTTTTCAAAACTATGATGCCAAGGCCCGTTCCCCAGAGATTCTGATTTAATTGAATGGAGGTGGGAACAGGGCATCGGTAGCTTTTCAAAGCTCTCCAGGTGACTCTAATATGCTTAGAAAGTTACAAATTACCAACATGCTTTCCATACATAAGATCACTAGTTCTGATATTTTAAAATACTCTGTGAAGTATGTATTTTTGTCCCCATTTTACAGATGAGTAAACGTATTTAGGGACTTTGTGTCTATCATAATATAAATGTGTCAGAGACAGGATTGAAATTTTGGAAAACTGACATTTTCCAAGCTTCTCTGATCCAAAGATCCTGGCTTCTCTTAACCTTAAATATACTAGCAATTTTGTATGTTGTTGATTGACTTTCTGCGGTCTCTCCTCTTTGGTTACTATTTGTGTTATTATAGCACACATCATTAAATGCCTTTTCTTTAAATTTCCTTATAGTTCTTGGATATGTAAATGAATCGTACACAAAATAAGGTTCATGAATTTGCTTGTCATTCCCATAAAGGATTCTTTGACACGCTGCAAAACAAAATGTTGGCAGTCCAGGTGTGATGTTCTTAAAAGAGCAATCAGGGCTTCCCTGGTGGCGCAGTGGTTGAGAGTCCGCCTGCCGATGCAGGAGACACGGGTTCGTGCCCCGGTCCGGGAGGATCCCACATGCCGCGGAGCGGCTGGGCCCGTGAGCCATGGCCGCTGAGCCTGCGCGTCCGGAGCCTGTGCTCCGCAACGGGAGAGGCCACAACAGTGAGAGGCCCGCGTACCGCAAAAAAAAAAAAAAAAAGAGCAATCAGTCTCTTTCAATAGCTGACGGAGCCCGAAAAAAGGTCTCCTCTCCTCAGGAAGAGGAGGCCTGAGAGACTTCTGCTGTCTCACTGCAGCCAAGTACACAGGAGGTGATGAAGGAACACACGGGTGTGAGCGGCCAATGGGAAAAGAGGGGAATTTCTATTAACCTCTGCCTCAGGCCTTTTAGGTTTGGTTTGTGTTGTGTTCATCTTAAGGCCATAACCTCTATTTCTCATGATTATCTCCCTGGCCCCAGGACATCTCTACCACTTATTTAGTTATTATCTCCACTGGAAATCTACTTATCTTTTAAAAAGGCAGGAAACAATTTATGTCCCACCATCATTCTATTTACAATCTTAATCCTACACAGCCAAGGTAAAGAAAAGGAGTCATTACCTGTACATATTGGCGAGTCTACTATTTGATACATTATTGGAGCTTAAAGATACAGATAACAACAACAAAAAACAAAAATGCGCTTCACACAGCATTTACTGCTCTTCTTTTGATTGGAGCTCCTGCTACGTACCTGAAAGCAAGAAGGAGTAGTATTTTCACGCCAGCATATAATTGGCAGATCCATATTTTGTTTTTGCTTGTTTCTTTCTTTCAGCAAAATCAGCCTGCCTTCTTTCTGACTTTTCCTGCCAAGCATATCGAATTGTGTGAGGTTTATGGATGTACAATCATTCCTGGGCAACCTGAAAGCCAGGGGGATGACAAGGAGATACTGCAAAACAAAATTTACAAAAAAAAAAAAAATGGTAAAAGTATGAGTGAATACTAGAAGACAGATTTGAGATAATTATTGGAGAGATGACAGAGTATATCAGCCATGATTTGTTTTGCCAGGTTGTCGTTTCAAAGATAATGAAGAACTATTAAATCAATTTCTTTTTTTTTAATCCCTCGGGGAAATGAGTACACAGATATTAAAGAATAAATGAAATGAATACACAGATACTAATTATAAATACTAATTATGATAAGTTTGAACAGCTAGCTACTTTAGATAACACTGGAAATATTCGCTATGCAAATGCATAAACTCTACCCAACGGCTTTCTAGATCCCTGGCATTAGGTCCAGAACTATTGTGCAGAAACAGGATGGTGGCTCAACTTGGTTGGGGGTCATTTTTATTGCCAATTTAACTCGTGTTAAATTAGTGGGTATTTAACTATCACTAAAACAATTTAGGGCTCAATTCACCAAAGTATCATTTTTACTAATATTTTAGTGAAAAGTGAAGAATTACTCCTCCCCATGCTGTCCTGTGATGCCAGAAGCACCACTCTCTCTAGTCTATAGTAATGAAACTCGCATTGCCAAGGGTGGGCTGCTTGCCTACCAAGGAAAACAATAGTCTCCTTGAGAGTTTGGTATCCTGCTGTATTTTATTGCTGTAAAAGCGTTTTACCATCCCTCTTCACTGAATGAGATTTTTAAAAAATTCCTAAATCACGAGCCAAATTAGCCTAATCCAATGCAGTATTTCATGGAAGACCTTCAATGTAGGATTGTTACATCAAACTACCAACTTTTCGTTTCAGGAAAGAAAAAAAAAAAAAAAACATATTTCTCTACCAACAAGAAACATGATCCACTCCGCATTCAGAAAGATTTACAAATGCCACAACACAGTTATCTACCAGCAAACATATCATTTCTTTGTTTTGTAGGACACCAAGGATGAATTATTCATGAGCCCCCATTTCAGATGCTTATTGTGTCTGGTGGCAAAGGCTCCGCCCGCTCAGCCTCAGGAAAGCTCCAGCGCTTTGCTGCAGGCACAGTGCTCTGTGCCATCCAGGGACCAGCCGCGTGCTCTCGAGTTACTGGAGCAGCGCATGCGGTTCCAGTGGCCTCAGCTGTGGAGACAGCTGTTTGCCCACAGTCTGTGATGGCAGAAATGTGTGGTAGGCTTCCCCCTAACAGCATGCACCCCCCCACACACACACACCCTCACACACTCCCATGCCATGCATCATACATCATACCACCAAGCGGATGCAAAGAAGCCCCATGATTTGGGGACCAGAATGAGCGATGCACCACAGTTTAGAATAGCTCTTTATCTTGTATGGAAAATTATTGGATAGTAGGCTGTACAGCCTCAGAATCTAAACCCTTCTTGTAATTTATGTATCAAAAGGTTTGTGCATGCGTGAAATTCAGAATGATTTATTGTTTAGTTATTGCCTTATTTACTTACTTAATGGATTGATTGATGTGCCAGGATCCCCAGACAGCAGCAGCTTTTTTTTTTTTTAAGATTATTTTAAAGGAAAGAGGTGGTTGTCAGGAGTTTCACCAACACAGTCAATGCCTCCCTACTGGTGTGTATTCACAATGAATTCCTTTTGGCTCTTGCTACCTGTCTGTGGCTATTCGTTGACACAAAATACTGCACCTTGCACACAATAGGAAGTGTTAGAGACGAAAAATAAATTAGGCGTGGAAGGGTAAACTACAGGGAGAAAATCTGAATGGAACACCAGAGTTTCAGCCAATATAAGCATCTATACTAGGCAATCCCTTATGTGGAGCTTGGGCTGCAAGCGATAGAAAAACTCCTCTACAATGGGAGTTATTAAAATTCCATGTGGCATCATTTCTTCACAGAAGAGGGAGGTGCAGACAGAAAAGTCCCACAATTTGAATTCCTCTTGTAGACCTCGGGTCATCTGTTTATCTTTCGGACACTGACTTACTTTCATTTTGTAAGGACATGCTACACCTGAATTAGTCAATGTAATAAAATAAAATTCTCCACAAACGTTGAAAAGGTAGTTACAAGAAAATTTTCACAAACCTCTTACTAGCACGGCCCTTGAATTCTATTTGTTACTTTATAAGGGGCTCAGGACAGGAGAAGGGTGGACCCGTTTCTAGAAATGGGATGTTGAATTTCTCTAGACTTTTATTCACTCAGTGTTCTATGCGTGCAATGTTTACGTAAGATCTTTGTACCCTCATTCCCAACCGAGCTCTAATTTGACATAATGCGGCGTAGAATGGCACCAGTCATCGGGCTTGCATCAGAAATGCATTTTATTTGGATTCAATTCAGACTCTTAACGAACTGATTCCTGTAAATGCAGCAGATGGGAGTGAGGCAAATGGGAGCGTGTGTGCGGCCTCACACCCAGCATCACTGCTGCTTCCCTGTGCTAAAGCCTTTCCTGAGTTAGCTGGTTAGTTAGTTAGCTAATTAGTTAGGCACACTCCAACTGAAACTTTTCATTATAATTAACACATTTATCCTAACAGTCCACCAAACTGAGGCATGAAAAGCTACCGTCCAGCCAAGGCAATTCGATTCTTTCGTTTGCTTTCTCTCCCCTCCTGATAAATGCACTGAATGTTGCCAGAGATGGTCTAACGGTTTATAAACCTGGCAAAGCTGTAGCCAGAGCTTCTTTTCTAAAAGTCAATTAAAAATGCTAGTTGCACTGTAAACAGAATTCTCCATAGAAGAATGCCACGCAGTGCCCAGAGTGGTCTCTTAATACAAAATATCAATCTGATTTTCCTCAGGAGATTTGCTCTCCTTTTGCAATGCAAATATTTTCAAGTGTACTAAACACGTTTTAGCACCTCAACATAGGCACTAAAACTATTTGCATGCAAAATTACCCAGAGTAGGCAGACAGGCACAAGCTTATGCTAGCACCATATGTGCTGAAGAATTTGAGCCAGGAAACAACTAGTATCTGGACGTTATTTACAATTTAAATTTAATTTTACATTATTATTCAAACCAGAGCTTATATATAAAGTCTCTATTAAAATTAATGTTTCACATGGAACAAAATTTCACCTAAAGTTACATGTTTAATAGTACTGGGCTTTTTTGTTCCAGCTGTCTAAACCACTCAAGAAGGACAATACGGGCACTTTTGTCCCTTGCCTTCCAACTCTACCTGCATGCGTGGTTCATTTTTCCCTCTAACAAATTCTCTCGGAAAGAGCAGCAAAATTAATGTTGATTGGAAAGCCCAGAAAGCAACACAAAACAGAGACCAAGCCAGACACATGGAAGCGCAGAAGTGATTTGAAGAACTACACACCACTTGGAAATAGCGTAGAACATTGTTCACATTCAGATTTTTTTAAAAAAAAAAATCTTTTTTTTTCTTCCTAAGAAACTCCCTTTCATGTTTTTTGAACATGAGCAATGACTCCGGTTTAGCATTTAGTTTGCAAATTGCAATGTGTCATAGTGTCCCAAGAAAACAGCACTTCTTTATGTACTCGGGAATACTGTTAACCCTTTATCTCCATTATGCTTTTAGAGCACCTTGATGGAGAAATCCGAAATCTGTTGGCAGTGTTTGGATGGTGTATTTAAAAATTACTTGTTAATGCAGATCAAAATAGAACTCTACTTTCTTCTTTCTCTCTTCAGGTAATTTAGCATTTCAAGTTTGGTGAGATTTCATCTCATTGTTTTAAATGTTTACTAGTTTATTTTTATGTTCATTTTAGGAGAAATATATTCAGCTGAATCAGAATGAGTATTTCTAACCCACAGCTATAGAAATAAATTTAGAGTGGAGGGAATATAAGAAAAATCAATATACTGTATTTCATCACAAGGCACGTCAGATATGCCCAGAATCTTAACTACAGAGAGTCCTTTCCCTTGGATTAGAGATACTCAAATTTTTTATAAATCTAGCATATATAATTTTTCTTTGAGAACTTCAAGTATTGTTCGCAGTTTAACAGCTTTTTGCTTTCTCTTTCTTTCTTCCTTTCCTTCTTTCTTTCATAAGAAGAAGAAGCTGCTTTCTTTCTTGACTTGCAATCAGCCTTAGAAATGTTGAATCATTGCCTAGGTGCATGAACTCAATTCTGAGTAGCTTTAATTTAGAGCTGCCAACATTTCTATAACATAAGCTCTCTAAAAGAGGCCCACAGAAGAACCAGAAATCTGTGGTTGTGTAGAAAGTTGAATGGGAATGGAAAATCTCCACGTTTACACGTCTATCCTTGCATATTAATATCATTACATTTAAAGGCTGGTTTGATTTCAAACATTGAATTAATTAAGGGAACTTCCAGGTCGAGTTATAAGGCCAAATCAAATGCCAACAGCTCCCTCTACTGGCTACTGGAGGAAATCATTTGATCTCCATCAATGAAAAAGAAATTTGCTGTTTATTTAAGAAGCATCTTCATCAAATTAAATTTTTTGCAAAACATAGAAGCTTCTGGGGAAAGCTGAAAAATGTTCACTTGTAGGGATATAAAGAAAAACACTAAGAATTATAGAAATAGAAGTTGACAGTCATGTGAATTTTCTGCCATCAGTAAAGAGTTCCTGTCTCCACTAAAAGAACATCTACTTATTCTCTTGCCCAGCACCCTCTATTATATAGAGTTTGGGTTAAGGTTAAAATATAATTAGGGCTAGGTTTAGGTTTGCATTTTCCCAAATCTAACACAAATATTAAATTTATTTTCTGGAAGTTGACAAATCTTAATAGAAGCTAAATATTTTTCATGATATTTCTTTGTCACTTGCTGAATTTTAAAAAAGAAAAAACCCAAGACTATCTTTATTGTTATTTCAGTGAGAATAAATAGAACACTTTTAACTTGTATATCATTTGGAAGCAAAAATGTTGGCTTCTTTTATTTAAACTCTAGCATTTGATATAACAAGTAGCTTAATTAGAGCTATAAAAGTAAAACATGTAAAAAATAAGCTGCGTTTTCCTCGCAGACTCTGTGCCTCAGCCTTCATGGAGACTACTGTCTTCCACCACCTGAAATAATCAATCTATTGGGTTTCACTCATTTAGAGCTGTCTCTCCCTTAAGTCTCCCCCAACCCCTCTGCAACACTTGGCCACATTTTCACGTAGCCATATTCCCTGAACATAAATGGAAAATGTAACAGCATACTCAGAACTTTTCAAATCCCACTCATTTCAACAAGTGAGACTTGACAAGGTTGATACTATAGGCGCATGCGAGAAGTTTTAGAATTTTGACGTAAATGCACCGTGAAGGACAAAACCCTTCTTTTTTAGAAGGGAAGAAATACAGCACTGCAGAGGCATCAACATCCCATTCTATGGGTGGGCCTTAACAATGCTGTCCCCAACCTCCAGCCCAGTTTACCACATAATTTGAAAACAAACATGTAATTTTTGAGAGATTACCAAGATAGAATAATTATTTCCCTCTCTCTACCAACCTGCCATTCCCCTTCCCCCTCCACCCACCCACACAGCCTCGAAATATATGTATGTATCCTTCATCTTTGGGAATAGGGCCATTTCTTTTAAAAGAACCATCCTGCATCTTAAACTTGATATCTTAATTTAGGAAATCACACTTATTTCCTAAAGCACCCATAATTGGTGTCAAAAGCCTCAGAGAATCTTTTTATGATAGGTTCTTCCTTGTTTAACAATATAATTATTGTTGAATTACAGTACATATTGGCATGCGGTATTTTTCGGGATTTTCTTATTTCACTAATTCTCTTCTAACACTAATTCTATTTTAGAAGTTGAATTTTTGAAACATTCAGTTAAAAATGTGGTTTCGGAGTCAGGCAGTTCTCCTGTATTCAAATCTCACCTCTGTCATTTACAAACGTGTAACCTAAGGTAAGCCACTTAAACTCAGGGAGACTCAATTTCCTCTTTGGTTAAGAGAGGATAATAATACATCTCTACCCCATTGCGTAACTCACTGAGGTTGCCTTGAGATAACATGTGTAAGATGCTCTAGCAAAATGGCACATAACAAACAACCAACGTTGCTATTCCTGCTTAATAAACAAGAAAAAGAAGTCGTATGTGAATGAAACAATGTAACTGGTCATTTGATTTCCTGAAAACAAATGCCACCATAGTCAACCAAGGGAGCATTGAATACCAATGGCTTTGACTAGAAAACTGAAAAGAAGACATTATCTAAAACAAGGATTCAGATTTGATGGGTGAAGCAACCATGCTTCTTACCTGGGAGAGCACAGCAGAGTTCTTCCCTGTGATGGGACAGGCACTGGTTTGCAGTGGGGCAGTAAGTTAGAACGTAGAACCAGAGAATAAAGTTGTCCTTCAGGGCTCATCTGGAGGGAACATCTACTGGACAATGGGTCCACAAAAGATGATGAATCATTGGCAGAATCCTTTGAGAATCCAAGCTTTGGAAGTGGATAGACCTTGTTCCAGTCCCACCACTGGGCAACTTTGAGCTGTGTGACCTTAAGCCCATTTCCTCACATGGTCTGAGCTTCAATTTTCAATTCTGAAAAATAAGGATATTGTCTAATT
This sequence comes from Pseudorca crassidens, assembly GCF_039906515.1. Taxonomy (NCBI): domain Eukaryota; kingdom Metazoa; phylum Chordata; class Mammalia; order Artiodactyla; family Delphinidae; genus Pseudorca; species Pseudorca crassidens. The sequence continues at coordinate 62,908,116 of NC_090302.1, read as the reverse complement.
CACAGAGCTGGGTGAGAATTTTGATCACAGATTATTGTAAAAGATTCTACACGGTCCGGCTCCTCCTTTCCTCTGCAGCTCTTCTGCTTCAGTCCTCATCTTTGCTCCTTCTGCTGCAGACGAAGGGGCCTTCTTGGAAGCCTGAGGTCCTCATTCTTGCCGTGTCCCTCACAGTGCATCATCTCTTTAATGGCAGCTTCTTCATCATATCTTAGCTCGGTCATCCCTTTCTTGTGGAGGCCTTCCTTGATCTTGCTGAGTGGGCCAAATTCCTTCTGTGTCTTCTTCAACTACCTTATAGTTCTCCTCCATCGTGGTGCTTATCACAGGTTTAATTTAGTTTGATTGACTGTCTTCCTACTAGACTATGAACCACTTACTAAGGGCAGGAAGTGGCCGGGGTTTTTTTCACCATTACATCCTCCATGCCTGGTAAAGAATAGGTACCTAATAATTACTGTTGAACAAATAAATAGAAATCCAACACATAAGAGATACTTGGAAAATGGTCGTTACTACTACAAAATCTTAGCATCAGAGGGAGCTGAGAGGTCATCTAGAGATTAGTCCAAATCACTTTTGCTTCCACTATGTCTCCACCAAGTTCACACCCTCTTTAGATCCATGAGCAAGGAATCAAGATCTCAAAAATCAATGGATGCCTACTAAAGTCTACACTTATTATCCAATGGCATCCACATTTCCCTTGGTTCTCCTAAATCACATTCCCTTTTATAATTAAAACAATGTCTCAGTTGTAAAGAGCTATGAGTGTGATGACAGTAACTCTGAACCATGCCCTCCAATAGGGGATTTTATGCAGTGATGGGACTGGAAATTATTTACTTTGGGAAGAGAATCCTGTTGGGATTTCTGCACAAGCCTTTGTATACTGAGAGATGCTGCGCATATTTATGGGGCTGGGAGGTCCTAGAGCTGCATTTTCAGATGTTCCTTATTTCTCTATTTGTGTATTTATTCAACTCCCCACCTTCTGGAAATTCTGTCACTGGGTAGAAATGGTGATAATGGCTGGGAAACATTTTAGCGCCATAATAAAAGTCACTAGAAGTGTGGTAACGCAAGAAAGAAAATGTAGTGGTAAAACCATAGAAACATTTAACAAATTGTTTTCCACTAATTAAAAAAAAATAACCCTTGGAGACTTGAAGGGCAGGAAATGCTGCCACTCTATTGCCTTTTTAGTCAAATGCCTTCATAGGCATATCCCTTTAACGTATATTATTAATATTGATCCCGCAGGGCCTGAAACAGTTTCCACCTCATCCCTGTTCTAACTACCCCAGGACGCTCTGACCTTCTTTCTGAATTCCCATTATGCCTCTTTGCACTCTTTACTCTTTTGTGAATTGTTTTTGATATTCATTTTTCTCTCTCAACTAGCTTGGAAGTAGGGACCCCTTGGAGGAGGGCTTGGGACTTTGGAAACACATACGGATTTTGGAAGAGCAAAATCCGATTGGAATTCCATTTCTTTACCCTTACTACCAGGATCTATGCCTTATTTAGAGCTATCTGACCAAATTATTAGAATTAAAATAGACGAAATGTGGTGAAGTAGCAATAGTTTACCTTATCACCCTGCCCTCATCGTGTCCTTGGTTACAAATTTAGTTAAATTCATTTCAATACTTTTTATAAAACTTTTGTATATTTGTTTTTACTTTCTGGTTAGGAAACATAGACAAGTTCTTTTAGAAAATTTGAACAATTCAGAAAACTATAAAAGAAGAACTTACGAATTAGCAGCTGCCATGTTTGAGGGCTTACTGTGTGCAGAAACTGTGCTGTCTGTTGTGTATTTCTATTACCCCTTTTAATTTTGGCAGTAGTGCAGAAGGTAGATAATAATATTATTCCCATTTTACATGTGAAACAACAAAAGTAAAGGATCCCTGAGGGTATACAACCAGTGATGGATTTGGAAATCAAATCCAGCCGCTCACTCCATAGCATAACCATAATACTACAGTAGTTACTAAGATTATCCATAAATCAACCATGTCCCATCATAGAGGGAAAATCCATGCTATTCATTTTTTGTAGATTTAATAATATTTCCTTCCAATTACATGTACACACACACACACACGAGGCATGCACACACATATAGGGGGAGCTGTGCAGTATTTTTAAAATAAAAATTGGGATCATACCATATGTACAGTTTATTTCATTAACGTATATTTGGCATTTTCATGGCATAAAATTTATTCAGATATACACCTTTAGTAGTGACTACGTAAGCATTTTTTTACCCTCATTGAACCATCTTTATCTTGGACTTTCAAATGATTCCCAATCCTTAGCATGTAAGTTTTCTCCAGGTTAAATTTACTGCATATTAGGATTATGTACATTATAATCTCCAATGTATAAATTAGTTCTCATAGGAAGGAGATAATTATGTAACCTCCCAGATGTACCACTTGTGATTTAGACCTTGTAAAAAACAAAAGACTTTTATAATAATCCTCCAGCCCATTCCATTATATCATTCCATTTCTTAATAATGATGAAAAAAAAAGACAATCTACTTAATCCAGTTCTGCCCACAGTACCAAAGTACCTGGAGGCCAAGAATGAGCCCTCATACATCATTTCACCAAGTTTGGTCACTGGGCTAAGAAAGGCAATGTGGTGTCACAGAGAGGAGTTGGACCTATAGACAAAGGTCTGGGACCCTAACCATTGTCACCATTTATTACTGTGACTGTATTCTGAGCAAGGAAAATTGATCGTTGTAAGCCTCAGTTTCTTTGTTGTAAATTATAATAGCAATACATTCTCTCCTGTCTTGGAGGGTGGTGGTGAGAATTAAATGCTAGAACACTCTGTACACACTGTATTTTATTATTATTATTATTATTTAGGCTTGTCTAAACAACCATACACTTATTTAGAAAGAAAAATCACAGAAAATTTTTGGGTCCATCCTTTTCAATGCATGGAAATGTCTACAAAATTCACAGAAGCTCTATTTGTTCTGAAAAAAAAATTTTGTGGACCATTTGTGCCCCATGGAAGAGAGGAATGTATCAAGAATGGGAATTGACTTTATTTTTAATAGAACACATTTCTTATGATCCTTGATTTTTTTTTTTTTTTCTGTTGTTGAATTCTATTAGAAACTTAAAACCACTTCTGTGTTTCTCATCATCTCTACTTTCCCTCTTCTTGGGCCCATGACACAAAGCCTCATGCTCTTTAGAAGACAGAGTAAACAAAAATTAGTCAGAATTCCTCCCTTTAAGGCAGGCTTGATGCCCTCTCTGGTTGTGGCTCGTATGGGTTCTTTGTGGCTTAGAGCAGAATGTCTGGCCTGGAAAGCAGAAGGCTTTTAGCTGGCTCTTGGCATGCGTGTTTTGAGAACCTTCTCTGCTCATCGTCACTGTCTCGGTCACCCTGCATTTCTCTTCACACCTGGACACTGACCTACCATGTAAATAACCACATTGCATAAAAATCCAGTGAAGGGTGAACCTTCTCACTAGTGTGAGTTTCTAGGGTCCTTCTCATGAAAAACTTTGGTTAGGGCTTCCCTGGTGGCGCAGTGGTTGAGAGTCCGCCTGCCGATGCAGGGGACACGGGTTCGTGCCCCAGTCCGGGAAGATCCCACATGCCGTGGAGCGGCTGGGCCCGTGAGGCATGGCCTTTGAGCCTGCGCGTCCGGAGCCTGTGCTCCGCAACGGGAGAGGCCACAACTTTGGTCAGAGAATCATACCACAACTGTTGTGGAAGGGGGACACTTTCCAGGGCCCGAGAGTGGGCTCTCGTCTGACACTCGGAAATGAATTGTCCGAGGAGACACACGTGCTGACAAAGCAAGAGACTTTATTGGGAAGGGGCACCCGGGTGGAGAGTAGGTGGGTAAGAGGACCCAGGAGGACTGCTCTGCCACGTGGCTCACAGTCATGGGCTTTATGGTGATGGGATTAGTTTCTAGATTGTCTCTGGTCAGTCATTCGGACTCAGGGTCCTTCCTGGTGGCGCACACATCACTCAGCCGAGGTGGATTCCAGCGAGAAGGATTCTGGAAGATTCGTAGGACATATGGACTGGCGTCTCTCTTTGACCTTTCCTGAATTCTTCTGATTGGTGGTGGCTTGTTAGTTCCCTGTTCCTTACCAGGACCTCCTGTCGTAAAATAACTCATGCAAATGGTTACTGTGGTGTCTGGCCAGGGTGGGTGGTTTCAGTCAGTGTTTCCCCTAACACAACTGGTATGTTAGCTGTAATGTCTGTTCTCTTATTTTTCTCTGAAAAATTTCCTTGTCACATTATTTTCATTCTCTCAGTGATTATTTGGGAATATAACGCTTGAGTTGAGAATTCTCTTAGGGTTATCAGAATGCTAATCTGGGCCTGCACGGTGTGATATGAGCTTTATCGCTTTCTTTACTGAATTTGCCCCTGTGTTTTTTTTTTTTTTTTAACATCTTTATTGGGGTATAATTGCTTTACAATAGTGTGTTAGTTTCTGCTTTATAACAAAGTGAATCAGTTATACATATACATATGTTCCCATATGTCTTCCCTCTTGCGTCTCCCTCCCTCCCACCCTCCCTATCCCACCCCTCCAGGCTGTCACAAAGCACCGAGCCAATATCCCTGTGCCATGCAGCTGCTTCCCACTAGCTATCTACCTTACTACGTTTGTTAGTGTGTATATGTCCATGACACTCTCTCGCCCTGTCACAGCTCACCCTTCCCCCTCCCCATAACCTCAAGTCCGTTCTCTAGTAGGTCTGCGTCTTTATTCCTGCCTTACCCCTAGGTTCTTCATGACATTTCTTTTTCTTAAATTCCATATATATGTGTTAGCATACGGTATTTGTCTTTTTCTTTCTGACTTACTTCACTCTGTATGACAGACTCTAGGTCTATCCACCTCATTACAAATAGCTCAATTTCGTTTCTTTTTATGGCTGAGTAATATTCCATTGTATATATGTGCCACATCTTCTTTATCCATTCATCCGATGATGGGCACTTAGGTTGTTTCCATCTCTGGGCTATTGTAAATAGAGCTGCAATGAACATTTTGGTACATGACTCTTTTTGAATTTTGGTTTTCTCAGGGTATATGCCCAGTAGTGGGATTGCTGGGTCATATGGTAGTTCTATTTGTAGTTTTTTAAGGAACCTCCATACTGTTCTCCATAGTGGCTGAACCAATTCACATTCCCACCAGCAGTGCAAGAATGTTCCCTTTTCTCCACACCCTCTCCAGCATTTATTGTTTCTAGATTTTTTGATGATGGCCATTCTGACTGGTGTGAGATGATATCTCATTGTAGTTTTGATTTGCATTTCTCTAATGATTAATGATGTTGAGCATTCTTTCATGTGTTTGTTGGTAGTCTGTATATCTTCTTTGGAGAAATGTCTATTTAGGTCTTCTGCCCATTTTTGGATTGAGTTGTTTGTTTTTTTGTTATTGAGCTGCATGAGCTGCTTGTAAATTTTGGAGATTAATTCTTTGTCGGTTGCTTCACTTGCAAATATTTTCTCCCATTCTGAGGGTTGTCTTTTGGTCTTGTTTATGGTTTCCTTTGCTGTGCAAAAGCTTTGAAGTTTCATTAGGTCCCATTTGTTTATTTTTGTTTTTATTTCCATTACTCTAGGAGGTGGGTCAGAAAGGATCTTGCTGTGATTTATGTCATAGAGTGTTCTGCCTATGTTTTCCTCTAAGAGTTTGATAGTTTCTGGCCTTACATTTAGGTCTTTAATCCATTTTGAGCTTATTTTTGTGTATGGTGTTAGGGAGTGATCTAATCTCATACTTTTACATGTAGCTGTCCAGTTTTCCCAGCACCACTTATTGAAGAGGCTGTCCTTTCTCGACTGTACATTACTGCCACCTTTATCAAAGATAAGGTGTCCATATGTGCGTGGGTTTATCTCTGGGCTTTCTATCCTGTTCCATTGATCTATCTTTCTGTTTTTGTGCCAGTACCATACTGTCTTGATTACTGTAGCTTTGTAGTATAGTCTGAAGTCAGGGAGCCTGATTCCTCCAGCTCCGTTTTTCGTTCTCAAGATTGCTTTGGCTATTCGGGGACTTTTGTGTTTCCATACAAATTGCAAAATTTTTTGTTCTAGTTCTGTGAAAAATGCCAGTGGTAGTTTGATAGGGATTGCATTGAATCTATAGATTGCTTTGGATAGTAGAGTCATTTTCACAATGTTGATTCTTCCAATCCAAGAACATGGTATATCTCTCCATCTATTTGTATCATCTTTAATTTCTTTCATCAGTGTCTTATAATTTTCTGCATACAGGTCTTTTGTCTTCTTAGGTAGGTTTATTCCTAGATACTTTATTCTTTTTGTTGCAGTGGTAAATGGGAGTGTTTTCTTGATTTCACTTTCAGATTTTTCATCATTAGTATATAGGAATGCCAGAGATTTCTGTGCATTAATTTTGTATCCTGCCACTTTACCAAATTCATTGATTAGCTCTAGTAGTTTTCTGGTAGCATCTTTAGGATTCTCTATGTATAGGATCATGTCATCTGCAGACAGTGACAACTTAACTTCTTCTTTTCCGATTTGGATTCCTTTTATTTCCTTTTCTTCTCTGATTGCTGTGGCTAAAACTTCCAAAACTATGTTGAATAAGAGTGGTGAGAGTGGGCATCCTTGTCTTGTTCCTGATCTTAGTGGAAATGCTTTCAGTTTTTCACCATTGAGGATGATGTTTGCTGTGGGCTTGTCATATATGGCCTTTATTATGTTGAGGAAAGTTCCCTCTATGCCTACTTTCTGCAGGGTTTTTATCATAAATGGGCGTTGAATTTTGTCAAAAGCTCTCTCTGCATCTATTGAGGTGATCATATGGTTTTTCTCCTTCAATTTGTTAATATGGTTTATCACATTGATAGATTTGCGTATACTGAAGAATCCTTGCATTCCTGGAATAAACCCCACTTGATCATGGTGTATGATCCTTTTAATGTGCTGTTGGATTCTGTTTGCTAGTATTTTGTTGAGGATTTTTGCATCTAGTTCATCAGTGATATTGGCCTGTAGTTTTCTTTCTTTGTGACATCCTTGTCTGGTTTTGGTATCAAGGTGATGGTGGCCTCGTAGAAGGAGTTTGGGAGTGTTCCTCCCTCTGCTATATTTTGGAAGAGTTTGAGAAGGATAGGTGTTAGCTCTTCTCTAAATGTTTGATAGAATTCGCCTGTGAAGCCATCTGGTCCTGGGCTTTTGTTTGTTGGAAGATTTTTAATCACAGTTTCAATTTCAGTGCTTGTGATTGGTCTGTTCATATTTTCTATTTCTTCCTGATTCAGTCTTGGCAGGTTGTGCATTTCTAAGAATTTGTCCATTTCTTCCAGGTTGTCCATTTTATTGGCATAGAGTTGCTTGTAGTAATCTCTCATGATCTTTTTTATTTCTGCAGTGTCAGTTGTTACCTCTCCTTTTTCATTTCTAATTCTATTGATTTGAGTCTTCTCCCTTTTTTTCTTGATGAGTCTGGCTAGTGGTTTATCAATTTTGTTTATCTTCTCAAAGAACCAGCTTTTAGTTTTATTGATCTTTGCTATTGTTTCCTTCATTTCTTTTTCATTTATTTCTGATCTGATTTTTATGATTTCTTTCCTTCTGCTAGCTTTGGGGTTTTTTTGTTCTTCTTTCTCTAATTGCTTGAGGTGCAAGGTTAGGTTGTTTATTCGAGATGTTTCCTGTTTCTTAAGTAGGATTGTATTGCTATAAACTTCCTCCTTAGAACTGCTTTTGCTGCATCCCATAGGTTTTGGGTCGTTGTGTCTCCATTGTCATTTGTTTCTAGGTATTTTTTGATTTCCTCTTTGATTTCTTCAGTGATCACTTCATTATTAAGTAGTGTATTGTTTAGCCTCCGTGTGTTTGTATTTTTTACAGATCTTTCCCTGTAATTGATATCTAGTCTCATGGTATTGTGGTCAGAAAAGATACTTGATACAATTTCAATTTTCTTAAATTTACCAAGGCTTGATTTGTGACCCAAGATACGATCTATCCTGGAGAATGTTCCATGAGCACTTGAGAAACATGTGTATTCTGTTGTTTTTGGATGGAGTGTCCTATAAATATCAATTAAGTCCATCTTGTTTAATGTATCATTTAAAGCTTGTGTTTCCTTATTTATTTTCATTTTGGATGATCTGTCCATTGGTGAAAGTGGGGTGTTAAAGTCCCCTACTATGAATGTGTTACTGTCGATTTCCCCTTTTATGGCTGTTAGTATTTGCCTTATGTATTGAGGTGCTCCTATGTTGGGGGCATAAATATTTACAATTGTTATATCTTCTTCTTGGATCGATCCCTTGATCATTATGTAGTGTCCTTCTTTGTCTCTTCTAATAGTCCTTATTTTAAAGTCTATTTTGTCTGGTATGAGAATTGCTACTCCAGCTTTCTTTTGGTTTCCATTTGCATGGAATATCTTTTCCCATCCCCTTACTTTCAGTCTGTATGTGTCTCTAGGTCTGAAGTGGGTCTCTTGTAGACAGCATATATAAGGGTCTTGTTTTTGTATCCATTCAGCCAGTCTGTGTCTTTTGGTGGGAGCATTTAGTCCATTTACATTTAAGGTAATTATCAATATGTATTTTCCTATTCTCATTTTCTAAATTGTTTTGGGTTCGTTATTGTAGGTCTTTTCCTTCTCTTGTGTTTCTTGTCTAGAGAAGTTCCTTTAGCATTTGTTGTAAAGCTTGTTTGGTGGTGCTGAACTCTCTCAGCTTTTGCTTGTCTGTAAAGGTTTTAATTTCTCCATCAAATCTGAATGAGATCCTTGCTGGGTAGAGTAGTCTTGGCTGCAGGTTTTTCTCCTTCATCACTCTCAGTATGTCCTGCCACTCCCTTCTGGCTTGTAGGGTTTCTGCTGAGAGATCAGCTGCTAACCTTATGGGGATTCCCTTATGTGTTATTTGTTGTTTTTCCCTTGCTGCTTTTAATATGCTTTCTTTGTATTTAATTTTTGACAGTTTGATTAATATGTGTCTTGGCGTATTTCTCCTTGGATTTATCCTGTATGGGACTCTCTGTGCTTCCTGGACTTGATTAACTATTTCCTTTCCCATATTAGGAAGTTTTCATCTATAATCTCTTCAAATATTTTCTCAGTCCCTTTCTTTTTCTCTTCTTCTTCTGGAACCCCTATAATTCGAATGTTGGTGCGTTTAATGTTGTCCCAGAGGTCTCTGAGACTGTCCTCAGTTCTTTTCATTCTTTTTTCTTTATTCTGCTCTGCAGTAGTTATTTGCACTATTTTATCTTCCAGCTCACTTATCCGTTCTTCTGCCTCAGTTATTTTGCTATTGATCCCATCTAGAGTACTTTTAATTTCATTTATTGTGTTGTTCATCGTTGCTTGTTTCATCTTTATTTCTTCTAGGTCCTTGTTAACTGTTTCTTGCATTTTGTCTATTCTATTTCCAAGATTTCGGATCATCCTTACTATCATTATTCTGAATTCTTTTCAGGTAGACTGCCTATTTCCTCTTCATTTGCTAGGTCTGGTGCATTTTTATCTTGCTCCTTTATCTGCTGTGTGTTTTTCTGTCTTCTCATTTTGCTTATCTTACTGTGTTTGGGGTCTCCTTTTTGCAGACTGCAGGTTCGTAGTTCCCGCTGTTTTTGATGTCTGTCCCCAGTGGCTAAGGTTGGTTCAGTGGGTTGTGTAGGCTTCCTGGTGGAGGGGACTACTGCCTGTGCTGTGGTGGATGAGGCTGGATCTTGTCTCTCTAGTGGGCAGGTTCACGTCTGGTGGTGTGTTTTGGGTTGTCTGTGGCCTTATTATGATTTTAGGCAGCCTCTCTGCTAATGGGTGGGGTTGTGTTCCTGTTTTGCTAGTTGTTTGACATACGTTGTCCAGCACTGTGGCTTGCTGGTCGTTGAGTGAAGCTGGGTGCTGGTGTTAAGATGGAGGTCTCTGGGAGATTTTCGCCGTTTGATATTATGTGGAGCTGGGAGGTCTCTTGTTGACCAGTGTCCTGAAGTTGGCTCTCCTACCTCAGAGGCAGAGCCCTGACTCCTGGCTGGAGCACCAAGAGCCTTTCATCCACACGGCTCAGAATAAAAGGGAGAAAAAGTAGAGAGAATTAGTAGAAGTATGAGGAAAGAAAGAAGGAAAGGAGGGAAGGAAGGAAGGAAGGAAGAAAGAAAGAAAGAAGGAAAGAAAGGAGGGAGGGAGGGAGGAAGGAAGGAAGGAGGGAAAGAAGGAAAAAAGACAGAAAGAAAGAAGATACAGTAAAAATAAAATAAAGTATAATAAAGTTATTGAATTAAAAAATTCTTATTTAGAAAAAAAAAAAGGGACGGATAGAACCTTAGGACAAATGTTGGAAGCAAAGCTATACAGACAAAATCTTACACAGAAGCGTACACATACACCCTCACTAAAAGAGGTAAAGGGGGAAAAATCATAAATCTTGCTCTCAGAGACCACCTCCTCAATTTGGGATGATTCGTTGTCTAAAGGAGGGAAGGAAGGAAGGAAAGAAAGAAAGAAAGAAAGAACGAAGGTAAAGTATAATAACGTTATTAACATTAAAATTAATTATTAAGAAAAAATTTTTTTAAAAAACCATGGACGGATAGAACCCTAGGACAAATGGTGGAAGCAAGACTATACAGACAAGATCTCACACAGAAGCATACACATACACATTCACAAAAAGAGGAAAGGGGAAAAACTCATAGATCTTGCTCCTAAAGTCCACTTCCTTAATTTGGGATGATTGGTTGTCTATTCAGGTATTCCACAGATGCAGCGTATATCAATTTGATTGTGGAGCTTTAATCCGCTGCTTCTGAGGCTGCTGGGAGAGATTTCCCTTTCTCTTCTTTGTTCTTACAGCTCACCGGGGCTCAGCTTTGGATTTGGCCCTGCCTCTGCATGTAGGTCGCTGGAGGGCGTCTGTTTTTTGCTCAGACAGGACGCGGTTAAAGGAGCCGCTGATTCGGGGCTCTGGCGCACTCAGGCCGGCGGGGAGGGAGGGGCACTTCGTGCGGGGCGGGCCTGCAGCGGCAGAGGCCGGTGTGACTTTGCACCAGGCTGAGGCCCGCCGTGCGTTCTCCCGGGGAAGTTGTCCCTGGATCCCGGGAACCTGGCAGTGGTGGGCTGCACAGGCTCCGCGGAAGAGGGGTGTGGAGAGTGACCTGTGCTCGCACACAGGCCCCTTGGTGGCGACAGCAGCAGCCTTAGCATCTCCCGCCCGTCTCTGGGGTCCGCGCTTTTAGCCGCGGCTCGCGCCCGTCTCTGGAGTTCCTTTAAGCAGCATTCTTAAACCCCTCTCCTCACGCACCAGGAAACAAAGAGGGAAGAAAAAGTCTCTTGCCTCTTCGGCAGGTGCAGACTTTTCCCCGGACTCCCTCCCGGCTAGCCGTGGTGCACTAACCCCTTCAGGCTATGTTCAAGCCGCCAACCCCAGTCCTCTCCCTGCGCTCCATCCGAAACCGAAACCCGAGCCTCAGAGCCTCAGCTCGCAGCCCCGCGCGCCCCGGCGGGTGAGCAGACAAGCCTCTCGGGCTGGTGAGTGCCGGTCGGCACCGATCCTCTGTGCGGGAATCTCCCCGCTTTGCCCTCCGCACGCGTTGCTGTGCTCTCCTCCGCGGCTTCGAAGCTCCCCCCTCCACCTCCCGCAGTCTCCGCCCGCGAAGGGGCTTCCTAGTGTGTGGAAACTTGTCCTCCTTCACAGCTCCCTCCCACTGGTGCAGGTGCCGTCCCTGTTCTTTTGTCTCTGTTTTTTATTTTTTTTTTCTTTTGCCCTACCCAGGTACGTGGGGGGTTTCTTGCCTTTTGGGACGTCTGAGGTCTTCTGCCAGCGTTCAGTAGGTGTTCTGTAGGAGTTGTTCCACGTGTAGATGTACTTCTGGTGTATCTATGGGGAGGAAGGTGATCTCCGCATCTTACTCTTCCGCCATCTTCCTCTCCAAGACCCCCCCTGTGTTTTATTTCAAGAGTTTGTATCATGGTGAATATGGTTCCATAGGCATGTATTTCCAAGTGATGGACTGCTAGACAGATTTTACTTTCTTTCCCCTCTCTTTTGCTCTTAAACATCAGATGTTTCCTTTTTAGCAGGCTCTTAAAAATGAATCTCGTTCTCTAGAGTCAAAACTCTTAGCAGCCTCTGCCTTGCCTATCTGTGATAATGGGCCTGTAATCGTAGTTTTAAGCTTGAGCCTGAAATCCCAGAGAAAATATTAGTCTTATACTGTGTGCTCCATGTGTGGTAGTATGATTCCTGCATCAAGAATTAAATAATAATTACGGTTTACTTCAGTAATGTAAATGTTTACATAAAATAAAAAGTGAAGAAGAAGGGTTGGCTTTCCATTTGGCTCGCAGCTACCATGCCCAACTGCACGTTGTAACCCACCTCTGGATGAGAATTTCAAATCCTGTGGTTACCTACCCTCAAATTTCAAGACATCACTCTTCAGCTTTCTGTTATGTTTAAATGAGGAGACAGTCAAAAAAAACTTGTTAAGGCAACTTTTATCTTTAATAGTAGATTTAAATATAATATACTATCTACCTCTTCTCTCTTGTTTTAAAAAGATCCGCCAACCTGTCACACTTAAGAAATTGAACCAAGACGTGTTATTGTTACTGAACGCAAGTTCACGTACCCGACGCACAGTGAGGCCAAACAAAACCGAGCAGAGAAAGGTTCATTGCAGGCCCATGCAAGGAGAACAGATAGCTCATGCCCCCCAAAACCCAGGACTCTCCAAAGGGTTTCAGCAAAGCCCTTTTTTTTAACATCTTTATTGGAGTATAATTGCTTTACAATGGTGTGTTAGTTTCTGCTGTATAACAAAGTGAATCAGCTATACGTATACAGAGTGGAAATGTAAAAGTAAAAATACTTCGCCTTTTGAGAAATTGAGCAAGGTGAACAAGTGAAGGCAGCTGAGAGGTTCTTGGCCATTCCTCTGATTGGTTACAAGCATGAGAGAAGGACCTCAAAACGAGCTCACACAGAACTGATCAAATATTTTTTGATCACTTGCCGCAGAAGATTTGATGCCCCGTATTAACCCATATGATGTTTTTCGTCCTATCTTAATTTAACAGAGTTTCTGCCAAGTGGTGTGCAGAGTTTACCACTGCACACCCATTTACACAGTGGTGTGTAAACGGGTTTTGAAAAATATATATATTTTAAATATCTCCAAGCAATCGGTGTTCTCTAAGTACACCACAGTTCATTTTTAAAAACAGTAATTGAGTTTTACTATGTGCAAACACTGGAGTGTGCTCCTCTGTAAACACAGCTCTTGCACTAATTTATTTGAAGGAGAAAATATGGATGCTACCAGTGGTGTGCTGGGGCTGACTGGTGCCTGCTGGGGAAAGCCAACTGTTAGACTTAGGAATTTTGTGGGCCAGTTGTTAAAGATAGCCATTATTAAAAGCTAAATATTAGGGCTTCCCTGGTGGCGCAGTGGTTGAGCGTCCGCCTGCCTATGCAGGGGACACGGGTTCGTGCCCCGGTCCGGGAAGATCCCACATGCCGCGGAGCGGCTGGGCCCGTGAGCCATGGCTGCTGAGCCTGCGCGTCCGGAGCCTGTGCTCCGCAACGGGAGAGGCCACAGCGTTGAGAGGCCCGCATACCGAAAAAAAAAAAAAAAAAAAAAGCTAAATATTAAATTAAATTTAGATTTAAGCAAAAAGTAATAAATACTCAAAATTCATCATTCCTACTTATTTTACTACCTTATACTACGATCTGTGCTCTTGAGGTTATCGGCATCCATTGTATCTGAATGGTGAAATACTGGATAATGGTGTTTTACTGCACATCTTTCCCAAGGCTGTATTTAGTGATGTTCCATCAGTAGTTTGCAGTCTGCCAGGTGGAAGTATTTGCACTAAGGATGCTACGAATCAGAATTTTTTTTTCCTGGCAGGCTGGTGGTTTAACCAGCATACCACTGGCTTTATCTCAGTAGAGTGAAATAAGAGTTTATTTCAAATGGAACCTTCAGTTCATACAGCTATGAAGGGATGCAGCCAGAAACAGAACTGATGTTTCCAGTTCAGTTTTGCATCATCTTTACCCACTTTGATTATTAGTGGAACCCTGTCTTGAAAAGTCTGTGCAGCATCCTGGTTCAGCAAAGAGTAGGAGAGAGGTTGGTTATTGACAGCTCCAGGGATTAGAGAGGGGCAAGGATGGCCTGATTTTCTGCTCTTTGACTTTTTGGCTTACTCCTTGCTACCTTCTATGAGACTATATGTATTTAATTGCCTGGTGAATGATATAAAGAAGTCTCAGCTGCACTGGGAATATATTTGATCTTGTCTACATTAAACAGAAGGGAAAAAGTAGTTTTAAATTTTTTATTTATTTTTGACAAAAATTGCATATATGGTATACAACATGATGTTTTGATATATGTATACATTGTGAATGATTACAAAAATCAAACTAATTAACATACCCATCACCTCCCATAGTTACCTGTGTGTGTGTGTGTGTGTGTGTGTGTGTGTGTGTATGAGTGTGATGAGAACTCCTGGGATCTACTCTCAGCAAATTTCAAGTATATAATACATTATTATTCACTGTAGTCACCATACTATACATTAGGTCTCCAGAACTTATTCATCTTATAACTGAAATTTTGTACCCTTTGATCCACATTTCCTCTTTTCCCTCAGCCCCCAGCCTCTTGTAACCACCATATGTTACTATGAGTTTGACTTCTGGGGAAAAAAAGTTTTCAGGGGAAAGGATGGGATTTGAATAGAATCCTGAAGAATGGAAAGGATCCATCTGGATGAGAGAAAAGGTCAAAACATCAACAGATACACAAAGGGAAGGAAGGGCAATGACCGTACTAGAGCAAAGTAAAGAATTCAGTATGGTTGGAGAACAGGATTTATAGACAAGTGTAGTGTGGAAAGGGACTTGAAGGGTAGATGGAACCTGATTACCTAAATGGCAGTATTGAACTTTGATGCTAAACTGATGTAGGTTTGGGAGAGAGGGAAAGATTTGAAGAAGAAAAGGAGTTTCAGTGTTTGCTTTAAAAAGTTTATTTTTATTTTTAATAAATATGCTTGTAGTATACACTTAATTGATAATATAAGGCAATTTAATTTACCTTTCTCTATGCAAATTGGATCCAAAAACATGTTGCCTTTAGTATATTAAGAATGTGTAAAAGATCCTCTCAAATGCTGCTACATCAGGCATCAAGGACATGAGAAATTTACCTGTGGTTACTTCAGAAAATACATCCACTGCACATAAATTTTACCATAAAAACTTAAAACTTCATGAAAAATCATGAAGTATTTCCATGCCACCTTACACAAATTCAATATCTGTAATGTCATCTCGAGGGAAATAACATGTGCACATTTGAAACAGTCACAAAAGCTACCCGTGTTCAATTAATAGTGCATTGTAGATTACAGGTTTACACCAACCAATACTTAAGAAATTGAATCTGAGTGATACTATTAGCTCAACTAATCCTCTTGAATAAACAAGGAAGTTTAACGTATTGGTGGTCTACTTTTCTGATCATATAAATATATAATATACTGATATATATTAAATATATAACATATATAATATATGAATGAAATATTCGGTATCATCCTTAGCTTTGCAGAATTGGTAACTATACCACAGCAAGATGTTATGTCTACAATCAGTGTACATGGGATGACATGCCATCAGTTTCCTTGACTTAGAGTTGATAAGCACTCAATTACAATATATACCCTATAGAAGCTCCAGACAATCAACTTTTTTTTTTTTTTTTTGCGATACGCGGGCCTCTCACTGTTGTGGCCTCTCCCGTTGCGGAGCACAGGCTCCGGACGCGCAGGCTCAGCGGCCATGGCTCACGGGCCCAGCCGCTCCGTGGCATGTGAGATCTTCCCGGACCGGGGCATGAACCCGTGTCCCCTGCATCGGCAGGCAGACTCTCAACCACTGCGTCACCAGGGAAGCCCCAGACAATCAACTTTTAAAAAAAAGAAGGTGGTCCCTTGGAAGACTAAAGCAAAATGTTTAGCTGGACTTTTAAAAAGTTTTATCAATGAGAAGAAGCACCTAAAAGGAAAATACAGCTTTAACAACAGAGGGGGGGAAAACCCTTAAACATCTTGAAAACCAAAGCAAAATGCAATTTAAACAACATTTAAAGAGAAATACATTTTATGAGACTAATAAAAATTCGATCTACAGGATTTTAGGAGTTCATTACTAGTAAGTAAGCATAACCTTGCAAGTACCATGTCCCTTTTTCTTCCCCTTAGTCAGAATTTAAAGTGTTAGCTTCCATTCAGTCATGGCCAGAGGTGAGAGGGCAGGGAGGAGCTGATAAAGTAAAGGATCCAAAAACATTTTACATGAATGTCACAGACTTCCAATGAAAAGGAATACTCAACAGGACCAAAAGTTCATATTACTGATATACTCTTCACTGATTCAGTTTTTAACAAGTGAAAATAAATGGTATTAAGATACAGAATCTTAATATATAACCCTTACTGTCAAATCCTTGTTTTATGGAAGAAAAAACGAGATCTCTTGGGCTTCCCTGGTGGCGCAGTGGTTGAGAGTCCGCCTGCCGATGCAGGGGACACAGGTTTGTGCCCCGGTCCGGGAAGATCCCACATGCCGCGGAGCAGCTGGGCCCGTGAGCCATGGCCGCTGAGCCTGCGCGTCCGGAGCCTGTGCTCCGCAACGTGAGAGGCCACAGCAGTGAGAGGCCCGCATATCGCCAAAAAAAAACCAAGATCTCACTCAATTTCCAGTAACACACAAACGTATCTTACAGAAGAATTTTATAATAGAAGGGTTAATAAACCCTCGCTGCCTTTTTTTCAAAGGGGATTTTAAAAAGGTGTAACATGATCAATAAGTGGCCATGTTCAGAATAAACTAGAATGAATGGGGTAGAGCGAAGAAAAGCAAGAATATCTAGCAAAGCCAGATTATCTTCCTGTGTCCCAATTTTTGTGCAAAGGAAATCTTCCTGAGGGCAGTCACTCACATACAGCTCAGACCTGTCATCAGCTTGGTACGTGCATCTCATCATTTCATCGGTCACCATGCCCCATTCCTTTGAATAGGTCCTAGTTGGGACACAGCTAAAGAGGAATACAGTGGAAAGGCTTAGAGTTTAGGCTATGGGGTCACGCTCTCTAGACTGAAATCTGGGTTCCACTGCTCACCACCGCTGAGACTGCATAGGTCACTTAGATGCTTCAAGCTTCTCCTTTCTGTGAGATGTTGATAATAGTACCTCCCTTAGAGAGTAAGAGGAGTAAGCATATTAATGATTGTAAAATGCCTAGCACATGTCCAGGCATGTGGAGAGCAAGTTAACTATTGTTAGTGGTATTTTACTGATGTTAGTAGCCAAAGAAAGTATATCAACAGTTTGATCTGACCACAATAAGTAATTATATAACTTAACAGAAAATGAAGTCGTCTGAGGCTGTGTGGTTGTGTGTGTGTGTGTGTGTGTGTGTGTATGTGTGTGCAAACCTGCACATGCACCCACCCCCGTGTGTAAACCTGCGATGGTCATGTAACTCCTCTGTACAATTACTCCAATCCTCCTCTTTGCCCACCTCTCAAAGGTACCATATTCTAAGGTAAATCAGAGCTCCATCAGCTACCACTTTTCATTCTCTCACAAAGTTCCCAACTTAAGCTCTGACTGTGCTGGGGAGAAGACAAGACTGAGAACCAGCTGACCCCACCTGGAGTGTGGGTATAAGGACAGCCAGGAAATCCAAGAGAGCAAAGCACAGTCAACGCAGGGAATGCTCTGATCCTGGAAACTGAAGGGCAAGGACAGAGGGAAACCTTGGGGACCATTCTTCAGTAGTTTTTACCCAATCATGAGAGAGAAAAAAAGGACAAAACTAAAGCCCTTCTGAAGAGAATGTAATTATCTTGCTATTCCACCTCACTTCTAGCCTTAGACTTTATATTGACAAACTAAAGCATTTTTTTGCATTGAGATAATTTGACTGGATCAGGGTTTTTATTTTTTTTTTTAAAAAAAGAGCTTGCCTACAGTGTTTGATGCAGTGAAGCTTCATGAGAAGATGGATGAAATGTGAAATATTTGGATTCCTGGGTCAGCTGCTGCTTAGGTATTTACCTGCTTATTGTCCAGGAACTCATAGAGGATGCCTCCTAACAAGATCAAAGCATCACTACTTACAGTTTAAAACTGGCTGATTGTGGAAATCAACTTTACTTGACAGAAGCTTCAGGAAGAAATTGAAGCTTTCATTCCAAAAATGGTTATTAGGAGGTAGTCTCCTAATTTTATGTTAAGTCACAACTGGTAAATTTCTTCATTGACATATATGTTGAAGATACCACAATGGAAGATTTGTTTTTTTAAGTATTTCCCACATTTTCATGATTCCCGGACTTTTGTATTATTTATAAGAGCAATAAATATAATTATTTATACATTATTACTTATTATATTAGTTATTATTACTTATGATTCTATTCTGTGTCAGTGACTATAAACACATTTCCTTCTAAATTCTATAGCAAAATTATAAATGCGTTATTTTCCTTATTTTCACAGGTAAGGAATCTGAGGCTCTAACCTAAGGTCACATAGCCAGTAACTGACGGAGATGGATCTCTAACTCATATTCATCAGATACCAAAACACATTTTCTTTCCAAAGATGTCACATTACCTTTAGTGTTTAAGAAACATTTATTCTGTCCATATTTGCTCCCACAGTGAACATTAAACACTTATCAGAGACCAAGTAATGTGTTGGGTATAATACAAGCCATATTATGCCATGGGCATTTAAATGTCAATCTTTGAAATGAACTTACAGAAATTTCCATCCCTGATTGCAATAATGACATTACCCAATATTCTCATTCCCGACTCCACATTTCCTATGTATTCAAAGAGAAAGATGGCAGCAAAATGCAGAGTTCTTATTGGAACTGGTGAGATTTGAAGAGCTCCAGTGGATTATTTCTATAGTATAAAGTATTTATCTTCCAAATTTGAAGGACAGATGTTAACATATTTCTGAGTTGCTCCTGTTGCACGAACAGATGCTTAACCATAACCACCTAAAATAATCTATAGTAATTAATGGGCATTTTTATACTTGTAGTTATTGTTCTATTTCTACAATAATTCATACCTTTGACTTTAGCAAATTAGGTACAATTTTGAAACAGTTTTATGGAACTCAAAAATCTGAAACCTGCTCCCAGAATATCAAGTTTTGGGTTTTTGGTTTTTCGTACGCTATATTTGTATGACTAGACCCCAAATCCCAACCCCACTACCTACATGGTTCGTATATTCACTGCCAACTTTTAGGAATAAATATGGGACATGATTCTTCTCACAACAAGCTTCTGCAGCTGATAGCTTTAGAAATCAGAGTTGCATACAAAGGAAACAATGGTACGAATGTTTGAAGAGTTCCAATGACTGTAGTTGGTGAAAGTTAAAGGAAGTGTTTCAGCACAGATCACATGTCTTGGGTTGCTTTCTCCAAATATTTGAAAGCAAAATAACTTTATTCGAAAACCAGATATTAGTTTGAAGGAATTTTTACTTTATCTGGAAGGAAAGAAAGAACCCCAAACTAACCCTTGTCAAGACCTCCTCTGGGCTACAGCACAAAGTATTCAGCCAGAATGCATTTGGACGGAGGGCAGTTCTCTACCATTGGCCTCCATTTTGTCAGAACCAGCATTTGTTCTGGCTGGTCGATGCCAGTATATGTGAATTATTAAATATTTTGAATTGCACCCCTGACTAGTGCTTTGAAAATGTTGTTTATTTTTTTTAATTGTATTGAAGTATAGTTGATTTACAACGTTGTATTAATTTCTGCTGTACAGCAGTGACTCAGTTATACATATATGTATTCTTTCTTCAGATTCTTTTCCATTGTGGTTTGTCACAGGATACTGAATATAGTTCCCTGTACTATACAGTAGGACCTTGTTGTTTATCCATTGTATATATACTAGCTTGCATCTGCTATCCCACACTCCCAATCCATCCCTCCCCCACCTTCCCTCTGCCTTGGCAACTACAAGTCTATTCTGTGTCTGTAAGTTTGTTTCATAGATGTGTTCATTTTTGTCGTATTTTAGATTCTACATATAAGTCACATCGTATGGAATTTGTCTTTCTCTTTCTCACTTCACTCATTATGATAATCTCTAGGTCCATCCTTGTTGCTGCAAATGGCATTATTTCATTCTTTTTTATGGGAGTAGTATTCCATTGTGTATATGTACCACATCTTCTTTATCCATTCATCTATCAATGGACATTTAAGTTGTTTCCATGTGTTGGCTGTTGTAAGTAGTGCTGCTATGAACATAGGGGTGCTTGTATCTTTTTGAGTTATAGTTTTGTCTGGGTATATGCCCAGGAGTGGGATTGCTGGATTTTATGGCAACTCTATTTTTAGTTTTTTGAGGAACCTCTATACTATTTTCCAAAAATGCTGTTTAATTTAATCCTCACTGCAAGCTGTCGAAGTATTATTATCCCAATATACGGAGGAAGGAACTTTGAAATGAGAGGGAACGTTCATATCCACCCTGGTTTGGAAGTGTTTCCTCTGGGGTCAACTTTTATTACACAACAAGAGCAGAGCTATACCTTTGTCATCTCTGTGTTCTAGTGTCCAGGAGAGTCCTGCCATGGACTTGGTGCTCAAGAATGGTTTACTCCATTGAATTGAACAGACAACTGTTCATCTTTGTTGGGATGAAGAATATCTCACTTGTCCAAATTCCATGAGGAATCAACTCAGGATTTAACAGGTTTAAGAATTTGAAGGTTCCACTATGTTTAACATATCAATAAATGCAATTGCAGAAAATTTACTTACATTAATCTCTCTCCCTATTATGGTGTAATTTCTTCTCAGGAAAGGGGCAAATACTTCTAGAACTCTACCCCAAGTGAATGTGATACAGATGAATATATAAATACAAATATATTCAGAAAAGTATTATTTGAAATATTAGAAAGCAATAAACTGAATACCTAACAATGGAAGTATGGCCTAATTCATCATAATGAAGTTTTACAGTAGAATGTTATGCAGTCATTATGAATCATTTTTCAATTAATTCGTGATTTTGTATTAAATAAACTTTTTATTGAAGTATAACATACAGGACAGAAAAATACAAAAAACCTTAAGTATGCACTCAATGAGTTATCAGAGAATTACACCCTGTAACCACCATCCAATTTAAGAAATAACTTATTCCCATTATCCCAAAAATCTATTTCATGATCCCTCTTAAACGCTTCCCTCACCTTTCTTCTCAAAGGTATCTGTTATCTTGACTTCAAATCGTATATGGGGAAACACCTACTAAAACATAAGTGAAGAGGCCAGAACAAATTGTATGTGCAGTATTCTCCCAGTTATGTGATCATTGATATGTAACTAAATGTGCAGGCAATTATTAGAAGGAAATAACCAAAATGTTCTCAGCGGTTATCTCAGCAAGCAGATAAGGCGTGATTTTTATTTTCTTCTTCCACAGAAAATATATATTATTCTAATAAATAGTTAAAGGACAAATATTATGTAAATGGAGTAAAATATATTACAATCAATTATAAACATGATTTTTTTTCATATTTGCTAGGAGTTGGCATTATTTTTATAGTCCTAAAATGTGGAAGAGCTCAAAAGGTTGCCTAGGAAGTTCGGCTGTTACATACAATGGTATTTAAAATAATATATCCCCTATTAAAATGTAGGCAATTATGATGTGCCTTTGGTTACACCATGGACACGAATTACTGTGAACCCCAAGCACATACCACGAAACCACATGTGGTATGGTCCTAGCCAGTGTGAGTTATGATTTGCCACCAGCACAAACCTTGTAAGATTCCCATTATGCTAGCTTTACCATCTTCCAGAGAATTTCTTTCCCATCCTATGGCTCTGCTTGGGAAAGAGAGTAGAAAATGATGCTGGATATTATAAAGTCAGACTCGCAGGAATTATACAGACAGGGCAGCAGAAGTTTCTGAGAACAGGTATAGAGTTTTGGAAATCGGTCGAGATCCAGGAGCATGTAGATGGCATTTTCTACATCTTGCTTAAAATTAACAAGAAAAAAAATGTATCTGTTACCTTTGTTTTTGCAGATGGCAGATAATATATTGATGAGGGGGTAGAGATGTGGAGAAATACATAGTTCTCAAATAAGCATTAAATATGCAATCAGGATTAGCTGGATTCTTTTTCATTCCTCACTTCCTCTTAATATTTGTCAGTTGAGTATTTATTTTGAAAACAGATTAGAATTTACTATACAGAAGGGATGGATGAGACCTAGAGGGAATGAAACAAGAAGTAAATAGAAAACAAATGGAAAGGAATTCAACAGAATAATTCACAATATGATTTACCCAAGAGAGAAGTTGAAAAATTTCCTAATCACAAAAACTTCCTTCTTGGGAAGTGAGTTTTTCCAGAAGGAGCTGGAGAAGGGAACAAATATTTGAATCATTGATGATAAAAGCCTACTCCTCCATCCAAGCAGAAGACCCTGATTCTGCTCTGTACTGTGAAGAATATTCCAGACTGAGTTGTCCAGGTTGCTGAGAAATTGCAAAATTTGAGTTGGGGGAAGGGAGTGGAAATTGTTAAGAGTCACTGTGGCTCAAACTTCATACGTAGTTATGAAGTTAGCAAATTTTAGTTCTCAAACAGCTCTCTCTATCGTCTAGGAAGATACTATTTTTTCCTGGAAAGAAAAGCCCAGGACAGTGGAATTTCTAAAAATCCTGCTCTAATAGCCAGCCTGTAGAATTTAGTGGCCAGCGGTGACCCAAAGTGGTAATTTTTCAAGCCCTGACATTTATTTAATGCCTTTAATGTGGTTATATAAAAGTATTTAACATAAACACTATTAATATTTAAGTGGCAGGTGGCTGCTAGGCATAGTGGTTTATTATTTATAAGTCTTTTTCTTCTGGTTCATGGGAAGATGAGTGGCTGCCATTGACCCAAGAAGGATTCTTTTAATATCACCCATTAATTTCTTCAGAGAAAGAATGCCATTACCTTGCAGCTTGGAGGTGTTGCAAAATATACTAATGTACTAGACCCGAGGTCAAGAGAATTGCATTGAGGTTGTGCATCTGTACCTAGGGAGAACTGTAAGCTGGTGCATTTGCTTAGCCTCTCTGAGACTCAGTTTCCTCATCTGTCAAATGGGAATGTTAACAATGTTTTTCTTAGGAACACATGCTGTGTGCATAACAGAGTGCTTTGAAAATAGAAATTGCTTAAAATTCGTTTCCTACCTCCCATTAGGGGTTTCAGTTCCCTCAGTGAAAAGAAACAGTGGATTAAGTATGGAATATCAAATAGCTTCATTTCATAAGATAACTCCAATCAATTGATATGAATTTCCTAGAGGGTATCCTGAAAAGGATTTGAGATCTGGTATATCTGAAAATGATAGATAGATGATTCACATCTGCCTTGGATAAAGAAAGAAGAATGGCTGCCCATGTGCTACCTATTTCTCAGCTCCCACCCCCACCCCAGACTCAAAAGTCTCTGATTTTGAACTTGGCCTTTGTGTTTATGAACTACCTTGGGTAGAATTAAGGGAGGCTAATTAGGATCATTGTTACTAGGTCTTTAAAACAGCCCTAATAAAATTGGGCAGAGCCTGGCAATTTCCCTACTCAGCTTAGGGCCTTTTACTCACAGACATTGCACAGAAGCTGGCCTTGCCAACTTTTGACCAGTGAAGCTCTAAGTCAAAGGCTGGTATTTGAATATTTGCCAGTAAAAACAACTCTGTGGAGTTTTATTACCTTATAATTCCCAAAGGAGTCATGATAAGATCTCTGCTTATCTTACTTCTTTAAATCATTCCACTCACCTTTCTCCTTACTTCACTTCTCTGAATTTCACGGGAGGAAGACAGGGAGCAATGTGACTGGAAGAAATGAGACGTAGTCAACAATTTGATCATTAATAAACATAACTAAAAAGTAATTTCAGCAATTAAGTGCATCCTCGTGTATAATTATTAAATTCGTTAAGACCAATTGTTTTAAATATTACGTTCTATTTTCATGAGTTTTTTACTTTTATGTAAAAAAATTTTTGGAAAAATAATTTTTAACTGCCCCAAAAGGTCACAACCCTAATGCAGCTATTCAGATTACAGTTTATTCTATTCCAGGTTTTGTATATTTACATATGTACAGTTACTCTTAGTGGTTGTAAATATAATACACTTATGATTTTAAATTCTCATTATTCATTCAGAATTTTATTATAAAAACTTTGCTGTGTTTTTCATCTTCATTATAAACAGAAGTGGCCATGTTAATTGCAGCATAGTATGTCATTAGTGTTTGGATCAGAATTGATTAGCCATTTACTCCTCATAGGGTTTTTATATTGTCAGAGCCATATTATAATTCGAACTTATGTTTGTCTACACATTCCAACATGGTATACCACACAGACTGACTGAGCTTTGCTCTTGTTTCATTGAAGAAAAATATTTTGTGTAAAAAAACAAGTTCCACAGTCCATCATTAATTTTTTTAAAAAACAATGAGAATATGTCCTAGGTGAAATATTTTAAATATATCACATTTTGAAATAAATAGTTTCCAGCTATGTCATAGAGTTTGAATAATATAATAAATATAATGATGTTCCCTTAAACATTGTGCCATAAAAAATGACATCATGATATCTGAAATGTTCATCATCGTCTTAATTTTTGTCAACATGACAGCCAACACTAGGTCATACCTTTATGAATATGGACTTCCACTGGGCATACATGGAAAACTAGTGGAATGAGGTCACCAGGGCTCTCCCTGGTGTACAAGGAACCTCCTAAGTGAAAAATCTTTAAAAAGAGTTGAAATATAGTTGAAAAGTATAAAAGACTGGTTTTTAAGTAAGACAGCTTGGGTAACCTTGCTATGTGACCATGGTTAAAGTCATTTAACTTCTCTGTTTTTGTTTCCTTATCATATGATTGATATAAAGATCCAACTGCTCTTTGAACAGTGGCTGACATATAACCTGTCAATAGATTTTAGCTATTATTATACAGATTTAGTCCAAAGACAATGTCAGGATTGGAGGGAGGTAAGATTCTGAATAAGGCGTGATGCTTGTCATTCTGATGGTCTTCTAGCTCACATCCTAGGAACTCATGGCAAACTCTGAGGATGGGAATCTACTAAAATAAATAAAAAATGAAAACCAGAAGAATCATTTTGTGAAAAGCTTCAACTCATGAGAAGAGAAAGTAAGAAGACAAAGGCTCCTTACGTGGTAGATGATGACACTGGTAGCCTCACATTAGTCAACACGTCCATCTTTGATGCCCTCATTGTCTAAAATCATCAACAGAATAGCAGTGCCTTGAGGTGACAACTAATGACACATGTCTATTTGCCATTGGTAACAAAGGAGACATGATCCTAAAAAAGCCGGAGAGAAGACAAAAATGTAAGAAAAAGCCTGGAAGAAATTTCCCGGAATTCTCAAAGGAGAAATTTAGAGGGTCTATTCCTGATGGTGGGGGCAGTACTACAGAGAGTAATGTTTTGCGGCCCTTACTTCACCCACAGGCAGTTATGATATACCACACTCAGTTTTTAGTGGTGTGAATAATGATTTGCTATAAAAATCCGGAAATCGATTCATTCCACAAACATTTATTGAAGAGCTATAATGTGCCAGGCATTGTTTACTATACCAGTGAGGGTCAGACAGATTATATCGTCATAACAAAGTACGCCCAAATCTCACTGATTTACAACAACAAACGTCTTTCCTCATTTATGCTGTAGTTCTCTCATGGTAACGATGGCTCTCCTGCATCATGATCTTCACTTAGGAGACCCAGCCACTGGAGGAGCTTCTCTGTGGTATATCAGTGGTCTTATAATAGAAAAGAGAAAGGGTGAAGCCCTAGCTGAATGATGAAGCACTTCTGTGCTCAAGTACTACATGTCAGCCCCTCCCACGACCTTCTGAATTCAACAGAACAGTGATACATAATCTCTTACAGAGTGGGACAGCAGGGGGGGGGAAATGAATTTTCAGCCAACAGCAACACAATCTACTTGCCATGAAATCTATCCTCAATGGTTGTACTGTCTGGTAGAATTTCATTTGGTCAAATTAGTCTTAAATATGATACTTAATGGAGCAAATATTCAGACATCGGTGAAAGCACAAATGTGATAGTACAAAGTCAGTGTGCTTTTAAGTGTTAGTTGCTTGAGATTATTTGAAATTGAGGATCATATGAGTTCAGGGCTCTAGGATTCAGAAATGACTCCAGATTCTTTCATCATTCCCCAAAGGAAAAGCAAGAATAAGTAGGATACCAGACATTTATGCAATCCCTCTGAGATCATAAAGCTAACAAAGGAAAGTTTTCAAAGGGCAAAAATACTTTACAGTTTCTTTGCAATAGACATTATTCAGTAAATACAACATCATTCATGACCTGGAAACATACCACCTTGGGTTGCCATCCTGGCAGGTATCATAGATTGTACAAGGTTGGGCAGGTTAAATTCTTAAAAGGAAGACCTTTTTTGGAACACCCCAGGATTACAAAAAGCACAGCTGTCTTTCAGATGAGGTTTTATTCTCAGTGTTTCTTGTTCAGTGACCCTTCCTAACTGCATATAGGATACTTTTCATTCATTTGCTTTGGCCAGTTTTATCTTTGATTTTTGTAACTGAATTTGTCTTGCCCTTTACTGCATTTAAATAGATGGAATGGTCTCACTTTAGACTTCTGAAACTATTTGTAGACCTTTGCCTTCACATGTTTGAAATAAATGTGAGGCATTAATTTTAGTCAAACAACACTGAGCCCAATTCACTTGGGAAAATGCATTTCAATGTGTAATTTATCATCCAGGACCTGTCCACTAGTTCGTTACTCCCAGAGAGTAAATTAGGCACTTTGATAGGTGCATTAAACTCCTCCTGGCTACTAGGTACCATTTAGGGCTGTGGGGCAATAATTTACTTAATGGTACCTTGGTGACCTCAAAAAGTTTGTGTTATTTTGAAAGTTCTTAGTTTTCTTCCACAAAATAATTTATGCACTAGGAGGCTGGGTATGCTTATAAATATGTTTCCAAATAGGCAACAACTATTGAATAGAATAAATAAGATAACATCGTCATGCTGATGCAGACGTGAAATGTTTCATAACTGTGTTATCTATCCTATCCACGCAATAGATGTGTATCTCACAAAACAGTTATTTCTTTGGGTTTCTTTTTTTATTTACAAGACTGTCTTCCATTTTATTGTAATTCGTAACGCTTCATAGCTGTAAGGATTTCCAGATTCACATCACTGCATTTTTCCATAGTACAAGACACATTTATCCAAAATTAGAATAATGTGCTAAATATCCTGAAAGTTCTGACAGCAACTTACATCCTGCTTCTTCCTTGATTCACAGCAGAGCTTCATCCATGTTAAATAAGTTGCTTGTTAAGTTTTGATACCTCCTACTTCAGTCACTTGTTTGTTAAATTGCCTCAGATTAAGCTTGATCCACCAAGTCAGGTAAAAACTCTGGATTTTGCTTTCACCTGGGGGAGAGAATGACTGAGAAAAAGAAATATACCTTTCATATTTTAATGTCTCTAAAATTTGGATATGTCTTATAATTGATATGTGCCTGAGTTTCTTTGGTAACATTTTTTTCTCTCTTGTTGTCATAAAATGATGGTACGTCTTATAACTGATGGCGTATTGGATTTTTGAAATATAGTAGGGCAGTTTATTTTAGAATTTTGAAGATAAAGACCTGGGTGAAAATAGTTCTAAGAACATGAAAATATTGCCATTAAGAAGAGCAGAAGCTGATAATGTTTTCATACCCATTTCAGTTACACCGTCCCTCTGAAGATGAATTTATTGCCACCAATCAGTTTTGAAAATGTTTGAATGGGGCAGACACCGACAATTATATGAAAGTAAAACCTATGTGAAATTTTAAGGGAATATATGTATGCCATAATAAATCAGCAGAAATACCTGTTTAAACAATTAAAGACTATTCCTACTACTTTGCAACTAATGGAAGTTGAAATAGTGACTTGCCAGTGAAGCAGAGTTTTGGAAAGAAGCACTGACCCAACAAAACTTGTGTTTACAACTAATATACTTCTTTTGTCAGAAGAAACCTGTAAGGGAATGTCTTTTTCAGAATAACTCTACTCAAATCATCTCAGTTGCAACTTCTCTGGACCTCTTTGGATGGACCATCAAGTTCACATGTCAGTGACAATGGAGAAAGAGGATTAGAGTCATAGGAAACAAGAAAAAAAAGGGGGAAAAGGAGGAAGGAAGAAAAGGAGGATAGAAAGAAAGGAACAAAAAGAAGAAATTTTATAATTAATCAAGATATGGAATTCCTGAAATTATACCCTTAATGTTACCCTGAATTTAAAAAGATATTTGCCTAAATATTCTACACATTTTTATTAACAAGTAATAAAAGAACAAATGTGCCTCATTCTCTTAGTAAAATGTGATGCTTATTAGAGTTTGTTTGCTGTATTATCCCAAAGTACCAACATACAACTGGGAATCCCACTTCTAATATACAAAATGTCAGAATTCCAAAATGTGACTTCATGAGTATTTAACACCAAGCTCCTTGAATTGGGCACTTTTCAGGAGAGATTTCATTCAAATTTAAACAAGCAGCTATGTCATAATTAAAATTTCAAATGGAATATATATAGTTGAGTACCATTTGAATTTAAGTCCTGGAGTACAACAGAACCGTAAACTGTTACATGATAGGAGTTTTTTGTGTCTGCATACCTCTAGAGAATAAACTCAATTTTCTTTGTGAAGGGAGGAGTTAAGATGTGATACACATGACAATAGTGAGAGGTTCTGAGGTCTCTGCACTGTTCCAGCCGATATCACAGCACAGCTTCACATTGAAGTTGAATGTCAAACATGTATTTGAACTCTGAAAACTCTAATAAGATTGATACATCTACAAATTCTGTATTTGCTTGAAATTACTCTTTAGAGTCTCTTATTTTTATAATTTTTAAATTACAGAAATAATTAACATGATTAAGAAAGTCCTAACTTCTTTGGAAATTAGGGGAAATAATGTAACTAATTTTTTTCTTTGGATTCACTTCTGTTGACTCTGTTGATCCATCTGTACCTTGTGAGTATGACCAGGGTCTGGTGGCAGGCAGCAAAAATTATTAAGTTTGAAAGACATGACATTCAAACTCTTGGTTGTACTTATGACCTTTCAAACATCCAGGAAATTACATTACGTTCATAAAACAATGATAATGATATTTACTTTTATAGTCATCAATAAGATTAAATGAGCTCATGTATGTAAAGCACGTAGCACATCGAATATGTTCAATCACTGGTTGCTTAAAATAAGTCCCATAGTAACCAAAGAGTAGTAGTAGCTTACTTTTTAGTTATGTGGTTAGAATCTATTTGATGATTTACTTCTAATTTCTCCGTAAGTTTCATAAGCATCCAGTAACTCAACTCAATAAATAGTTATTGTATGACGTGATAGGACTAGAGAGGTAAAGTATTTCCCATAGAAGTGCTCACACAGCGTGTCGACATGTCAATAAACATTCACATGAGAAGAACCCTGTACACTTATTTTGCAGTCCTAGCAAGCAGTGTGGGACACCCTGTGACAAAACTGTGGTGGGGAAGATGAATGATAGCGGGTACCCTAAAACCACTGATGAGAAACATCCAGAAAGATGAGCTTGAAATTACTACCTAAAACACAGAAATAGCATCCATAAAAAGATGGGGAAAAACTGTAAAAGACATATTAACACTCAACTTTTAATATAGCTTAGAAACAAGAAGAATCAGCAAATACAAATATCTGGAAGAAATAGAATGGGATGGGAATCTTGGTCGCCTTGCTAGTTTGGTAGGTTAAAATACAGATAAGGTAAAATCCACATTATCTTTAATGTAGCAGACAGCTAATCAGAGATCTAATTTTAGCTTTGTTCATATATTAGGGTCAATGGTCTTTAGGGGTGAGAAACTTATTTTTTGCTTGAAGTCTTAGGTCCATGACGCATGAGATGATTTATTTTGTTGATCAAGAAACATGGGATGGCCTTGAGGGAGACATAAAATGACTCAAGAATGTGTGGGTCATAAGGAGACTCTGATCACAGTCTTTCAGTGGCCCTGAACTTCCTCTTCCATTCTTCATCTTCTCTGCCTTCCAAAGTCACCAGGTCTTCCTCTCCTCTCCTACAGGACAGATGATCTTTCACATTTGGTTCCTTTAGAATTATAACTGCTAACCCAAACAGGCATATCAGTAACTTTTCCAAAGAAGGCATTTTTTTTTCTCCATGTAAGAGAAATTCTTGTGCCAACTGTTAAGAGAATACTATGTTTGAAACAGACTAATAGATAAAGAGAACCAACTGGTGATCGCCAGAGGGGATGGGGTTAGGGCTTTGAGCAAAATAGGTGAAGGAAATTAAGAAGTACAAACTTCCAGTTATAAAATAAATAAGCCATGGGGATGTAACATACAGCATAGGGAATATAGTCATTAATATTATAATAACTTTGCATGGTGACAGATAACTACTAGACTTATCATGGTGATCCATGCATAATGTCTCCAAATGTCAAATCACTATTCGTACACCTGAAACTAATATAACACTATATGTCAACGATTCTTCAATAAAAAAAGAAAAGAAAGAGAATACCGTGTTCTCTATTTGAACACTCCACAATACATTAGATATTCTAGTAATTCACGCGTCTTCCTTTCTCCGCTTGCATAATCATAAAGCTTTAGAAAGTAGGGGATGAGGAGCAACTGAAGCGCAGCTATAAATCACGTGACCATCTGTCATCAACTTGTGAATCAAGGTCATGACCAGAATGTTGTTTGGCAATAGCATCCTTGATAACGATGCATAAGATAGTCAGTTATCCAGCCTTTTCAAAGATCTGTCATCTTCTGTTGCCAAAGGGTCATCCATTTTTGTTTTTGTTTTTTAACACAGTATTACTTCTTTGCTACAAGATAAAAAGAAAATTACCAGCATTGTAACAAGGGTTTATAAAAACAGGAGGGCTAGTTTTTACCCCCCTAAAAGAGCAGTTGATATGAAGATTACTCTTTTTTTTTTTTTTTCAGGAAAATCATGTACAATAGGGAAGATGGTGGTGGAGGGGAGAGCACGGTGGTGTAAGGGACCATGGGGATGAGAGGGAGGTAAAGAGATTCAATGACTATTATGAGTGGGAAATTTGGAAAGGGGGAAAAGTTCTTAAAGTACATGTGTGCTGTCTAAAAGTCCTTCAAGGAATCTTTAAAATTTAAGTTTTCTTCACAGAGCCAGTAAACACTACTGTTTCTTTATATGTTACACCACATAAAGATTAGACTCTATGGCGCCTCAGGTGTTATATGTGACGTAAATTTATATATAAGAAGGTTTATATATATGTATATATATGTTTTTTTCCATGCCAGGCTCTTATATATCTTTACATCTTCCACAACACCAAGCATAGTATTTTGCACATGGCAGGTACTCAATAAATATTTGCTAAAGCCACACAAATAGGTATGGTTCTCAAATTAGTATTTACTAACCTGGAAGCACTGTGATATGTTGGAAAGAGTATGTGTCTAGTTACGTGAAAAATTTCAGCTATACTCCCTGGCTTATTAAACTCAATGGCTTTGGAACCTTCAGCAAGTACTTTCTCTTTCCTGGAATCACATTCCTTCTCTGGATCATAAGAGCATTGACTACGTCATCTCTCACTGCCTGTCCAACACTCTAAGTCCAACACTGTAACCTTACAAGTTCCCAGGTACTTTTATTTGGCATGGATAGAATAAGCATTGTTTAGCCCCAGATCCTATCAGTTCTGCTCTGCAGTTCTTTAAGGCTGTATTGGATTGCTCATTGTTTATTGTTTTAAGATAAACAGCTGACAGTATACTCTGAGAGCAGGGTGATGAGAAGCACACATTTACAACTCATGCCACCGTTGTCTAAATGACTAGAGGTGATAAAGTAGCCTCAGTAACAATAGTAGCTACTGTACGTTCCCTATTTATTGTGTGTTCTAGGCACTGTGCTAGTCATTCAAGAAACATTTTCTCTTTTGCTTATAATAATTCTGATAAGTAGGCCTCATCTTAGCCTATGCAGTTTTAGCTGCATAGGTGTCTCTCCTAGATAGCACTCCTTGAAATCAGTATAACAATCACGAGAAAGAGTGCTGGTGGTCAGCTGGTATTAGGGGCTAAGGATGGGTTCTGTTCTTCCTTAGATGGTAACCTATGGACTCACAGCAAAGATACTGTGTAAGTTTGCATTCACAAATTTGTATTTGTAAATATGCTACTGTTAGTAGTTTTTTGTAAGGAATTGATATCTCTAAAGGAGCAACTTTAGGAATATTTGAATGGATCTTACTTGCGCTAATGAATTTTATGAGATATATACTTTGTCCTATTTTCAGCTGGTTCTATTGGAATTGGCTCTTCCTTACAAGTAGAGGAACTAAAGATTTATCGTCCTCAGAACATGTGGAAATTAGAAAATGGACTAATGGAATCCATTAATATCCTTTCAACAATTAGATGAATTGTAGATCAATACAGTGTATTAATAGAGTCAAACTGATTTATATAAATATCCCATCAGGACAGCCTCAGGAAGATAGCACTAGTCTGAATTGTCTTGAAAAGAACAACAACAAAAAAATCTTACAGGACAAAGGCCTCTTTCCCACCTTGTATTTTAATAATTTTGAAGTGAAACTAAAATAAGTTAGTCTATATGGCTTAATGGAAACACACCACAACTGATTGAAAATTAAACATCTAATAGTAGCAAGGTGAACAGCATTCTTGTAATAAAAAATTAGTTCTTTGTCATGCATTCCACAGTCAAATGTCTGTATTGTTTTTTAAAAATGATTTCATATAATAATTATTATTTTAGTTTAGATGTCCTTTTCATTTTCAGGATGCAACTCTGAATAAAGGTACCAATTAAATATGATTGATATAACAGTTACCCTCCCCTGTAGACGTTCTCCATAAACCTCAAAGCCTAACCTCAAAGATAAAAAATAGAATTCCAAAGGAAAATTACTGCAAAAGTACTTTGTGCTAAACTGGCATCAAACATAAAAGTAAAATAATGTCCATAAAGCTTAAGGGGCTAATTAAGATCTTAATGTGGTCTCATTCCTAGGAAAATATTAGGGCTTGTGACTCGAGAAGCCTTGTGTTTCACAAATTAAAACAAAAACAATTGAGGTAGTACGTCTATCAAAATGTTCCAGGATTGAAATTTAATGAAAATCTTTAATTAATTTATATCTGGATCACATTTTCTCATTATCAGTGACAATCATTAGGAAAATAGAGAATGGTATGAACTGCCCACATTCCCATAAAAAAAAAAAAAAAAGGAGCTCAAAAGGTAGAGCCTGGCAATTCAGCAAGAAAAAGAAAACAAACTATAAATTATCTTCTGCAGAAGGACAGCATGTTCAGCCAGACACGACAAGTTTTATTTTTTTTATTGCTCATGGTACTCCGGCACCCTCGCTTATGTGTTTAGATTTAACAAAAGCATAGCTGGGCTTTGGGAACACTCAGCGCCAAATGAGGGGCTGGGACACATCCATTCACATGTTCCTAAAAGGAGATGGGCACAACCGTAGTAGGTATCAGACCCTGTACAATTTGGAGCAGGACACAGAATAAAGAAGTCAGCTTTAATTCTGGAAGAAAGGTGGAGAAAAGCCCAAACATCCTTTTCCATTAACACTGACAGCATGTGGAAATGAAAAGCAAAACGGAAGCATAGGATAAGGAGAAAGCCGTTTCTTATTTTTCTGTCTCTGAAGAGGAGAAAAATAATGTATATTGGGTCAACATGAGGCATTGATTGTCATATCACTGATTATAAATTTAACGGCCATTAACACAGACGCTAGAAGAGCTGTCACTGACGTTCAGTAACAATTCACTGTTACTTAAATGCACCTTAAATTCCCATGTTGCTTCCAAAGGCAAGGTTTATGAAATTTTATAGGGCATATTGGAAAGCATCCCATAGCTGACTCATGCTGGTCAGTAAGGAAGTAAATTTTTCCTTCCCAACTGGTCACACCATTCTAAGACCATCCCTGTTCATACACCTGAACACTCAGTGATTGCTCCAATCCTTTGGTAAGGCTGGAAAGAATTGAGGGCACAAATCAAGGGGTACAAACACCAGCTCTTACCAAAATGGACCCACGGAGGGGGTTATTGTTTGTGAAACTGACCTTTGATGATTTCACCACAAAAGTCTAATCATCGCCACAAATGCCTTGCAGGGAACATGAAGTTAAAACCAGAAGTAATTCGATCACAGCCAACTAAATGTTCTATGGAGAATTTCCACATTCTTAAATTTTTAACGATAACACAAAATGAAATAGGAAGAAAGGAAAATGTTGAGAAGAAGCAAAGAGTGTTCAGAGGGAATAATATTAACTTAAGGAAGCTTAGGTCCCCGATTCCCAAGGTTCGCTCAGGAAGGATTTCTCTACCTCCTCAGTTCTTGAAAAACTGTATAGGTGTTCTTTGGAGAGAAAAAAGGAGGACTCTCACCTTAGGTTCTGAATACATTGTTTCAGCATCCTGATTCTGTGTCTAAACCATATCTCTTTTTTTAAATCAAATCTCTTAAAAAATCATACCTAATATGTATAACAAGTGTAATGTCAAAGGCACTGTGCCAAGGGTTTTGCACAGATTATCTATTTTACTCGCCCCAAAAGTCCTAAGAAGAAGGTACAATGATTGTCCCTACATTATAAAGGTGAGGTAGAGTATCCTCCAGGAACAGATTTATTACATGGCAGGTCAGAGATACATCTTCAACTTTTAACCAGTCTCTGGGCCCCGGTTCTGGTCACATTACTTCCTGGGACTGTGCTGTGAATACAGTAGCCACTAGCCACATGTGGCTCTTTGAAGTTAAATTAACACAAATTCAATAAACTTAAAACTCATTTCCTCAATCGCAATAGTCACATTTTAAGCACTCAATAGCTACTGTATTTTATAGTCCAGATAGAACACTTCCGTCATCACAGAAAGTTCTATTGGACAGCACCATCTTAGGACATTGGTTTTCCCTTGATGATGCTGTCAACTTTCCCTTCCATTCCCCACAGTAGCCTAAACCAGCATTAAATCCACAGCAAATACATGGGCTGTGATGAGTCTTTTCTTCCCACCTCCCAGGAAAGGGCTACCATCCTCTCAGCTGGAGAAAATTGTTTGTATCCCACTTCTCAAAACAAAGCTGTTTTAATTTTTCAAAAAGGATTAGGAGTAAATGTTTAAAATTACTATCAAGTAGAAATGCGAGGGGTACTCTATGGGAGTCAATGTGGACTTTTCACCAAACCATCTGTATGATCTTTGACGGCTGAGAAAGAAAAGCAAGTAAGATTATTATGAAGCATATTTTATGGTGATGATGTTATTTTGGCACCACATAAAGTACCGATGAAATTTCACTAGGGAATGCAGCTATGTGCACTTCTGCCTAGAATGCTATAGTAGGACATTCTGAGTCTAAGAACACACATCAGAGAATAATCAGAATGATTCAGTGCTAAACCATGACAAAGAATTAGCCAGTCTTGGCCTGAGTCCTATAGGCAAAAAGAAGATGTTAAGGAGTATCACAGAGGTAAATGAGATCCAGAAGGGAGCAGAACAAGTTATTGCCAATAATCTTCCAATAATGGCAACTCAGTTTAATGTTGTTAGTAGTGTAAATTTCCAATCGTTAAATTTGGAATTAAAGTGGTCGGCAGTATATTCAAAATCAAAGTTCAAACGTAATTGAGAAATCAATCCAGGTAGAACTTCAGTTGTGGTTTTTGAAGTTAGAAAAAGAAAGAAAGCGTCCCAAAATACTGACAGAATTAAGATAATGATTTCAGCTGATCTAGGAAAATATGTGGGGAATGAAATGAAGACTCAGTCCTGTTGGCTAACATACTGGCTTACTTGTAGTTTTCATTCCTAAAGTGAAGGGATTGTACTATCTAATTAAATAATATGCTATATTCAGGTTTTGCGTTGTCTTTGAATACAGGCACAACTTTGTCATGCACGTTCAAAAAAAATCTTAGACCCTTCTTCTTGAAAGAAGCTTTGGGAAGTTCTCTAGTTCATCCTCTAAATTTTATAGATCAGTATCCTAAGAAACGTTCAATAATTCAACCATGGTCACTTAGTTCATTGGCCACAGAGCTGGGAGTGAAACCGTGGCACCAGGTGAATAATTACAGCCAATGAAGTAACCAGCAGCAACAACATTTCCATATGTGTCTGAGGACCCAAGAAGTTCGGATGAGATGGATGATCTCTAGGGTCCTTCCAATGCTAATATTTTGAGAAGTCTTCTTCAAGCAAAAATAAACTTTAGAAGTTTTATTTTAGAATAAAAATTTTTTTAAACAGAAAAGAACAAAATGTTTAAAGTTCCATAAAGTCACCATCCAAGGAAAACTACCATGCCCATCATAGATCTTGCTTTAGAAGGCACAGATATTACATACTGGAAATGCTCTGTGCAGAACACCCAGCAACCATGTCTTTAAAAATAGTAGCAATGTCTCTTTCATCTTTGTATCCTAGGCCCTGGAACAATGTCTAGAGCGTGAGAAATGTTTATTGAATTGAATTGAATTCTTAATTTTAGAGATAAGGAAACTCAAGCCCATTCTGGCTAGGAGCCTGCCTTCTATTTAATAGATGCATTCTCAACAGAGGCAATATTGCCCCCAAAGGGGTGACTAAATCTTACTCTTGTTATGTATAAAACAAGGGCATACAGAGAGTACATAAAAAGGTATACAGTATAGCTGTGTATTAAGATTGCATAAGGATGGGACAATTAAGGGAAAAAAACCTAAAAAGGCCTTCTATGGGGACAAAAAAAATTTTTAATGTTGGGATACACTGGTCTAAGCCTATAGAAATTACATGAAGTAAAGAAAATATACATCACAAAATCAGAGGACAGTTACCAATTTTTTAGATGGATCCTCTTTGGCCCTCACAAATGTTTAAAATGTTT
The DNA here is from genome assembly GCF_039906515.1 of Pseudorca crassidens. Lineage (NCBI taxonomy): Eukaryota > Metazoa > Chordata > Mammalia > Artiodactyla > Delphinidae > Pseudorca > Pseudorca crassidens. Next base: position 62,870,842 of record NC_090302.1, on the reverse strand, counting down.
CACCTTCTGTTTACTGGCTCCAAGATGATATAAGTTGAATATAGTAAGCTTTCCCTTTCCCCCTGAGTAGGAAATTCCAGTAATAGATCTGTCCAATTTCATGGACAGTTATTTAAATGGCTTTATTGTGTTCTTATGATTCAATCGTTCATTTTAGAGCTTCACTCTCACATTCTAGTCAAAGCCATCTTCTTTCCAAGCATTCATTGCTAGTTCCTTGGGAAACTCTCTCACTTCCTCCAGGGGACCCCAGTTCTCCCTGTGATCTGCCAGCATCAGTGGCCCTCTGTTTTCCTTTGCCCCATGAGCTCCTCCTTCAGAACCCCTCTTCCACACTCTTTGGAAATCTCCGTGTCTCTCTGCAATACTGTTACCCCTACACTAGAAGGCAAATGAAGGTAACCAAGCTGGTGTCTAAACAGAAGGCCTGTGGGGTATGATATTACAGCTCCCCCAAATCTGGAAGCCCCTCTCAACTGACTTCAGTGAGGGGAAGCAATCCTGTCCTTTCTTCCACGAGGAAGTGAGATGAGGGAGTGGCTTTTCCTCACCAGCATTGCACTCCCATAAAACACAGCTGCCACTTCCAGCTCCTCCCCTGTCGCCCGCCCTGGCCTCCATTCAGAAGTGGGCCAGCTTCTCCTAATAGCTGAATGGGAGGTGTCAGTCCTCTACAAATAATACTTCTCTAATCATTGAATATGGAGCACTGCTTTCTTTAGTCTCAGCTGTGAGTCTCATTTTCTAAATCAAGCCCTGGGCCCCTAACATCATACTGTTAAACCTGCCGCCATTTAGCTTGGGGACTAAGCATTTGATACATGTTATCTCATTTATTTCTCTTCACCAACCAGTAAAATATTATTCTCTTCCTTCTAGAGATGAGGAAAGTGAGTCTTTGAAGTTAAGCAACTTTTCTAAGGCACAACTATTTCTAACAAATAAGTGGTTCAACTACTAGTGGACTCTAGACCGGTAAGACTCTAAAATCCAAGCTCTTAACCAATAATTTTTTTTAAGTGAAGGTTAATTAAAATTAACTTGATTGGAGGCCTCGTTGAGAGATACCCATTGAGGGACCTAATACGTGGCCAGTCAGGAAATCTGTGTCTAAATTTGGGGCTCAGGAAAACAATAGTTTGTACCATCAATTTTACTTTTTTTTCCCCTGGGTACATCAGATCTTATTTTTTCAACCTGAACTGAGAGAAGTATTTCATATGCAGAGCTACGTAATAGAAAATAACATGGTACCACCCAGGCATTTGGAGGAACACTTAAAGAACTAAGGACACTTTTCCTATTATTGATTTTTTTTTTTCAATTAAGTGTTAAGTGGAGAAGCAGAAAGAAGATGAAGGGCTCTTCCTAAGTAATAGGAATAATTCCAAAATCGCCTAGCCCACATTTGGGGCCACCATAGCTGAATCAGAGCACGGCACCGTTTCTGGTTGATGGATGAACAGTCTGTTGTGAGGCTGGCCAAGGATTCTGGCCCCCTGTGCCATCTCTGATTCATCTGTGTCACCAGAGTCTGAATCACAGCTGTGTGACCTCAACCAATTGATGAAAAACAGAGAAGAGAAAAGAGAAAAAGATTTGGAGGAGATTTGACTTAGAAGTTGATGTGCTTTATTTCTTACCTACAAATCCTTATAAAATCATCTCTATGTGTATAGTTTCTAAAATTCATTATGAATCTCACAGATGTTTATATGGCAAACTTTGCAGATCTTCTTGTCTGTTCTCTACAAAATATCCATTTCTTAGGGATATATTTTTAGCTTTCTAGTCCCCAGAGATCATCTCTGAGAGACTGGTTGACTCCAGTGATGATCCAAGGATCTTCTGATGGGGGCTCTGGGAAAGTCCCAGTAGCTGCCTGACTGAGTCGTTAAAAACTCCAGCTTTTCTATTGCACCTCTTAACAATGGCGTTGGATGTTCTTTGTCTGAAGACTTCTTACTGGTGCAGAGATTTCTAGGAGCCATAGACTCTCCCAGCCTACCTCTATTAAAAGCTACACGGGAGTGATTGAGGTATGTTGGGCTTTTAGTTACCAAGACAATTGACTTCTCTGAGGAAGCCATTCTGGGAACAGCGTTTCTTTCTCCTAAGTGAGCAGAGGGAGTAGGAAAATCAGAGTTCAAGGTCTGGCTGTCTAGCTTCAGGGGCTGCAAAAGCAGCAGTGAGGGCTCTTTAAATTTTAACAGTGCAGACAGCAGAGACATTGGGATTGCCAAATTCTTAAGCATTCCCCGTGAATGACACCAAATTCAAATTCTTGTTGGCAGAGTGCTACAGCTAGCCTGTGCAGAGACTTTAGAGAAAGTCTTCAGTAAACCCTTCTAATTTAGAAAGCTATGAAGTTAAGTTAGTCTCTGGGGAGAATTACCAGTTCACTAAAAAAGAAAAAAATAAATCACGGGAGGAGAGTAGGGTAGGGAAGAAGAAAAGAGGAAAATCAGGACTCTGCCTATGGTTTTGTACTTTCCCATGAACAGATAAAATAGCCAGGCTATTGAATGTCTGACAGTTCAAGCAATTGTTTTGAAATAAACAGGGTCATGGTGGTCAACAGATCTGAAAACCACTAATGGTGTAAGGACTTCTGCACTTAGTTTTATAACGTCTTTGCTACACAGCAATTTCCTCATCCAGGAAACAGAGCTACAATTGGCCACTAATACCTTAGAGATCATGATGCCCACTGCGTGTGTTTGGGACTAGTCCTTGAGCAGGCAGTGTCTTCTCCCCACCCCCAATTCTATGGAGGACCATCCTGCCTTCCCATCATCCACAGAGGCTCTACTACAAACCACTTATAGGCCCCAGCAGCAAAAATTTCTTTTAGACCCCCAAACACTACGAGCAGTACAATTCCAAGGCACGATAATGTAAGAAGAATTGATAAACTGAATTTTTTGGAAACTTTGACTCATTCCATAAATACAGTTTGATGGTCTCCTGCATGTCAGGCCCCGTCCTACACACTTGAGTGCACAAAACCAATATCTCCACTTTCAGGGACCTTATATACAAGCTGTAAAGAATATGAATCGCATATCCCTCTGCAAGGGCTACAGTCCAGGGCACCTGCTTTGAGTTATGAAATAATATTCATTTTACTTAAAACCATTGTCTAATGTCAAAATTTTTTTAAGGAAGAGGAGGAAAGGAGAATGAAAGTAAGAGAAACAAGAGAGGCAAGTAAAAAGTAAGAAATATAGTGAAGCTTTTTGTAATCCCAGTCTATATCAAATTAAATTTTAGAAATGGAAGAAAACGTATCGGTGTCAGGTCACAATGGGCTATTTTAGTTAACTTCTTCATCAGTCAGGTGAATAAGAACTGATAGAGAATGTATCATATTTTAGTTGCCTTAACTATGCCTCATTCAATTTTAAGGAATATCTCCAAACTTATGTTTAGTTTGTCCTAATTTCCATTTATGAATGCATTTATTGAGCATCCTTTATATTTAAGACACTGTGCTAGGTGATTGGCATAGTAGGTTACATGTTAAATCTTCACATACTTATTCTCCCCATTACATAGATGAGAAAACAGGCACTCAGAGATTACGTGACCTACTCAAGATCACCCTGCTAGTACATGGAGGAGGCAATATTTGCATCTAACCCCTTACTTCTCCAAGCCTATGTGTCCTAATCTAAAAATAAGGGCTAATAACAACTTCTTTGTAGAGATGTCCTAAGTATTACAAATAATATATGAAAAGTTGCTATGGCAGTACCTGGCACCTAAAAGACTGTATGATCGCTGATAGCTATTATACCACATATCTCATAAGGTCCCTGGGGACACCTTGTACCCCAAAATGTAGAGATGACTGTATAAAAACTCCATTATTTGCCCCACGGGAAACTCAGTGTCCTCCCCCATATTTCTATAATTAGCCAGTGCTTGATATTTCCCCTTTATGATTTCCTGATTCTAGTAAACTTTTTGTTCACTCTGCAGTTTATAGTTGTTCCACTGTTGGAACAACGTAAAATCAAATATTAGACGTCTCTTTTCTTAAAATGCCCTTGGCCATTTCAACCGAGTGGGCTCCAGCTACCACACTTAAACCATGCTCATTTCTTACACGGAGCAGGGTGGTTCCGTCTCCTCACTACTGTTGCCTTAAGGCTTCAGCCTTAGCCTCAACCAGGTTTCCAAGGCATTTTCCTAAGGCAAACAATTTCTTCCTTAGGACGACCCTTGATACCAGCTGATAAAATAAGATTTCACCTAGTTACGTGACTATTACCTACTACAGTACCTAGTGGGCCCCTCATTTATGCCTGATCTGGCTGGATTTCTAGCCTGGGCTCTGAGGTTTGCTGGTTGAATGACTATGAACGAGTCATCCTGGCATTTATTCTCTCAATTGTAGAGAAAGTTGGACTAGATGTTCAGCAAATGCCTTTTTTCCCAGTAATTTTATTCTATTCAGAGCTTTCAGATAATTCCTTTTCTCATAAATTTCAACACACGGGTGGGGCTTGGAGTGGAACTTGAGAATACTTTAAAACCAATTGCACGATAAAAGATACTTTATGCATAAGGAAAAATCATCAATTTTGTTTTTGCTGGTTCACCAAAAATGAAATCAAAGCCACAAATCTCCTTTAGTACTTTCAATCATAATATACTATACGCCCACACTAATAAAAACAGAGACAAAGGAGATAAAATGTTTTGAAAATGATGGAAAAGGGCAGAAATGTAACTGTTAAGGATAAAATGTATTACAATAATATTGATGAGACCAGGAAATGTTTTCCTATCTAGCCACCGAAATCCAGGGAGGTAACTGTTTTGCTGTGCTGAGGCATTTGGCAGGGCTTACGGTACCTGGCGGCAATCTATTTTTCTGGTTAAAAGTACACGCTCATTGTAAGGAAACTGGAACATTCAGAGGGATAAAAAATAAAAAGTAAATTGCTCACCGTATTATCATCCAGGAATAACGATTGTTAATGTTCTAATTTATTTTTTTCTATTGGGACTGATTGGAACTCTGGTATACACATAATGTTATATTCTGACTTATTTTGCTTAACGTGGGTGACAACTGTATCCTTCCCGTCAACCTAACCTTCTTTTATGAAGTGTTGAGCCGTGACAAAGGCCATATTAACCAGCATCAAGGTGGGTTGATGCCTTGGCCCTTGGAATGAGGATTATGATTTTGTTTTCAGATGAAATAGTATAGTTGAGCACTTGTTTTCAGAAACTCTGAGGGAGACTGAAAACCATCTCGATATCTAAAGATTGTTTTCATTTATAGCAGCCATATCTCTTAGTTGCATGTCATAGGCAGTTGCTATCACATACCTGACTGAGCACTCCCTAGAAGGCCTGAGAAGAGCCCATTCTTGGGTGGGAGACAGATGCATTGAAGTTTAGAAACAAAGCCTGTAGGGGCCCTGTAGTGCCATGGGGGAGCTCAGGCACTTGTGGATCTCCTCCACAGAGGTTCAAAACCTGGCTCTTAACCCTTGTCAGCTGAGTGGCCTTACACAAGTTATCCTCTTTGAAACTCAATTTCCTAATGTGTAATATTTTATCCCCTCTCTCACTGGGACTCTGTAGGAATTAATGAGTATGATGCATGCAAATCACTTAGCCCAGAATATAATTTTAAGTGCAAAAGAAATATTAACTAGATATTGTTACTGGTGTTGTAGTTATGGTTTTTATTGCCTCCAGTTTTTGGCAAGTTCTGGTCAGTATAAGTCTCAGTGGAACATAATCATGAAACCCTTTAATTTTTCTCTGGTCACAACTTTTCACTGCCATTATAACTGTCCCTTTCCCATCCCTCAGCAATATCTTGAGTTAAATGCTATGACTTCTCTCTCCCTTCGGATTATGAAAATTTAAATCTGTTTAAATTTCCATCCCAAGTAATTTAAATCTCACCTCTTACTTCCCCACTGTCCTCGCACCCAGCAGCCTTGAACCAGGCTCTGACTGCCCAGGGTGGAGGGCAGATTATATGGCTGGCTACAACGACTCTTTCCTACGCCCTTTTCAAGACCCAGCAACCTTGATCGGGACAAGCAGATTGAAGGAAAAGGGCAAATGTTTATTATTGTCTCATTTCTTTCCTGGCTGCTCCATGGACCTATCCCTGATGGGTGTCGCTTCTTCTCACACAGTGGTGACTGGCTTCTGTGCCTCTTGTAATGTTGGCTCCCTCATGACATGCTGGCTTCAGTTCCCTAGGAGGGGTCATGTGGGGCTTCCCTCACTGCGCGCTTATCTGACACGGTTATCGGGCTCAGTGCACTGGTTTGCTAGAGCTGCTGTAACAAAATACTACAGACCACGTGGCTCAAACAATAGAAATGTACTGTCTCATAGTTCTGGAGGCTAGAAGTCTGAGATCAAGGTGTCAGCAGAGTTGGTTGCTTAGCTTGTGGAAGCATCACCTCTATCTTTGCCTTCGTCTTCACATGGCGTTCTCCCTGGGTGTATGTGTTTCAGTGTGCAGATTTCCCCCTTTAATAAGGACACTAGTCATATAGGATTTGGGCCCACCCAAGGACCTCATCGTAACTAATTACATCTGCAATGACCCTATTTCCAACTTTAGTTGCATTCTGCGGTACTGATGGTTAGGACTTCAATATATGAATTTTGGGAAGACACAATTCCACCCTTAACAGTCAACATCAGCCATCCCATGCCAACCAGGCTGTCTCCAAGCTCTTGCCTCTGTTAGTGCACACACTGCAGGCAATGAGGGGGCTCATACGATGGACACTTTTCACTGTCTCCTGCCTTGTTACACGTGTGTTTATGGCAGGATTCAGTACCTAGGGTCTGTAATCACCCGTCCTCCCAGTTCAAGGAGATGGCTTGTAGACACCCAGCTTGAGTTTATCTGCTTTGTGATTCTAAGTGACTAAGCTTGTCCTGCATCCAAGGTGATATTCTGGAAGGAAGTATACTCCAGTCCAAAACTGTTTAACCTTTCATATTTATTAATGCCTTTTTCCAAATCTGGTTGCCCCCAAATGATTAGCATGAAGTAGATATTTTATTGCCCTTCTCCCTGGACCTCGTCTGTCTGGAAAGTAATAGAAGGGCATGGGAAGAGATAACAATGGGAAGCGGAAAGCCTAGTGCTGATTTGGTTAATTTCCTCAAAGGCAAATGCAGGTCTTCATCTGCTCTGGGTTGCCCAATGTGACGCATGGACTTCCATGATTCACTCTGTGCAGATTCTATCATATGTGTTCATTTCTTAATTTTAAAATGTCTTCTTTTCAATCTATTGCCTCAATGTCCTTATAGTTTGGAAAACTGGTTCCAGTATAATTCCTTGTTCTGTAAAACACATTTGGGGGCAGAGGCTTCACTGAGAGAGAGAGAGAATCACAACCCCAGACCCCATATGCCTGCCCAAAATAATTGGTACCTTATATGATAGGTACTTCTGGATATAAGATTTATATTTCCAAAAAGGATAGAGAAGAGCAAGCCTAATGCAAGTTGACTTTACCCCGGGTCCTAGCAGAAGTGATATAATCCTGGCCGATTTTATCATTTCTTCAAAGCAGTGGTTCTCAATGAATTCCCCAGACCAGCAACACCAGCATCCCCTGGGGTCTTACAGAAATGCAAATGTTCAGGCCCCAGGCCAGACCTACCCAATGGGAAACTCTGGGGGTGGGGTCCAGACAGCTGTGTCTGAGCAAGCTCCGAAGTGATGCTGACGCGCACTCCAATTTGAGTAGCACTGCTCTGAAGCAGTAGTTCTTAACCACGGCTGCGTTTTACAACATCTGGGGCCCTGAAAAAAAACAAAACAAAAAACAGTTGTCTATGTCCTAACTCGTATCAGTTGGATCACAATATCTGGGGGTGGGTTCTGAGCAGGGATATTTTTAACAAGTTCCTCAGATGATCTAACAGGCAAACAGGATTGAGAACCACTGCTCTCAGTCAACAGAGTCTATAGATTCTCTACTGCTCAGGAGAGCTCTTCTGGAGCCTCTGTTGGATGGGAATGATGGGGCCAGCTGCCAGGGCTTTGGGCCCCCTCCCTAATTCACCTGGAGCAACTAAACTTTTATCTGTTTTCCATCCTTGGCTTTAGTACAATGTTTTGTCTGAACAAAGGTTTCTGTGGCTCAAAAGTACAAGCATTAATTCTCTGAAGGATAATAAATTATAAAAGCCAAGAGCCCCTTGTTTCCTTCTAATTCCATTTTATGGAGAAGGTGAGACGGTAAAATAAATATATCTGGAGCTTATCAGGAGAGAATAGCGGCTGGAGGCTCCTCGTGAGGTTATAGGAAATCTGAGGTTTTGGAATGGACCAAAGTGCATGGAAACATTTGTGTGGGAAGTCCAGGAATGTGATCTGCTGTTCCAACTGCTCTACGCTTCACTAATCTGATCCTCTAAAACTTCATGCTTGTTAGAACATAAATTATACCATCACAGATTAAAAACATGTTCACCTTTTGAAAAATAAATCATGGTATGAAAGTACAAAGTAGAGATTTTTTTTTCCTGATTTTGGTTAGCCAGCATCAAATCTATGAGCAAAAAATTAAACACAAAATATAGAGATGCTTAAAATAATAAGATGATGGCCAAAGAGGGGCTCCATCAGCACAGATACATTGGGAATTTTTAATGGCAAATAAAATGTTGCAACTGAAACAATTTTAGAATATTTTAAATCCATTTATTTTAATTGGAGCAGTTTTTGTACGTAAAGATGCCAAGATACATGAGAAGGAATATATGTAAAAGGTGGATAGCTTCATTCATCAAGGTAGATAGGTATTTTAGAAGGCAATTTGACTCTCTCTCTCCCTCTCTCTCTCTCTCTCTCTCTCTCTCTCTCACACACACACACACACACACACACACACACACACACACACACACACACTACAATAAAAGTCTTTGCCAACTTTCGTGATTAGGAGCTTTTAAATATCCAGTAGGTCCCTGGAAAAGGAAACTTACTAAGGATAAAGTCTAGCGTATTACAGGCAGTTACCATGCTGATGATGGACATGAGTTCTGAGTAAGCAAAAAAAACAATGAACAATATTTAAATCCGGAGAGGTATGAAAACAAATGCTTGATGAGTGTCATAAGTGTCAATTGAACAGATGAAGAGAAGAATGAACCTCCAGGGTGGGGAGGCAGAGGTGCTGTCAAAGGTGGTGAAAACAGGAAACTCCAGTTGGTGGGATATGTGGTTAGAATTACAATAATAACAGTGATCATCATGGGTGCCTCCTTCCTCCTCCCCTGCAACTGAATAAATAAGGAACTAGAGTATGACGATCACTCCATAAAACTCTCATAAAATCACATTGTCCTATCAGCTCTCTTTACGTGCACGCTGCTCTAGAAACTCAACAAAGGGGCGAAATTCTCCTGGCAGAGAGGAGAGTTAAAACTTTTCCTTTATCAGGGAATGAGAAGTCAGGACAGACAGACAAAACAGAAAAAAAAATGCCACACTTCTTTCATCCAGAATCTTTAGTCTTAGGAGATCAGAAGCACTGTGGCTTGATTTGAGGGGCCTTTTGCCATGGCTTTTTTTTTTTTTGTGGCACGCAGGCCTCTCACTGTTGTGGCCTCTCCTGTTGCGGAGCATAGGCTCCGGATGAGCAGGCTCAGCGGCCGTGGCTCACGGGCCCAGCCGCTCCGTGGCATGTGGGATCCTCCCAGACCGGGGCACGAACCCGTGTCCCCTGCATCGGCAGGCGGACTCTCAACCACTGCACCACCAGGGAAGCCCTTGCCATGGCTTTTAAACTACTTAAGGATAAGGACTTTACCTGTTCATATTTCCAACACCCCAAAGCAAGCACAGGGCCGAGGAAAGTATACTTTGAATTTTCTGATTCTCAGAGCTTCTCGTAGGGCTTCAATCAAAATTCCTGATGGTCCTATGTTTTTTTTTTTTTAAAAAATGAAATTTTAAATCGCAGGTAATCTATGTATATCTTATGTGTAACTTCCTACAGTATTTTCAAACATTTTTATCAGTGGAATCTGTTTACAAATTTACTCTTATGGCCAAACCACGATTTATAAAACAGATTAAAGTAGAACTGTACGGCCATTAAGGGGCAGGGAGCTCAGACTGCTAGGTCACCTTCCCTTCATCCTACACAGTGACCTTGAGCATACTCCATGAAGCATCAGGGGTTAGAACTCTTTGAAGATCATTGTTCTAATATATTTATCCATATATATATATATATATATATATACACACATATATATACACACACACATATACATAATACCTATATATGCATATATTATCATTATTATATATTTATATGTTATACATATTATTATTATATATCATGAGTGCATATGGAACACATTCGTAAAATTAGTACAGATGAAGCGTGGTTCAGTAATAGTAACTGTTTACCACGGAAAGCAGTTAATGTATCTATGTACCTATGGTACAATCCAGTAATTCATCTCTCTGTAACCTAGGCACCATCCCCATAGAAACTGCCTTGCACCAGGGCCCTCAACTTCTCATCTTACTTTTCATTTTGGCATATATTTTCCCTTTTTTTAAAAAAAAGTAGAACCTTCACTTATTTTTCGTTGTAACTGAGGTACAACTTATAATAGTAAAATGCACAAATCTTAAGAGTACAGCTCTATCCCTTTTACTTACCTACAGACACACCTGTGAAATCCCTACCTATATCAACACAGAGAACATTTTAGCACCCCAAAATGTTCCCTCCAAGTCAGTACCATCTCCAGAAGGTAATAATTCTTCTAACCTCTAACACAGAAGATCAGTTTTGCCTGTTTTTGAACCTATATAATCTAAAGCATGTAGTATGAGCCTTATGCATCTGGCTTCTTTCACTCAGCATATGAGATTCATCCATGTGCCTGAATGTGATATTGGTTCATGGTGATGACCTTGACTTTTATTTTCATAAGAGCAAAAGTTATTTGACCTTTATAACTTTTCCCTACCACCCTTCATCTCAGCATGTATCATCGTCAGGATTTAGAGGTGAAAAGGACTTTAGGACCTTAAATATATCTAGCCCAGTAACATTAAGAGACGAGCCTAAGGTCACACCCCTGGTCCTTCCGAGAGCTAGGACAAGGAAAGCCTGGTGTCTTGACTCCCGTCCGGTAGCCTCTCCGTTACCTTTTGCTCCTGTCTCTCTTTTATTTCTCTTCCCTAATCTGTTGACCCTGCTTTTTGTTTGGAGAAGCAATAGGAAAGCTCATCTTCCCTATTGGCAATCTCCTGAGCAATGTGGCTTAAGCTCTTTCTCACTTCTTTTTTGTCCCAAACTCCTACTTCTGCCTTTCATCCTAATTAATCCTCAATTCTTTGAAATCTCTTAATGCATCACTCTAGGAAAATTACCATCACCATGCTGATTACCGATACCTTTCCAGCTATGTTTTCCAGTTCATCTTTCTAGCTACCTGTTCTCAGATTTTTGAGACTTTTCATTTCCATCTACTGGAAATATTGTCCTGTCTAATCTTCCATTACTTTCCCATCTCATCGTAGCCTTATCATTCTTAATGTAGATCTGTGTTCTACATTTGTTCCCTCGCTGATTGGTTCTTACTTCACATCACCCATTATTTTTACCATTAATTTTACCATTCTGATATATTGGAATGGCAAAATTACAAGGATACCTGACAGTATCAAGAACCCAGGGTGAGTGACCACAAACAAGCAGTAATAATAATGGTAAACATTTATATAGCATTTACTGTGTGTCAAACACTATTCTAAGCACTTTACACATATTAACTCATTTAATTGTCCTAACGACCCTCTACGGTAGGTACTAGGGTTAAGAACTCTGTTTTATAGATGAGGAAACGGAAGCAAAAAGAAGTAACTCACCTAAGTTCAAACAACTGGTTAGGATTTGAATTCAGGGGGTCTGGTTCCAAAGTCTTTGATCTTAACTGGCCTCCAAAGATGAAGATGGTGTGGGTACGAGAATAAAAAGAAGTCAACTTAGGGTGCTTGGGATAAATCTTCAGGAAAAATTTGGAGAGATGTCCAAGATGGGCAACAATATAGCAGACATGGGAATTTAGTCTGGCAAAGCCACCTGGAAGGCAATGACAGGTAGATAAAACAAAGACGATTCCTAAAGGCTCAGAAATAGCTGCCTTCATGTAAGAATAAAAGAAATGAAACTGAGCATTAAACCAGTGTTGCAGAGATAAATTGCTGATATAAACATGATGACTCATCTAGAGAAAGGGATAATGTCTAGGGTTCATCCAGAAGAATTACTTAGACCAAGTTGGTTTTATACATTATGTGATGACAGCCTATACATTTAAAAAAATAAAATGCTAGTTCATTGCTTTCTGTAATACATCAAATTGGATGAACTAAATGGGCAAAATAGTTGATTTGGCAGAAATTAAACTACATGTAATTTCTTCAAGAATATGGACAGTATTTAATTATTTCTATATCATCCATGGTGCCTAGAATAGCATTTTCACATTTTTCATATCAGAATTGCTGAGTCCATGTGGAATTTACAGTGGAATTAAAATAGTGGTGGATGGTTGCAACCTATTAGGACAATAATAGTCAATATTTATTAAATCTTTACTATGTGTTGGGCCTTTTTCTAAGTGCTTTATGCCATTCAGTCCTTTAAAAAATCTTGAATGGAAGATGCTATTCCCATTTTAAAATAAGAAAATTGAGACTCAGAGACGTTATGCAACAGGCTCATGGTGGCACAATTAAGTGGTGAAGCTGGGGCTCAAATCAATCTGTTTGCCTCTAGGACCAAAGGTAATATATTATCCACCAGGCTAGAGACAGATCTAGAGAGAACGAGACAGAGAACTGAAGATTTTTGCCTATATGTAGAGACAATATTAATTTAATGATGCTAATGAAATGGCTATACAGAGCTATGAAATGTTTCATTTGATAGTAGAGCATAATTCTGCTTTCCCCACATATACCTTCTCTTGTGAAGCTCAGTGTCTGCATGAAAAGATCTCTGGTCAATGATTATGCCTGTAAGTCCATTAGAAATGAATAGTGCCAAATATATCTATTGCTGTTTGTGCTTTGTAAACTATCTTATTTAATCTCATTTTATGATCACAATTGTGAAATGTAATACAGAGTTTATTATGCAAAAGCCTAGTCACAGGGAAGGACTCATATGTCATATTTCACAGCAAGACAGTGATAGCAGATCACTGCAGTAGAACCCAGAACTGCTGATTCTTAATTTTGACCCAGGGCTTGCTCCTTAGTTTTATTTAAACTGAATCCCTTTCCTCATTATATGCCTCCAGTATTTACTCAGCTCTGTGCCTGACCCAAAGAAGGTCTACAGAAAACATAAACTGAAAGAAGACAAGCTTTTCTGCCTGAATAGGCTGAAATTTTACAGAAAGATACAGAAAGATGAGTTTTACCACCTAACGATGCCATCATTGATCTAACTTTATTATCATTGTGAGAGTGCCATGCAGAAATTATGACACTTTGCAAATGCAGGCTTTTGGACAAAAGTGGACATGAATGAGTTGTTTTTTAAGTTGGTCCATTGTGCCCCTCTTAAAAGATCAAGCTTTTGCATCAGCATACCTGAATCCAAACCCTAACCTCAACATTTACAATGAGTGGCAGGGCAAGTTACATGCAAATTCTCCAGGCCTTAAGTTTCCTCACCTATGGAAATTATCTAACAATTATCTGCTTTTTTGGTGTATTTGTGAACATTGAATAAGGTATGTAAGGTATTCAAGCAGTACCTAAGACAGTGTAAACAGTAAATAGTGGTTATTATATTCCCAGCACCATCATCATCATCATCAACCTCCTCAACCTCTATCTTATCTATGAGAGCATTGGTTGTAAAATTTCACATCATCATTTTTACCATAAAGAAAAGAAAACACTCCAACCCAACTATGTCTTGCCATTGACTATAAGATGCATCAAATTTCAATAATGTTAAAAATGTGGAAAAAAAATTTTCATCTTAAGTACATAAAATACAGTAGTGTGTGTGTGTGTGTGTGTGTGTGTGTGTGTGTGTGTGTTTTCAAAGATTTAAACTGTGGTCTGGATCAAGTTTAAGAGTGGAAAGTTTTAACTAAATTTCCCAAAAGAAAGTTTAAGAGCAGTTTGCTGTTCAACCAAGTAAAATTCTTTCAACAGTACAATGGAAATGTTCTAAGGTACAGAGAACTCTATATGCCTCTCTAGCTAGTATATTTTTAAACTTATGAATGATGTTTTCATAATGTGCATGTGCTCACAGGGTTTTGTGATGGGCTAATGATGTATATTGCAAATAACAAATAAATACTTCTGCAATGTCATTTGAAAAAGTAAAGCATATTTTTGTTTATAGCCAGATAAATACACTTGCAGATGTTTTCCCATAAAAAGAAGTGATATCTAGTGAATTTCAGGAACTTTATTGGAATGACAAAGTTCAAACTGCTGCCAAAGCCAACACATAAGGTTTATATATAGAGAGAGAAGAACAGATTTCACTGTGTTGATGAGATTTTTATTTCTTGGTTCACGTTTTCCAGTACTGCTTGGTCAGTAGCCATGAAAGATTCAGGGTGGTTTCACTCAATAAATGCCTCCAGTCTCATACCCTTCTCTCCTAACTTTATTCAAAACCAAACACAAATCTGAACAAAAATTAAATATCTAGAGAACCTAGCAAATCACTAGACAGCTATACTAAGCTCTTCGTGCATATTTGAAGATAATCCAATATATAAGCTATCTTTGGAACAATGACTTTAAGGTTTAATGATATCATGACTCTAGTATAACTAAATCAGTCATGACACAGTTAATTCAGAATTGTAGACGCTTTCACTATTGCAGTAATTGATCAGATCGAATGCATCAATCCAATTCAGGATATTCTTTTGTTGGAAGTAGAGATTAATGATACAGCAGTAGTTATTTGGTTACCATGGCTCACCATTTGCAAATGAAGGCCTCATTTGTTATGGACACTTGAGCTTAAAAGGAAAAGAGCTCTCAGAACAACAGCTTATATAGTAAATGACAATAAATTGAAACATTAAATGTTTTCTAAACATTTTGTAGTGTTCATTAATTTGTTTTATTTTAAATTGTACTTTCAAATGTTCTTGCTTTGGAGAATAGAATACAGAGGTGGCCAGGATTGTGATTCCTATTGCCATTCTAGATTTGAAAGGTAGGAGATCTTTGAAGGTGCACTTAAAGAGGTATAATGTAACTCATTAAGTCTAAGATGGCTTTGATTGTAATAGGGAACATTACTCTTATGTGCCACTAAGAAGAAAAAAATACTGGCAATCAAATTATGAGGCACCATCAATTGCAAGACACATTTCAATTTCAGAGAAGTTAAAATGTGAAAATATGAATGGCTTAGAATTGATAAAATATGGTAGTTTCCATGATAAAATGTAGCCGCTTCATCTCAGAAGCATTCAAGAGAAAACCACATATTATGCTACAGGGAAAATCAGGGAACTTGATAACTTTAGAAGGTGTAATGGTGTTTCTACATCACTCTGGATGCTTTGGAATTACCCAATGGAATAGATCCCTAATTCTGTACTCCGGAAATTCAAGACATCTTCACTCCCCACTGTCTTCCCACCTGCCAGGACAAATTCCAGAGCAAAGAAAATAGTCACAGCTTGCAAGATAGATGTTTGAATGCTCCCTGCCAGTTTTGCACAAAGAAAGGTTCAAGAAAGAATTCTAATTCTCCTTTAAATAAAATTGCTGATAAAGGTATTGCAATGGGAGGCCTGAAGCCTGAGAAATTGCTGAAATTTCAGAATGTGAAATGACCTCTAGGTTCTCATATTCTGAGGTAGTTTTATTCTTCCAAGGCAAGTGAATGCTTCACATCTCCCTTTTGCCCACCAGCCCCATTTATTTTCATTTCTCAAGTTTCATTATGTCTTTTTTTTTAATTTTTTAGCATCTTCATTGGAGTATAATTGTTTTACATTGTTGTGTTAGTTTCTGCTGTATAGCGAAGTGAATCAGCTATGTGTATACATATATCCCCATATCCCCTCCCTCTTGCGTCTCCCTCCCACCCTCCCTATCCCACCCCTCTAGGTGGTCACAAAGTACCGAGCTGATCTCCCTGTGCTATGCGGCTGCTTCCCTTGAGCCATCCATTTTACATTTGGTAGTGTATATCTGTCAGTGCTACTCTCTCACTTCATCCCAGCCTCCCCTCCCCTCACTGTGTCCTCAAGTCCGTTCTCTACGTCTGCGTCTTTATTCCTGCCCTATATTCCATTGTGTATATGTGTCACACCTTCTTTATCCATTCACCTGTCGATGGACATTTAGGTTGCTTCCATGTCCTGGCTATTGTAAATAGTGCTGCAATGAACACTGTGGTACGTGTATCTTTTTGAATTATGGTTTTCTCAGGGTATATGCCCAGTAGTGGGATTGCCCACCAGCCCCATTTTAGTTCATTAAGCCAAAGTGGGACAAATATAGTGTACTACGGGGGACAGGGAGATGGAGGACAAATACTGGAAACCATGTTCCAAAGGGTTACTGAGGTTAATTAAAATAGTTCTTCCCAATATTCTAGCATTCGAGGGTTAGATTGACAACAGTAAAAAGCCACACACACACACACACACACACACACACACACACACACACACAGAAAAAAGAAAAAAAAAACAAAAAACAAAACAGGTCATGGAAATAGGGAAGTTAACAAGTGGTGGTAAAGGAAGCAAACTGAGTTTATCTGAATGCATTGTAGATGCAATGCAAGTATCTGAGGACCTTCTTCCATACATCTGGCATGACTGGGGATGGATAAGCCCTATCTGCAGGGTGAGAAAGGAAGCAGTCAGCAGCAGCATCCTTGACTAGATCCCTCTTCTCAACTCCCAGTGACAAATGTGGTTTTTGAAGGGAAGGAAGTTCTAGGGAAATCATCTCTCAAGGGTATACCAGAAAAAAATTCTTCTACATTTTATAGACATTATAGAGGGGCTGTTCATGCCCAGGCATCTTCATATCTGCATACTTCAGTGAAGGAGAAAAAAACAAATCATCTTACACTTACATAGTCTACCAAGTCTCCATAAACCTATGTTAGCAGGAAATTAAGAAGTTGCCCCCAATCTGTGCAGGATTCTTTACTATTTCTTTTTTCTTCTCATTAAAAATTTTTCTTCTCTCTTAAAAAATGGAAGTGGAATCAAGAGAAAATGTGCAGAACCTGTGTACCTATGTGAAGTGCACATAAAAATAAATCACAATGAAACCCAACTTCAAGTGTGCCAAACCACACAAAACTCTGAAATAACTTCAGGCCAACTGTGAGGCAAAAAGGTTTAGGTTGCTTTTACGTTTAATGTTTAAGGAGTTTGTGACCGTGGGAAAAGAAGAGAATAAAGTTGTGTGCAATGTAGTAGTTTTTTTTTCAAATTACTTTTAAACTACTTTTATTCAAAAAAATATATGATCTTTTATATGCATGATTCTACCATTTTTGAAAATTTTCAGGGACTTAACTGGGCTTTGGAGCCTGAGGATTTCACGTGTATGTAGAGTCTCTGTCCTTAACTCAGTGGGTGCCTCATAGGGCAGAACAGCTCCATGCTTGCCTGGCATTTCTCTTGTTCCTTACACACCGTGGTCCTGAGAACCAGAACCAAGAAAGGCTCAGCAGTGCTGTGCTTGGCCTTTCTTCCATGTGCATGCACATTCCTTTATGGAAGGTGCTTCCTCTCTACCGCAAATTTCTGCTCACTACCTTCAATTTTTTAATAATAAAATTAGTACTTTGTTCCCATGTAAAGGATTAGCTCTGATAAGAAATAAAAATTCCTCTTAAGATTGGAGCAACTTATTTTTTTAATGATGTGATTAAAGGGACAAGATTTCTTGCAATTCACAAATGGTCATACTAGAGACAAATTAACAGCCTGTCCTGAGAGTTAGCCTCTAGGCAGTACACTTGCAATAAAGAAAATAAAGCCTAAGATGTTGAAGACCTATCCCACTCTGGGACAGTTGAGGTCTGTAAAGCAACAGATTGCATGCAAATGGATCTCTGCTGGCCTTCCTCTTAACAGAGCTTTGATTGGACAGTGGTGTGTCTAACTTTAATGTGCGTAGAAATTGGACAGTGGTGCGTCTCAACTTTAATGTGCATAGAAATCACCTGGGATCTTGTTCACCTGCAGATGCTGCTTCTGGGAGTCTGGAGCAGACCAAGGATTCTGCATTTCTAACAAGCTCCCAAGTGATGCTGATGCTGTTGATCCAGGGACCACACTTTGAGGAGCAAGGGTCTAGAGGAAACCATAAACCAGGGCTCCAGACAGACCAGGACTAGCAACCAAGCTCCACCACTTAATAAGCATATGAATTACGGTAAGTGCCTTTACCGCTGAGCTTCTGTTTCCTTGTCAGTAAAGTGGAAATAATAATAATATTAAATTAGCATTCTATTCCAGACACTGTTTTAAATGCATAATAGTAATTAACTCAATAACCTGATTTTTACTGTTCATGTTGATGAAAGTGTTAACAAAGAAAGCTCAAATTACCTGCACCAAAGCCAGGTGGCTAGTAAGTGGCCAAGAGTGAATCCAGATCCCAGGCAGCTTAGCTCAGGAGCCCACTATTTGCAACCACACCTTAGAAGAGCACACACAGAGGTCTTGCTAGCAGACATGTGATGTACCATAGCTAGTGCTCACTAAATCTGAGTTCCACTTTCCTTACTTCCCTTCTCCTACACCAAGTTCCGGTGTCCTTAAGCAGAATCTACTTATAAAATTTAGAAAATGGTACTGCTTTCTAGGATTCCTTTTTCACAATGATCTCTCTGGTGGACTTTTCTTTAGCTGAAGAGAGTCTTTGGTGTTTAGAGAGTTGCATGAATTGCTACTACTGACAGAAGGAATTGCTTTGATCTCTCTTGCATCGTTACTGGATCCATTGTTTCCCTTCTTTCTAGAAGTGCCAAAAAAGTCTCCAAGAGACAGAAAATAGCATTTGCTATAGCTATGAACTTATAACTATATCTGGCCTTTAGAAAAATAAAAATCTAGATTTATTAAATATTAAACAGTGGTAGTTCATTCAACAAAGGGATTTACCAAAGTCTTGATTTAAATAGTAAGCTCCCCTGATATTTTAAATTTTTCATTAAGGTTTCTTTTATTTAAAAATAAGCTCTTTAAAAAGTATAACCATTGTGTTAAAATTAGAAGCAATAGAAAAAATACTTTGCACACTGGTTTGCAGATACACTTATCTTACCATGAACAGACTTGTGTAGGAAATATGACTGAAAAAAAACTATTTTACATACCATAGTGGCAGAATAGTTTGCTTTAAGAAGAAGCTTCAAATATTTCATATTCAAACTTTATTATGAATACATTCTAAAGCATGGAAGTTGTTTATCTTCCTGATGTCGGTGCTAAAGAATGATGCGGCACTTCTGATGGAGGGAACTTTCTGAAACCAGAGCTGATATTTCTGGAAATATTTCTCTCATATGCTAGAATTCTTTCTTTTTTCTACAACAGAGCTGCCTCTTGCAATATCTGTCATTTGGGAAAGCACACTGTGGAAATCCCCAATTTTTAAGTAAATATGTTCTAGGTAAATGCTTATGCGGGGAAAGAGATGATGACAGTGAATCAGAATCATCATCTGACTGACCCTAGGGAAAAATATGAAAAATGTTAAAGAATTTGTCTTTTAAGAGTATGGGATGCAGGCATGATGTAGGGACAAGGGATATCAGATTTTTTTATTTATTTATAAATTAATTTATTTGTTTATTTTTGGTGGCATTGGGTCTTCGTTGCTGCCCGAGGGCTTTCTCTAGTTGTGGCAAGCAGGGGCTGCTCTTCATCGCAGTGCACAGGCTTCTCATTGCGGTGGCTTCTCTTATTGGGGAGCACAGGAGCTGGGCACACAGGCTTCAGTAGTTGTGGCACATGGGCTCAGTAGTTGTGGCTCACAGGCTCTAGAGCGCAGGCTCAGTAGTTATGACACATGGGCTTAGTTGCTCTGCGGCATGTGAGATCTTCCTGGACCAGGGCTCGAACCCATGTCCCCTGCAATGGCAGGCGGATTCTTAACCACTGTGCCACCAGGGAAGTCCTGGATTTTTTTAATTTAAATTCTAGTGATTAAAACAGTGTGGTACTGATGCATGAGTCAACAGACAGGGCAAGGACATACAGTAGAGAACCCAGAAATAAATTCAAATACATAAAGCAATTTAGAATATAAAGGGGGAGCATATCAGTCCAGTTGAAAAATTATATATTATTCAGTAAGTGGTATTAGACAACTGGGTAGTTACTTGAAAACATAAGTTGGACCCATACGGGACACTTTACACCAACTGTAAATTTCTAATAAATCAAAGATTTAATGGTGAAAAGATAATCCATAAAATTTAAGGGAAAAGCAATGGAAAATTTTTTAAGAAGCTTGGTATAGAAATGAAGTGTGGCCACCACTTGAAGACTCATGAGAAGGGAAGAGATTATTCCTCTTTACACACCAGCCTCACCACCACCCACTACTGGCTTCCACTACACCAGTGAGCCAGAGCATTTCAGTGGCACATATTGTAGGCTCTGAAGTCTCTTACTTCATTTGCAGACTTCCCAGTTCCTGAGCCAATCTTGACTAAGACAGAAAGCATACTGTAAAACCCATTCTTAAGCTAGAGGTATCACCTGCCCTGATTTCAAACTATATTACAAAGCTATAGTAATCAAAACAGCGTGGTATTCGCTGAAAAACAGACACATAATGGAACAGAACTGAAAGCCCAGAAATAAGCCCATACACATATGGACAATTAATTTACAACAAAAGAACCAAGAACATAAAATGGAAAAAAAAACAAATGGTGTTGGGAAAACTGGACAGCCACATGCAACACAACAACAACAACAAATGAAACTAGACCACTATCTCATCCCATGCACGAAAATCAACTCAAATGTATTAAAGACTTGAATGTAAGACCTGAAACTATAAAACTCCTAGAGGAAAACATAGGCATTTTGCTCTTTGAAATCAGTCTTGGCAATTACTTCTGCATACATCTCCTCAGGCAAGGGAAACAAAAGCAAAAATAAAAAGACTGTATCAGATGAAAGAGCTTTTGCACAGCAAAGGAAACTACAAACAAAGTGAAACAAAAAAGCTGTCTGCTGAATGGGAGAAAATATTTGCAAACAAAGATCTGATAAGGGTTTAATTTCCAAAATATAAAAAGAGCTCATACAACTCAACATCAAAAAAACAAACAAATTGATTAAAAAATGGGCAGAGGATCTGAATAGACATTTTTCCAAAGCAAACATACAAATGGCCAAGAGGGATATGAATAGGCATTCAACATCACTAATCATCAGGGAAATGCAAATCAAAACCATAATGAGATATCACCTCACGCCTGTTCGAATGGCTGTTATCAAAAAAGCAAGAAATAACAAGTGTTGGCAAGGATGTGGAGAAAAGAGGACCCTCATACATTGTTGGTGGGAATGTAAATTGGTACAGCCACTGTGGAAAACATTATGGAAATTCCTAAAAAAAATTAAGAATAGAACTAGCATGTGATCTAGCTATCCCACTTCTAGGTATTTATCCAAAGAATATGAAAACTCTACTTTGAAATGATATATGCACCCTTATGTTCATCTCAGCATTATTTACAATAGGCAAAGCATGGAAACAAGGTAAGTGCCCATCAACTGATGAATGGATAAAGAGACGTGATACACACACACACACGCATGCGCGCGCACACAGACACACACAGTGGAATAATACACAGCCATAAAATGGTGAAATCTTGCCATTTGCAGCAATTTGGATAGACCTTGAGAGTATCATGCTAAGTGAAGTATGTCAGATAAAGACAAATACTGTATGATTTCACTCATACGTGGAATATAAAAAACAAACAAAGCAAAACAAAATAAATGAACAAACCAAAGAAAAAAAAAACTTAGATACAGAGAACAGAATAGCAGTTACCAGAGGGGAAGGCGTGGAGGAGAGTAAAATGGGTAAAGGGGAGCAACTATAAGGTGACAGATGGAAGCTAAATTTTTGGTGGTAAGCACGGTCTAGTATATGTATATAGTATATGCAGTGTATTATATGTTTCACATGTACAACATAATATTTCTACTTTTGAAGTAGAAATATTATGTTGTACATATGAAATGTATATAATGTTACAAACCAATGTTCCCTCAATAAAAAATAAATTTTTTTAAATGTCCTTGAGTCAGTCTCCTGTTCTAATTGGCTATATATGAGGTAAATACTGATACCCCCGTGCCCACCAAAGCATAGTCTTTATCTTTATTGTGTTCTATAAACTCATACATTTCTCCTTCCATTTTTCCAGGGTAGAGTCCATTCCCAGATTTTAAAAATGAAGTGTTACCTAACACTCATAATCACTATTATGAGTCCATATTAACAAAATAAGAATTTGAACCTGTGTCTGATTCTCTAGGTCAGAGTGCATCTGTCTATTCACTTGTTTCTGCAAATAATGTTTGTGCTAATATCTGGTTGATTACAGCACAGACTATTTGGTCATAACACATAGGCATCTATAAAATAAGATTGTGCATAGAATCCTTCTACATTCTTAATCTTCTAAAAAATATAAGTCCTGCCCACATGAAATCTGGTTCCCTTAATGAGTTCACTAGGAGAGTCACCGTAGCTTGCAGTTGTTTGATTAAAAGAGCATAAATTGGGATGTTTGAAGGTTCAGAGGCATTTCCTATTGTAATTTAAATAAAGCAATCTTGAGGTAGGAGACATTATTGATGGGAGCTTATAATGGGATTAGTAAAGGTTTCACAAGTGAACCCAAATTCACCAAATAGCCAAAGTTTTAAAATATCATTAAAAACCACTGATAAAATATACCTTTTTTTGAGAATAAACTTATAGGGGCTAGAGAGTGCTGGAAAATAAGAAAAGCAGATGCAAATTTAAAATTTAGAACAACAAATAAAAGAAGTTATTGGATTTTTTAAAAATCACTGCACACATTAAAAAAACCCTACAGTTCATGGTAAGTCTAAATTACAGTTGGAAGCATGCCAGCTAGTTACAGAGCACAGAAAAGGTGAAAATCTCTCAAACCAGAGTACAATTAATGCTGCCTGGGCTCTCTGGAATCCTTTTCAAATGTATTTCCAAATAAAAGTACTCTGTTTCTCTGTTGGATGCCAATAAATGGTAAACCTTAAACTTGGGAACTTACTACCCAGCAATAGCCAAGAATTCATTTACAAAATGCCATGGAAGGATCCTTTTTCTCACGTGACAGGAGGGAGAAAACGTTCTCTTTCTTTAAAGGGTCCTACCACTTAATGCACATTCTACCCATTACGATCAACATTTCATCTTCGTCCTTGGTAACAGAATGACTAATGGACAGATTTGGTTATGAAACTACATGATGAAGTTTCCACATTGCCTAAGTATAGTATGCTTCTTCTTCGGTGGGTTTTGGGCTTTCTTTTCTTCTTTCTTTTTGCAAACCACTGAAGTATGCCCAGGGATATCACTGATCTTTAAAGCTGCAAGTGAGCTTACAGATTCTAGCACAACTCCCACCTTTAACAGAAGTGGAAAATGAGGCCCAGAAAGTTGATCATCTTAGCCAAAAACACACAGCTAGCTAATGTGAAAAGTAAGCCTTAATTTCTAATCAAGAAATATATTTGGTACTTAATAATAAATAATATTTATTGGACACTTTCTTTCAGTGACACTGCACTAAATTCTTTACACAAATTTCCACATTGTATTCCCACACACACACACACACACAGATGCACAACCCTCAACAAATTTCCACATTGTATTCCCACACACACACACACACACAGATGCACAACCCTCAACAAATTTCCACATTGTATTCACACACACACACACACACAGAAATACGCACAACCCTCAAGGCAGTTGTTAGTATATTCCTAGATAATGAAGAAAC
Organism: Pseudorca crassidens; assembly: GCF_039906515.1. Classification (NCBI taxonomy): domain Eukaryota; kingdom Metazoa; phylum Chordata; class Mammalia; order Artiodactyla; family Delphinidae; genus Pseudorca; species Pseudorca crassidens. Next base: position 62,846,738 of record NC_090302.1, on the reverse strand, counting down.
TGAGATCAAGTAACTTGCCCAAGGTCACACTAGTCCTGAGTAATGGAGTCAGGATTTGAATCCAAGCCCTGTGAGAGATACAGCAAAAAAACTAACAGCATTCCTCTCCTCAAGGAATGATCTAGAAAAGGAGCTAAGACATGCTTACTAATACAGTACTGCATATAGTACTGCATACAGTACTGCATATACTGCATCCCCATTCCTTACTCTCTGATGCTGGACCTGACCCATAATTGTGAATGCACCCATGATTTAGCTTCATTAATACTGAGCATTCGGGCTTCCCTGGTGCTGCGGTGGTTGGGAATCCGCCTGCCAATGCAGGGGACACGGGTTCGAGCCCTGGTCCGGGAAGATCCCACATGCCGCAGAGCAACTAAGCCTGTGCACCACAGCTACTGAGCCTGTGCTGTAGAGCCCGTGAGCCACAACTACTGAGCCCGCATGCCACAACTACTGAAGCCCACACGCCTGGAGCCCGTGCTCCGTGGCGAGAGGGGCCCCTGCAGTGGGAGGCCCGTGCACTGCAGCTGGAGAGAGCCCGCTCGCAGCAATAGGACCCAAGGCAGCCAAAAATAAATAACTAAAATAAATTAATTAAAAAAACAAAATACTGAGCATCCAGTAATCCCAGAATCATACACAGATGCTCTGTGGGCAATTGCAACACTTACCACATGGAATGCAAACTATTCTGCGTAGCTTCTGCCACAGCACTGTAATTCTTCAGCTGATATTTGGAAATTAGCCTCAGTGTCAATTGTCTTAAGCTGAGAATTCCATTGTCCTTGATATAAAAGAGCAATAAAAAGTTCTCCAAGCCGGAGTTATCTATGGTAGGCTTGGCAAAGAAAGAACTTGGACTATCTAGGATTCACCTGAGAAACACTAAGTAGCATATAGAATTTGCACGTATAGAAGTAAAGGAACTCTCATCTTAAATCACTTTCTTGAGAAACATTAAGACTTTTTCCATCATATCATTATGGTGGTCTTTCCCTTTGAAGAAATGTTTCTTAATTGGTTTCTGAAACTCTGTATGGGGTCCAAGACACTGTTGGTTGCCTGTCAGTTTCTTCCCCCTCATTCCATACAAACATAGAGTTTGAAAATGCCAGATACTCATTTTCCCAAACTTCTTTGCAGGTAGGGGTAGCCATATGATTTCTGGGTAATAAGGCTGGGTCAGACCACAAAGGAATGGTCTAGGTTAAAAGATGGCTGTGAAGAATGATTTGGACTGGGCTCAAGGTTGCTTTCACTTTGATTTATGACCAAACAAGGAAACAAGCGTACATTAGACATACATTAGATAAGTATGCAAGAAAGTGTGCATGTAGCTTCCTGGAGCTTCTCTAAAGTCAGTGCTCAGTGGAACCCACATAGAATGAGAAACCCCCCAGTTCTAAGGAGCCAAAAAACTGAAGTCTCAAGTCCTTCCTTTGATTAGACTGGGAGAAAGACCACGTTGGTTATAGAGGGTCCACCTACTACATTATAAGGCAATTCCCTTCTGCATCATAGTTACATACCTCCAGGTTCTGTTTTTAATTGCACTGCGTAGCCTATAAAAGACCTGGTCATAGCCTTCCATGGAAGGGGGAATATTCTTAGGGGCAGGGTAGAGAATGAGGTGCTTCTGGAAGTGATTTTTTTTTCTAATAAAAAGAGAGATGAAAGTTAAGCAAACTCTCCTTCCCATTTCCTTCCTGCCTTTGGAAGCCAACCATGAATCCTGGAGTACAAGCAGTCATCTTAGGACTGTACAGGCCTGAGGAGAAAGGCCAGCCTGCTGAGGAAGCTTGAGAAGGATGAAATATCTTAGATCCTTGACAGCTTTGTTAAACTGTTAAAATCATCCCCCCTGGGATTTCCTATCTCTCAGCTTCTTCTTAGGAGAATAAGGGGTATATTTGCTTGGGTTTATTCTGTCTCTTGCAGTTTCAAAGACCTTAGGCGATGCAATTGGCACACTAATTCATTAAGGAAATCAGCCCTTAGGAAAAAAATGTCTTAAGGGAAATAATCTCTATGAAAATTGTTCTGTAAAGAGAACTCTACCTTCTTTACCTCATCCTTTGGATCTCAGTGTAAATAACCCTGCTTCCAAAAATCTATGATATTTAATAAGAACCCTGTTTGGCCACTTGTCCTTTTACCACTCATGTAATTTACTGTTATTTCATAAATGCCTGTGTGTCTTTACTAGCAGCGTGACTGTAAGCTTCAGAAAATCAGGGGTTATAACTCACATAGTCTGAGACTGTATTCGTCACACCATGCCCTGCATATAGTGTCATGCAGTTTTTCCTGAATAAAAACTTCCAAGGAGATTACTTGAATCTCTAACGGCCAACCCTAAACAACAGCCATTCATTATGTAAAATGGTCTTTAGTGGTTCCTTCATTTTATTTCTATTACTTCCCTCTCATAAAAACGTTCTGCTCCCCCAAACTTCCCTTTACTTCAGGCCTGCCTGATTTCCTTAAAACTTCATGCTGCCCAGGGGTTATAATTCTGTGTTTCCTTGCATAAATGTACATTCCTTCAGCACCAGGCATAGAGTTCTACATCTTCCATTAATTACAACTGGCTGAATACAGGTACTTAATAGATGTTGAATAAATGAATACATAAGTGGGTATATTAACTCAGTGACTATGGCTGGCCAGATTAATATTTTGAGCCTTCTTTTCTTTTTTTTTTAATTCTATTGTATTTATTTTTTAAACAGCATGTTCTTATTAGTTATCTATTTTATATATATTAGTGTATATATGTCCATTCCAATCTCCCAGTACATCCCCCCACCACCATCCCCCCACCATATTCCCCACTTGGTGTCCATCCATTTGTTTTCTACATCTGTGTCACTATTTCTGCCTTGCAAACCAGTTCACCTGTACCAGTTTTCTAGATTCCACATATATGCATTAATATATGATATTTGTTTTTCTCTTTCTGACTTACTTCACTCACGTCTCTACAAATGACCGATTTCATTCTTTTTTATGGCTGAGTAATATTCCATTGTATATATGTGCCACACCTTCTTTATCCATTCGTCTGTCGATGGGCATTTAGGTTGCTTCCATGACCTGGCTATTGTAAATAGTGCTTCAATGAACTTTGGGGTACATGTGTCTTTTTTTTTTTTTTTTGTGGTACGCGGGCCTCTCACTGTCGTGGCCTCTCCCGTTGCAGAGCACAGGCTCCGGACGCGCAGGCTCAGCGGCCATGGCTCACGGGCCCAGCCGCTCCGCGGCCTGTGGGATCTTCCCGGACCGGGGCACGAGCCCGTCTCCCCTGCATCGGCAGGCGGACTCTCAACCACTGCGCCACCAGGGAAGCCCCATGTGTCTTTTTGAATTATGGTTTTCTCTGGGTATATGCCCAGTAGTGGGATTGCTGGGTCATATGGTAATTCTATTTTTAGTTTTTTTAAGGAACCTCCATACTGTTCTCTATAGTGGCTGTATCAATTTACATTCCCACGAACAGTGCAAGAGGGTTCCCTTTTTGCCATACCCTCACCAGCATTTGTTGTTTGTAGATTTTCTGATACGCCCATTCTAAACAGTGTGAGGTGATACCTCATTGTAGTTTTGATTTGCACTTCTCTAATAAGTAGTGATGTTGAGCAGCTTTTCATGTGCTTCTTGGCCATCTGTATGTCTTCCTTGGAAAGATGTCTATTTAGGTCTTCTGCCCATTTTTTGATTGGGTTGTTTTTTTTTTTTTTTACTATTGAGCTGCATGAGCTGTTTCTGTACTTCGCAGATTAATCCTTTGTCCGTTGATTCATTTGCAAATATTTTCTCCCATTGTGAGGGTTGTCTTTTCATTTTGTTTGTAGTTTCCTTTGCTTTGCAAAAGTTTTTAAGTTTCATTAGGTCCCATTTGTTTATTTTTGTTTTTATTTCTGTTACTCTAGGAGGTGGGTCAAAAAAGATCTTGCTGTGATTTATGTCAAAGCATGTTCTTCCTATGTTTTCCAGTAAGAGTTTTATAATGTCCAGTCTTACATTTAGGTTTTTAATCCATTTGAGTTTATTTTTGTGTATGGTGTTAGGGAGTGTTCTAATTTAATCCTTTTACATGTAGCTGTCCAGTTTTCCCAACACCGCTTATTGAAGAGACTGTCTTTTCCCTATTGTATATCCTTGCCTCCTTTGTCATAGATTAGTTGACAATAGGTGTGTGGGATTATCTCTGGGCTTTCTATCCTGTTCCATTGATCTATATTTCTGTGTTTGTGCCAGTACCATATTGTCTTTTTTTTTTTTTGCGGTATGCGGGCCTCTCACTGTTGTGGCCTCTCCCGGCCCAGCCGCTCCACGGCATGTGGGATCCTCCTGGACCGGGGCACAAACCCGTGTCCCCTGCATCGGCAGGCGGACTCTCAACCACTGTGCCACCAGGGAAGCCCCATATTGTCTTGATTACTGTAGCTTTGTAGTATAGTCTGATTCCTCCAGCTCTGTGGTTTTCCCTCAAGATTGCTTTGGCTATTTGGGGTCTTTTCTGCCTACATACAGATTTTAAGATTTTTTCGTTCTAGTTCTGTAAAACACGCCACTGGTAGTTTGATAGATATTGCATTGACTTGGTAGATTGCTTTGGGGAGTAGAGTCATTTTCACAATATTGATTCTTCCAATCCAAGAACATGGTATATCTCTCCATCTGTTTGTGTCATCTTTTTTTTTTTTTTTTTGGTACGCGGGCCTCTCACTGTTGTGGCCTCTCTCGTTGCGGAGCGGAGCACAGGCTCCGGACGTGCAGGCTCAGTGGCCATGGCTCACGGGCCCAGCCGCTCCGCAGCATGTAGGATCTTCCCGGACTGGGGCACGAACCCGTGTCCCCTGCATTGGCAGGCGGACTCTCAACCACTGCGCCACCAGGGAAGCCCTGTCTGTTTGTGTCATCTTTGATTTCTTTCATCAGTGTCTTATAGTTTTCTGAGTACAGGTCCTTTACATCCTTAGGTAGGTTTATTCCTAGGTACTTTATTCTTTTATTGCAATGGTGAATGGGATTGTTTCCTTAATTTCTCTTTCTGATCTTTTGTTGTTAGTGTATAGGAACGCAAGAGACTTCTGTTCATTAATTTTGAATCCTGTAACTTTACCAAATTCATTGATTAGCTCTAGTAGTTTTGTGGTGGCATCTTTAGGATTCTCTATGTATAGTATGTCATCTGCAAACTGTGATAGTTTTACTTCTTCTTTTCCAATTTGGATTCCTTTTATTTCTTTTTCTTCTCTGATTGTGATGGCTAGGACTTCCAAAAGTATGTCGAATAATGGTAGCAAGAGTGGACATCCTTGTCTTGTTCCTGATCTTAGAGGAAATGCTTTCAGTTTTTCATCATTGAGAATGATGTTTGCTGTGGGTTTGTCGTATATGGCCTTTATTATGTTGAGATAGGTTCCCTCTATGCCCACTTTCTTGAGAGTTTTTATCATAAATGGGTGTTGAATTTTGTCAACAGCTTTTTCTGCATCTATTTAAATGATCATATGGTTTTTATTCTTCAATTTGTTAATATGGTATATCACATTGATTGATTTGCATATATTGAAGAATCCTTGCATCCCTGGGATAAATCCCACTTGATCATGGCGTATGATCCTTTTAATGTGTTGTTGGATTCTGTTTGCTAGTATTTTGTTTAGGATTTTTTCATCTATATTCATCAATGATATTGCTCTGTAGTTTTCTTCTTTTGTAGTATCTTTGTCTGGTATTGTTATCAGGGTGATGCTGGCCTCATAGAATGAGTTTGGGAGTGTTCCTTCCTCAGCCATTCTTTGGAAGAGTTTGAGAAGGATGGGTGTTAGCTCTTCTGTAAATGTTTCATAGAATTCACCTGTGAAGCCATCTGGTCCTGGACTTTTGTTTGTTGGAAGATTTTTAATCACAATTTCAATTTCATTACTTGTGATTGGTCTGTTCATATTTTCTGTTTCTTCCTGGTTCAGTCTTGGAAGGTTATACCTTTCTAAGAATTTGTTCATTTCTTCCAGGTTGTTCATTTTATTGGCATAGAGTTGCTTGTAGTAGTCTCTTATGATGCTTTACATTTCTGTGGTGTCCATTGTAACTTCTCTTTTTCATTTCTAATTTTTTTGATTTGAGTCCTCTCCCTCTTTTTCTTGATGAGTCTGGCTAAAGTTTTATCAATTTTGTTTATCTTCTCAAAGAACCAGCTTTTAGTTTTATTGATCTTTGCTATTGTTTTCTTTGTTTCTGTTTCATTTATTTCTGCTCTGATCTTTATGTTTCTTTCCTTCTACTAACTTTCGATTTTGTCTGTTCTTCTTTCTCTAGTTCCTTTATGTGTAAGGTTAGATTATTTATTTGAGATTTTTCTTGTTTCTTGAGGTAGGCTTGTATTGCTATAAACTTCCCTCTTAGAGCTGCTTTTGCTGCATCCCTTAGGTTTTGGATCATCACGTTTTCATTGTCATTTGTCTTTAGGTATTTTTTTATTTACTCTTTGATTTCTTCAGTGATCTCTTGGTTATTTCGTAACTTATTGTCTAGCCTCCATGTGTTTGTGTTTTTTACATTTTTTTCCCCTGAATTCATTTCTATTCTCATAGCATTGTGGTCGGAAAAGATGCTTGATATGATTTCAAGTTTCTTAAATTTACCGAGGATTGATTTGTGACCCAAGATGTGATCTATCCTGGAGAATGTTCCGTGTGCACTTGAGAAGAATCTGCTGTGTAATCTTCTGTTTTTGGATGGAATGTCCTGTAAATATCAATGAAATCTATCTGCTTTTTCTTGAATTTTTATTTTATTTATTTTGAATTTTATTTTATTTACTTTTTATACAGCAGGTTCTTATTAGTTATCCATTTTATACATATTAGTGTTGTGTCATTTAAATCTTGTGTTTCCTTATTAATCTTCTGTCTGGATGATCTGTCCTTTGGTGTAAGTGAGGTGTTAAAGTCCCCCACTATTACTGTGTTACTGTCGATTTCCTCTTTTAGAGCTGTTGGCAGTTGCCTTATGTGTTCAGGTGCTTCTATGTTGGGTGCATATATATTTATAATTGTTATGTCTTCTTCTTGGATTGATCCCTTGATCGTTATGTAGTGTCCTTCCTTGTCTCTTGTAACATTCTTTATTTTAAAATCTATTTTGTCTGATATGAGTATTGCTACTCCAGCTTTCTTTATCTTTCCATTTGCATGGAATATCTTTTTCCATCCCCTCACTTTCAGTCTGTATGTGTCCCTAGGTCTGAAGTGCGTCTCTTGCAGACAGTATATATATATGGGTCTTGCTTTTGTATCCATTCAGCAAGCCTGTGTCTTTTGGTTGGAGCATTTAATCCATTCACGTTTTAGGTAATTATTGATGTGTAAGTTCCTATTACCACTTTCTGAATTGTTATGGGTTTGTTTTTGTGGATCTTTTTCTTCTCTTGTGTTTCCCACTTAGAGAAGTTCCTTTAGCATTTGTTGTAGAGCTGGTTTGGTGGTGCTGAATTCTCTTAGCTTTTGCTTGTCTGTAAAGCTTTTGATTTCTCCATCAAATCTGAATGAGATCCTTGCCGGGTAGAGTAATTTGGGTTGTAGGTTCTTCCCTTTTGTCACTTTAAATATATCGTGCCGCTCCCTTCTGACTTGTAGAGTTTCTGCTGAGAAATCAGCTGTTAACCATATGGAAGTTCCCTTGTATGTTATTTGTTGTTTTTCCCTTGTTGCTTTCAATAATTTTTCTTTGTCTTTAATTTTTGTCCATTTGATTACGATGTGTCTCGGCATGTTTCTCCTTCGGTTTATCCTGCCTGGGACTCTCTGCACTTCCTGGACTTGGATGGCTATTTCCTTTCCCATATTAGGGAAGTTTTCAACTATAATCTCTTCAAGTATTTTCTCATGTCCTTTCTCTATCTCTTCTCCTTTTGGGACCCCTAAAATGCGAATGTTCTTGCATTTAATGTTGTCCTAGAGGCGTCTTAGGCTGTCTTCATTACTTTTCATTCTTTTTTCTTTATTCTCTTCCGTGGCAGTGAATTCCACCATCCTGTCTTCCAGGTCACTTATCCGTTCTTCTGCCTCAGTTCTCCTGCTATTGATTCCTTCTAGTGTATTTTTCATTTCAGTTAATGTATTGTTCTTCTCTGTTTGTTCTTTAATTCTTCGAGGTGTTTGTTCTTTAATTCTTCTAGGTCTTTGTTAAACATTTCTTGCATCTTCTCAATCTTTGCCTCCATTCTTTTTTTCGAGGTCCTGGATTATCTTCACTACCATTATTCTGAATTCTCTTTCTGGAAGGTTGCCTGTCTCCACTTCATTGAGTTTTTTTTCTCGGGTTTTATCTTGTTCCTTCAGCTGGTACGTAGTCCTCTGCCTTTTCATTTTGTCTGTCTTTCTGTAAATGTGGTTTTCATTCCACATGCAGAATTGTAGTTCTTCTTGCTTCTGCTATCTGCCTGCTGGTGGATGAGGCTATCTATTAGGCTTGTGCAAGCTCCCTCATGGGAGGGACTGGTGGTGGGTAGAACTGGGTGTTGCTCTGGTGGGCAGATCTCAGTTAAACTTTAATCACCTTGTCACCTTGTCTGCTGGTGGGTGGGGTTGGGTTCCATCCCTGTTGGTTGTTTAATCTGAGGCGACCCAGAACTGGAGCCTACCTGGGCTCTTTGGTGAGGCAAATGGTGGACTCTGGGAGGGCTCATGCCAAGGAATACTTCCCAGAACTTCTGCTGCCAGTGTCCTTGCCTGGCGGTGAGCCACAGCCACCCCCTGCCTCTGCAGGAGACCCTCCAACACCAGCAGGTGGGTCTGGTTCATTCTGCTATGGGGTCACTGCTCCTTCCCCTGGGTCCTGATGCACACACTACTTTGTGTTTGCCCTTCAAGAGTGGAGTCTCTGTTTCCCCCAGTCCTGTCAAAGTCCTGCAATCAAATCCCGCTAGCCTTCACAGTCTGATTCTCTAAGAATTCCTCCTCCCATTTCCGGACCCCCAGGTTGGGAAGCCTCATGTGGGGTTCAGAACCTTCACTGCAGTGGGTGCACTCAGTGGTATAAGTGTTCTCCATTTTGTGAGTCACCCACCCAGCAGTTATGGGATTTGATTTTATTGTGATTGTGCCCCTCCTACCGTCTCATTGTGGCTTCTCCTTTGTTTTGGATGTGGGGTATGTTTTTTGGTGAGTTCCAGTGTCTTCCCGTTGATGATTGTTTAGCAATTAGTTGTGATTCTGGTGCTCTCACAAGAGGGAGTGAGCACACATCCTTCTACTCCGCCATGTTGAACCAATCTCCTGAGCCTTCTAACATGGGGGTTTAACCAACAAATCTTCATTTGACAACTTCATATGTACAAGGCATCTAATCCCCAACATTAAGTATTTCTCCACATCAATTTAATTGATTTTATTTAAATGATAGACTTGACTGCCCTTTAAAAGCCTTCTTTTTCTCATTACTTGAAAATGTTCTGAGTTTATGAGATAAAACTGATTAGCACATGAGTATATATTCATGTTATATTAATTAAGTAGTATCCTAGTCTTGGAAGGAAAAGATAGCTTAGCCTAGAATAGCAATTTTGCCACTCGAAGGGAGCTTAAGAAATCCTATGTTTCAATTTTTTTGACTTACAGTTATTTTAGTAAACCGTGGAATATGAATCCAGGTATATTAGTTTTCTTTTGCTGCTGTAACAATTTCCCACAAACTTTGTGGCAAACTTTGTGGGAAACTTAAGCAACACAAATTTATTGTATTACAGTTGTGGAGATCAGAAGTCTGACGGCGATCTCACTGGGTTACCAACAGGGTTATGGCAGGGTTTTGTTCCTTTCTAGAGGCCCTGGGGAGAATTCATTTTCTTGCCATTCCAGCTTTTTTGGAGGTCACATTCCTTGTGGCAGCCTTCCTCTGTCTTCAAAGCCAGCAACGTCTCATGTCTCTGACCCATCTTCTGTCCTCCTGTCTCTCTCTCTGACTGCAGCTGAGAAAGATTCTTCACTTTTAAGAACCCACGTACTTAGATTAGGCCCACCCAGATAATCCAACCTAATCTCTCCATCTCAAAGGCCTTAACCTTAGTCACATCCACAAAGTCCTTTTTGCCACATAAGGTAACCTATTCACACATTCTGGGCATTAGGACATGGACACTGTGGGGTGGGGAAGGGGGCAGTATTCTGTCTACTACACCAGGATTCCTAGAAATACATCAATTTGTGTTTCCAGAGAAACAGAATACAATTGTTGAAAGAGCACTGGGTAGAGTTTTAAAGACCTGAGTTCAATTTTCGATAAATATTTCACAAAGGGTGTTGCAAGTAAAGGAAATAATGTGACCCAAGAGGTGTAAAGCACAGAGTGTATTTAATAAACACTAAATAATCTGATTCAACTGGAGTACAGCAGTAGAAGAGTCTTTGGGGGAAATAGCCAGAGGGACTGAATGTCAGGCTGAAGATTGGACCTTCATCAGCAAGCAGTTGAAAGTCATTGAAAGTTAGTGACAGTAACCACATTTGCACCTTCTAATGGGTCATCTGGAAGCAGGATGCAGAGAAAGCTGGAAGGGACACATTGCAGGTAGACAGACAATCAAAAGACTATTGCTTCCTTCTAGGAAAGAGGTTTGAATATGGGGTAATGGCAGTGTAAAGGACAGGAATGGAGTAGCTGGTGAAGTAATAGAGCTAAGTGATCCTTTCAGTTAGGTTTGATGCAGCTGAATACTCAGCATCATATGATGACCATCTCTGGGGCATTAGTATTGAGAAATCACATCTGAATATAATTTTTAATGTAATATTTTTAGGAAAAATCTAAAATTTTTTCTTAAGTATTATGTTCATTAGCTCCTGGATAATTTTAGTTTTGGGGTCCTGTACTGTATGATTGGAGAAATGAGTTCCAATTAAGTACAGGTAAGAAATGGTGCCTCAGGAGAGCTTTATAGCTGGAAGATGTATAATGTCGAGATTTTCCTGGAAGGAGTGTCAGGAGAGCTTCTGTAAGTGAGAGTGTGGTACAGGGTGGGGGGTAAAATAAATATCATAGAAGAAAGAGAAAATGAAGTGTTGGTAGATTGATTAAGCAAACACAATTCCCAATTTCTAAAATTTAAGAAAAATTCACTAAATCTTAAGATTGCTCTTAAAAGCAAGCTGCATGTAGAGTAACAAAGCTCAGGTTAAAGATGCCCCAGTTAGAAGAGGTTATATAAATTAGATTTCATCTGCAAAAAATTAGCTTAGCAGAGACAGAGGCCACTGTGGCACCCCTTCAGGCTGGGACCGTAGGATATGATTATATCTTAGAGACTTCAGCTCTCTGGATTCTATTTATTCTGACATCCTGTTACTTTCCTGACCTGATATTTCAGAGTTAACTTATCCAGAGAAAAGCTGGCCTGACTCTTCTTTGTGAGCCTTGGCAAGTTTGTAGTCTGTTGGTGGTATGGCTGTAGGCCCAATTCCCATCTAGTGAATATAGCCAGTGACTGTATGTTTTTGGTATGCAGGCCTGTTTGTGTACCAGAGAAAGAACTTCGACATAAAGGAAAAAGCCTCTAAGGTATTTGAGCCTCACAACTACTGTTAAGCGTGAGGTGGGCTACCTTATTACAGCACAGGTTTCTCTCATTTTGTTAATAAAAGCCAGACTCCATCACTATAGTTGCAGGGCAGCAATGATGGGTAAGAAGTGAGGAGAGCAGCTGTGCAGAACTGCAACATCGAATCATGATACTTATCCTTTGGTACTAGTTTTAGATGTTTGCTATTAAAAGATAATGAAAAGAGGCTGAAATCGTTTCTGATTTGTTAATTCTGTGTGGCTCAAGTCTGTATTCCTTACAGAGCAGTTAACACTACCATTCCACCTTTCTGGAATTCAATCAGAAGTTTGGATCTGATTAAATTTCAGATCCAAATTTAAGATTTAAGTTCAGACAGTATCTTCAAAAATTAAACACCTTGAAAAACTGAAAAATTTAGTCCAATATCCAGATGTTTGACTGTATGGTGCCAAACAGCTGCATATACATTCTACTTTAATTCAACAAGCTTTTATTGAAATGTTTGGAAAATGATGGATAAGTGAACTAACTCATTGAGAATATCAGACCTGGAAAGAGGCCTTGAGGTCCTCTGCTTGCTACATTTCAGAGCTGACAGTGGAGTGAAGGTAGCACTATATAGCAGGGGAAAGAAAGATAAAGTGAGGGGAGAATGATTAGGGCCCCAAGAGGTAAAGCCATTTTTATTGAATTTTGTTCATTTTAGCCATGTTTGTTGTTTGGTACATAGATTTATAATGTTTTCAATTTTTAGTAATTGATTAGTTGGGTCTTTTTGGGGGGTGGGGCAAAAAATACAAAGACACTGACAAGTTCTCAGAGTCCTCAGTTTGCCTCAAAAGGGAAGAAATAAAAGACTTTTTGATTTACCACTAAAGCTCTACCACTTTCCAAAGACAAACGTTCATTCCCATAGTATACATATGAAAACAATTTAGAGTGCCTATCAATGGAAAATGTATTAGCTAAGTTCCTTGGACCTGAAATTAATAGGAGAGCTTTAAGATTAATGGGACTAGAGATATCACTGCTTTCCCTTGGCATGATCTTTATGGCATCTTCATATTCTTAAAATACAATGTACTGCTATGAATCTACTCTGTCTCAACCCTTCATATGATTTTGTAAGTTCTTAAGATCATGAAAACAGCAGAAACTAAATAATGGTTCTTCTTCTCTCTTCTTCTTCTCTGTGCCGCACAGATATCTAATTCTGTTCACGTAAATACTTTGAGAGACGAGTGATGCAAAGTGTGTGAACATTATGTATAGTGATGTTCCTTAAAATTCAAAAATGGAATCAAATAAATCTAGGGAAATAGAGTCTATTTTTCTGAAAATACTACCAGCTTCAATGCTATTTCTTCAGTATTGAGAACTTAATTATTAAATTTTTCTTACAATCAGTCTCAGATATTTACTGAGGATAAAACTATGAGTCAAGGAAGGCAGATTTCTCTTTGCAGCATGTTATTTTTTCTTTCTGACTTCACAGTCTAGATAGAGAAACTAGATTCAGATAAAAGTTTTAGCAATAAAAAGCAGTATAATTAAGTTCTAAACTGTACATCTTAAACTTTAAAAACTTTCTGTTTTCAAGTAAATTACAATTATTTAGGCAGATTTTTAGATTCCAAGTTTAAGTGTATTTCTCTCAACATGTAGTGTCAAATGTACACTATTTACTCACAGGATGGAGATTGACAAAAGAGCTGTCTAGGTTAGACTCCTGAGACTTTTACTTGTATCAATGTAATCTTCCCAACATAATGAGTCTTAGTTAAAAATGGTAACATTCACTTTGACAGTTATAGTTGGGAAAGGAATACGAAAGGGCTTACCATTTGTTTAGCATTTAAAATTGCCAGGCATTTCCCATAAATCTTCTCATTTTGTTCTCATAATAGCCTTATGAAGAGATTACTGGGATCCAGAGAAATAAAGTAATTCTCACAATATTACATATCTAGTAAGTTGAGGCTAAAAATTCAAATCCAGACCTGTCTCATTCCAGATCCAGTATTCTATTACAGCTCACTCATGGTAAGTTTTCATGTATCATGTTGTAGACACACGAGTGTTTACAATTATAATTATCCCATGGTTGAAATCTGATTGTGGGACTTAAAGAGATGAGGTGAATACAAGCTTAACCTTGCCGTTGATTCAGTGAGTAATTGTGTTTCAGTCACTTAAAAAGAGTGGCCTCTGCTTTCTCATTTATGAAAACAACTAAACAGAAAATTTAGGTTGGTCATTTGGAAAATGCATGGCTTCCAAATAAAATGATTGCTTATATCTCTTCTGAGATGACAAATTATAATGACTAAACCTATCGATATGCCAAAGGGATAAACATATTTCAAAGCCAAAACCAAAATCCAAAATAATATATTTCTCCTGTGTCCACTTGATGATATATGTAAGTCTAAATAAAAAATATGTGCTTTTTGTCCAGTTTTTACTGTACTACATCTACAAAGTGAGAGAAGTAGGAACATACTATTTCAGAAGAAATTCTCAAATCTTTATGTATGATACTATTTTTCTTACTATTTTAGAATTTAATTTTTAAAATAAATTTATTTACTTATTTTTGGGTCTTTGTTGCTGCACGCAGGCTTTCTCTAGTTGTGGCGAGCAGGGGCTACTCTTTGTTGCGGTGCATGGGCTCTAGATGTGCAGGCTTCAGTGTTGTGGCACGTGGGCTCAGTAGTTGTGGCTCACGGGCTCTAGAGCACAGACTCAGTAGTAGTGGCACACAGGCTTAGTTGCTCTGTGGCATGTAGGATCTTCCCGGACCAGGGATCAAACCCGTGTCCCCTGCATTGGCAGGCGGATTCTTAACCACTGCGCCACCAGGGAAGTCCCTTAGAATTTAATTGTTTAAGTACCAATTTTTAAAAACAGTTTTACTTTTTCAATTCTAAAGAAATCCATGTAGGCTGGGTAGAAAAAACTTCAGGGAGTTTGTAAAGACAAGAAGAATAAAAACTGATCGTATAAAATTATTAAGATGTGGAGGAAAAGGTCTTTAAATATAGAAATCCTTCCCTGGGATGAAGGCTCCTATCAATCAGTTGCCCAATGTGTCAAAGGAACAATAAATATTTAATAGAAATTCCATTATTAAGAGCATTTATCCACCCATCATCCTCACTACTTACTCTTTCTATTACTAAAGTGAAAGAAATCTTTTACTTCTATTTTGACAATGTCTTTCCCCTTTCCAAAACCATTCAAATGCTTTGTAAATGAAGACTAATTTCCTGTCTCAGCTTTAGCAAATTTTGCCAAAATACTCTGAGTCCAAAATCAAATAACAAAACCATAATGCTGAAAGGGACCACAGTGAGTCACTTTCCCTTCCCCAGCCCTCTGTCTAGTCCTTCTTCACCCAGACCCGCCTTTATCTCCCCTGTTCAGCTGCCGGTTCTCCCAATTATCCAGCAAGCCATACTCTGAACCTAGAAAGGTTACTCCTTTCTGACTCAGTGAAGTTCTTTGCTTTTATAATTCTTAGATGCCGTAAACTTCAGTCTCATACTCATTATTTCTGTTTGTCGGTCTTAAAATAATTAAAAATACCTATGTCTACTTCTTAAACTCCAACGATATATTACTATTACTAATCTCAAGAGCTCTCTGTCTAGTTTAATGGGTGCTCTTGCTTTAAATTGAGAAAGTCCTAACGCTGTGTCTTTCAAATTACCGGGAAAAAATAATTATTGCATGAGTCCCACCACACTAACGGACCTACAAACTCAATTCTTAGTACAATATAGTATAAAAATGTAAGTATCTTAGTAGGATCTGAGTGTTTATTTTTCCTTTTAGCTCTGGGGGGTATTCCTCATATTTTTATTATAAACTCTAGAGGTTAGAGTGTGATTAGCTGCGTGAATTTTAAGTGTAATGCAGGTCTATTCTGGAAACATGTCTTGTTTATTTTTGTTGTATTTTGTTTACACCCCTCACTTTGTCCCCACATTCCCAGAGCCTACAAGGACATATAATATATAGCAATCTGAGGGTAAAAGTATCTGAGAAAGAATGAAAATAAACTCAGAGTCCTTAGGAATGAAGTTCTTATAAAATTGTAAACCGTAAAGTTCATTATATTTGCCATAGGAGCATAATTCTGGTTCTGTGCTTTCTTATGAGCCCAAGTCAGGCTAGAAAGAGAGATGAGTCATTATTAGACAACCTACTATGTTATAAAATTAAATAAAAAGAACTGTAAAGAGCTCAGAGAAGTGAAACTGTATTGACACTAACACTGAAAGCTGGAATCCCAGGAAACAAAACAATCAGCGTTTTCAACAATGGCCTTACTTTTAACACATCAAGTTTCCAAAACTTTATTTCCTATGCTGGGTTTCAATAAAAGCCAGAGTCATCCCAACAGAATGAATTTAAGTCAAAAGAGTGGCACTAGGTGCCACAATGATATGATTGAAGTATATTGATCTCTGAAGGCCAATGTAGTGTAGGCGTAAATTTTAAAATATCTGGAAGTTTGGCCTTTTTGCAGCTACTGTGCAGCAGACTTCACAGGAGAGTGCTACCACAGACGCTGCAAATACAGTGATTCGTGTGTCATGCAGTTGATTGACATACATTTTTGTTGTGTCATTATATGATCTATAGTGTAGGTTTAAAAACAGGCTTCTGTAGAGAGCAGTGTCCACATCTTGTAGTTAACAGGGACATACTGTTATGTGTTAAGAAGATACACACACACGCACAGCAACGAAGACCCAACACAGCCTAAATAAATAAATAAATAAAACATCATTTAAAAAAAATTTTTTAAAAAAATGAAAGAAAGAAGATACACATAGTTGACATTACTAAGTATTTTCCAGTGGTCTGGATTTTTAGTCTATAATATTATGACTTTCAGAGAAACCCGGCTCCCTTTATGAAAATCCAGTAATCTAACAGGTCAAAAATATTACCATAGATGGGCTTACTTAGACAAGCAAAGGCCAGAGGCTCACAAGGTTCCTGTTAGTATACACAGAGAAAAAGGCAATATGATGTTCCTAAAATAGATGTTATAGAGACATATTAAAACATAGGGTGTCTGGGAATGTCTGGTCTATCCTGATGAAATCAACAGAGGTAGGCCAGGGCAGGAGAATTCTTTATGGCCGGCAGATATATAATCTGTGCTGTTGCTGATTTGAAAACTGGAATAGATTTTTAATTTATGATCGAAAAGATTGAGTTCACCTTTGAACAGCTTAGGTAAATTAGATTGCCCCCAAGTCACACTTGAAAAGCACCACAACCACCAGCATCAGTTTCAGTTTGTAAAATGGAGTCAATGAAGTAGTCACTAGGGGCACATTCACACACCTAGCCCTTAAATTATGCATAAATAAGAACCACCAACACCTCCAGCAGGCAAATTAATTTCAGAGTATGAGGATTTTTCTACTGAGAATACCCTGTTCAAAAGTTCAACTCTGCAGTGCCAGCGTGACTGCACTAATGAATCAACTCTAAAACCATGGTAGAAATGGAACAGAGATCAGTGTTTGGTTATGGCCAATATTTCTCTATGGAAGTTGCTTGGAAGCCACTAAATTGTGCCTCTCTAAAAGAGCTTAGTGATTTTAACTTCCTAATATCAGATACTATATGTTTAAAGGGTCAAAGAAACCCAAAAGAGGTAACTAATATAATTCAAGTTAAAAAATCTTAATTTCCTTCCCTTCTCTAACAAAACTTACAGGAACATTATAAGGAAAAAAATGTCAATTGCACAAAGATTTAGAAGGCAGCAATTGGGTCTATGAATTCTCATTAAATTAGTTCCATAAACCAGATTCTATGGAATAACTCTGAAAAGTAAGCCTTATCTTATCCAGGAAAACCCACTGTATATATTTAAAACCTCATAAGATTCTATTACTTACGTTGTATATTGTATTAAGTAAGCCCATTTAAAGTATACACTTCAGCTTCCTTAAGCCAGTGTTTTTACAAGTTCATGGCCATGATAAAACATATTGCTTTTCAGAATACGTATCCTTTATGCCTATCATAACTATGTTCTACCAATTAAATTACTCCAGCATTTATGGGACAAAGTTCTCTAGAAACAGAGACTGTGTTTAATGCCTGCAGTGACACCTACTGGTAATGAAATACACCTAATCCTTAAAGATATTTGAAGTAATAATATCATAGGTCTGTGCTTTTCATTCTCAGGTCCTGATTTCACCATCCACAGCAAATTTTCTTTTCATCAGCAAACTTACTTCAGTAGCTTTTTGGTAACAAAAAATCCATACAAATAACATTTTCTTTTAGAGAGTGAGGATTTGGCATGCAGTAGTTTGTGTTATCTTTGTTGAGTATGACAAAGAAATGTCCTTTTTGTTGGTAACAGATTGTCCCAAATCATTTTATTTATGCTTATGCAAAACCAGATGTCTCTTCTTAGCCAAGATGCCCACGAGAGATAGTGTTTCTGACAAATTGAGGAGAAAAGGAAGGGGAAGGAAGGCCATCGCATGAACTGCAGATTTATAGGATGGTCTCCACTACCATCGTCTCTGAGGGCCCCTGGATATAACCTCTAAAGCCCCTTTGAACAATGTGGCCTTTTCTTAGAAGTCTTGCACACCTGATAGCCGTCAACTCTTTTCGTTAATCCTCAAGGCCAAGTTGAGGCCTCCCCAAATATCATGGTACCACATTTCCCACAAGCCTGCCACACGTGCGTGGCCTTGTCTCCCATGACACATGTGTCCCCCAAACACATCAGTCAGTCACATCCTTCTCTCCCTCGTTCCTCCATGCAAAGCTTTATAAATTATTCAAATCCCAACAAGCCTTTCCTGACCATTCTACCATCTGTGCTTTCCCTGCTTTTGAACTCTCAGACTCTCAGGTCTGAATTACACCACTAAGAAATTGTTTATATATTCTTCTTTAATCACTACTACTGATAATTAGAGTAGAATCCATGTATAGATGATCCATAAAGCTCTGGAAATATGCTAAGCTGGACATAATGACTTGAATGTTCATAATGACCCTTCAAGTTAGGTACTACCATCTTCATTTCTCAGATAGAGAAACTGACACTCAGAGGAGTCAGATCCTTTGTTCCAGGTAACACATCCTGACAAAGTTAGGATTCTAAGCCAAATCTTTCTTGCATTCCAAACCTCTTCTTCCATGATGAGATATAAGTGTGTTATCTGTAAGTTCTATTCACCCAAGCTCCAACCCTTGTGGCTGTTGGGAATATTCTGTCCTCGGCAGGCGGCCCCCATTCTTCCCCACAAGCAGTGACAACTTTCTAGCAAGTTATTGCATCCTCCATTAGTCAGTGGAGTTTCAGAAATATTCTTCTGCTTTTGCCTAAAAGTTAAATTTCCTAAAGGGGGACAGACCTGTTGTAATTTTGTTGGCAGTGTCCTATGGCGGCTTCTGAATTTTCATGCCTGTCTTTGTGGCTCCTTACTGGTAGTCTAGTGGTTCACCAAGAGCCTTTAAAAAGGCTGCCAAGCCAATCTGTTTGATACTGCGATGGTAAATACATGTCATTATATGTTTGTCCGAATCCATAGAAGGTACAACGCCAAGGGTGAGCCCTAACGCCCCCTGTGGACTCTGGGTGATAATGATGTGTCAGTGTAGGTTCATTGATTGTAACAAAGGTACCTCTGGAGTGGGAGATGTTGACAGAAAGGGAGGTTGTGCCTGTGTGCAGACAGGGGACATATAATAAATCTCTGTACTTTCTGCTCAATTTTGCTGTGAACCTAAAACTGCTCTAAAATATAAAGTGTATTAATGAGAAAAAAAACAAAACTGCCAATGCCTGGCCTCACTCACGCCACACAATAAATTCAGAATCTATGGGGGTCTGACCTCTGTATTAGTATCTGTTTAAAGTTCCCAGGGGAACCCTAATGCGCAGCCGGGGTTGAAAACTGCTGTGCTGTGTCTCCAGTGTATCTGGAGTGCCTCTGGCCCTCAGGTTGCTGACTTCGCTCTAATCACAGACACTCTGGAGTCATCTCCATGGTGATTCCTCAGCCAGGAAGTAATATATAATATATAAAAATAATATATGCAGAAACATATGTAATATACTAACTGTGTATTTTTATAACGTGTATTATATAAAACATATTTTATTTAAATATATATATGATAAATCCATGTCCCTAGTAGGTGACCAGGTATGCACCTAACATAGCATCAACCACTCACCTTACTTCTGAGTCTTTGCCCCAGAGCCCCTAACATCTGAGTTTGTTGGTTCCCACTAAGACATTAGAGTTGCCAACTGCTACACTGTGGGTTTCAGTTCTGGCCCCAGATTCAGCCTTGAAGCTCCTGTCTTCTCTCTTGCCATCATTTTTCATCTTGTCTATATTCACGTGTGTTCACAGAGATCAAGAACTTCCTCCAGTGGCTCTTCCCGGCCCATGGGAGCCCTGGGCATGCTGCTTCCTGTACTGTTAACCTGGTTAATATTAAATCCAGCCTTAGCAATCATGAACGTGCTTATGCACCTCAGTGCTAAAGACATCACAGACCTCTGAGCACATCCCCTGTACATATACGGCAGCTCCTAGGTGGGGTTAGCACATTCAGTCTCACTTCATTTTACTCGACTGTAAGCTCTCTGAGAGCAAAAGATATACCTTATTCATCTCTACCACTTAACACAGCACCACTTAATACATCTAACTAGATATTTAAATATTGTAAATGAATAGTCTTCCACATTCCTTCCTGAAGCTCTGAAATATGTTTAGAGAATTAACACTATCTCCTGCCATCATTGAAGTATGGACTTGGGCTATTTTTTCCAATTTGTGGTCATGAGAGTTTCTACTAAGTTATTCAAGTGCTTCACTTGAACACTTTTGAGTGAAGTCAAATTGTGAGATAGTTACATAAGCTGTTTGGTGTCATTAGCACTTCATTCTAAGCAATCAGAAGGAGCACCTGAGGTCATAATATGTCATTTGATGAACTGCTTCATTTAATTTGGGAATAAATGATAAATTACTCCCCAGTAGGAAAAAAGGTTCTTTTCTTAAGGCCAAACATAGTACCCACTATTAAGTTTCCACTTTACTATTTCTTAGCTCTCTGACCACTTCCAAGTCACTTAATGGTGTCAACTACTTTGCAGAGTTTATTATTATGTATTTTTTGTACTAAGTTACAATGTACATAACAATAATGACATTCATTATGGATATTATTTTTATTGACTTTATTTACTTCTCCATAAAAAAATTTAAATGCTGATTTACCCTAGAATTCAAATATAAAATCTACCATCAATCTACATTATATTTGGAAAAGTTTGCGATGTGCTAATCAGCCAATGGTCTTAAAATACAGTCTTTCACTCCCAGAAATACATTATTTAGAAGTACATTGGCCACCATAGCTCAGAAAATAGTTGGTTATGTCAGGAAAGTTTTAATAAAGCAAACTGTATATATTTATCATCTATGCCAATCAACTAATATCCAAAGAGCACCATTATGTTCTACAGATGTTTTATAAGGAATGGATGATCTTAGTTCAACTTAACTACCAGGTGTCTGTAATTTATGCCAACATCCTAATACTCAGAGAGTTTTTATAATTCCTGCCTCAGCAGTAGAAAAGAAAGATCAAGTCAGCTCTACTACATACAGAAGAGTCAGACTTTGGGTCTGATACTGCTGCACATAATATGCCCAAGATTGTTTTGATGCCCTCTAAGTAGAAGATTAATATTTTGGAATAGGAATGATGCAACCAGACAGACCAGATGTTTGTTTCTGTCTGTTTGGGGCTGTGATTGTTTAAATACAACCTAAAAAAAAAAGTCTAACTAATACTTGCTGCGGTGATGAAAGTTCCTGCAGTGCTTCCAGGATTGCATTGTTTGATTTGAATTTCAGCCGGATGTCAGGATGCTGGTGTGGTCAGATCCTCTTATGCCATTTTATAAAACGTTTTCTATGTGCCTAATTTGGTATACATTGAAATGTATATATGTACACACATAAATGTTTGTCCTTGTTATTTAAGGTATTTCAAGTAAGCTTAAAAACACTGAAACCATCTGATTTGCATTTTTCAACAAGAACCAACATATGTATTTATTTATGGAAATATTTTTGGCATAAGACTTTCTATTAAATTATAACAAAAAGCTTTCTCTATCACCCTGGGGAATCTGGCAATCAGCCTACCTCCTACCCAGATCAATCTTCCCCACCTACCCCAGTCTTCTTCACCCACTGTATGCATAACTTAAAGCGGTAGTCTTGCCCGGAGCTAGTGTTGAGGAGACATGGAAAGTTGAGGAGGGCAGTACTTGTTAACGTGGCTGCAATCCCCATGATCTCCAAGGTCCCCTAGGAATCCACAGATTGACCATCTATCATTTAGGTAGCTCTATTTTCATTTTAAAACGGGCACAGATATATTTTATATTGTAAAAGTTAATAACTCTCAAGAAACTAATTGAATACAATTATTTGAATGCTCTAAGGCTGGGAGAGCCACACTGATGTCAGTCTTGAAATTTACTGATTTAAATTCAACCTCTCTTTCCAGTCTAAACTGGATCAATACTAGTCCTCCAAATAAACACCATAAGTTTTAAAATTATAATTATCACTAATTACTACCACTAAGATGATGCTGATGATAATGAGAAGGAAGAGGAGGAAGGACATGGTGAAGGAGAAGAGCCTATTATCTTACAGGCAATATCATAATTTAGGTGTATACACTCTTTACATCCATGATTTCACTTAATTGTGAAAATTCTAATAGGTAAATATTATTGCGATGCCCATTTCATAGATAGTAAATCTGAGAATTCCAAAGGTTAAACTTACTTGTCTAAGGTAACACAATGAGAAAGTGGCAAAACAGAGAATCTAAACCAGGAGTGTCTGACAATGAATCTGTCTTCCTATTATCCAGCCACCATAATAATCATAAATTTACCTTAGTAATAATTAACACAGTGTGTATGTATTTTTCCCATTGGTTGAACATATATTATTGTGTTCCAATTATATTAAGTACTTTCATAACCATACACAATGTTTTAGTTAATCTTTACATCCCCTCAAGTTGGGATGTACTAACTGCACAAAGAGACTTTTCTCAGCCCATAATGACATGTATCTGGCGGTTTTATTGAAACATGTTTCCCTGTTTAACTACATCCATACATTTAAGAAATCGATCAGATTGGGACTTCCATAGGAGAAGGGAACTGGGTAGCTAGAAGAAAATGATAGAAAAGGGCCTATGGTGAATTTCTCTACATTTTTAATTTTGAAACAGATTTTTTGAATAATAAAACTACTGTTCTAAAATAATAGGAAAATGCATGGAAAAATAATGGTCGATTATAAAATTTAGAAATTATTAAAGGAGACAGTAAAATACAAAGTTGACAATATTAATAGGGAAGCTGGGTAGAGAAAAGGTCAAATGAAAGCATTCTGGCCATTACTGCAATTCAATTAGGAATAAATGATTTTTTTTAATTTAAACATATTTTGAAAACTGTAAATCACATCCACAAATAACTGACAAGTTAAAGTGGAAATCATAAAATATATAGAATAAATAGCAAAAAATTAAAATGGAAAAACTAGAAAGGAAAACTATAAAACATAAAAAGGAAGGTACTATCAGAAAGAGCAAAATTAATGAACTAATAGAGTCAAACATAAACAAGCAAATAGTAGAGCAATTTATATGAAAAAGCCAATGCAATGAAAAAAATTCAGTAAATCAATCAAAAAAATAGTTTGCACAAATAAAAAATGTTAGTAGTTAAAAAAAAGAAACATAGATCATATACAATGGACAATTTTATGTCAAAAAAACTTCAAACAGAATGGAAATGAAAGTTCTCTTCAAAACAATTATTAACGTTGACTTAAAAAGAAATTCAGAAAATCTAAATAATCAATTACCAATAAATTAATACTCAAATCCTCCTGCCTTACCATGTGCCCTGACAAGATAATCACTATTTTATGAAAACTGTTTCAGAATTTTAAGTAAGATCAAAAAATAAAGGAGAAGTGCAAAAGAATAAGAGAGGGAGGTAAAGCTACCTACTTCATTCGGCAATTTATAATAAATAAATAAATAGCTAACCTCACTTATGAATATAGACATAAGCATGCTAATACAATAATAAATAAGATGAGAGAAGGACCTACAAGATGGCGGAGGAGTAAAGCATGGAGATCACCTTCCTCCCCACAAATACATCAAAAATACATCTACATTGTGGAGCAACACCTACTGAACACTGGCAGAAGACCTCAGACCTCCCAAAAGGTGGGAAACTCCCCGTGTACCTGGGTAGGGCAAAAGATAAAAGAAAAAACAGACAAAAGAATAGGGACGGGACCTGCACCTCTGGGAGGGAGCTGTGAAGGAGGAAAGGTTTCCACACACTAGGAAGCCCCTTCATTGGTGGAGATGGGGGTGTGGCGGGGGGGGGGGGCTTCAGAGTCACGGAGGAGAGCGCAGCAACAGGGATACGGACGGCAAAGTGAAGAGATTCCCGCACAGAGGATCGGTGCCAACAAGCACTCACCAGCCTGAGCGGCTTGTCTGCTCACCCGCAGGGATGGGTGGGGACTGGGAGCTGAGGCCTGGGCTTCGGTCAGATCCCAGGGAGAGGACTGGGGTTGGCTGCGTGATCACAGCCTGAAGGCGCTAGTGCGCCACAGCTAGCCGGGAGGGAGTCCTGGAAAAATTCTGGAGCTGCCGAAGAGTCAAGAGACCATTGTTTTGGAGTGCACAAGGAGAGGGGATTGAGAGCAACGCCTAAACGAGCACCAGAGATGGGTGCGAGCCGTGGTTATCAGCGTGGACCCCAGAGACCAGCATGAAATGCTAATGCTGCTGCTGCAGCCACCAAGAAGCCTGTGTGCGAGCACAGGTCACTATCCACGCCTCCGCTCCCAGAAGCCTGTGCAGCCCGCCACTGCCAGGGTCTCGTGATCCAGGGACAACTTTTCCAGAAAAACACACAGCGTGCCGTAAGCTGTTGCAATGTCACGCCGGCCTCTGCCACCGCAGGCTTGCCCCACATTCCGTACCCCTTCCTCCCCCCGGCCTGAGTGAGCCAGAGCCCCCTAATCAGCTGCTACTTTAACCCCGTCCTGTCTGGGCGGGGAACAGACGCCCTCAGGCGACCTACACGTGGAGGTGAGTCCAAATCCAAAGCTGAGCCCCAGGAGCTGTGCGAACAAAGAAGAGAAAGGGAAATCCCTCCCAGCAGCCTCAGGAGCAGTGGATTAAACTTCCACAATCAACTTGATGTACCCTGCATCTGTGCAATACCTGAACAAAAAAAAAGAAAAAAAAAACCCTCTAAAGTTTGTACAAGAAAAGAAATCATAAACATCAGATCCGAAATAAATGAGAAAAAATTGAAGAAAATATAGCACAGATCAATAAAACTAAAACCTGGTTCTTTGATAAGATAAACAAAATAGATAAACCATTGGCCAGACTCATCAAGAAAAACAGGGAGAAGAAGACTCAAATGAATAGCATTAGAAATGAAAAAGGAGAAATAAAAACTGACACTGCAGAAATACAAAGGATCGTGAGAGATTACTACAAGCAACTATATGCCAATAAAATGGACAACGTGGAAGAAATGGACAAATTCTTAGAAAAGTACAAACTTCTGAGACTGAACCAGGAAGAAATAGAAAATATGAACAGACCAGTCACAAGCACTGAAATTGAAACTGTGATTAAAAATCTTCCAACAAACAAAAGCCCAGGCCCAGATGGCTTCACAGTGGAATTCTATCAAACATTTAGGAAAGAACTAACACCTGTCCTTCTCAAACTCTTCCAAAATAAAGCAGAGGGAGGAACACTCCCAAACTCATTCTACGAGGCCACCATCACCCTGATACCAAAACCAGACAAAGATATCACAAAAAGAGAAAACTACAGGCCAATATCACTGATGAACATAGATACAAAAATCCTCAACAAAATACTCGCAAACAAATTCCAACAACACATTAAAAGGATCATACATCATGATCAAGTGGGGTTTATCCCAGGAATACAAGGATTCTTCAATATACGCAAATCAATCAATGTGATACACCATATTAACAAACGGAAGTATAAAGACCACATGATCATCTCAGTAGGTGCAGAAAAAGCTTTTGACAAAATTCAACACCCATTTATGATAAAAACTCTCCAGAAAGTAGGCATAGAGGGAACTTAACATAATAAAGGCCATGACACACCCACAGCCACCATCCTTCTCAATGGTGAAAAACTGAAACCATTTCCACTAAGATCAGGAACAAGACAAGGTTGTCCACTCTCACCACTATTATTCAACTAAGTTTTAGAAGTTTTAGCTACAGCAATCAGACTAGAAAAAGAAATAAAAGGAATCCAAATCAGAAAAGAAGAAGTAAAACTGTCACTATTTGCAGATGACATGATACTATACATAGAGAATCCTAAAAATGCTACCAGAAAACTACTAGAGCTAATCAATGAATTTGGTAAAGTAGCTGGGTACAAAATTAATGCACAGAAATCTCTTGCATTCCTATACACTAATGATGAAAAATCTGAAAGAGGTATTAAGGAAACACTCCCATTTACCATTGCAACAAAAAGATTAAAATACCTAGGAATAAATCTACCTAAGGAGACAGAAAACCTGTATGCAGAAAATTATAAGACAGTGATGAAAGAAATTAAAAATGATACAAACAAGTGGAGAGATATACCATGTTCTCTGATTGGAAGAATCAACATTGTGAAAATGACTCTACTACGCAAAGCAATCTACAGATTCAGTGCAATCCCTATCAGACTACCAATGGCATTTTTCACAGAACTAGAACAAAAAAATTCACAATTTGTGTGGAAACACAAAAGACCCCTAATAGCCCAAGCAATCTTGAGAAAGAAAACATGGAACTGAAGGAATCAGGCTCTCTGACTTCAGACCATACTACAAAGCTACAGTAATCAAGATAGTATGGTGCAGGGATAAAAACAGAAATATAGGTCAATGGAACAGGATAGAAAGCCCAGAGATAAACCCATGCACATATGGTCACCTTATCTTTGATAAAGGAGGGAAGAATATACAATGGAGAAAAGACAGCCTCTTCAATAAGTGCTGCTGGGAAAACTGGACATCTACATGTAAATGAATGAAATTAGACCACTCCCTAACACCATACACAAAAATAAACTCAAAATGGATTAACGACTTAAATGTAAGGTCAGACACTATAAAACTCTTACAGGAAAACATAAGCAGAACACTCTATGACATAAATCACAGCAAGATCCTTTTTGACCCACCTCGTAGAGAAATGGAAATAAAAACAAAAATAAACAAATGGGACCTAATGAAACTTAAACTAGACGAAAAGACAACCCTCAGAATGGGAGAAAATATTTGCAGATGAAGCAACTGACAAAGGATTAAATCTTCAAAATATACAAGCAGCTCATGCAGCTCAATAACAAAAAAAATACAACCCAATCTAAAAATAGGCAGAAGACCTAAATAGACATTTCTTCAAAGAAGATATACAGATTGCCAACAAACACATGAAAGGATGCTCAACATCACTAATCATTAGAGAAATGCAAATTAAAACTATAATTAGGTATCACCTCACACTGGTCAGAATACCATCATCAAAACATCTACAAACAATAAATGCTGGAGAGGGTGTGGAGAAAAGGGAACCCTCTTGCACTGTTGGTGGGAATGTAAATTGATAGAGCCACTATGGAGAAGAGTATGGAGGTTCCTTAAAAAGCTAAAAATAGAACTACCATAAGACCCAGCAATCCTACTACTGGGCTTATACCCTGAGAAAACCATAATTCAAAAAGATACATGTACCACAGTGTTCATTGCAGCTCTATTTACAGTAGCCAGGACCTGGAGGCAACCTAAATGTCCATCGCCAGGTGAATGGATAAAGATGTGGTACATATATACAATGAAATATTACTCAGCCATAAAAAGAAACGAAATTGAGTTATTTTGTAGTGAGGTGGATGGACCCTTGAGTCTGTCATGCAGAGTGAAGTAAGTCAGAAGGAGAAAAACAAATACCGTACACTAATACATATATATGGTATCTTAAAAAAATAATCATTCTGAAGAACCTAGGAGCAGGACAGGAATAAAGATGCAGAGGTAGAGAATAGACTTGAGGACACGGGGAGAGCGAAGGGTAAGCTGGGACGAAGTGAGAGAGTAGCATAGACATATATACACTATCAAATATAAAATAGATGGCTAGTGGGAAGCAGCTGTCATAGCACAGGGAGAGCAGCTCAGTGTCTTGTGTCCACTTAGAGGGGTGGGATAGGGAGGGTGGGAGAGAGACACAAGAGAGAGGGGATATGGGGATATATGTATACATATAGCTGATTCACTATGTTATACAGCAGAAACTAACACATGATTGTAAAGCAATTATACTCCAATAAAGATGTTACCAAAAAAAAATTGATGTAACAAACAAAATAAGAGTATTGTCCAAGAACACACAGTGAAAGTAATAACAAATGCTCCTTATAACACGATTCCATAAAATTTCATTTTGAGCCTGAATTATAAAAATAATAAAATAACCTTACCAAAAAAATAAATAAATAAATAGGATCCAACAGTGTATTAAAAATAATAATATATTAGTCATATAATATATATGTGATATAATAATAATATATCAGTGGTTTATTTCAGGAATACAAATGGCTTTACATTAGAAAATCAGTAGATGTGATTTGCTATATAACTATATTTAGCGAGTTAAGGAAAAATATCTCAATTTTCTCTATTGATGCAAAAACAATCAGTTGATAATATTTTATGCCAATTCACAATCAAATTTCTCAGAAAACTAAGAGTAGACTTCCTCAGTCTCATAGAGAGTATCACCAAATTCCATGGTAAGCATCACACTTAATGTAAATCAGGAAGAAGTAAGGATGACCCTACAGCTATTCAGTAATATACTGGAATTCCTATCCAATGCAAAAAAATAAGGAAAAAAGATAAGAAATAGAAAGATAAAGATAAAATGCATTATTTGTAAACATGAATGTCTACCTAGAAAATTCAAAAAAGTCTATAGAAATTAATAGAATTTGTAAGTTCAACAAAATTGTTGAACACAAGATCAGCAGACAAAATCAATAATGAATGCTTCTAATCACCATCACTAACCATATAGAAAATTTAATAGAAAAAAATTTCATTTACAACAGCAACAAAAACGTGATGTGTTAAGAATAAATATAACAGAATATATGCGTGACATTTAGTGTGGAAATTACAAAATGTTATAGAAGGACATTAAAAAGTCTGGAATTAATGGCAAGAAATGATGGGCAGAAATACTTGCTGTATTAAGATGACAAATTCATATAAATTCTAATAAAAATGGTGACATAATTTATCTTGGTACTTGACATACTTTTACTAAAATTTTTATGGAAGCAAAGTCCAAGCGTAGCCAAATACACTGACAAATTGGAACATTTACATTGAGAAATACAAATGTACAATGATTAATATATAGTACTATCAATGCAGTGATAGGTCAATGAAACAATAGAGAGATTAGAATTATTGAGGAGGCTTAAAGTATGATAGAAATATCATTACAAATCAGTAGAGGAAACAGAATGTATATAGATATATGGTACTCGGACTGTTGGCTTGCCATATAGATTAAAAGTAGCTCTCTACCACATAAAACAAAACAAAACAAAATGTTTCAAATGGAAAAACAACTAAATGTAAAATACATACACATTTTTAAAACTATACGAGGAAAATATCGTAGTAATTCGGATCAAGGAATGATTTATTAAACAAGATACAAAAAACCCCACAAAAACCCAAAACCTTAAAGAAAAGATTGGTATATGTAAACATTTAAGACATCTAAACAGAAAACCACCCAGTGCACAATGGTAACCCCAAAAATGTGACAGATGAACCATGTTTCAACATAATCAACATCCAAAGGATTGGTATCTAGAACACATAGTGACTACAATAGGAAGACCAAAAAAATAAATAAAAACCCCACTAGGAAAATGGTCAATTCAGAGAAAAGAAAACCCAAAAGCCTATAAATGTTGGGTTGGCCAAAAAGTTCACTTGGGCTTTTCCGAAATGTCTTAATGGGAAAGCAAACGAAATTTTTGGCCAACCCAATATATAATGAAATGTTCATCTTCTCTAGTAATCAAAGAAATACACATTTAAACATGATACATTTCATATTCATCAGATTGACATGAAATTCAAAGTTGGCAGTATGTAGTATTGATGAATATGTGGGGAAAGGGTAACTGTCATATATTTCAGGAGAGGTATGAATAATTCAACCATTTAAATTTATCAGTGTCTAGTAAAGGTGAAAAACAAATTCCCTGTGACCCAGCAATTTGGCTTCTAGGTAAATATTCTCCATAAACAGGGAAATGGCCCGAGAATGTTTATTGTAGCATTGTTTATGAGAGTAAATTTTGGAAACTCTTTGAATCTCTAATATTACAAGCCAGGATAAATAAATTTAAACTCAATTAAAATGAATAAACAATTCTACACAGATCTCAAAATACATATGTTTGATAAATTAAAATGAATAAACAATTCTACACAGATCTCAAAATACATATGTTTGATTCATTGTAGAATGGAATATATGTGAATATATGAAAACAGAACCTGGCTATGCTTTGAATTCATGACAGGGTTTGCCTTTGGGGCAGAACAGGAATTTTTCTCACAGATGGGAGAAGAAGGATTTCATCTTTGTAATGCTGAATCACTTAGATATATCAAAAGTAACTAAAGCAAAAATGGCAAAAATATCATTTGTTAACACTGGATATGACTAAAGGAGTATTAGACTGTGCCCTTCAAAAAAAAGAGGCAATTCATATCTTCTTATTTAATTTTAATTTTATTTTGCAACAGGCTCTCCTACTCCTGATGAGTGAATTTAACATTTTGTTTTTCAAATCAGTAAATTTAAATTAATTTTGTTGAGACAGCAGCGAACCCTAGAGATAACTGGAGAAATAGAGGCTGAAATTCATCAGCTTAGAAATTAACATTAAACATTTCACTCTAGCTTTTGGAAGTTCAGTACAGTAAAAAAAAAAAAAAAAAGAAAAGAAAAAAAATATTCTAGGCGTATTTTTAGAATCTATTCTTTCATATCTATAGTGATAAAGACTTTTCTTGTGTCCATATCAATAAAACAATAATAATGTATACTGTTACAACCAAATATTGTGCTAATTGTTTTACATGAAGTTTATCATTTAATTCTCATAATATCCTATAAAAAGACACTTTCATCACAATCTAAAAGATGAGAAAACTGTTCACATCTGTGAAATGAATATACTAATAGCTTGTTTACAGATTTGTTGTAAAGACTGAATTGATGTATATAATGGTACTTATACAAAGTAAGCTAATATTATTGATTTGAAAACAAGGAAAGTAAGACTTAGAGAGGTAAGATAACTAGCCTGAAGGCACAAAGCTAGTGAAGATTGGAGTCAGGAGCAATTAGGATTCAGTAACATGCTTAGACACTCTTAGGAAGATCACAGTCTACCTCTTTTTGCTCTCTTAGTGCGTAACAATGAAATGACAATATTTATTTACCAGATTCACAAGATCCAACTATTTCATTAAAAAATATACATGATGTTGGTGAGGTTTAGAAGCTAGGCATTCACTGTTGTCAGGAGTATAAATTGATATTTCTTGGATGGGAAATTTAACGATCTCTACCAAGATTTAAAATTCATGCATCTTTTGACCCAATAATTTCCCTTCTTGTTTTCAGCTTTTATTGAATAGACAAATGCACAAAGATACTCACTACATCATTGTAGGACTAAAATGACTGGAAATAATATCAGTCATCATCAGTGAAGCATTTTTATAATATTACACATTCATGCAACAAAATACTCTAACCACTAAAAAGAATAAGACAGACCTGTGATACTGATATGGAATTATTTCTATTATATTTCACAAACTTTTAAAAAGCAAGATGAAAAAGAGAATATAAAGCATACTAGCATTTGTATAAAAAATCATAAATATGTGTACTTAGATATGTATATCTTTTATCATTTCTAGAAACGTACATAGGAAACTAAGTGTAGGAGTGTCCTCTGAGGTGAAGAACCACATAAATAGGAATCAAGGATAGGAGGAAAATGCACTTTTAATTCTACCCTTTTTAGCACTTTCAGTGTTTACCATGTGCATGAATCAACTTTGTAAAAAATTTTAAAAATAAAACAACAGAAACACACACACACACACACACACACACACAAAACAATTATACATAGTATCATTACTTGTTTAAATGCTATGTGGAAATACTTTGTATCTAAAGTCAGCACTGCTCTATTTCCTTTCCCAAAGTAAGACTGGGAAAATCTTGGCAAGGGATTGAGTTTGTCTAGAAGGAGGTTGGGGGAAGCTGGAGCTGGGGTAACCCAGAAAGGAGGAGGAAAAAGAGACATAGCTCTCCCTGTGTAAGAGAAGATATGAATGGGGAGAACAGTGAAATCTCCCAGAAGTTCATGTCAACTCCAGTGGAGTCTACATGGCTAAAAAGTAACAGGACAGATGACAACTTTGGAACTTGCCACTGGAGGGGTAGCAGGCATGGAAATAGCATCTGGGTAAAAGTGAACAAGTGGAGGTGTCCTCATGGAGAGCCGCCTTTCATAACTTGAAGCAGATCTTATGTTTCCAGATGGTTTCAACAAAAATACCAGACATATTTGAGAAATCTATAGCTGGGAGCTCAAAAACCAGATGGCTTGTAACTGGACACCAAATAGCCTTATTTGCACCATCTAATATCATGGACAACAAAATCAAAGGTCAAGGAGAATTTTGTGAGCATCTCAGCTTCCTTCATTTTGCTTCAAGTGAAAGTGATGGGTGTGAGTAGGCATAGAGCTGGTGTTTCAGGACCCCAGATGGTGAGGGCCAGCCATGCAGGTGTACTTGATACCATCTGACACCTATGCTTGCATGGCTTAGGAAAACAGTGCTTTCAGTAATGAAATCATATTCCCTAATATGAAGCGTGCAAAACGAATCATTCATTTTTTCTTACTGTTTTTAAATTTGACACCACAGGAAAAAATTAAGAATTTCTGGAGTATAGGACAAAGACATCACACCTTAATTTGGAAGTTATAGAAAGAACAATGATAAATAATTATGACAGGAGAGTTAGAAATTTGGTTGTTCCTAGACAGTAAAAGTTAAACATGCTGTTTACACCAATAATGGAATATGTGATGCTTTTTGCATGTGCATGATATATATTCTACAGAAACCTGACCTTTGGACAAATCTTACAAACATTTCATCTTGCCATTGTGAGAAAAAGGCAACCGTAAAGCATAGGAGAGAGAGAGAAGAAAGAGGAATGAAAAGCAAATGAACAAAGACATTCTTAGAATGGGGGGGAAAGCACTTTGTAAAAAATAAAGCTGATTTAAATAAACAGCTTTAAATTAAGTTAAAAACTAAACTTTTAACTTTCCTGATAACTTAAAATATTTGCTGATAACATGCATTTCAGTTGATTTTTCTTCCTTTTCTTTACAAATAATCTGGTTGATCCTCATCATTTTCCATCTCTTCTTATACCTTTTGCGACTACAGTTCCTCAGGCTCACTTTATTGTTGCTTGGGAATTTTCTAGATTTACATTAACTTTTCAAAGAAATTAAGGAAACTTTACAAGAATTATCCCAGTTCCTAACTTATTGAACCATCTGCCAAATAAATTTTACTTATCAAGATCCTTTGTTTATTCTTTTAAGATGCTACACTGAGAGTTGGTCAGATTTATTATTTTTCTCAAAGAAACACAGATTGAGTTTTAACAGATGTTCAGATGTTTTAATTTTCAGATTTTGCAATTCCCACTTGGCTTTAAAAAGTTCATTCAGTAATGATGGCTTTTACTGGATACTACATTCTCACGCTTGGTTTTTCAGCTGTAAACCACAACAGTACTGGAAAGGAGAGTCTGTGAAGCAAGTAATTGTGGGAATGGAATTCTCAAATGCCAGTGGGTTCAGAGTGAGGGAACATCCCCTTAACTGGGGAGTGGGAAGTGAGGAGGGATGATAAACAAGCAAATACTTCAAAAAGTAAACTCTCCACTATGGCATGTAGCAACTTGCTCCTTCTCAAACAAATTCTAAATCTTCTTTGACATTTGTAACTATCTTTGATTATAAATAATGACATTTTGTTTTTTACTAGGAATTTGCCTGATAAAATTTTAAATGAAAATGTATAGTTTAATATTTGCAGATTCTATTCTTAAGTCAGACCAAATCAAATAGACACTCATATAAAAGTTCAGATACAACCTTGTTAGTCTCACTTCTGTTTTCTTTGTTTTTAATTTTTAAACATTTTTAATTTTTGTATAATTTTTCAAGGTTACACTCCATTTACAGTTACTACAAAATATTGCCTGTATTTCCCATATTATATAATACATCCTTGAGC